>NC_081411.1:11369772-12569772 GCF_030272615.1 Cryptomeria japonica
TCAGTTTGATAGAAACATGTTTTGTTTTAGAATGTAATACTCGATTCTTAGATATATCAATTGTTGTAGTGTTATCACAATATATAGTAATAGGTTCTTTGCATTTTACCTTTATGTCTTTCAACATTTGCTTAAGCCAAAGTACCTGTGTACAGTTTGTTGCTGCTGCAACATATTCTGATTCTGCTATTGATAATGATGTACAACTCTGTTTCTTACTTAACCAAGAAACTAATCTCTTTCCAAGAAAGAATGCTCCTCCAGTGGTTCTCTTTCTATCATCCACATCTCCTGCCCAATTTGCATCTGTGTATGCATATAGATCAAAATTTTCATCTTTAGGATACCATAATCCAAGATTTGCTGTGCCTTGTAAGTATCGAAAAATCCTTTTTACTGCTGATTCATGATTTTCCTTGGGATTACTGTGAAATCTAGAAACTATACATACTGCATTCATAATATCAGGTCTGGTTTGTGTCAAATATAGTAAACCTCCTATCATAGATTTATATCTAGTTGGATTAACAGGTGTAGATTCATCCCTTTGAGATAATTTGTCATTTGTAGTCATAGGTGTGCTTACCGGTTTAGAGTTCTCCATCCCAAATTTATTGAGTAGTTCTTTCAAGTACTTAGATTGACTAAAAAATATGCCTTTATCAGTCTATAAAATCTGCAATCCTAAAAAGAATTTTATTTCCCCAATCATAGACATTTCAAATTCATGCTGCATTTTAAGAGAAAATTCTTTGCATAATCCATCTTCTCTTCCAAAGATTATATCATCAACAAATACTTCCATAATCAAAATTTCATCATTAGTTACTTTGTAATATAAATTGCTATCTGCATTTCCTTTAGTAAAACCAATTTTTAAGAGATACTTATCCAATCTTGCATACCAGGCTCTTGGAGCTTGTTTTAGTCCATACAGAGCTTTTCCTAATCTGCAAACCATATCATTGTTATCTGTCAAAGAAAATCCATCAGGTTGTTCAATATAAACTTCTTCTACAAGATCTCCATTCAAAAATGCACATTTAATATCCATTTGATAAACTTTGTAATCCCTGTGAGCTGCAAAGGCCAAGAATAATCTAACTGCCTCAATTCTGGCTACTGGTGCAAAGATTTCATTGTAATCAACTCCTTCTTTCTGAGAATATCCCATACACACTAGTCTTTCTTTATTCCTGGCAACCTTACCATCTTCATTGAGTTTGTTTCTAAATACCCATTTGGTTCCAATTACATTTGTATTTTCAGGCTGGGGAACTAATGTCCAAGTATTATTTTTCTCAATTTGTCCTAATTCTTCTTCCATAGCTTTAATCCAAAATTTATCTTCACATGCCTCATTGATAGATAATGGTTCAATTTGAGAAATAAGACATACCTCTTCATTTGCCAATCTTCCTCTTGTCACGACTCCTTTAAATTTGCTTCCAATTATCTGATCTTCAGAATGATTCAGTCTGTTGTTGTTCTTCAATTACTGTGGTATCCTCTGATGATACCAGAGTAACTGGGTCATCATTCTGTACCGGTGGATTTACTGTTGGTTCATTTGTCATAATTTCTGTTACCGGTTCAAAATCTATGTACCTTGAAATTCCTCTGAATTGTTCATCAATCTTTACATTTGTACTCTCAACAATTTTCTGTAATCTTTTATTAAAACATCTATAAGCTTTACTCTTAGATGAATAACCAAGAAATATTCCTTCATCACTTCTAGGATCAAACTTGCCAATATACTCATCTCTTCTAATATAACATTTACTTCCAAAAATTCTGAAATACTTAAGAGTAGGAGTATTACCAAACCATAGTTCATGAGGGGTCTTACCGGTTTCACCTTTGATGTGAACTTTGTTGAATGTATAGAAAGAAGTGCTTACTGCCTCTATCCGGTACACATGTGGTAGATTTGCTTCTGATAACATACTTCTTGCTGCATCCGAAATAGTTCTATTTTTCCTTTCAACAACTCCATTCTATTGTGGTGTCTGAGGTGTTGATAACTGTCTTTTGATTCCATTCACTTCACAGCATGTATTAAAATCTCTAGATGTGAATTCTCCTCCTTGATCTGATTTTAAACATTTAATTTTCTTACCGGTTTCATTTTCAACCATTGCTTTGAATAGTTTGAACTTCCCAAGTGCTTCTGACTTTTCTCTGAGAAAAGTAACCCAACACATTCTAGAATAATCATCAATAATTAGCATGAAATATCTATCACCTTGTAAGCTTTTAGTTCTAGCCGGACCACATAAATCAGTGTGAATTAAATCAAGAGCATTATTGGATTTTTCTGGAATACTTTTGAAACTAGCTCTAACCTGTTTTCCAAATTGACATTCCTTGCAAATTGTATTATGAGGTTTCACAATTTTAGGCAGATCTCTAATTGCCTTAGAAGTACTAATTTTTACCATGCAATCAAAATTTACATGACATAGTCTTTTATGCCATAGCCAACTTTCATCTATATGAGAAATTAAGCATGCCTTTTCACTGTTATTTAAATGAAAGATATTACCTCTAGTCTGATTACCGGTTGCAATTTCTAAACCAGTTCTATTCATGATTTTGCATTTTGCATTTTTAAATTGTAGCTGAAAACCTTTTTCAACTAATTGACCAACACTTAAAAGATTATGTTTTAATCCTTCAACATAGTAAACATTGTCAGTGTTATGTTTACCATCAAGAGATATTGAACCCTTACCTTTGATTGAATAGGCTTTGTCATCTCTGAATCTTACTAAACCTCCATTGTATTCTTGAAAGTTCAAGAATTTTCCTTTGTCTCCAGTCATGTGATGTGAGCAGCCTGAGTCAATAATCCATTCATCCTTTGATTCAACTTTAGCTTCTAGGGCTTGTTCTACCAGTGGAGCAATAGGTATCGGTTGATCTTCTGTTATAGCAACAAAGACCCATCCGTTGTCTACTGGATCTTCATCAGAATCATCAGTCACACCTTCATTAGCAATGTAATAGGATTTATCTTTGTTTTTCTTAAATCTGTATCTCTGATATTCAGGATTAGGTTTGTATGTCCTTCTAGCTTCTTCTCTTAGTCTAGCATGTCTATCAGGGCATCTTGAAGCCATATGACCAATCTTATTGAAATTGAAACATTTAAAGGGTGCTTTACCTTCATACTTACTTCCAATTGGACCTTTTGGCATTTTTCTTGCAAATAGTGCTTCAAATTCTTCAAGCTCTTCATTCTCCTTCCTAGTTTCTTCAAGTTCTCTTGCATAAAAGGCTCTCCAGTCTGATTTGTCAAAAGATGGAGCAGATGATGTTGATTCTTTGAAGGCAAAATCAGTTTTTATAGCAACTGGACCAAATTCCTCTATTTCAAAAGCTGAAAGTTTTCCAATCAATGTATCCCTAGTTACTGATGTATTAGGCATTGTTCTCAGCTCATTAACAACAGTAACCTTCATTTTATATGCCGGTGGAAAACCTCTTAAGATTTTTGAAACAATCTCATCTTCACTCAAGGTTCCTCCACAACATTTGATACCTAAAACAATTTCATTTACTCTTTCCATAAAAGCATAAATTCTTTCATCTTCTTCCATTTTTAGATGTTCATACCTGACTCGGAAGCTTTCAAGTTTTGCAATTTTGACTGTGGAATCCCCTTCATTCAGTGTTTCCAAATGATCCCAAATAGCTTTTGCAGTAGATCTGTCTGATAATCCCATGATTTGTTGATCTGATAATGCGCTCAAAAGTGCTTCTCTTGCTTTGCAATCATTTTCTTCATCTTTGCCTAAAGTAATAGGAGTAGGCTGACTAGCTATAGTAGCAGTATAACCATTCTTAGTAACTTCCCAGATGTCTTTACCAATGCAATTCAGATGTGTCTCCATTCGGATTTTCCATATTCCATAGTTGGTTCCATCAAGTTTAGGACTATCCTTCCTGAAATAATTAGTAGACATTGGATCTCCTCAAGTTGTTAAACTTTTGCAAAAAGAGGACTAAGCTCTGATACCAATTGTAGGTCCCGAGGACAACTAAGAGGGGGGGGGGGTGAATAAGTTGTCTAATAAATTCAAACCAAAATCTTATTAACCAACTTATTGCTTAATACCGGTAAGATAGTTAATTGTGCCGGTAAACAATGTTAACAAGAAATGCTGTACCGGTAAGAATTAATGCATGAAACATAAGCACAAAGTCAACCATAACACATGACACAAATATTTGTATGTGGAAACCCTGGTGGGAAACCTTACCCACAATTAGATGATACTACTGTAGATAGTAAATGTACAAGAGGGGTCTGTACATGTAGAAAGGCCAACAGCCTAGAGCTCACGTCTCAAACAAAAATGGGAGTCACACTGACTACAGTTGGATGGTTAAATCCAATGAGAATGTACTGCACAAAATAGCATCTTCATATGTTGGATTCAGTACCGATGTAATGCTGATATGCTTCTACAAAAACCGAGCTTCATCTTCAAATGATGTCTTCGTGTATACCTCTGCTTAATCTCGCATATACCTTCTTACAATTGTTTTCGCATTCCACGATTGATCTTACTGTAGACACCTAAAAATGGTCAAACGCTTGTGAGGTCATACTTTAACATTTGCGCATTGCCTCATTTTAGGTTTTTGTGTCGCATTAACATTTCTCCTATGTCACGCACTTGGTCTTTATCATTTGCGAATGTCGAGTCATTCTTCTACATTCTTCAATCATCTCATCCTCAAATTTGGTCTTGTCGACAACATTATCCAATCATGATTTTGATCGAACTTATCTTGTTGCATCAATGTGCGTGCTAATTTGTCATCATTTTGGACATCGTCAATCCTAATTAGGGTTTTGTCCTCCTGTCAATCTTGCGATCGATTTGTCATCAATCGTTGCTCTCTTATCAATCTTATCATTAATCTTATCATTTTGGACATCGTCAATCCTAATTAGGGTTTTGTCCTCCTTTCAATCTTATCGTCTGGCGATCGGTTTATCAATCTTGTCGTTTTACGATCGATTTGTCATCGATCGTTGTCATGTTTGATCTTGTCATTTGCGATCGATTTATCATCGATCATGGTCATTTTCAATCTTTTCGTTTTGCGATATATTTGTCATCGATTCTTGTCTTTTTTGTCAATCTTGTCATTTTGCGATCGATTTGTCATCGATCGTTATCTGTCTCAATTGTGTCAATTTGGATCAATTTGTCATTGTTCCTCATCAATTGGCATATTTTCTCAATCAAATCATTTATCACATTGGTCATTTATCAATCCAAAATCAAATCAAATCAAGTCAATTATCTTTCAAGACCTAATTCGCCTTCTAGGGTTTCATGATTTAGTCATTTAACCTTGCTTATCATTTTCTTCCTTTAGGATTAATAAATTACTTATTTATCCTAAGTCTTCTCATTACAATTAAATCTTTATTTAATTGGCTAATTATTCTTCCTCTTGTAAATTAATTAATAAATGACAAATTGTTAATTAATTTACCTGATTTCCTATTTTTCCATCAATTTCTAATTCCTAATTGTCATCAATTTCAATTTTCTAATTTTCTTAATTTCTAATTTCTTTTCCCTCCTATTTCATCTCCTAATTCCATGGGAATGGCATGTCAATTTGTCATAAATTGTCATAATTGATAATCAATCTATTTTGACATAGAATGTGTCATAATTTGTCATCAATTATCAATCAATCAAATTGTGCATGGAAAGTGCATAATTTGTCATATTGATTTGCAATTTCCATTTGAATTACATCATGCTAATCTTGTCATTTATCCAATTCTTCTATAAATTGGATGATTTTCAATCAAAGCTAATCCCTAATAATCCCTGATCAGACTATTGAACTTATGCTTCGAGTATTCTTGAATGTCAATCTTGCTTTCATAATTAGGTGTATGCACTTGAAGGTGAGATCCACAACAAATCTATTTGGAGAAGAAAGAAGAACAATGGAGCCGCATGGAAGAAGCATCCAAATCGTCATCTGGTTTGCATGAATCTTTGCTTTTGAATGCTTTGTTTCTATGTCTCTATTGAGTGTGCTTAGGATTAGATCATTGCAATGTGCATTTGTGATTGAGCTAATAATGAATAATATTATGTTTTATCTTGTTTTGTGATGATTTCCTATTTCCTAATGTACATTAATTGGTGAACCTGACGTGAATACTAACCTTCTAACCCCTTTACTGTGTTTTGGAGTGCTTTCAAGTTGATTTTGCAGGTCAAAAACCCAAAAACAGGGCCGTGCAGGGTATTCAGGACACTTCTGCGCCTGTGTCCTGCATCTTGCGCTTGTGTAGGTGACATTCTGTGCTTGTGTCAGACATCTTGTGCCTGTGTCATGAGTTCTACGCTTGTGTAAAGTCCAGAACAGAGGTGAAAAATGCAGTGTTTACTTGAAATTTTTGGTGTTTTTGCATTCTGTTTTCTGTGCTTTGGATTTTGGTACTAATTATTTGTGCAGAATCTTGGCATACGCATGGCAAAGACTACAAATCAAAATACTAACATGTGTTATGCAGAATTGATGGTCAAAGACAACAAATCAAACCCCTAACTTGGGTTTTGCAGGTTGCCTTGGAAAAACAACCAAACTTTGTGTTTGTGTTTTTTTAATTAGGCACTTACTGATTTCTAAATAGGTTGGAATGAACATTTGTTTGCTTTGATTGTTGAGTATGACATTGGAGTAGGAGAGTATGCTCTCATCCTTCTTAGGGTGATCAGAAATCCAGATCTTCGATACCATGCTTGTGTTGTTGATTATGTGTCACATTTAGAGGGCTTGCCTTCCCGACCACTTTGCTTTTGCAAGCAAGTGATAATCGTGAGAAGGGAATGACCCAAAGTGAGTACGGCTAGAATTCCTTGGCATTCTAACTCACTATAAAAAAATACCCGATGAGCGAAAGCTTTGAAGGAAGTGTTATGTGGGAATTGCAGTTACTTGGGAAGTGATGACCCTTGGACTCTTTCTCATATCAACATCTAAGTAGGGCCTCTTGGTCTAAATCGTGCTTGCGCGACTACATTTGTTTGGTATCTTGATGGGCTTAATGTCTCAATCACGCTTGCGTGACATCAAGGAGTAACGCTTAACAGAAATCCTTACTACATACCTTGTTTTTAGAGGCCAAAAATAGTTCTAGTTGCTTGAGAAGGACAAATTCGGATACTTGGAAGAGATACTAAGTTCACCATGGGGAGATTTCCATGGGGAATGATGCTTGGCTGCCCTGAGAAGTGAGTGCCGTTGAGGGGAGCCTGTGGGGTCAAGCATCTATGTATTCTCCTTGAATCCCATAATGAGTCTACCTCTCAAGTACCTAATGTCTTTTCCTACCATAAGAAATGTGTGAATGAGCATGATTGTCTTGAGTCTAAGTTGCAATATCTTGTATTCTTTGATTGTCAAAAGTTGAATTGTATCTCATTTCAAGAACAAGACAAATTGATTAAAAACAAGGCTAAACACAAGAGACATTCATCCAACAAAGGTTCAGCAAGATTCAAAAACTCATCTGCAAACATGGTTGTCAAATATTGTTCAAAATCTTGTCTTAACATGCATGCCACTTACATTTACGTTCATCCTAGGTTGCATTTTGCAAAGTCATTTGTCAAGTACCAAGGTTAGGTTTCACCTAAGTCATACTCCTTTGCATATAAATAAAAGTCATCCATTTACACGTGTCTTCTTGCATTAGAGTCATACCATTGTCATACATTCATATTTGCATACCCTAGGTCTCTTCATTAGGCTTAAGTCATTATCATATCATATTAGAGTCATTTGCATAGTAATTGTCCCTTTGCATATAGTGTCAAAACTAGGTTTTGTCATCCTTGAGTAATCCAAATCTTTGATAAACCCTAAGTCATTGTTAGGAAGTCTAGACCTTATCAAACCTTTTGTCTTTTTGTCATCAATGTCATTTCGTCAAACCTACTTAGTATCCAAGCATATAGGGGAGACATTGTCATCTTGTCCTTTGTCATTTAAGTCCTTTTGTCCTTTGAGGTCTAGACATCATTTCAATTTCCTAAGGGTCTCTTTTAGATTTGCATTCATAAGTTTGTCAAAATCTTCAAAAACAACCAAAAACATAGATTGCATTCTTGCCATAGATTGCATGCTCGTCTATCTAGTTTGCATTTAGTTGCGTATCATATATTGTCCTTGAAAAAATCCAAAAATATTGCATTTGCATAGTGACATGTCTATTGAAACAAGGTTCCAAGCACCAATGATGCAACAAAGTTTGACGTATCAACCGACAATGCAATCGAATTTTAATCCAAGGCAAACACAATTCTATCCAACCCAACAACAAGGAAATATTAGTCAACCTTATCATGATGATGTAAATGTCCAAATACAAAAACTATAGGAGAAACTAGCTCAAGAAAATGAGATTTTGGAACAAAGAGTGAAAAACATTGCAAAGAATAGATCACAAATGTCCAAAATGTTTCGAAAATTTCCAGGTCAAAATCTAAAGATTGAGCCAATTGATGTGAGATCTCTTCTTGAATGATCAGACATACCAGCTCTCCTCTCCCAAATAGAGATGATGAAACAATTTCAAGAAAAGAGACAACATCAATTTCAACATTATGTGCCTCCACAACAAGAACAAGAAGGTGTTTACTATCAATCAGATTTTCAACCATCACAACCAATTGTTCAATAGTTCCAACATATACAACCAACACAATCAATGGTCCAATTTCAACAATATGTCCAACCAACTATACAATGTCAACAAATGGTTCAACCAATGGTGAAATATCAATGTCAACAACAACAATCAAACATTCAAAAACAAAGGTTGCAGCCCACACCAAGCCAAATTTTGAACATGTCAAACCAATCTGATCAACATCTAGTTCGAAATCAAAACATGACATCAAATCAAAAACAAGTTCAAATTCCAGGTCCAACTATGTCAAAACCTCGAAAGAAAGGTGGCTTTATTGCAATGATCTTAAGGAAATGACCAAGTGAGTTCTTTGAGGAAGATCAAGATAATACAACTATGTCTAGCAATGCCTCCTCCCCCCATAAACAAATTGACTCTCCAGTGGCATCTATCCCTACACCTCTAGAAGTTTCACAAGAACCTTCCATATTGTCCTCATCAAACAATACACCCAAGGATGAAGTTACCCAAGAGCTATCCATAATTGATTGCCAAGAGAATCCAATTCATGATGCACATCCTTGTCATGTTTTAGAAATACAAGACCCAATGCCATCATGCACTTTATTGCCATTACCTGTTTTAGAGGATCCCCTTCAAAGTCCCTCTTCCTCATGTTCAAGCATTGATTCCTTGCCAGAATCCATCACAAATGTTCAAAGTGCATTTCCTTCATGCCAAAGCATTGATCCCTTGTCAGAATCCTCCAGGCATATCTGAAGTCCAACCCCATGTCAAGAGGATAATTTAGAGCACGAAGACATGAGTCCTAAAGAAAATCAAGCTCAAGATCCTCAAACCTTATCATCCCATCCAATTGTTGACCAGGACCCCATCTTCCCAGACACTCACGATGATTCCCCTATTTTTGTCCATCCTATCCAAAGTCCTATTGACATTCCACTCCCCGAGCAAGATCAAGATATTCTAGTCCATCCAATCCCAAACGATCCCCTTCCATTTCATGAGCAAAATGTCCTTTCAAATCCCATTGACATTCCACTTCCTAAGAAAGATCAAGATATTCCTTCCATCCTTTCCGATGATCCCAATGATCTTCCTCCTTGTCAAGATCAAATTATTCCTTTAAATCCTCCACAAGATCCTTTTGTTCCTCCATCTCCTTGTCTTAATGCTCCATATACACTCCAAGATCCCATTCCTTTTGATGATCCCATTATTTCTCCCATTCCATCTCTTGAAGAGCTTGTCATTGAACCATGTCCACTACACACTCCTAGTCCCCCTCATGATCCTAATCCCCCTCATGATTCTAACGTGTCAGTGCAAGATGTTCATGAACCCTCAACATGCACAATGGGTTCTTCCACTTTGGTGCAATCTGATCTACTTCAAGATCTCATTATTTCTCTCCTATCATATCCACCTCATAATGGGCTTGCATCTTCTTGCCAAAGCAAAGAGTATCCTATTAGTCAAAATATTGATAAAGACAAAGGGGTAGACCTTCATAAGCAAGAACCCCTTCATATCAAAGAGTATACTAATGGTCATGGCTACAGAGCTCACACTCAAGGCGTTGGTATCCCTTCAAAGTCAAAATTCAAATGTCCACCTTCCCCATCATCGCTTCCATCCATTCTAGGTCCCTATATCCCTCCATCTCCTATGCAAAATCAGCAAAGGCACACATCTTGGAGAACCTTCCATCCATCCCACAGGCCTCCATATCATTCCCATCCACACCGACATTCATTCCCTCTTCCAAGCAATTTGGATGCCAAATATCAAAGTCATAAGTCTAGCAATCCACATGTATTCAAGGATCAACATGTCCAATATAATCGACATGTCAAAACAAAGAACAAATTGATCTATAAAGAAAAGGAAATATCCAAAAGGCCACAAAGGCCCACTGAGAAAAATAAAGCAAAGTCAAAATTTATATGGCTTCCTAAATCCCTTGTGCAAGCAATGCACTCCAAGGAACCACAAAAGCATGAAAAATCCAAAACCATGTGGATCCCTAAGCAGCTCCTTGAAGCACAAAATCCTAAAGAAACATCCAACTTGGCATCCAAAGTTGCTATTCCTCCATCCAAACCTCTCAAATTTGTTCCTCCATCACCTCCTTCTTCCATTTTGGGCCCTTATGTCCCAAAATCCCAAGCTATTCCTTCATCAAAATCTCCATATCCAAAACCCACTCTTCCTCCATCAGTCCATCACCCCTCAAGGTGTGTGCCAATGTCGATCTTGCCTTCATTTCCATCTACTAAAGCCCAATTCTTCCAATACCCTACCTATTATCCAATGCATATTTTCCATCCTTCCATCCCTTTGATCCAATCCTTGCCTTAGTTTCATCTTATTTTCCATGTCCTTATCCTACCAATGTCTTTGAGCATACTTTTTAAAGGTCATGGTCCATTTTTTTCAAGGCTACTATCCAAACGAAAAGACGCTTGAGTCCTTCTTCCATCCCCTATCATGTGTCCATCTTATATTGAAAAAGTCAAAAATACAAAAAAAGTTAAAAAAAAAGTGAAAAAAAGAAAAAGAAAAGAAAAAAATAAAGAAAAATAATTCGTCCACTGGTGAAAACCTAGCAAATAGGCGCTTTGGGCAAGTACCGTGATGAAAACCTGGCAAACAGGCGTCATGCGTAATTTATGAACTTCTTGCACACCACACTTGGGGGCAGTTTTCCTCCTTCATATTTTATTGCCCTTCACTATCCTATCGAACCCCTGTCATTATCCTATCATATCCTATTACCCTTCATTGTCCTATCGAACCCCTGTCATTACCATTCATATCCTATTGTCCCTCATCTCCATTTCCTTTTTCCACATTTGATCTTGACAAGGCTGAGGATCATCATGAGCATCATGCATCTTGTTTGCAGCTTTTAGTCCATCATAGCTTTTGTTATTTATCCATTTGCTTATTACACCCTTTCATCCATATTCCCTGGTTTATTGCAACTTTCTGCCACTATCCCTTAGCCTACTCCGACCTTCATTCCATGTCCCTTATCCATTCTTGGTCTTGCTTATCCTATCCATATCTTATCACTATCCATACACTCTTTTTCATTCCTTGATCTTGATCTAACATAAGGACGCAAAATTTAAGCATGGTTTCAAAAACCTCTTGACATGTCACTGCTTTACATTGTCATATCCAGTCTCTTGTCCCATCATGCAATAGCCCTTGAAAATTGCATCCATGATAAAAGGCCTTTGTCTTCCCTCTATCCACCAACATTTCAGAAAGCCTATTTATTCACCTATCATATTCCTTCCTTTGCTAGACATTGGGGGCAAAATCTTCCAAACACATTTAAAAATGTCCTGAAAAAAAAAGTCTTAAAAATTGAAAAATGTCCTGAAAAAAGTCTTAAAAATTGAAAAATGTCCTGAAATAATCCAAAAACATTTAAAAACGTCTTGAAAAAAATTCATAAAAATCGAATAATGTCCTGAAAAAAAAAAAAAATCAAAAAAAAAAATCAAATGACGTCCTGAAATAATCCAAAAAAAATCAAATAAAGTCCTGAAAAAACACACAAAATTTTTTTTTGTAAAAATCTTGAAAAACAATTTGCAATAAATAACTTCTTTGTGCATAGACAAATCACTGAGTATACATCCAACAACTTGCAATCACACGCTGTGCTTTAATGAAATCATGCATAAACAGATGAAATTTTTCAATTAAATCAGACATTCAAATTGATCAACATTGTCATATCAATCGAACGTTCCCATCAAAATCATTTGTCCTTGTCTCAACTATCATGGGTCTTATACAGGGTGTGGTATACTCGAAACCAGACTGTGTCCTGTCTTAGACGGGGTACCGCATTTCCTGAAACCAGACAGCATGATCGTCCTATCAGCGCTTTCAACTTTTGACAATGAAGATCAAGATGTTTGTTTGATTTGCTTGAATTTGTATGTCTTATCTTTTTATTGATTTATCTTTGGCTTCGATCATGTTCCTATGTTGCTCGATGATGTCACTGAGTGATTTAGAGTGACCGGGATGGCTCATGGTCTCTTTCTTTTTTGATTGTGATTGTCTGTAATGTGTCTATCTTTTGCAAAAAGGGTTGCATTTCAGCTCTGGCCTTCAATGCCATGATGCTACGCATCCATTTTGCTACATAAAAATAAAGGTTCTCACCTACAAAGTGCATTACTGAAAGCAAGTTTTTCTTCATCTCTAACTGTCTTCTGTCTCATTTCTTACTAACATTTCTTCCGTCCGGTCGGATAGTCAGTTCGGTCTAGTTCTCCTATCTCCAAACATATATGTTGCATCCTACATTCATTGGTTAGTACATTTGCATTCCATCACATATTATATCAAGCATTTTATCCATTTCATTTCATAAATACATCAAAAATATATTAAAAAAAACATCCATACATGTTCATAAACAAGTACATAAGTCATCCATACATAGAAAAATCACTATAAATCATAACACATTGCATCCCATCATATTGATGCATTTCATATCATATGTCAAAATAATATCAGAGTACAAAATTGGACTATCTGTCCTAGGTATGGCCCGCAGGCTGACTATATAATGTCAAACTACATAATGTCCACTGTCTGTCATAAGGAGCACGTGCCTCTATCACTGGGTTCTCCCTCTATCCTCCTCATCCCTACCATGTCTCAAGTCTTGCTAATGTATCTCTGTCTGTGCTTCTGAGTCTATGTCGTAACATGAAGCAGTCAGGTCGAGTCTCCCGCATGATCAACGGATATTGTCGACTCTGCATCACAATCGGGGCATCATTTTGTCAGTTTTAGGGTTTGCTCCTACGGGTTGCATTTCCTCATTTTCATGTCCAATCAGGGTGTTTTTCATCTAAATTGACCTATCCTACCCTTATCCCCCCTTTTCCAATCATTTGCATGTCATTTTGACCAAAACTAAGGTTTTCAATGCACAATTGCGCTTGTGTCTTGACTCTTGCGCTTGTGTCTTGACTCTTGTGCATGTGTCTTGACTCTTGCGCCTGTGTACCCTTACACAAGCACAAAAGACATTATACAAGCACAGAAGACATGACACAAGCGCAAAAGACCCTACACAAGCGCAGAAGTCAGTTTCTGCATCCCCTGTGGGCCCCGCAATGTCCCACAAGCAAGTCAAATTCATGAAATTGAAAACATGGGTTTTTGAGATACATACCACTGCTCCTACGTCCTCCAGTCATCTGAATGTGCGTACACATTCTCCAAGGTGATCCGCCATTGGAATGTTCACCATCTCTCTGCACATGTCCTTGTCCAGAGCAACAAATCCTCCTCTTTAGCTAGTGCAAATGAGCAATTTTCACTCTCTTGGTCTCATTTATAGCTCTTTGTCATTGCATAGATGGACGTGCGTCCTCTCCATCTTATGTTGGTCGCGGTCTTGTGCACCTTACATTGCTTGTCCTTCATGCATCCGATCTCCGATTGTCAGTTCGTTCGATCCTATCATTTTTATCGATCAATTGGCCTCTTTTCTGCATGTCTCCAGCCAATTCCTCGAGGGGGCATGCATATGTCATTGTTATTGTCTGGGGCATTTTCATATGTCATTATTATTGTCTGGGGCATTTTCATTATTATTCTTTGAAACAACGCTTAAAATCGCATTGTCTCAAAGAGGGGCAAAATGTAGACACCTAAAAATGGTCAAACGCTTGCGAGGTCATACTTTAACATTTGCGCATTGCCTCATTTTAGGTTTTTGCGTCGCATTAACATTTCTCCTATGTCACGCACTTGGTCTTTATCATTTGTGAATGTCGAGTCATTCTTCTACATTCTTCAATCATCTCGTCCTCAAATTTGGTCTTGTCGACAACATTATCCAATCATGATTTTGATCGAACTTATCTTGTTGCATCAATGTGCGTGCTAATTTGTCATCATTTTGGACATCGTCAATCCTAATTAGGGTTTTGTCCTCCTGTCAATCTTGTGATAGATTTGTCATCAATCGTTGCTCTCTTATCAATCTTATCATTAATCTTATCATTTTGGACATTGTCAATCCTAATTAGGGTTTTGTCCTCTTTTCAATCTTATCGTCTGGCAATCGGTTTATCAATCTTGTCGTTTTACGATCGATTTGTCATCGATCGTTGTCATGTTTGATCTTGTCATTTGCGATCGATTTATCATCGATCATGGTCATTTTCAATCTTTTCATTTTGCGATATATTTGTCATCGATTCTTGTCTTTTTTGTCAATCTTGTCATTTTGCGATCGATTTGTCATCGATCATTATCTGTCTCAATTGTATCAATTTGGATCAATTTGTCATTGTTCCTCATCAATTGGCGTATTTTCTCAATCAAATCATTTATCACATTGGTCATTTATCAATCCAAAATCAAATCAAATCAAGTCAATTATCTTTCAAGACCTAATTCGCCTTCTAGGGTTTCATGATTTAGTCATTTAACCTTGCTTATCATTTTCTTCCTTTAGGATTAATAAATTACTTATTTATCCTAAGTCTTCTCATTACAATTAAATCTTTATTTAATTGGCTAATTATTCTTCCTCTTGTAAATTAATTAATAAATGACAAATTGTTAATTAATTTACCTAATTTCCTATTTTTCCATCAATTTCTAATTCCTAATTGTCATCAATTTCAATTTTCTAATTTTCTTAATTTCTAATTTCTTTTCCCTCCTATTTCATCTCCTAATTCCATGGGAATGGCATGTCAATTTGTCATAAATTGTCATAATTGATAATCAATCTATTTTGACATAGAATGTGTCATAATTTGTCATCAATTATCAATCAATCAAATTGTGCATGGAAAGTGCATAATTTGTCATATTGATTTGCAATTTCCATTTGAATTACATCATGCTAATCTTGTCATTTATCCAATTCTTCTATAAATTGGATGATTTTCAATCAAAGCTAATCCCTAATAATCCCTAATCAGACTATTGAACTTACGCTTCCAGTATTCTTGAATGTCAATCTTGCTTTCATAATTAGGTGTATGCACTTGAAGGTGAGATCCACAACAAATCTATTTGGAGAAGAAAGAAGAAAAATGGAGCCGCATGGAAGAAGCATCCAAATCGTCATCTGGTTTGCATGAATCTTTGCTTTTGAATGCTTTGTTTCTATGTCTCTATTGAGTGTGCTTAGGATTAGATCATTGCAATGTGCATTTGTGATTGAGCTAATAATGAATAATATTACGTTTTATCTTGTTTTGTGATGATTTCCTATTTCCTAACGTACATTAATTGGTGAACCTGACGTGAATACTAACCTTCTAACCCCTTTACTGTGTTTTGGAGTGCTTTCAAGTTGATTTTGCAGGTCAAAAACCCAAAAACAGGGCCGTGCAGGGTATTCTGGACACTTTTGCACCTGTGTCCTGCATCTTGCACCTGTGTCCTACATCTTGCGCTTGTGTAGGTGACATTATGCACTTGTGTCAGACATCTTGTGCCTGTGTCATGAGTTCTGCGCTTGTGTAAAGTCCAGAACAGAGGTGAAAAATGCAGTGTTTACTTGAAATTTTTGGTGTTTTTGCATTCTGTTTTCTGTGCTTTGGATTTTGGTACTAATTATTTGTGCAGAATCTTGGCATACGCATGGCAAAGACTAAAAATCAAACTACTAACATGTGTTATGCAGAATCGATGGTCAAAGACAACAAATCAAACCCCTAACTTGGGTTTTGCAGGTTGCCTTGGAAAAACAACCAAACTTTGTGTTTGTGTTTTTTTAATTAGGCACTTATTGATTTCTAAATAGGTTGGAATGAACATTTTTTTGCTTTGATTGTTGAGTATGACATTGGAGTAGGAGAGTATGCTCTCATCCTTCTTAGGGTGATCAGAAATCCAGATCTTCGATACCATGCTTGTGTTGTTGATTATGTGTCACATTTAGAGGGTCTGCCTTCCCAACCACTTTGCTTTTGCAAGCAAGTGATAATCGTGAGAAGGGAATGACCCAAAGTGAGTACGGCTAGAATTCCTTGGCATTCTAACTCACTATAAAAAAATACCCGATGAGCGAAAGCTTTGAAGGAAGTGTTACGTGGGAATTGTAGTTACTTGGGAAGTGATGACCCTTGGACTCTTTCTCATATCAACATCTAAGTAGGGCCTCTTGGTCTAAATCATGCTTGTGCGACTACAATTGTTTGGTATCTTGATGGGCTTAATGTCTCAATCACGCTTGTTTGAGATTTGGCTTTTGATTGTCTATCATTTGCTAGTATTTGATCGTCAAATCACATAATCGTTTTAGCACTTCTTGAATTTTCTCACACTTGATATCATACATTTGTTTTTCGAATGGAGTCATTGATCTATTTTGTTGGATTTCCATGTCATATATTTCTTTCTTTATATCCTGAAGCATTTGAGCATAGGTAGCCATAGGAATTGGAGCTAAGTTATCCATGAGATTCTTACTTTTGTCAAAAAAATTAGAAGAACTTTTGGTTTGAACAGGCATGTTTAACCGACAGGACCGAGAGCGAGATGTGTTGCAGAAGTCAAGATCAAATTGTAGCTAGTAGTTCATTTAATGTAGTGATTGAGAGAAGTAACTAAGATCTGGTATGGTTTCAGGAATGATCTATCCTATGTAAGATGTTATCTAAGTTAACTTAGGTTTGATAAGATGTTTGTTTGAACTAGCTTAAAGATGATCGACAAAATCGTGCAATGCAATGACAGAGGTACACTATCAAGGTTGCTTATGCTTAGGAGGATGATAACCAATTTTAGGCTCGCTATAGACTATTTTAGACAATTTTGACTATTTTGACTGACAAGATCAGGAATTAGTATGACAAAGGATTGGATAGAGACGAGATTTTGATAGACAAAGTTTCAATGACTGACAACTACCATTTTTTGATAAGGATTGATGTTTCGATGACTGACAAAGACCAGTTTGGACATAGAAAGAGTTTATCACTGAATTGTTTGATATTGTTTCATTTGTTTTCTCCAATTTTAGTATTTCAGTTTTAGTTTTAGGGATGAAAACATAGAAAACATGCAAGATATATAATAATTCAATCACAGCACACTAACCCTATGGAAGTTGGCTTAGAGAAGAAAACCTTTTCTTGCTGACTTAGGTACACACCCAATAGCTAATCAGAATATGATCACTGAGTCTCACGCAATGGATTCTCAATGCCGTATTAGCTGACTCCAAACGCTAATGGGGGCACGATATGGCAAGTGTCTTGGGAGAGTTACTATCTCTCTTGCACAAAGATTATTAACCTTTCGGAGGTGAATTGAGTAGCTTCTATCTTATAGTTCTTAGTCAGGAATTCCGTTTGAAATTACCCCTTGAATTCAGGCCTATAGCCCAACAAGGTACCAAAACAAGATGTAGTCACATAAACGTGATTGAGACCGCGAGGCCCTACAAAATGCTCGATATGAGAGATCTCAAAGAGAAAACTCAAATAATCCCATCCTCCGAGACTTTAATCACCAGAGGCCTATTTATTATAGTGAGTTGGAATGCTCAGGTCCAGCTGTACTCACTTGGGTCATTCTCACAGGGTGATTACTTTTTCCCACTATGATAGGCCCGCTAAAGGTACACAAATCTCAAAACTTAGAAAAAAGCTTCGAGGGTCTAGATTTCTGATTGTCTATAAAAGACAAGAGCATACTCTCCTACCTCTTAGATTTTTTTGAAAACATGAAAGACAGATTTATTCTTTAACTAGATAGCAATTTAAGTGCCTAAGAAAATACTAAATGAATAAACAATGTTTAGTCGATTCTCCTTAGGCAACCTGCAAAACCAATATGTCAGCAGTCATTTTCTTCTTGATTCTTTGGCAGGCGTATGTTTGATTGATAGATTCTTTGACAAGTGTCCTGAAAACATTAAGATCACAAAATTAGTTTCCAAAATAACATAAAAAATAATTATCAAAAGAAAATTCTAGCATGCAAACTATAACTTAAACTAATCTAACAAGAATTTCCATTTTTTATGACTATCCTAGTTATGACAGTTTTGATAGTATTTCACTCTGTCATTTATAACTTTTGAACCAGACATAATTTGGAAAATCGTTTTGCTGAAAATGTGGAAAACATGGATTTAAAAAATATATTAAAAGTTGGGCTAGATCCAACAGTTCAATAAAAAGTTATACTCTCCAAACCGAGACCATTTTTGACTGTCACAAAAAAATGAGTAAAATGACAGTCCAGCACTCTGTCGATCATAACTTTCAAACCAAAAATATTTAGGAAAATCCCTTCGGGGAACCTGTAGAAAACTTGATTTTAAACAACATATCAAAAATTAGTTGAGATCCAATGGTTCAATAAAACATTATTCTCTCCAAATCAAGACCATTTTTGACTGTCATAAAACAATGAGTAAAATGACAGTCCTGCACAAATATTTAGGAAAATCCCTTCAGTGAACCTGTAGAAAACTTGCGTTTAAACAAAATATCAGAAATTGGTTGAGACCAACGGTTCAATAAAAAGTTAAGCTATCCAAACCGAGACCATGTTTGACTGTCATAGAAGAACAATAAAAAAGAAAGATTTTTATTTGCAAATTTAACACATGTTTATTAGTTATAAAAACCAAATATTAAATTTGTTCAAGAAAAATTAGAAATCTTGTAGTTGTGGGTTCGAGCCCCACAGTGGGCACCATAAATGTGTGTGTGAAAAGTGGAATAAAAATTTGTATTTGCAAGATACAACACTTCAATCAAGTCATTACATGTATGGTTAATCAGATATAATCAATGAATAATAAACCATAACAAATCAACCCATTACCTTCTAAAAGATGCGAGTATATGATTGCTCTTAGATTATAAGCAATACCAGTGACCAGGCAACATCAAGATGAAGGATTTTAATCTATATGAGCATGATCAATGCTAGATGGATGCAATATTAATCTAACAAGATTTAAGCAATATTAAGCTAAATGATTTAATCAATTTGAAACAATTAATATGCAATATTCAATAAAATCTTAGAGCAAAAACAGTATAATAACGATGTGTTCTCCAGCCTCTTTTGAATGAGAGATGAGAGCTTGAATTTATAGAAAATTCAGAAAGAAACCAACGGCTAAGATCAAATGATGATGAGTGGTCAAGATTTTCCAAGAGGAAGCACAATCCAGGTGAATTGATGTGATTGGATGCTTTACTCAGTTTTAAAGGAAATTGAACTAAAATTAAGATTAAATCAGGAAAAACTGATTTATTCTCGATTTCATTCAATTTTAATATTTAATTGTTTTAATTGCTTTCTTTGAGATTTATCCATCAATTTTTAATTTGTTTTTCAAGATTGTCTCCAATTGATTTCTTTTCTCAATTTTTAATTCTTTTTTTGTCAATTAATTCCTTTTTTGATTTATTTCCCTTTTTGAAGATTTGTGCTCATTTGATTTATTTAATTGAATTAATTCCTCTTTTTGATGATTTAATGGCAAATTGATTTATTTAATTAAATATGCTAGGATATTTAATAAAAATAAATAAGATAATTGTTTAAAAATGATTTACTTGGAATGATCAATTAATTAAATAAATATTTAATTAATATTGATTGATTGATTTTGCCATGTGACATTGTGTAAAGCGGAAAATCAAACCCTAGGTGTTCTCCCCCACTCCAAGGAGAAAGGGGGTCACTAGGATTGATGGTTTTCACTTAGGAGGGACTTTACATTCAAAAGAGGGGTTGAAACCCACAAGATCCAATCCCACACAATGCAGGATTGGATTCTAAATGAGTTTCAAGGGTTGAGACATCAAGGATACCCTCTTTTGTAAAGATTGTAGATAGAAAGATTGAACTAGGAATGCATGTAAAGTAAGAAAGATTCGCTTATAAACAGAGATAGGGATATGGGATGAAGCTGCGGACCTAGAATTAGCAGTAAAATGTCAAGATGATGCTGTTCTGCAAATTCGAGTGAAAGTTGACGGGACGATGGCGCCCGGCGTGCACACGGTCCTCCGAAAAATCCGTGAAACGAAGGGGGATCTGTTCGTCTCTGCACAAGGATTCCAGATCTTCAATTACAGCCGCGTACCTGCAACCTACACATAGAAAAGAGAGGACGATTGGGGGGTTAGGGATTAGGGGTTTGCCTTTAGGTCAAACCCCAATTTTGGAATTAACCAAGAAATGAGAATGCTGTAAATGTAAATGTTTGTAATGTAAAAAGGTACTGATACCTTGTTGTAAGAATGTTTGTATTCTTACATGCGAAGGTGTAAATGTTGTATTTTGTATGTTGTAAGTGATCTCCTCTTCAATGGTTGAATCCTTGTCTTGAATGCAACACTTAGCCTTAAATGGAGACTTAGAATGCTCAATTGCTTGAAGGAATGTTTGAATATCATTTCCGCATCTTGTACACATACGTCATTCCCTCTTTCAAATGGGAGAGGAAATGTAGTTTATATACTTGCCAATTAGGGTTGATAGACTAATTTTTCCGACCTTAGGCTGACCTAGGAAGATTATTTTCCAATTTGCAAACATAAAGACCCGAAGCCCCAAAAGAGACCGGGCCCAAAATAGGGCCAGGGACCAGGGCACTGGGCGCCATGGTCCCACCTCCAGGGACAACAGGGTGCAAGGAGGATCAGGCTAGGATGCTGAAAAATGCAGTTTTTGATGTCATGAACAAGTTTCGGGGTCTCCATTCAGGTTCAGTGTTGCGCCGCCATCGTGAAGACCCAAATGTGGTTGAAATTGCAAGTGTCACAATTTTAGGACACTACATTTAGCCCCCACTTTAGCGGGAGTATAAGCGTACGCTCATACTTTCGGTAAAGTACAAGGAAACAACATTGAAAGACTTTCACCACGTCAAGGAGGCAAGATACACCAAGCCCCCAGTGGACTAAGGATCTTATGACTTCGATTGACAAAGTAAAAGGGAAGATCACGAGGGAGAACCATGACTGTCAGTAGTAAGGTTCCCTCACTATGAGTCATGCAAGCAAAATACCAAAAATTTTCAAGGCAAAGCTAAGTTCGCCAAGAAATTTTCAAGTATCCTGAAGGGATAGACGGGGTGTATGCCCCCCTATGTTAAAGCGATTGCACATGCCTCATCGGGGGTGATTTCTTTAAGGTAGTGATACATGAGAAGGGAAAGGAGCACGTTATCACAAAGATTTAGCCCCCAAGTGTGAGATAAACCCAAGGATAATAGACACAAAACACAAAGCACAAAGTGACTTCACTTTCCTCGGGGTTAGTATGCTGTATGATTATTCATGTATATCATATGTATGTATGCATAATTGTTCTTCATTCCCCAATCAAGGAAGGTCACCTAGAAGAAGGGAACACATGTGTCTTTTGAGTCAACATAAGAGAGACCAAAAGAGATCGCAATGCTTTGCATCGTCCTCAAGTAGACAACACTAAGGACAACAAATAGAAGAATGAGAATAAAACATAGAAGAAGTAACAAAAGAGAGGAAGAAAGAGTTTGCTATGCTAATGAAACTAGTCTAGCACGTCATCTACCCCCCGATCTTGCTGATCAATGTTTCGGGAAGGCAGGGAACACGCTAGAGGAGGAACATCCAACACAACAGATGGAGTTATCACAAGGTCCAAACAAGGGCTATGTTCATGTTCCAAGCCACGTTGTTCTTGTCTAGGAGCTAGGATAAGTGCTTTAGAAAATTCGTTAGATAAATGGTTATCAACATCAACAGATTCATATTCACTATCAGAATGAAAAGAAGTAACATTTTCATCATGAATAACATTTTCATCTATATCATCATCAAGATTTATAAAAATAGGGTCTTTAACTCACACAGGATCAAGACCATCATGCATCTTATGTTTAGGAGATTTTGGAGAAGATGGAATAATGCTTGTTGAAGGTGTTTTTGGGGATTGCAAAGTTTGAGAAGCAGCTGCCTGAGCTCTAAGACGACGCTTTCGTCGGCGTTGACGTGCAGAATGATTTCGTCTAGTCTTAGTAGAAAGTGGAGAAGATTGAGGAGGAGGAATGTTCTCATCCTTATCACTTGGGTGCTTAGGTTGTGGTCTCTTAGGTTGGATAATAGGAGAAGAAGGAGGTCTCTTCTCTCTATAAAAAGAAGGAGGAGGAACTATTCCATATAAAGGAAGAATATTTGGTTTAGGAAGGAGACCAAGTCCATCATGACGAGGAGGTATAGGTCTACTTTTAGGAAGTTTATTATACATAGACATAGTCACATCCATAGGGATGGGTTGGGAATCTTCTTGAGGAAAGACATTAGTTTTATCTTTCAAAGGAAGAATTTCCTTCTCAAGAATGATAGGAATATCAAGTTTGGGTGTTCTAGGTTCACTTAGAGATAGGTTCATATCTTTTTTCCACTTTTGATAAGATTTGAAAAGATGATCACTTCGTGGAGGAAGAGATTGGAATTGTTTAGGCCAAAAATAATCAATAGGAACGCTAGAAGTTCTTTCAGCTAGTTTAAAGAGACTATGATTGACAGTAACAACTTCACCATTATGGGGAAATTTCAAACACTTGTGAATAGGAGAAGCAATAGCTTTCATGGAAGACAGCCAAGGATAGCCCAGCTTTACATGAAATTGTTTGGACGATGGAATAATAGCAAAGTTCACATCAAGGGATTTGTTATGGACCTCAATAGGTAATGTAATAGAACCAATTGCAGGAGAAGAAAATGCATCAAATAGTTTCACAACCACATTTGTTTCGTCATAGATCACTTGATTCAATTGCAAAGTAAAAAGAAATTCTTCAGTAATGATATTAACCATGCAAGAAGGATCAATAAGCACTCCACGGCAAGGTGTATCCTTGACTTTTGCAACTATATATAAAGGAACATCAGGTGCCCTGATAGTTTCACTAGAATCAAATGTGATGGAAGGTTCTTTAGGGATTTTCTGCTGCTCTACAAAGTTAATCACATTCGGAGTCATAGACACAAGATCATCAGGTGAGACAGAGGAATCATTAGTATCAATCGCATTAGAGGTATGAGAAGGTAACAGATCAGTAAAAATCTTGAGATTTTGGTTAGGAGGAGCTACAGATGTGTTGCCTTTATCATTCACACCAGAAACATAGATAGTATTATTATCAATCAAATCTTGAATTTTACCCTTTAAAGCAAAACATTTTTCAGTATCATGCCCAAGTTGACGATGAAATTGACAAAAAGATTTGTTATCAAAATAGGGTGAATTAATTTTTGCAGGATCTATTTGCCTTATAGGAGGAAGAGTAAGCACATTTTGTTCCAATAACTTATTCATAATACTATGCAATGATTCATTCAAAGGAGTAAACTTTCTTTCTTTCTTGAAAAACTTAGAAATAGGAGGCACACCTGATGCTGCATTCACATTATTGTTGATGATGTTTTCATTGAATTTAATGGACTCTCTGTTCGGTTTAAACTTCCCAAATGGTTGTTGACTACTATCACCCTTATCACTCGGAGCCATAGGATTTGCTTGTTCCATTTGACTCATAGTCAGTTGATAATTGTGAAGAGTTGCACACAACTGTTGGAAAGAAGTAAACTCAGAAAACAAAAGTTTTTCTCTAATATCTTTTTGTAAATTAGAAATAAAGATTCTTTGAATATCATTGTCAGGCACTAGAAAAGAAATTTGAGCATACAAATGCTTATATCTACCAATGAAATCGGTCACTTTTTCTTTAACAACTTGTTTACAATGCATTAAATCAATCAAAGTAACTTTAGGACTTATATTGTTTTGAAATTGTTGAATAAAAGCATTTGCAAGTTGTTGAAAGAAGTAACAGAATAGGAAGGCAATGAGCAATACCATTGTAGAGCCTTGTCTCTTAATGTTCTAGTAAACATTTTTGCAAGCAACCTTTGGTCATGAGCAAAATCGGTACATATTGTTTGAAAAGTCTTAACATGCGTTAGAGGATCACCTTTACCATTGTAAAGCTCCAATTGTGGGAGTTCAACATGCTTAGGGGGAATAGCTCGAACAATGTCAAGAGAAAGTGGGCTCGCAACATCAAATGTGGGCACACTAAACTTAGATTGATTCATAGAGGCAATTTGTTGCTGTAAAGAAGAGACAGTTTGTGCAAGATTGTTAATGGTCGCTTCAGTCGAAGAGTTCATATTAGACGTGTTAGATTGAGATGGAGGTATTATGTTATTGAAAGAAGGTATTGATTGAGAGTAAGGTGGCGGGACACTATGATAGTTAGTCATAGGAGATGATTGGAAAGGAGGAACACTACAAGGAGGAATGGAATGATTAAATGAATTGCCCCCTTGCGCCAGGTTCATTTGCGGAGATATAATAGGAACACTCATTGAAGGAATGAATGAAGAAGTCGGATTGAATGAAGGAAGAGGGTTGATTGAAGAAGAAGGGTTGCCCCCATGACTGGTGATCATAGGAGGAATGTCTTGTATTAAAGTAGTCATTATGTTTGATGTAAAAGTACGTATACTAGCAATAGAAGTTGTCAAAGGAATAGAATGATTGACTTGAGTAGGAGGTTGTGTATAACCCAAAGTTTCAGCACAACTCTTCATAGGCATCACATTTGAATCCACAATGTGTGCAATACCATGCAAAATATCAATTCCATTCTTATCACTTTGAAGCATACGTTTTAGACCCTCAATTAAAGGAAGAGCTTGACTATCAGGGTATTCTTGAGACATCCATTGTCGAAAATTGTCAAATTGGTTATCCAATTTTGAAAGTTGTTCTTCAGAAACCTCATGGAGAGCTTCTTCATCGTTAAGAGGATTAGAGGAATTACCTGTGTCCTCGTTAAAAAGGCCATTCAAATTAGGTTCCATCTCCTCAGTAATTAAACCTTGGAAAGACTTAATTCTAAGGCTTCGTCTAACGGGAATAGTGTAAGTAGGGCTTATTGTTGTAAAACTCATGCACTAGGGAGAGAGAGAATATTTTGAATTTTAGAGGTAGCAAATTTCAGTAAAATCAGCCAATCTCCTAGATTTAAGCTGTTAAATGCAATCACGACAATCTCCCAAAATTTCGGAAAAAATGTCCGGGACCGTGGCGAACGGAGTGCACACGGTCCTCGCAACTTTTTTCGAAATTTTCAGGGATGAAAGTTATGATGATTTTATAGCTAACCTGAAAAAATTGAGTGATTTTACAATCTGTAGATAGGCCAAATTAAAGTTGCAATCTCAAAATTGAACCCTACCAAGATTGTCGAAAAATGCAAAATTTGAATTTTGAAAAAGAGAGGGAAACTGAAATTTTGAATTTTATGATTTTAGAGGGAATACTAAAAGCAATGCAGGTTTTGAAATTTAAAAATTGACTCAATTTCACGCAAAATTTGATTTTGAAAGCGGAAATCAAAATTGTTGTAATTAAACATTTAATTTCAAAAGTGCAAAAATTTGAATAAAGCACTGAAATTTTGAATGAATGCCAACACACTTTTCAGATTTAGGACAATAAGAAACACAATTTTGACATGAATTTCAGTTTCAACAATTTTTGAATGATTAGAAGCCTTAATCCAAGCAATCCCTAGATCAACTTTGACTGTAATTTTGAAAGTGTTAGAATTGATGAAATCAGCCAAAATTCTGGATTTTAGCAGAAAAATACAGTAAGATCTAACTCCCGAAATTTCGGAAAAAATGTCGGGGACGATGGCGCCCGGGGTGCACACGGTCGTCGCAACTTTTTTCCAAATTTTCAGGGATGAAAGATATTATGATTTTATTGCGGAATCCAAAGTTACAGCTGATTTGGAAATGTTTTGATCAGTGAAATCATCAGTCAAAGGCTGAATCAAGAGGGTTTTAAAAATTAGGGTTTTGACACTTAACCACTTAATTTTCAAAATTAAAGCACAGATATGATTTGATAATTTGTAGTAGAAGGGTAGATCTGAAACAAGCATTAACGATTAAAAATTTCACAAGCTCAATTACTAAAAAGAAAATTTTAGGGTTTTTTATGCAATTAACCTCTAAAATTTGCAAAAGATCAAACATGGAAATGTAATTAAAGGAGCAAATTTTTCAGATCTAACCATGAATAATCAGAATTAGAATGTTCACGTCGGGTTCACCAAAATGTAAAGCGGAAAATCGAACCCTAGGTGTTCTCCCCCACTCCAAGGAGAGAGGGGGTCACTAGGATTGACGGTTTTCACTTAGGAGGGACTTTACATTCAAAAGGGGGGTTGAAGCCCACAAGATCCAATCCCACACAATGCAAGATTGGATTCTAAATGAGTTTCAAGGGTTGAGACATCAAGGATACCCTCTTTTGTAAAGATTGTAGATAGAAAGATTGAACTAGGAATGCATGTAAAGTAAGAAAGATTCACTTATAAACAGAGATAGGGATACGGGATGAAGCTGCGGACCTAGAATTAGCAGTAAAATGTCAAGATGATGCTGTTCTGCAAATTCGAGCGAAAGTTGATGGCACGATGGTGCCCGGCGTGCACACGGTCCTCCGAAAAATCCGCGAAACGAAGGGGGATCTGTTCGTCTCTGCACAAGGATTCTAGATCTTCAATTACAGCTGCATACCTGCAACCTACACACAGAAAAGAGAGGACAATTGGGGGGTTAGGGATTAGGGGTTTGCCTTTAGGTCAAACCCCAGTTTTGGAATTAACCAAGAAATGAGAATGCTGTAAATGTAAATGTTTGTAATGTAAACAAGTACTGATACCTTGTTGTAAGAATGTTTGTATTCTTACATGCGAAGGTGTAAATGTTGTTGTATTTTGTATGTTGTAAGTGATCTCGTCTTCAATGGTTGAATCCTTGTCTTGAATGCAACACTTAGCCTTGAATGGAGACTTAGAATGCTCAATTGCTTGAAGGAATGCTTGAATATCATTTCCGCGTCTTGTACACATATGTCATTCCCTCTTTCAAATGGGAGAGGAAATGTAGTTTATATACTTGCCAATTAGGGTTGATAGACTGATTTTTTCGACCTTAGGCCGACCTAGGAAGATTATTTTCCAATTTGCAAACATAAAGACCCGAAGCCCCAAAAGAGACCAGGTCCAAAATAGGGCCAAGGACCAGGGCGCTGGGCGCCATGGTCCCACCTCCAGGGACAACAGGGTGCAAGGAGGATCAGGCCAGGGTGCTGAAAAATGTAGTTTTTGATGTCATGAACAAGTTTCGGGGTCTCCATTCAGGTTCAGTGTTGCGCCGCCACCGTGAAGACCCAAATGCGGTCGAAATTGCAAGTGTCGCAATTTTAGGACGCTACACATTGATGATTAAAGAATTAATTGTGTGCTCAAGATTGATTTAATTGCCTTTGGTTAGGACCTTAGTGATGTTGTCGAGATTAGGAGCTCATGGTTTAGATGACCATTTTTAGGGTATTACAATTACTTTTACTAAGCCCATTATTCGTTACCATGCGATAACATTTTTAGGCTTAGGAGCGCGTATGCGCTACTTATTAGTCCGGAATGGGAAGAAAAAATACCATTGGGCTTGTCAATATTTTATGGACTAAGAGCACGTACACGGTTATTAATGTAGCATGTACACAGTTTATAGACATAGTTTTAGTTGCCCAAGAGCCTCAACGACCTCAAAAGAAGTTTTTGAGGTCATTGAAGGCCCCATTAGAACTGTGTCTACACTACTATCACTATTTTATACATAGAAGTAAGTGAATTTTTTGTTTTTGCATGATTTCAAATGATTGAATTGTTGTTCTTATTAGTTTTTTTTAATAGTTTGATTCCAAAAAATAGTGATAAGATGTATATTTATGGTTATTTGTTTGTTTATGAACTTTTGTTTATATATATATGTAATATGATTTTATTTAGGACAACCGATATCAACCATGGGAAAGAACAAGTGAGGAACGATGGAACAACGAGAGGCTCAAAAGGAAAGACAAAGGCAACGTATGAAGAAATTGCGTGACATAAGAACAATGGGAGAAGAAGGTATGTCATCCTCAACATCTCAATTCGATTTATGAAATGAATATAATGCACCTAATGCAATTGAAGAAGATATCACATTGAATAATCAATTAAATGATGAACATATTACACCTTCTCTACTTGATGAATTGAATGTACATAATGCACCGATGTCAACACCTCCTAGAATCATTCATAGGAAACCAAAGTATCTAATTGACATTGATGAGAATATATTGAAGTCAATGCCCAATAAAATGAATGAATGAACTTGTAGGAGGATGGTTAAAAAAATATGGTAAATTTATTTTAATAACTTAAATCAAACCGCAAGATGTCAATTAATTGTTCAAATGATTAAAAATTTGAATTTTAGAGAGACAATGAAAATTCTAGGCCTAAGATCATCTGAAAGTAATAGTGAAAGAACTATTGTGAGAAATCTATTTGATTCATATCAAGCTATTGGTTCAAAATCACATACTAAAGATTCTAATGCTACTCGAAGTGTCATTACATCAACCATAATGAGCAAGAAAATAAAAAAAATCGTTTGATAAGAAAAACAAGTAAGTCATTAAACGTTAGTAGAACAACATTAAGTAAAGCATTAAGAAGCGGGAAAAAATAGAGGAACCTAACAATAATTCTCTTTGGGCATTCTTGGGTAGACTACCACACAAAGACAAGGTTATTGTTGATGCACTAAAAACATTAATTGAAATTTTTTTGGCATGACAACACAAGAGTTTTGCCCAACCAAAGAGATGTTGTTAGAAGGCAAATTGGGTCTACAAATCGTGAGCCACATGCCAAACACTATTTGGATATGGCTCAAACTAAATTTTATGAAAGATTCCTTCAAAAGTTTCCTCAAATAAGAATTCTCAAAGATTTTTTGAAATGGAAAAACCTTTTTATATTAAGATTAATCATGTACGCACCATGTGTTCTTGTAGGATGCATATTGAATTTTCCATGCATTATGATATTTTTCGTCATATTTGTTCTACTTTGCACACTAACAATGTTTTGCAGGAATGTAATATACAAGCACCTCCTAAGTCGGTAAGAGAATTTATTTCAAGTGTGCTATGTAATAGACATGATGGTTGCATTTATTATAAGATGTCTTGTTTGGAACATTCTTGTGCCATATGTGGTGGTTTGCAACATTTACCAAGATGCGTACATTTGGAGAGCACACATGAAATTGGTACGAAACTAGTTTCTTTCAGAAAATACAAGACAGTCACATATGGAGTTAAAGATGGAAAAGATTTGAAGAGATGTGAGCTAGTGAAAAATGATATATGTGTAGCTCAATTTATGAAATTGTTTCAAGAGAAACTAGTTTATGAGTACATAATGCATACACATAGAGCTTGATGGTTAGATGAGCAATTCAAGCTATGTAAGGACACATTTCCTCTTGGCACCATTGTCTCTATTATTGATTTCACTGAAAATTATAAACTACAACCTCAAAATGAAGTACAATCCATGTATTATCACTCTACACAAGTTTCTATTTTTGTACACATAGCATTCATGCATGCAGATGATAGCATAGAGGAGGATAGAAATGTTGTAAGAGAGAATCACCTCTACATAAGTGATGATCATACTCATTCATCAGAGTTTGTACAAGGATGCTTTAAAGTTTTCTATGATAGTTTAAGGGAAAGCAACATACAATACAACCGACACTTACTATGGTCAGATAATTGCACCACACAATTCAAGAATGCAAGAATGTTTTATTGGTTGACAAGGATGCATATGACAAGCAGTGTACAACATTTTTGGAATTTCACTGAGGCTGGACATGGTAAGGGAGAGCACGATGGTGCAAGATCATGTGTGAAAAGAGCCCTAGCTAGGGAAGAATTGGAGTACGAAGGTGGTGCTGAGTTGATAGATGCAAAAATAATTGTGCGATGGTGTAAGTCTACGATGGGTTCAGGTAATCCAGGTACGTCAATGGTTCATATATATTTTTGGTTGATCACTGAATCTAACATTGAAAACTACCTAGATTGTTGTATAGTTGCAAGATCTAGTGACATGCACTCATTTATGAGTTCAAATTCAAGTTCACTTGTGATTTATACGAGACAGATGGTATGTTTTTGCTCTTCATGCATGTATTGTTTGTGGGAAGAATGTGAATCATAAGAGTGGGTTGACAAATGGTCTTGTAGACTGTTGGTTCCCATTGATTCATATCAAACTCCCAAAGCACTACAATTGAGCCAGATGGAGACATCAGTGGATTTTGACCATGCATCCGACCTAGTGGATTTAGTTGATTTTTTGAGTTAATTTTTTTGCAAGTATTCTTTTTGGTTCATTTTGTTGTACATCATATTTTATTTTTGGTATTAATTAACACTTTATAAAATGCAGGTCATGTGTATGCAGTTGTTGCAGAAGAGAACAATGAAGAAGGAACAAATTACTATTTGTGTCGTTGTGTTGAGCCTAAAAGAAAATTGACAACCACAATCATTGATGGAGAGGGTATCGAGTACCCAATAGGGTCGTTGTCATGATAGGAACATGGCTTCAAAGATACCCTATCAAGAATTTTGATGTTTGGTTGTTCGAGGACTTTGAAACACACAGAAACATTCTTCATTTCTCTAACCTTGTTGTTGCAACAAATATTCATTTGATGAAGTATCGTGGTAGACCTCATAACAAGATTTTATGGAAAGTTCGTGAATATGACCACGAGGCAATACTTGACACAATACAAGTTAGAGCCGATCCTGAAGGCTCGCTTGATTGATTCTATGGTTCAGAGTAGAATGATTTTGAGAATTTTGTATAAATCATCGACGAATTGTTCTATATTCATTTTTTGTATATATAAATGCCCATGAGCTATTTTTTACAGGTTTAGGGGCATAATTTTGTATATTTAAATGGCAATGAGCTGATTTGTACATATGTACATGCCAAATTTTGTATATTAAAATGACGATGAGCTGAATCACACATATTGTAATTGATAAAATCTGAAAAGATTATAAACCCATAAAACTAGTGCAAATGAATAGATATCTAAACTATGAATGCAAATGATACAAAATCAAAGTAGCAACACAGAGTTAGTCTCCAAGAGAGTAATGCAAATGCTAGAAGCAAAATAGCATTAAGAGGATGCCAAATCAAGAGATACCAAATACAAGCTAGGTAGCATGCTTTTATAGACTAGGGAGAGGGAAGAGGTGGCAATACCAACCAATCAAGAGCAACCATCTCTTGGACTAAAGATAGCAAGTATCTTCCCAAGATAGAAAATGGATGCACACATGTAGGAAGGTGACACCTCATAACCACTCACCTAATTAAACATGATTTATTAATCTAAGTGAGATTAAAAGAAGTGTAGAAAAAACTTAGGAATATAGGGAAAAAATAAATAACCCACTAGGAAATAAAAACCTACACTAACACCCCCCATAAGTGAAGCTTAGGTGGATGTAGAAATGGGTCCTTGAAAATCTAACCTGATGAGGTACCCATGTACATAAAATTCCCCCAAAAAGAGAGAGAAAAGAGACCCCCCCAAGAGTAGAGAGAGTTAGGACTCTAAGTGAGAGGAAGAAGCCCCCCCAGAAGATGAAGCATCCTGCACCCCCAGCAAAGCTCACAAATGAAGGAACTTGCTCTCAGTGAAGGGTTTGGTGAAGATATCAGCAACCTGCTCAGAAGTCAGATAGTAGTGAAGGTCGATGACGTGGCCATGGATGAGCTCTTGGATGTAGTGCATGTGGATCTCGATGTGTTTGGTCCACTGATGATGGATCGGATTCCGTGAGATCTGAATGGCACTCTGGTTGTCACAAAATATGACTGATGGCCATCTGATCTAGATACAAAACTCAGTGAGGACATTTTGAAGCCAAATGGCCTCAGTGGCGGCATTCACAACCCCCCGATACTTGACCTCAGTAGAAGATAGAGCAACAACAGACTGCTTCTTGCTCGACCAACAAACAGGGCCTGAACCAAGTGAGAAGCTATAACCTGAAGTAGACTTACGATCTTGATAATCACCCACCCAATATGAATCTGTGTAGCCCACCAAGTCAAGCTCAATGCCCGCTATGTAGTGAATCCCAAAATTGTGAGTACCCTGAATGTAGTGAAGGATTCTCTTGGCTGCTTTCCAGTGCAACTCATGAGGCTCCTGCATGAATCGAGAGACCATGCCTACAACATATGAAATGTCAGGTCTCATATGAGTCAGATAAATGAGAATCCCAACAAGCTATCAGTACAAAGTACCATCAACAAGTGGAGAAGAACACTGAGCCTCAAGTTTGACTCTTGAAAGAAAGGGAATCAGAGCAGGCTTACAATCAGCCATATGAAACCTCGAGAGCAAATCTAGAGCATACTTGGATAGGTTGATGGTGATCCTAGAAGAAGACTAGTAGATCTCAATACCAAGAAAGTAATGCAACAAGCCCAAGTCAGTCATCAAAAAATTGTCATGAAGGGAAGTTTTGACAGCCTTAATAGTGGATGAAGAACTCCCTATGATCAGCAAGTCATCAACATACAGAACCAAAAATAGGAGTGAATCATCCTGTTGTAGAATGCAAACATTGGAATTAGAATGGCACTGAGTGAACCCAACTGATAGAAGGAAGGGAGGAGCCTATTTGAGGCCACATAGAGACTTTCGAAGAGGAAACATAAGTGAAGAATCCTGATGGAACCCCTGTGGCTGCTCCATGTAGATCTCCTCCTGAAGGTCACCATGAAGAAAAGCACTCTTCACATCCATCTGGTGCACTTCCCAACAATTAGCTATAGCAATGGAAAGAACAAGTCAGATGGAATTCATTCAAGCAACTGGCGCAAAAGTCTCAGAGTAGTCAATCCCAAGAACCTGGGAGAATCCTTTGGTGACCAAGCGAGCCTTATACTTGTCAATCGACCCATCTGCGGTAAATTTTGTCTGATAGGTCCACTTACATCGAATAAGTTTTCTTCCTTAGGAAGAGGGACAAGATCCCAAGTGTGGTTCCTTATTAAGGAACTATACTCCTCCTACATAGTTGTATCCCACTCAAGAATACCAGAAGCCTCATGAAAAGACTCTGGATCTAAGGCAGTAGCAATGAAGACATGTGGAGCACCCTGAAACTGTGAACGAGTCTGCTTGGTGTCTAATGGATCCCCAACCCAATCACCTATAGATTGCAAGGTCTATTTAGCCCAAAGTGGACCAAAAGATGGAGAATCTGGAGGAGAATCATCAACCCCTGAATGATGACTAGGAGAGGAAGGAGGTGATTCCTTTGAATCGCTCTTTGCATCAGAAGTGGAGGTAGAAGATTGCTAAGGTGAATCTGACTCATCAAAGGAGCTATCACGTATCCCAAGTGGCTCCAATGTCAAAGTAGAAGGAGTTGGAGAAGTGGTAGAAAGTGAGCTCAAAGAGCCCTCCTCAAACTGAGCACTCCTCTCAATGAAGAACTCATGTGTAGTAGGGTGGAGCAACCGATAAGCCTTCACACCATTAGGATAACCTACAAATATGTAAGGTCTACTCTGTGGGTCCAAGGCCTTGCATTTCTCTACAGGAATGTGGGCCCATGCAGGAGAACCAAAAACTTGGAAGTGCTTAACTGATGGTTACCGACCGCTCCAAGCTTCAAAAGGAGTGACTCCCTTCAAGGCTCGGTGAGGAACATGGTTCTGGATATAACAAGCACAGTTAATGGCCTCTGCCCAATACTGTGGTGCAAGAGATCTGGAGTGAATCATGTAGTTCTCCATTTCCTTCAAGGACCTATTCTTCCATTCTGCCACATCGTTCTGCTAAGGATTGTATGGAACTAAATGCTACAAATCAATTCCCTCTGAAGTGAAAAACCTCTCAACCCAATGGTTGACATACTCACCACCATTGTCAGTGCGCAAAACCTTGATGGCTTTCCCAGATTGCTTCTCTACAAAAATTTTGAAGTCCTGAAACTAATCAAATACCTCAGACTTCTATTTGAGAAAGTACACCCAAGTATATTGAGAAAAGTCATCAATGAATGTGAGGACATATTTGGCTCTGCTAAATGAAGGATGTTGGAATGGACCAGTCAAATCACTGTGAAATAATTCCAGTATCTGTGAAGCTCTCCATGCCTTTCCTTTATCAAACTTTTCCGTAGGATGCTTACCAAGTATGCAACCTTGGCAAACACCACTTGAAAACTGAACTGAAGGCAACCCTGTGACCATACTCTGTTGGTTGAGCTGCTGCAAATAGTGGAAGTTAAGGTGGCCAAACCGCTCATGCCATAATCTACTCACATCATTGGAATGAGTGAGAAAAACAGTCGAAGGAGGATCAGGAGCAAAGTGAGAAAATAGATAGAGTGGTGACTGATGATCTTCTCTCCCAACTGCAATTGTAGAATCACTGTGCAACTCACGAATCTCCACTGAATCAAGAGTGAACTCAACCCACTTGCCTGAACCTATGTGAATGATCTGGTATACTAATAGGAGATTAGTTGATAATGAGGGCACACAAAGAACATCAACAGACCCTCCCCCACACACCTCAACAGGAGTGTCATCACCCGTCAAAATAGAAGGCATAGTACACAGCTCCAAAGATGCAAATTCTTCCTTAGATGAAGCCATGTAGTGTGAAGCACCCAAATCAAGAACCCAAGTGGATGGTGAAGAAGCAAATGCAACAAGGGCCTTGCCCTTTCCTTTCCCCTTGCTGTTTTCTTTTGCCTTGTTAGACCCCTCACTAGAACTCTGTTTAATTGACTCACGAACACTGATATTATTCTTCTCAAGAATGTGTGTCAAGTGCTCAATTTGTTTCTTCAGACATTCATGTTCATCATGACTAGGTCTTTTACAATAGTCACATTGGACCTTCTCCTTCTTAGGCTTGTCGCCCTTGGAAGATTGGGTCTCATTAGTTGCTTTTAAAGCAACTGTTGTCTGATCCTTCTTCTCCTTGCTATTCTTCTGTTTCTTATCCTTACTATTGTTATTACTACTTTGTCTTTTCTGTTCTTTTGTGCTTTGGTTGGTAGCGAAGGCATGTGACTTAGAGGACTTAAGAGTGCCCATCTGAATTAGCTTATCTTGTTCCCGAGTGAGAGAGATAGAAAAATTATCTAGAGATGGCATGGTAAATTGTGTACCAAGTGCACCCTTAGTAGCATAGAAGGTAGAAACAAACACAAAATATTCTTAATTTAGCTTAGAGAGAATACTAAGAATCAATTGTTCATCTTTCTTTTCAATTCCACATTGTTTTAACGACAACCTTAGTGATTTCAATTTAGTGAAGAAATTCTGGATTGTGTTGAAATTGCCCAGACTTAAACTAATTAGTTCATTTTCCAACATACGACCCCTCATTGAATCTTGTGTGCCAAATACTGTTTCTAACTTTTTCCAAATTTCATTTAGCGAATTTAAAGACTCAATGTGAAAGAGCAGGTCAGGAGAAACAGACAAACACAATGTTCCATATGCCTCATCACATTTGTTAAACCACTTAGGCTTATCTTCATCTTTAGTAGGTTTAGTTTCAAGCCCCATAGTTATCCTATGTAATCCAACTTTCCTTAGGTAGATTGTCATGCGTGATTTCCACTCAAAGTAGTTATATTAAGTTAAGATAGGCACTATTGTTTGATCCATGATGAAAAAGTACAGAAAAAAAATGTCGAAAGGAAGATAACACAATCAAGACAACCCCCCCTTTTCACTCAATCAAAGACCCCCCAATAAATTATGATTTGGAAGTTTATATTAGTGCATTTACAACTACCACTAGCAAGAAATACTAAGTGGTCTTGATTTCAATGCATTACAAAATCCTCATGAAAAACATATGCTGAGAATGAAGTTTTGGCACAATATCCAGAAAAAATAAACAGCACCACTCTAATCTACACGAAAAATCATGCACTTTCGAAAAAGAATCACCTCGATAGGAGGTCGTATGTGAAAGTTATGATCCTCCAAAGTTCACAAAATGAGAACTGTGCAGTGTCACGATTGAGAATCTGTAATTTCAAAAAAATATATGCATCAAAATTTAAAAAACGGTTACACTAGTGCATAGGGCACGAAAAAATATCCAGAATCAAAAAATATTCATGGAAAGTGGAGTTCGTATGAATAAGAATGAAACATTTGAAAATGACCTTCAAAACTACAACAACTAACGGAGAGGGGTCCTACTGTAACTTTCTGAGTGCATTTTTGAAAAATATACAGTCTTCATGCAAAAACTAAAAGATACCCAGATGGTTGTTTTGTGCTGCGAACAAAACTGAGAAGGCATTTTTCTTTCTAATGTATAGAAGATGTAGATCCAGTGTAAATATAATGACTTTAGATACAAAAAATGACCCCAACAACCAAAAAATGACATGCAAAGGCTAAATCAACTACCAAAGTCAAGATAAGGAATGCCGGAACCTGCAATATTGATTGAGAACACCAAATATGCAAGATGGTTGTCAGATTTGATCTTGAAACCTTAGTTTTGCAACTGTGTATGACAATCTCTGATTGCGGTGAAACGAAAGCCAGTTTTGACTTTCTCAAGCCTTCTGAATGCATTGGAACAACCACAGATGCTTCTAGTATACCAGAAATGATGCAACCACCCAAATTTCATAAAACACATGTGCAAACCCCTGCAAAAAACTATAATAAGATTTATTAGCCCCCCCGAATCTCTCAAATATGGAAACTAAAATCTACTCTTGCACATAGAATAGTTCTGATACCATGATAAAATCTAAAAAGATTATAAACCTAGAAAATTAGTGCAAATGAATAGATATCTAAACTATGAATGCAAATGATACGAAATCAAAGTAGCAACATAGAGTTGGTCTCCAAGAGAGTAATGCAAATGCTAAAAGCAAAATAGCATTAAGAGGATGCAAAATCAAGAGATACCAAATACAAGCCAGGTAGCATGCTTTTATAGACCAAGGAGAGGGAAAAGGTGGTAATACCGACCAATCAAGAGTAACCATCTCTTGGACTAAAGATAGCAAGTATCTTCCCAAGATAGAAAATGGATGCACACATGTAGGAAGGTGACACCTCACAACCAATCACCTAATTAAGCATGATTTATTAACCTAAGTGAGATTAAAAGAAGTGTAGAAAAAACCTAAGAATATAGGGAAAAAATAAATAACCCACTAGGAAATAAAAAGCTACACTAACAGTAATGCCAAATTTTGTATAAAAGCACATGAGATGATTTGTATATTAAAATGGCGATGAGTTGAATCACACATATTGTAATGCCCAATTTTTTATAAAATCCCATGATATAATTTGTAAGACATTTTTTTGTATAATCAAATAGCCAAGAGTTGATTTGACCATATTTAGAGGTAAATTTTTTAATAATATGTGACAATGTTTTGTGACTATGTTTATAGTATATGTGATGTGTCCTTGGTCAATCATGAGCATTCTTGATTCTTGTATAATCATGGAGAATTATTTGAGTCATTATCGGGTCATAGAGGTCATAGATTGAGACTAGATACAATTTGAGCAAAAAATGTCATTGTTATCAAAAAAATTGTCAAAAAAGTTGTCAAGCAACTTTTACATTGCATTGGTAGGGTATGACACTCGACGTTTCGGTGCTTTGGGATGCATGAAAGGGGCATGCCTATCGTAAACCTGCCCACCCAGACACGCTCATGACATCGGTTTGTGGACACGATGAACTGAATCAATTCTAGCCAATTTGACAACTTTGCATTGCATGCAACTGATGGTTTTTGCAGCAGACAAAAAAATGCTACCAATCGAAAATGGCTCTGACTCGTAAAAAAATGAGATAGGCCATTTTAGAGGAGCCTCGCACAACCCCATGAGTTCACACAGATCGACCATATGTGTCCTGGATTTGAAGAAAACAATCCATCAAGTTTTGACATTTTTTTGGACTCAGGGCACTTGAGAGATCGCACCGGTACGGTATGACACTCGATGTTTCGGTGCTTTGGGATGCATGATAGGGGCATGCCTATCATAAACCTACCCACCTAGATATACTCATGATGTTAGTTTGTGCACACGACGAACCAAATCAATTCTAGCCAATCTGGCAACTTTGCATTGCATGCAACTGACAATTTTTGCAGTAGGTGAAAAAATGCTACCAATCGAAAATGGCTCTGACTCATCAAAAACTAAGATAGGCTATTGTAGAGGAGCCTCATGCAACCCCATGGGTTCAAATGGATCTACCATATATTTTCTGGATTTAAAGAAACAATCCGTCAAGTTTTAACATTTTTTTGGACTCAGGGCACTTGAGAGATCGCACCGGTATGGTATGACACTCGACGTTCTGACACTTTGGGACGCATGACAGGAGTATGCCTAGCATAAAACTACCCACCTGGATGTGCTCACAACGTCGGTTTGTGCACACAATGAACCGAATCAATTCTAGCCAATCTGGCAACTTCGCATTGCATGCAAATGACAATTTTTGCAAGAGGCAAAAAAATGATACCAATCGAAAATGGCTCCGAGTCGTCAAAAACCAAGACATGAAATTGTAGAGGAGCCTCACATAACTCCATAGGTTCAAACAAATCGACCATATGTGTCCTGGATTTGAATAAATAGTCCGTCAAGTTTTGACAATTTTTTGGACTCAGGGTATTTAAGATATCACACCAGAACGATATGACTCTCGACATTTTAGTGCTTTATGATGCATGACAGGGGCATGTGTAGTGTAAAGCTACCCACCGAGATGCACTCGCGATGTCAGATTGTGCACATGATGAACCAAATCAATTCTAGCCAATCTAACAACTTTGCATTGCATGCAACTGATGATTTTTGCAGCAGGCGAAAAAATGCTACAAATCGAAAATGGCTCCGACTCGTCAAAAACTGAGATAGGCCATTGTAGAGGAGCCTCACATGACCCCATGAGTTCAAATGAATCAACCATATGTGTCCTAGATTTTAAAAAATAGTCCGTCAAGTTTTGACATTTTTTTGGGCTCAGGGCACTTGAGAGATCGCACCGGTACGGTATGACTCTCGACATTCTGATGCGTTGGGATGCATGGAAGGGGTATGCCTAACATAAACCTGCCCACCCGGATGCACTCGCAACATTGGTTTGTGCACACGATGAACCGAATAAATTTTAGCCAATCTGACAACTTTGCATTACATGTAATTGACGGTTTTTGTAGCAGACAAAAAAATGCTACCGATCGAAAATGGCTTTGAATCATAAAAAACAAGATAGACCATTGTAGAGGAGCCTCACATGACCCCATGAGTTTAAACGGATTGACCATATGTGTTTTGGATTTGAAGAAATAGTCCGTCAAGTTTTGACAATTTTTTGGACTCAGGGCGCACTTGAGAGATCGCACCGGTACGGTATGACACTCGACGTTTCGGTGTTTTGGGATGCATGACAGGGGCATGCCTATCGTAAACCTGCCCACCCAGACATGCTCGTAATGTTGGTTTGTGCACACGACTAACCAAATCAATTCTAGCCAATCTGGTAACTTTACATTGCATGCAATTGACGGTTTTTGTAGCAGGTGAAAAAATGCTACCAATCAAAAATGGCTCCGACTCATCAAAAACCGAGACAAGCCATTGTAGAGGAGCCTCACATGACCCCATGGGTTCAAATGGATCAACCATATGTGTTCTAGATTTGAAGAAATAGTCCATCAAGTTTTGACAATTTTTTGGACTCAGGGAACTTGAGAGATCGCACTGGTATGGTATGTCACTCGACGTTCTGACGCTTTGGGTTGCACAACAAGGGCATGCCTAGCATAAAACTTCCCACCAGGATGCGCTCGCAACATAAATTTGTGCACACGATGAATCGAATCAATTTTAGACAATTTGACAACTTTGCATTGCATGCAACTAACAATTTTTTACAGCAGGCAAAAAAATGCTACCAATAGAAAATGGCTCTGACTCGTAAAAAACTAAGACAGGCCATTGTAGAGGATCCTCACACGACCCCATGAGTTCAAATGGATTGACCATATGTGTCTTGGATTTGAAGAAATAGTCTGTCAAGTTTTGATAATTTTTTGGACTTAGGGCACTTGAGAGATCGCATCGGTATGGTATGACTCTCGATGTTCCGACACTTTGGGATGCATGACAGGGGCATGCCTAGTGTAAACCTTTCCACCAGGACGCGCTCGCGATGTTAGTTTGTGCACATGGCGAACAAAATTTGACCATTAGAAGTGTGAGGGTGCTCTCGCACCAAACACATATTGTTGTTTATATTCATATTGTTGATTACATATGCAAATATTAATTTAAATTTATAAAAGGGTAGCCACCAAATACAATGAATACACAATAATGAACTGAATACAAGGAGCTTTATAGGGTTAATTCAACATTTTAAAATTTTTATCAAATCATTTTCCACGATTGCAATGTTTTATATCATATATTTTTGTTGTTTATATTCATATTGTTGATTACATATGAAAATATTCATTTAAATTTATAAAAGGACAACCACAAAATGCAACGAATACAAAATAATGTACTCAGTACACAATTATAGGATCGAATATCGATAGTTATATATATAAAAAAGGCATGTCTGCTAGGTAAATACAAGTATTACAAAAATGTGGCATATGCCATGTCCAAATCGATATACAATAAAAATGTAGAATATATCTACATGTATTGGTCATTCTATGACCAAAACTAACACTATATGATACCTAAACTTGTGGTGGATCATCAAAATCAAGCCTCTTCGATGCAGTACACGACTCTGTAGATGGCTGCAAAACCACAATTCAAAAGACAAGTTAGAATTCTTTTGTAGAAAATAGTTCACAATTAACAACATAACTATGCATTTAACTTGAATTCCTTTGCAATTGAAATGTAGATTACCTCATCGGCTGATCTAGGAGCTAATATCTTCACTCTCCTCTCCTTGTCACTCTTACAAGTTTTCTTGAAGACATACTTAAATGGATCCACGTTATGGCCATACCGCGGAGGGTTCTATTGTAGATTAAATGTAAAATTAATACAATGTACTAACATAAATATATCAAAAACACTTAAAAGATATAATATAGAGAACAATGGTGTACCTGTGCCTGAGATGCTTCTCCAATGGATTGACGATGGCTCACCATCGATGTAGAAACTGTCGCTATTACCTATACAAAAAATGTTCAAAGATTAAATACAATTAATATAATGATAAGTATTGAAGGTTAAAAACAATTAATTTTACATATCAAACAAAATTGTACCGGATCCTGAGATGCTTGTCCAGTGCAAGGAGGAGGGTTGACCATTGATGAAATGGGTATGGATATTTTCTGTATGAAAAAATTATAAGATTATAATATATCACAAGTTCACATGTACACATGCATATAATCATGAAATAAAAAAAATAAAGTAGAGATACATACCTCTGCCCTCTCTTGATCCACGAGTGAATCAGGTGAATTCAACAAATCCACATAGCTCAATGGCCATTGTACATGTAAAATAGACAAAAAAACACTAATCAATCTACAAACCCTAACTAATACTTTATTTCAACATTTTCAAACAATTGTACAACTAAAATATGTTCAATTACCTTCTTCCTACATTTTGGCGTCTTCGAGGAATCCTTTTTCTTAGGACGAGCCCTAGATGCGGAGGGGGAACCCTAAAAAAACAAAATTAACATGAGATATTAGTATAGATAATAAATTAAACATAATTTTAAAAATCTAAAATGAAACGACTTGCATATTCTATCGAAACAATACATAAAAAGGGTTGTACAAAATATGATACTGTATAGCCTTGTAGGCTAAAATCGATCGCTGAGAGCGTGATGTCATCAATCTGGGACATTTCACCATTGTTGCATACTGAAATGCATATTATTTGTCTCAATTTAAATAGATGTATAAATGAAAATTCATTTATGTAATTACAAATTGAAAGTGATTGATAAATAAAATGCTATGAATTCAAATCAACACACCTGTGTCTGTGGCTCATGGGCAAACACCATGTCCATCAACTCATCTACCAATGTGAAATCCTCAATCGTGTGGGCCTGACATCTACTCCCGCAAATCATACACATATGAGATGAGGATCCATCTGCACCAGTTGCATCATCTACCCCTGAGCATATCCACAAGAAACTGACACACATATGCTGGATGGGCTCTCTGTCGCCACCTAATGGCTCATCATCTAGTACAATAGGGTGTGCTAATGATGTCCCATGCTAGATGATGGCACCAGTCAATGTTGTGGCCACCTAAAGAGTTTGTAGCTCCATCGACTCTTTCAGCTCTACTGGGACAACCTGATGCACCTTGGGTTTGGGTACTAGGGGGTGGCGACTCTCCATGGGTAATCGCCTATGGGCTGCATGTCTATCTTGGGCAAAGCCACCACCTCTACCATGAAACTCTCTCATGTCAAAATAGTTTGGGTGCACATTGAGCACAAACTCACAATATACTTTTCTCAAAAAATATAATTGCACCTCATAATTATTACAAGGTGGATCATCAAAGACCATCCACCACCTCTACCAAAAAAGATTCTTCATCAGTACATTGGTACACCAATGTATGGGAAACCTGTATGCATTAGGAGGTAATGACTAACCAGTTTTGGGATCAACGAAAAGGGCACATATTTTTTGTTTACTAATATTTTTGTTTTTTACTCCATCGTATGATAGCCCATCGGCATAGAATTGACGACACCTATCCCTAAAGCTTCCCCATTTGGTAATTTGTGTGGAAACAACTATGGCACCACTAGCTAATGTTTCTAGGCTAGTGGCAAGGGATTGATGATTCTCAAGTTCAGAAGTTTTCAATTTAACAATCAGTCTATTGATTTTAGACATATTTTGTCCTAATTGATTAATTAATTGCTCCTATGTTTCGAGTGTGTGGTCAAAAGGAGGAATAGGGGGTTGTTCTTGTGTGTTTTTAGGAGGTGCATTTGGTTGTTCTTATGGGTTTTTAGGAGATGCATTTGGTTGTTCTTGTTTTGTATTAGAAGAATTTGGTTTTTGAAACAAAAAATGAAAAAACCTAATCAAAATTAATGAAATTAAATTCAAAATGTTAAACAAATTGAACAAACAAGAAAGAAAGATAAAAATAAACAAAAACTAACCTTGATCCATAGCTTGGAAGACAAATATAGCACCTCGTTCACGGTTTAGAAGAAGAAATGGGTAAAAAACGAAGTAAAAAATGCACTATTCACGGGTAAATGAGACCCAGTTTTTTTTTTAAAACTTTTTTTACCAAGCACCGCGTATGCGGTTATATTTGGATTATTAGCATGTATGCACTCATTTTCCTAGGTGTAGCACGTACGTGTTTATTTTCCTAAAAGAAGCGCGTACGCACTATCTTCTCTAGGCTTAGGAAGAACAAACCTAAGCGCATACGTGAAAATATCAAATTTTAAAACTGCGTACACGTTGCTTGTTTTTCCATTTTTTTTGGGTGGTGTCCACTTTTCTGACCACCATCTTTGTGCACATACCCATATTAGAAGTAGAGAAATATAGAAAGAGGGAATGATGTGATGTAAATGGGTATTCCATAACACATTGAATGAACAAGATAAAGTTGTCTGAAATAAAGCTAGACTTTTTTGTAAAGGTTATTCATAGATGGAAGGAATTGACTATGAAGAGGCTTTTCCTCTAGTGGCTAGAATTGAAGTTGTTAAATTATTTCTTGCCTATTGTGCACACAAAGATTTCCAAGTTTACCAGATGGATGTGAAATCAACCTTTCTTAATGGACAATTGGAAAAAGAAGTCTACATTGAGCAACCAGATGGATTTCAGCTGACACATGAAAAAGATATGGTTTGTCGGTTGAAGAAAGCATTGTATGGATTGAAGAAAGCCCCTAAAGCCTGGTATGCCAGATTGGATAAATATTTGATGAATTTCGGATTCAATAAAGATATTGCTAACAATAATCTTTATTTCAAAATTGATCACAATAATATCTTGATTGTTGAATTTTTTGTTGATGATATTATCTTTGGTGAAATGATTGTCTATGTAAGAAATTTGCTAAAGAGATGCAGAATGAATTTGAAATGTCTATGATTGGTGAGATTAAATTCTTCCTGGGATTGCAAATTACTTAGTTGGATAAAGGTATTTTCATATCTCAGTCTAAGTATGTGAAGGAAATGCATGAATAAATTTGGTTATGAGGATTATAAACCTGTTGGTACACCTATGGTGACCGAACATCTCATTCTAAGTATGTGAAGGAAATGAATGAATAAATTTGGTTTTGAGGATTCTAAACTTGTTGGTACACCTATGGTGACCAGATGTAAGCTGATAAAAGATGATGACTCTCTGAAAGCTAATCAGACTATATATACATCTATGATTGGTGGTTTGTTGTATTTGACTTAGAATGGACCTGATATAAAGAATGTTGTTTGTCATGTTTCTATATTTCAAGATGATCCTAGGGAATCACATGCTACTGCTATAAAGAGGATATTTAGATATTTGAAAGGAACAATTGATTTTGGTTTGTGGTATTCTAAGAATGATGACTTTACTTTGAGTGCTTTTACAAATGTTTATTGGGCAAGTGATGTTGATGATCGGAAGAGCACTACAAGTGGTGCACTCTTTTTGGGAAAGAAGTTAGTCTTTTGGGCCAGTAAGAAGCATAATGCTATTTCTTTATCTATTGTAGAAGATGAATACAATGCTGCTACTAGGAATTATACTCAGGTAATTTGGATGAAATAGATGTTGAAGGATATAGGAGTTATTTATGATGAGCCTATTGCTATATATTGTGACAATTAGAGTGCTATCAATATTACAAATAATTTGGTGTTGCATTCCAAGACAAAGCATATAGAAATCAAGTTTCATTTATTGAGACAGAAGGTGAATGAGAAAGAAGTCAGATTGGAGTATGTATCTACAAAGGAACAGATTGCAGATATCTTTATAAATCCTTTGCCTAAAGATACTTTTGAGTATCTCAGAGAGAAGTTAGGGGTAATTTCCCCTATTGATGAAAACTAAGGTGACAGTATTTGCATCAGTTCGGTGAACTTCATAGAGATAGCTTTATGCTTTAGATTGATGAGTGTAGCTGCTACTCAAGGGGAGTAGTCAATGTCAGTGTTGGTGGTTCAAATGTTCAGATTGTTGGGAAGAGAAGCCTAATTCTTGAGCCTTTGTCATTGATGTAAAATAGGGAGAGAAGCATGTGAAAAAACTAAAGAATTTTGAGATTTGAGTTTTTTGTCAAAGGGGGAGGTGATTCTTGTGATTTTGAGAGCGATTTCTATCAGTTGATTTCTTTATTTGCATTGATTATTTTTCACATTCATTTGTTGCCATCAATGTAAAAGGGGGAGATTGTTGGATATTTATTGATATGTTGTCATTGATGTGTTTTCATTGATCTCAACATATGTGACATATGTGGAGATTGTTGATGAAGAGGTAGTTGGAAAGTTTTTTGTGTATCCTAGTGTTGCAATTTGATTGGATGAGTTGGTTTAGCCTGTGCATTGCAGATAAGATGATGTGGTTTAAAGGGTTTGTGATATATTGTTTGTAGATGGTCCATTCCAATTTGTAGAGGTTCACATGATAATTTGATGGAGTTATGAGATTCAATATTGAGGATGTTATGCAATTGTTCTTGTTATGCGATATTCTGGTTTGTGCTCCTTATTGCTCCAAAATTGCTATATCTTTGGTTACGGATGTGTGGAATGTGTTCTGGATGTTCATGTGTGTCCTTCGTTAGCTTGGTTCATGATTTGGATATCCACAAATGAATCTTTCAGTTTGACAGACAGTTATGTTGATGTTATTGAGCTCTGGTAGAGAGATGATGATGATTCTGGTAATCTGAGTTGTGGTGGTTCTTGTGATGGAATTCACATTGCTTGTGAATATCTTTTGATCATATTATATGCATATTGGTAGTCTGCATTGATTATTGTTCCCATTGTTGAATATTTTCCTTGTTCGTTGATGTTCTTCATGTTATGTGATATTCTTGGTGGCTGTAGCATGTTCCAGATGATCGAGGCATAATTGTTGGAGGTGTTGCATGTTTGCGGTATTGATTTGGGTCCAAACTATGTCTTAGCTGACATTGTTTTGGTTCGCATGTATTGTTGTAGTGTGTGAGGATATTATTTTGTAATGCATTGAAGGTTTAGCTGACCTTGAAATAGGTTGAAGGGTTTGTATAAATATATGTAATAATCATGTAAGATGTATGTATGCTAGTGTCTATGTTGTATATGTGAGTGAATGATTGAGTTGGATGTGTGAACAAGTGATTTGATCTTTCAAAAGTGTGAAGGAGAAGAGAAGTGTTGCACAGAAGACTGTGTGCTTAACTGGAATTGTACTCAAGCATATGGAGATGCTATTTTCATAGTTCATGTAATTCGGATTATAGTTTGAATATTTTTGTAAGTCAATGAGACTTCTTGTAAGGCAACGATCCTTCCCTTAAGGTTGTATCCTTTATGGGTTTCTTATTTTAAGAAGTGATCTCTTGGTAGTGTCTGAATGCATATGCATTCCCATTGTAATATTTTCATTTACTCCTAAAAGGGTATTATCTCATTGTGGGTAGGTTCTCACCATGGTTTTTCCCTTAATCAAGTTTTTCACGTAAAAAATATTGGTGTTATGTGTGTTATTGATGTGGTGTTGTTTCATACTTTAATTGTTAATCATCCCATTTGTGTTGTGGTTTAAGTTGCTGAAGTTTTGGTGCAAATTGATTCATGCTCCCTCTCAGTTTGTTGCATTGTTGCCAACAATTGGTATTAGATCTAGATCCTCCAAAAGAAGCTTGATCATTTGAGGAGATTAGGGATGGAAAAATTTTCTTTCAAGAAGGATAGTCTTAGATTTGATGGAACAAATTACACTCTTTGGAAGAGCCGAATGAAAGTAAATTTGAGATACACTGGAGAACAATATTGGAAGATTACTAAGACTCTCTATAATGTCCCTCAGAATGGTCCTTCTACTTTGGATGAGCTGAAGGAAATAGAATATAATATTAGAGGCAAGGAAGCCTTGTTGAGTTCCTTGTCAGATTCTGAAATGACTAATGTAATGGATCTTAAAACCGCTCATAAGATTTGGGTAAAGTTGGAGACCTTGCATCAAGGTGACAGTCATGTGAAAGTTGCTAAGTTTTAGAGCTTGAAAGGAAAGTAGGAGAACTTGAAGATGGGTGAAGATGAGAATATTACTTTTTTTATGCAAAAAGTGCATGAACTTGTGTGTGGAATCAGATGCTTCGATGGAGTCCTTGAAGAGTCTAATATTGTTGCTAAAGTGTTGAGATCCTTGTCTCTTGCTTACAAACATAAAGTTGTTGTTATTGATGAGATCCAAATTGTGACAAATGTGACAAGAGATATGCTAGTTGGAAAGCTTGCTGCTTTTGAGTTGAGTGAGTATGGAGACCCTCTCCCTAAGACTGAATTTGCATTCAAAGCTATTGCTTTCAAGAAGCATAGATATGATCCATGAGAAAATTATATAATAGTATCTAGATATGAGAAAGAGATGAAAGAGATGAAGATGAAGAAAGAGAGCTTGAGGAGCTTGAAGCACTTATTGCCAGAAGATTTCCTAAAGGTGTCAGTATGAAGGGAAGTTACCACTTAAATGTTTTTTATGTAATAAGATTGGACATTTTGCATCAAGGTGTCTGAAAAGAGAGAGAAATTCTAAGAATCTATTTAAGCCATATAAGCCTAACCATCAGAAGAAGTGTTATTATGTTGTTGATGAAGGTGTGAGAGACGATGAGTCGAATAAGGATAATTCAGGAGATGAATTTGTGTTCATTGCTATCAAGGAAGATGATCTTGTACCTACAGATTCTACAAGTTGCACTAATGAAGAGAAATCTTTAGCTGCTAAAGTTGAGGAGAAAGATGAATGGGTAATTGATAGTGGTTGCTCTCATCATATAAGTGTTATTATGTTTTTGATGAAGGTGTGAGAGATGATGAGTCGAATAAGGATAATTCAGTTGATGAATTTGTGTTCATTGCTATCAAGGAAGATAAATGGGTAATTGATAGTGGTTGCTCTAATGAAGAGAAATCTTTAGCTATTAAAGTTGAGGAGAAAGATGAATGGGTAATTGACAGTGGTTTCTCTCATCATATGACTGGTGATAAGAGTAAATTTGTGAACATGGCACTAATACATTTGGTCTAGATTTCTGATAGAGGTTTCCGACGAAGAAGGTATATTGTGACCAAATTTGATTTTGTTTTGAAAAAATGCCCGAATTCGTCGGAATTCCGACAGTAATTTGACATTTGGTTTCGACAAAGAAGGCATTAGCAATGAAATTTGTTTTTTTTCAAAAAAGTGCTCGCGTTTGTCAAAATTACGACGACAACAAACATTACTTAAAAAAAACAAAAGAGGGCAAGTCATTTGTGCATTGCAATCCCACGCAAGAGGAAGATTCTTCACCTTAATTTCATGTTGCAAAAATTTACACCATTCAAGAGATTCCTTTCAAGAGATTCTACAAATTTTTCTTTTATACATGCTAGCTATGCTTGCATTCCTATGGAATATTGACTGATTGTGGAAGCAACTCTTGCAGTATGAGAGATTCCTTTTTTATGCAAAAGATGTTAGGAAATGAGACACGTGGTGGTGAACTGCCCAAGTTTTAGATGCAAATTGGTCAATCTCGTATTCATATTGATTATCCAATCTCAAGCCGAATGGGTCCTGGTCAAAGGTGTGGTTCCCTGAATGTGTAATCCCTATAGGAATCTGTTGTTCATCAAAACTGATTAACCCAAATACACCTGTAATTGATCTATGAAGTAGCCAATTCAATCTATGAAAAACCTCAGGGCTTGGACAACATGACAAGGATATGAATCCTACTACTCTTCAGGCTCTGTAAAACCTAGGTGGGTGTACCTTTGATGCATTTAATCAGACCTATTACACACAAGATTGCATCAATAAAAGTAGATGGATCTCAAAAGGTTCAAAAACTAAGAGGTTACTACAGATGGGCTAGATCCACACTTGCAACTCAACAATGTTTGAATCATGAGATGGATGAAACATTCCCACAGAACATAAAACAAAGAAAGATATTCTCATGTTGGATTTTAAATTGTTTGAGAATCCCTTAACTTGGAAGATCAGTGGCTTATCCAAGGGCAACAGAGTCACATATCAAAATATAGATGAAAACTTATACTACAGATCCATCTTCATTCTTAAGTATTCTTGCATTTAATGCCTTACATAAATGCATTACTAAGATCATTCACAAAATCATCAAATCTTGAAACTATATTCCATTATTCATGATTTATTACAGAATTTAAATCCTTCTTTGAAGAATCCCTTCAAACAATCAAAACTATCTCCTTGAGATAACAAATTTCATCCTCCTTGAGGATCTGATTTGAATAAAATGGAAATACAAATCTAGAGACAATATTGTGTGAATTTATGTATGCCTTACATACACAAGAACCTGCAACTAAGAACACCTAGAAAAAGAATTAAACTCCATTACTCAAAGAAAAGCCCTGCCCTGTACAATCTTCAAGAATACTCAAAATTGGAAACCATCAAAATCTGGAGCATTTCTCCAAATTTCTGGAACCCTTACAATTGAGAAGAAAATTGGAATAAGAAGGAGAGGGAAAAACATTAGGTCACATCAGAACAAGCCAAGTGTCTCGTTTTTCAACTGAATTTCAATTCTTCTCTCTTTCCCATGGAAAATGCTCTCTAAATATCCCATATTTGTTGACACTAACTCCATACTACATTCCTCATCCCGAGAGCTTTCCGATGATATATAATACTTGGTATTTTGGGCAAAAATGGACCTCCAGGTGAATTAATCTTGAATATGGATCCATCATTTAAATTTTTCGAATTTCTCTATAGTGGAAACTATATCATTTAATTTTGATTTTTCATCCATTTTTTTCCCTTGATGCCTTGTCACGTGGCATCTTCTGATTGGCTGATGGGCCACATCATTGCCACATCACTGCCATGTCATCTTTCACCATTTCATGATGATTAACGAACTTGCATCTTCGGGTCCCAAAATCATGCGTGCCGTTGGATCATCTCCAAGATGCACGATCTTTACCATTTCGCCATTTCGTGAAGCTTATTCGGTGTGCATCTTTGCTTCGCAAATCCACGCACACCGTTGATCTTCGACGAACTTGCTCACCGGTTAAGTTGCTCTTTCTCTGCAAAAAACTTGCCTCGGGAATCGTGCTTGCATGGGGTCCACCTGGTCGCCACTCAGCCTCCTTGGTCACCTCAGGAAGTGCATCCATGCATGTGGGGTCCACCTAGGTGCCCAACCAACACCTTGTGTCAAAAGCCCAAAGCTTTGACACTATGGTAGTGTGAAGCCTTACTTAAAAATATAAAAAATGACCCCCGCCTAGCCAATGTGGGACTAAATGTTTTTGCCTGGCAACATATTTTCTGAGCTTTTCCTGGGTTTTTCATGGCTGCCAATGGATTTGTTTGAAATTTTTGAATGCCTCCTTTGTTGCCATGTGATCTTTGAGAGGAAAACGCCTCACACCTACAGACTACATTGTTTTCACAATTCATATTGCCCACTCCAATATGCATTTAAAAAAAAACTTTTAACTTGCCTTCCATCTACCACTTCAACTGCACAACAAAAAAGACTTGGTTTGGCAATGCTTGAAGGTTTTATTTGGCCTTTTCCAACCACTGTGGCATACTCAAAAAATGCTTGGGTTTTAAATGGTTTTCATTTGGCTACTTTCACGTGGGAGGGGTTTGGCTGGGAGCCTGCCCATTGCATATTGCTTTAAAGATTTCCATGCCTGAAGGTTTTGATGGCTGCCAATCACATTTACTATTTGCATTTAATTCATTTGGAGCTGCTCACACATGGAGGGAGGATTCAGACTGGCATTTCACATGCCAATTGCAATTTACTTTAAAGATTATAAATTCCCCCTTTCCAAACATAGCTGCCACGTGAAAGAGGGATTTGACTGGCATTCATTTGCCAATTGCAACTTGCTGCTATTTTCTAATGATTTTATTCATTGCTGCATTGGGAGAAATTTAAAAAAAGTAATGGAAATTGGGCTTTCAGCAGCCAATGCATTTGCTGAAGTTTAGATGCGCATTGCATTTGTTGTTGTTAGCATTCCATTCTTATTTTATTGTAGTTAATGTTCACTTTGCTTTGAAAATATTTAACTTCTTCTCCAAACCTCCATCTTTTATATTCTTAATGACAATACACTATGTTGTTTTCAAGTCTAAGGTTCATTTGTCAATTATCTTATTGACCATGTCAATCTCTTCCTCTTCCATACCAGGCCTAGAACATTCAACAAGAATTTATAATAACATTTCTATACAATCCCATATCTTTATGCATCATGAAGTCATTTACTTAAGAACATTTTCGCCATAAAAATAATGCACAGCCATGAGCCAGGTCGGGCCCCAAAGTGGGTCCGGCTAAAATTTTTTTTGTTTTCATGCAACTGACCTTTGAAATGCCTCACGAACCTTAAACATACCTCTAGAATCGATCGGTGCTATTTTTGGATCATTAAATTGAATTCTGCAACTTTCAGGCACCTGTGCCACATTTTTGCATTTAATCGCGAAGACATAATTTTCAAACCGGTCAAAACACCTTTCTGGACCTAGCCATCTGACAGGCGTGTACCTGATATACAAGCATGAACTCTACCAAACGGTTTCTCAAGAATAATCCCGAGCAAAGAGATATTAATTGTCGAAAATGACCAACTGGCTTTGTCGGCACTGCGGACCTGATGAAGTCAATGTTCAGGCAACACATGATGCCTTTCTTAAAAATATCAAACGACCTCCGTAGACCCTCAAATTTGAGGTATGGGTACCTTGAAGTACATATTAAAACTTAGAAAAATAAGTTCGACCAAAAGAATGATTGGGTGCAAATGGTACGCTCATGAAAATGGCTACTTTAACTGATACGACAATGAAAGTACGGATCACTAAAATAGACAGCTCAATAAACCCTTTTGAAAACTGATCAAACGGATTGGCAGAGGCTTGAAATTTGAAACATAGCTTGTCATTCATGCCAAAAATTCCCTGGAACAAACATTCTGACATGACATTCATCGAGGAAACTTTTACACTTATGCAAAAAAGGGCTCTGACTAGCAGCTGAGACAGGGACTTTTCAAACCATACAAATTGCAAACATATTGAGCTTTGAAAACTGAGCAAATGAATTGCTAGAGACTTGAAATTTTGCACAGAGGCACACTTTCATACATAGAATTCAATCCATTTTGAATTTCACCATGATGATCAACAGGGCAAAAGTTATAGGAGCTCAAAGTAGGCCACTTGGTAAAATATGAATTTGAGCCTAAAATACACTTTCAGCTCACCCCTCGAAATGGTTACTTGATAAATTGATCCAAATTGAATTTTGAAAGTTTCACATCACTGCATAGGCCAAATGAAAGGTGTAGGACACACTTCCCAAGCCTTACCCCTTGAGAATCAACTGGCTCCATTTTACCCTCTAACTAGGCCATTCAAACTGACTTATTTTATGATCATTTAGAAATGCGGATCAAAATTTTGAAATGGGCCTCTAATCTTGACTCAAATTTAATGAGCTCCAACAGAATCCACTCCTCATAAAACCATAGAACTGTGATTGAGGAGTGAACGTTTAAGTTTGTCAGAGCAATCCCTTCCTCCCATATATGTGTTGATTGATCATTATTGTATGAGCTAATATATAGGGCGGTGTCTGCCTCTGGCTGCTGAATTGATGGAGATCAAACCAACACACAAGCAAACAATGGGAATGAATTTTATTCAACTGATTTGCAACCTTCATTCAGTGTTGTTCGGGTAAGCCCTTCTTTCTCTTGCCAGCCAGCCTAACACACCCGACCTAGAAGCCCTAGGGAGATACAATTGTGTTCGGTTCAACACAATCCCAACCTAGAAGGGGTGGACTGAAAATATCCAACCACACAACTTATCACTTTGTAATTAACATACAACATAAAGCTAGTCTATATGACCCCCAAACCATTTTCTTACTGTCTCGGGTTACCCTAGTTTAGGGTATTGGTAGGTTTACTAAATCTTCTCTAGTTTAGGGTATTGGCAATTATCTCTCCTTTTGCATAGTTTTAGGTGCCATACAAAGTCTTTGCCTTCTTTGGCTTCCTTGCGGCCTCAACCTCAACGATCATCTTTTGTAAACTTACTTTCTTCAATACTCTCTTCTTTATCCTTTCAAAGTTGAATTGTAGCCACTTAGGAACATCTAGATTCTCATCACTTTGGATGGATGGATTCATGGTAGTTACAATCTACTTTGGTCTTTGTTCTTCATCTTGTTTCTTGTGCATCTAATTTTAAAATTTTGGAGTCATCTTGGGGGTGGGGACCTAGATAGATCCTCTTTTTCTTGTTCTCCATGCTTCTTTGACTCCATATTCTAAGTTCCTTTTGACTTATATTTCATTTTCATGAGTCAACTTATAGTTCTTAATTCAGTTATAGGCTAGTATCTTGTGTTGATTGTACCTCTTAGTTTGATAAGGTTTTGGGTGGATTTTAATCTGTAATTTTGAGGAAAAAGTTTCCCTATAAATGTATTTTCAAAATTCATTTTGAGGGTCGAAGAATTTATTATTTAAGGTCCAAGTTTAGTAACACTACTTAGTTTGTTTTCTTTCAAAAGACATTTAGCAATATGTTGTAGATTGAATACTTGTGCTTTGCTGGTATATTTTGAAGAATTAATGGAAATGAAGTTCATAGTTTGCAACGATATTGATAGTCCTTTTTGATTGCTTGGTATTATTCTATTTATTTCATTTTCCTTAGTCCTGAATTAATATTTACATTTATAAAACATCTTCTTTGTTATAATCAATTTGTGCATCTTTCATGGTGATTGAGGTTAATAAGGAACATGTGAATGAATAGTAGTAGTTGTTCTAGAGCTTTCCTTGGTCTCATTTTCATGTTAGAATTGGGAATTTTGGCATGATAAATTATTTACATACAAGGTTATTTCTAGATTTTGTTGATAATGTGGGTTTAGGTAATACTGGTGATTCATTTTATCATAGCCTTGTTCTATCTTTTGCAATTTATTTTAACCTTTTAGCTTAGGCTGATTGAGAAATCAATATTTCAACTTGATTAGTGACATTTTCCCCTTGAACAACTTGATTAGGAAATCATAAATTCTAAAGGTAAGCTAACTTAACTCAAGGGATGAAGATGGTATCCTACCATGAAAGATGATAGTTCTAAGAAAAAGACTACCTAGTGATATGAAAGTTGATGCAAGATAGTAAGGACAACAAGGAAATTTATTTTGAACTTTGACAAGATTGAATCTTTGGGTGGAAGTTTGAATGGATTGATAGCCAAAAGGCATGGTGATGCAGAGAATCAATAAGAGTCAACCAACTAGGGAGATATTTCTCCCAAATCACCTATTTAATTAGGTGTCAACCCTTCACTTACTCACAAGACCCCTCACAAGGCCACAAGTTACTCAAAAGGATTCAATACCCCAAAAAACACCCATACTCACCAACCCTCACCCAAACATTGAATCACACTCAAATAGGACAAATAAACATGTCTAAGTCACAATCCAACTCTCCAACATTCAATCACCACCAACACTCTCAACCCTTATTCACACAAATCCTCCTTCAACTCGGTCTTCTAATCCCCCCCGGTAATCAACTCAAAAAATATATTAGATATCCAAAAACCAATGTACTTTAGAACACTCTTACAAGGACCACTCAACATATACCACCATGGGTCTTTACCCTCCCAACCACCCAAAGGTCAAAGGAAGATTCACTACTGCAACACTCACTTTTTGTGACAGTTTCAAGCACTTAGGATAGTCACTCCTTTCATGGCCATTCTTCTTCACAACACTCTCTAACATTAATTATGATGATAGTGTACCTCCTTAAACCTTCCACCAACACCAAACTCAATACCAAACTCCTTCCCAATGTCGCTAATGGACTAACGCAACTCACTGTCAAATTGTGATAGTCAATGCAAGGTTTAGGACAATCATACACCCTCACAGATTGATGGGATTTTTTGGTCACCTTGCTCCCAGATAGTTTTTCTCCCAACTACCACCATACATGTAAAAGGTCTCCCAACTAGAAAAATTCAATGCTCAACCCGTTATTTGATCTAAGATGCCCTTTTTGGTTGAGATTCTCCCTTGCCCTTAGAATTGGCACTACTACAGTACCACTAGTTAGGTTTCATGCCCAACATTGACTAAGTAATGTTTTGGAATCCATTTTGGAAGAGGTTAGTTCAGCTATGGTCTCTAAACACCAAAGAAATCATAGGGCATCCATAGACTCAACATGCAATTTGTTGAAAGATTACAAACCCATGGAATCAAAGAAGAGTAGTATTGTAAGTAGCTTATATTGTAGAATATCTCCATCGCATTAGGTGTATAGTCAAGAAGATTTATTGGCCATAACCAAGAATTTTCCCATGTCACATTTGTTGGCATGAGTGTAAGATTGGGTCAAATGAATGTAACAACATTCTAAGAACAATGCAAGTATTATAATGATCCTCTCATTTTATATATTAACATATGCAGTTGAATGGATTACTAGGTATGTTTTGCTACAAAATTTCATGATCTTAGTTGTGTGCAAAATTACAAATACATAGCTCCACCTTTTATTCCAATTTGTTTTTTTCACAATGTGTTGTGACTCTGTTGCCTAATGAATAAGCAATGACCTAAGAGCATACACCAATCTCACATAATTCAAAACATAAATAAATAGTTTAGTAATAAGTCGGTCCTTCTTGTGCATCCATAACTATTGATATGACCAAGGAATTATTCTTAAGTGAGGATTTAGTAGATATATTTTATGTGTGTTATGCTCACTCAACTATATCAGCTATATAGGGGTTTTATGTAGCTAATCTTCCTTCAACGAGGGACAATATTTGGAGTCAAGAGTGCAATTAGGTTTGGGTATAACCCACTCTTATAGAGTTGACCTTTAACCCTCCATTTTTTGTTGATGAGTCAGTTTCACTTGCATGATGACAACCTTGGCCTTGTGAGTGGAATTTCACTCTAGGATGTGGAGCAACAGTTTTGGGACCAAAGTCCCTTCTTTATCACTCGGGCTCTAGAAAAGAAAAGTCCCTTCTTTATCACATACCAAAATAAATTAGATACTCTTGTTGATAGTTTGATGGCTCTGAAGAATGGCTCCTTTGAAGAAGCCCGATCCTTGTAATTTTGGCCTTCCATGATGTGAAAAGAGGTTATGTTATGAATAATGGTCCAGATGATTTAGTTAGTTCTTATTATGTTGAGTATGAGTAAATTTGGGCTTCCTTGGTTGTGGTCACTATTTTCTACTAACTATTGTGATTTAGTGTGACTTGAGCATGGACTTGAAGCAATCAAAAGGGTGGAAAAAATATTCAAGCGTTAGGAGGTATGCGGCCTCGATCAAGGGATGAAAGTATCAGGAAAGTACAAGTGATTTATGTGTAAATCAATGTATCATTCACCTATTAATTCCTAGCAACATTCTCAAATAAACAAGAAAAGAGGTATGTTGAGTGCATATATATATTTTATGTTCCCATGATATAAGTAAGATATCAAACATGTAACTTAGATTGATTTGCAATTTCATTCATAAATATTAGATCTTCCTTGTGGATTTTTGAATGCATAATATCTCGTTTATTTCAATATCTTTATTGCAAGTACTCTTTTCAGCATGAAACTCCACTCATTGAGGTCTCTTACTAAATGCAAGTCAGTTATCCTATCAATGATGATACATTTTGCATGCATTTTATGGGGAAATATTATTAATAGCTATGGTTGGGTTGTTCATTGTTTTGTGAAAATATATACAAGTAGATTGGGACATTAGAGTTATAAACATTGTAAATTGTGTTTGAGATCATTGTCCTAATTGTAACAATCAATCACCATTGGCCCAAGGCCACACCAACACCATTGTGACACCAAGGTTTGTTAATACTAGTGTAAGGGCTACTCTTAGGAAATTTCATTACCATTACATATCCACACCTGGGGTTTCCAAACACAACTTGCTTGAGTAGGTAGTATCACTAGTAAAATTGTGATTGTCAGAATTGGTACCCTTAGGACAACCATTAATATTTGGTCTATAGCACTTTTTTATGGCTTCTAAATGCTTCTATGGGGTGTGCAAGGGTCCCACACATCTCTTCCAACATTCCATCTAAGGCACTTCACTCTCACCTATCTTATATTCCACATTCTCTATGTTGCTATCCCAGAGGTCTGATACATGATGAATATCAGACCAATCAATCAAATCTAGCATGTGTCTCAGAGGTTCTAGAGACCTGAAAAAAAGAGAAATGAAAATACATATTTACAAGAGCCTTTCCAACTAGTGGTGTGAGTTTTTAATGGTGAAAAGGCCAAAAATACATTTTTTTCCCACTCATTGGAAACCCTAGTGAGGGTTTTTATAGTTTTTGGAAAAATAGTGATATCTTCTTCAAATTTCAATGGATCTCAATGCTACAAAATATGAAATGAAGGAAATTCACTTATCTACCATATCCAATTGACTTATAATGAAAATATGATGAATTTCACAATTAAAAATAATGAGAATCAGACTGAAACGTTTTTGTATGAACAAAAATCTCCAACTTCATTTAGCAAAAATTTCAAAATTCAACAAGACAAACTTGGGTGGTGTGAAAATGCATATTTATGCCCATCCAAGTGGGTTACAATCTCAAACCACCAAAAACTAACCTCCCAACCAAATTTTAAAAAGTTGTCATGACAATAATGACAACTTTTTATAATTTTTACAATTTTTGCCCAATGGACCTCAAACTTTCCCAATTAGGTCCAAATACATCATAATGGCCTCAAATGACCTTATTTACATTAAATAACACAAAAAAAAAAAAAAAATCTTAAATTTTGACCGTTTTGGCCAAGCCTATGCTTATCTTGCAATCGTAACGTTTCACGAGGTTACAATAGCTATGAGTTTTAATGGATGTTTTCATTAAAGGAGTTGTTGCATATCCTTCCTCAATTGTGTAAACTAATTTATGTAAAGATTCATTGGATTTATATCATAAGAATGGAATCTAAACTTAATTATTATTATAATGACATCAAGCAAACAAGAAGGTAAAGAAAAATGGCTTTAATTCATGATTAAGTTGTCGGAAGATTTATTTTTGTGATGTCCCTTATAAATTCTATTAAGAAATGTTGGTATTTTGGTATGGTTTTGTCATTGATGTCAACACCTACTAAATACACCTACTTTGGAGATCCAGCAACATTCACCGGCAAGCAGTAATTTGTGCAAAAGTTACTAGTATATGATTAACCGGCAGGATATAATGTTCACCGGTACCTTGAATGACATGGAAGACACTTGGTAATGTCGAAGACATCATGTGGACACTTTAGTTTGAAGCAATAATCATTGGTATATTCATATTTGCATATTTGCTTTTACCGGCAAATAGGTCCAGGTTATCTAGGGTTACATCGGCATGTTTATCTTTTCCAGATTAGCATGGCATGCTATGGAGATGATTTATTATTGTTGTAAATGCATTAAGCCGACATAATTAATCGGTTATTGCATCAGATATTATATTATTTGTAAAATGTTTTTATTGTAACATCTTGTAGAGCCAACCTACTAAAATTGGTCTTAGGGTATGGTATAAATGTAAGATCTTATTTGTAAGATCAAGTGTGGAATGCGAAAAAGATTTGAGTGAAGGTATATGTGAGATAAAGCAGAGGCTTACACGAAGACATCATTTGAAGGAGAAGTTAGGTTTTTGTAGAAGCATATCAGCATTACACTAGTACTGAATTCAGCATATGAAGATGCGATTTCATGCAGTACATTCTTATTGGATTTAATCATCCAATTGTAGTCAATGTGACTCCCATTTGTGATTGAGCAGTGAGCTCTAGGCTATTGGCCTTTCTACATGTGCAGACCCCTTTTTGTACACTTACTATATGCAGTAGTATCATCTGATTGTGGGTAAGGTTTCCCACTGTGGTTTTTCCCCTTACAGGGTTTCCACATACAAATATTGGTGTCATGTGTTGTGGATGACTTTGTGTTTATGTTTCATGCATTAATTCTTACCGGTATAGCAATTTACTGTTAACACTGTCTACCGGCATACTAAACTGGTTTATCGGTATTATGTATTAAGTTGGTTAATAAGTTTTTGATTTGAATTTATTAGACAACTGATTCACCCCCACCCCCCCCCCCCCCTCTCAGTTGTTTTCGGGACCTAACAAGAAATGTGTAGTGGATTCCATCGATAATCATCCCATTTCATAGGTTAAATGGTTGTTTGTAATATTTCAATTATTTCTTTCACTTCTAATCACCAAAGGTCTTTTGTCTAAGGTTTTGCTTGGATTCAATTTTTCTTTACCTCATTATTTGCTTGATGTCATTATAATAATAATTAAGTTTAGATTTCAGTCTTAAGATATAAATCCAATAGAGTTTTACATAAAGTAGTTTACACAATTGAGGAAGAATATGCAACACCTCCTTTAATAAAAGCATCCATATACCGTTGTCAATATCTTCCCACTAATTATAGTGATCATGGGGTAAAGATCTAGACAATGGAGTGTAGGCCATGGTTCAATAGTCGGGTAAAATTTGTCACTTTTGTCTACCCATTGATAGAAAGCCCTTACAAGGGTTCCTTAGGGACCAATTCATTCTGCATAGATTGATTATATGTAGAAACCCTATAATTGGAAAGCGGTCGTGTTTGTCACATGATCCTTGTACTCATGTTAGCATGCTCACCGGTATATATAAATTAAGATAAAATAATAGAGCTAACAAATAGAAATTGAAGATAGTTGAGAGACATCATAGACAAAGAAAATAACTTTCAAGACATTATTGTAAATTTGTAAGTATGATAGTAGTTCTTTATAAATTTAACATTCTTCCACTATTTTTTTAATTGTTATTTAATTTTAGTCTACTTGTAGCATTGTTGGTGTGTAGATATGTTTCACTCTAATACTTGATCAAGCACAATCATCTTGTGATTATGAGAACTAAGTATAAGATCTTCAATAGGTTCTTTGCATTCACTTTTCCAGGGAGAAGCAAAATAAACAAATATGCTTAAGAAGATATAGAAATGAACTTAATATAAGGAAATGGCCAAAAGGTAATTCACTGGATAATAATAATCAACAAATGCATAACATAAGAATTCACAAATTAAAAATTCACAAGTGTTTCAATTCACAATGACAATGGTTTCATATCCCATCCTTTATGGGTACCCTTGGACACACCTATTGGCCACTAGACTTTGATCACCCTTTCAAGGCTTGATCCAACATTACAAGGCAATATAAACATCATGGTAAAATAGTCTTGGGCTTGTGACATCATAACAAGTGCAAATTAGTGGATCTCAACAATGCCACACATACTATCATTGATGGTTACAAGTCCTTTGCAATTAGGACTGCCAACGTTGATGGCCAAAGGCCAAATCAACACATCTATGCCTTTAAAAAAAAACCCTTGAAATTGACTTGCAGAACCTGCACAAGAACTAGGACCAATCTCTTGGACTTCCAACCTCCCAAACCCTCCAACAAGACTCTATTTTGCAGCAATGACACTAGTAATTTCAACTTGTCACAGTGTGTCCTTCTAGGATAGTCAATAGTGCTTGTGTTCTTCCTTTACAACATGATCTCCAACCTTGTTGATCAGATGCACAGGGCCCCCAAACATCTCTCTATCACCAAACACAAGGTGAATTAATCTCTATTCATTGAACATGGTGTAAGTATACCTTAAAGAAGTAACCGCTTACATCTCTAGAAAATATCATATATGAAAAATCTTATTGTAAAGTGTTTTGTGAGGTGTTGACATCTATTTGGAATTTAGGAGGTGTTGGATATGAACAATTGGTTTGTGAATAAGCTCCTGATTCTAATGAATTTGAACCTCTATGTGATTGGTGATATGAAATTTTTATGGTACTAGAGTTTTTATAGAATATGATAAATGGTCATTCGAGCTAGATACCAAAATTAGGGAGAATATGTTGAAGGCAAATCGATTTTTCTACAGAGATAGAGTTGTACCATTCCCATTAGGTTGATAACCTAAAATGGAAACTTAATGGGGGCAATGTTGATAACATGCAAGGGAGTCAAAGGATACAAGCTTAAGAAAAACATCCAAAGTAGGTTTCAAGTAGATAAAGTCATTGCAAACAAAATGTGACTCATACAACTAACTTATGAAAAGAACAAAGAAGAACAAGAATAACTAACTTAGATAAAGTAGATAAAGTCATTTCATCTCCTTGATTGGGTTTCTCTTCTTCCATTGGTGTTGTCCCTTCCTTTTCCATAAAATTGGCTTAAAAGGCTCTTTTATTTGGGTTAGCTAATTCCATATCAGGACTAGAGCTACTCCCTTTGATCCCATTTTTAATAAGTTTACTAGTACTTAGTGGTTCATACAGTCCTCTTAGGACTTGGACCATCTCAACCATGGTGCACCTCATGTTAGCTTGAAACTAGTGCCCCTCATATTAGCTTGAAACCTATGCCCCCTATTGGTAGCTGATGGGGATAGAATAACATTCGTTGTACATATCAATGAGGTGTAATTTATGTCTAGATAAGGAGAACCAATCACAGTATGGAATAATCAATTTTTTTTTTAACAAAATAAATTGACGTCAGAATTTCGATGGGAACTAAACTTTGCATCGACAGTCAAACCATCGGATCAACAACATTCTCGTCGATGCAAATTTTCTGGTATCCGTTGGACGTCCAACACCAACTAAAGAAACATATAATGAGGATGTTGTATGTCTAACATCACTTCCTTGTTAGATGATCGTTGATGCATAGTAGTGGGGGCACATTAGCATTTCGACGCCCATTTGAAGATATTTTTGGCTGGAGGAGAGATCATGGTCGTCGTCGGAAGAGTTCATGTTGTCGTTGGAATGCTGACCTTCAATGGTATCGTCGGGAAGTCTGATGATGAGTTTCTGACGGCTTTATTTGTTGGAATTTCGATGATAGGCTATCAGAAATTAGCCCTGAATGTACTAGTGTGGAAAGGTATGATGGTGGTATAGTAATATTTGGAGATAACAAAGATTTTGTAATCCATGGTAGAGGTTATATTTCTCTTGATGGTAAGCATGATACTGATGATGTGTTGTATGTTGAAGGTTTAAAGAATAATATTTTGAGTGTTGGTCAGATGGTTGATAAGGGATATAACTTGCAATTCAGGAAAGGCAAATGTGAGATCTTGAGTAACTCCGAAACTGAGATTGCATCAAGTACAAATACTAAAGGTAATATATTTCACTTGAATGCTGGTGGTAAAAGTTGTTTGATTGCTCAGATTGATGAAAGTTGGTTATGGTAAAAAAAGATGTGTCATGTAAATTTTGATTGAATGAATAAGATAAGTTCTACTCAAGCAGTAAGAGATCTACTAAAGTTAATAAAGCCTTCTAATCTGGCATATAAGGAATATCAATTAGGGAAGCAAAAAAGAGTTAATCATAAGAGAAAACATTATAATTCTAATGGATTGTTGGATCTTGTGCATACTGATCTGTGTGGTCCTTCTAGAGTGAGAAGCTTGTAGGGTGACATGTATTTCATGTCGTTGATCGATGACTATTCAAGAATGATGTGGGTTACTTTCTTAAGGGAGAAGTCTGAAGTGTTGGAGAAGTTCAAGATTTTCAAAGCTAGAGTTGAAACTGAGACTAGAATGAAGCTGAAGTATCTGAGATCTAATAGAGGTGGAGAATTCACTTCCGGTGAGTTTAATGGATACTGTGAAGAACATGGAGTTAAGAGACAATTATCTTCTCCTAGGACACCACAATAGAATGGTGTTGTGGAGAGGAAGAATAAAAACATCTCAAGAAGCTACTAGAACCTTGATGATTGAAGGAAATGTTCCACATATATTTTGGAGAGAAGTTGTTAGTACTATTGTATACACTCTTAACCGAGTAAATGTCAAAGATGATACTGGTAAGACTCCTTATGAGTTATGGTTTGGTCATGCTCCTACTATTAGATATTTTAGAATTTTTGGTAGTAAATGCTATATCAAAAGAGATGAAGATCTTGGAAAGTTTGATGCTAGATGTGACGAAGAAATCTTTCTTGGTCATTCTACTAGAAGTAAGGCCTATCAGTGTTATAATAAAATATTGAGAAATATTGTTGAAAGTGTTATTGTGAAGGTTGATGAAGGAAATATAAGATAGATTAGATCTTGCGGATATGATTATGATGATCAGGATACCAACTTAGATAAACGGAAGCCACTTCAGAATCAAGTTCAAGTTGATCCGGAAAAGACATAGAATCAAGGAGAAATTGCAGATGATAATGCAAAAGAAAGAGTTCAAGAACCTGAAATTCAAGAGAATCCTAAAACTCCCAGGTACGTAACGTTGAATCATTTAGAAAATCAAATTATTGGTGATAAGAATAAAGGTGTGATGACTAGAAGAAGACTTGCTGAAGAAATTTGTTTGATTTCTAAGATTGAGCCTAAGAATGTTGATGAAGCTTCCAAAGATGAAAATTGGATTAAAGCTATGGAAGAAGAATTGAATCAGATTGAGAAAAATAATACATGGATTCTTGTTCCTAGACCTAAGAATAAAAATGTAATTGGAACTAAATCGGTATTCCGAAATATGTTCAATCAAAAAGGTGAAGCTGACCAAAATAAAGCTAGACTTGTTTGTAAAGGTTATTCATAGATGGAAGGAATTGACTATGAAGAGGCTTTTTCTTTGGTGGCTAGAATTGAAGTTGCTAGATTATTTCTTACCTATGTTTCTCACAAATATTTCAAGGTTTATCAAATGGATGTCAAATCAACCTTTCTTAATGGAGAATTGGAAGAAGTCTGCATTGAACAACCAAATGAATTTTAGTTGATAGATGAAAAAGACATGGTTTGCCGATTGAAGAAAGCATTGTATAGATTGAAGCAAGCCCCTAGAGCATGGTATGTCAGATTGGATAAGTATTTGATGAAGCTTGGATTCAATAAAGGCACTGCTGATAGTGATCTTTATTTCAAGATTGATCAGAATAATATCTTGATTGTTGAAGTTTTTGTTGATGAAATTATCTTTGGAGGAAATCATTGTCTATGTAAGAAATTTGCTAAAGAGATGCAGAATTAATTTGAAATGCCTATGATTGGTGAGATGAAATTCTTTCTGGGATTACAAATTACTTAGTTGGATAAAGGTATTTTCATATCTCAGTCTTAGTAGGTGAAGGAATTGTTGAAGACATTTGGTTTTGAGGATTCTAAACCTGTTGGTTCACCTATGGTGACCAGATGCAAGCTGATAAAGGATGATGACTCTTTGAAAGATAATCATACCAGATATGTTGGGAAAATAGTGGTGTACACCTTGCATAATTATGTTTTATTATTGTATTATTTTATTATTGTGTGAGGTGGACATGAAATTATATTGTAATATCATATTGTATTGTTGCACCTAGGAGCACCTAGATGGACATGCAACATGTAGAGATTCCCTTGGAATATTCTTGTAACCACTTGATGAGTTGTATTGACATATTGGTATTATTATATTGTATTTATTTAATATTGGGGAATGTAATTGTGATGAAGTACCAAATATTAAATGTGGGTCAAGGGTAGGTAGGAAAAATATTATATTTTATTGTCGCATGGTTTTGGGCACATGGTTTTGATGTAATACCACTTGGTGGTTTTGTGGGAGATTGTATTTATAAAAGCAACCACAAGGGTAGTTATTTGGGTGGTCAGTTAGTTAGTTAGCATTTATGAAGGAGGAAGCATGGTATGGGATGTGTGGATCATGCTTGGTCACATGAAGTGCTTGGTTATGGCTAGGTTTTCAAAGGCTTTCCATAGTTGTATTGTAATGGGTGCATTACTGATAATACATGGTGGATGATGCTTTTAAAGGATGGGTTTTTCTTTCATGAGGGTTTTCCCAAGATATATCTTGTGTCACATTTTGATGGGTATGTTGTTTATTCTTTGCATGTAGATTTTATGTGTTGATTTGATTCAAATCTAAATTGGGTTATGTAGAAATTGTCATAAAGATGGTTGCAAGTTTCCTTACAATTGGTTCAGAGCTACTGGTTTTTATGGTGTTATAACCCTAGGTTAAATCCATGAAAGGATAAAAGAATGAAAAGACAAGATACGAGGGTTTGTTGCAGGTTGTGGGTTGCAGATTTTTGGGAATTTGTTTGCATATTTGGTTTTATAAAAAAAATTCAAAATGGGTTTCCATTGATTTGCATTTTGGGGTTTTGGAGGTGGAGTTTTAGATTTGACCTTGTGGGCCAAAACGAACCCCATGGCTCTGATCAGGGAGGTCAGGAGATGAATTTGGATATATAACTTGCCCTATTTTGATGATAGGAGCTTGAGATTGACATTTTTTTAGATGGTACGGCACTATCGTACTGCTTGCACAGAGACGTCGTCAGAAAAATATTATTAAAAAAAGCCTGTAAAAACCTGAATGGCCTTTTTTGAAAAATTAAATGAAAAAAAATAAAAATAAAAAAAAGAAAAAAATTAAAAAGGCATTAGTAAAAAAAAATAATAAAAATTTTAGTGGCAGGGGTGGTCCGCGGACCACCCCACCACTTGCGATAGGGCAACATGTGGTGTTGCAGTACCACTATGGTACCGACAGTGGTACCGACACTGCTGGCCATTGCCGGTACTATAGAGGTATCAGTGGTGGTACCTCATAAAGGGACCACCAATCGGTGGGGGTGGGACCATGGTCCCCCCACTTTGGTGGATATTTAAATTAAAAACTTTAACAAACAAATTAAAAATTTATTCCGCCAAGTTTTAAAATATAATTTTGAAATTTGTTTTTTACAAGATTTTTAAATAAAAACTTCGGTATATGCCATGTAATGTTTTTATATGCTATGCGATTAGAGGGGTGGGTCTGGATAGTGGGCTCCACCTAGATGAAAAAATTGAAAAATATATTTATAGGCATATTGAAAAAAATTGAAAAATGATTTTTGTGGCATATTGACAAAATATTTTTGGAGTTCACGCTTGCATTTATAGCCTAATTGGTTGTTTTTCTTCTACAGAGCATTACTTGGGCATATGGTATCGGTTTTTCAACTTATTATAGTCGTTGGAAAGGTGACTTAGCGTACTTCATGATTATATGATTAGTTTTTCCATATCTTGTTGTTTGGGCAATGAAATATCAACTAGAAGTGGCAGTTACATTGATGGCTTTGAGAGGTCATAACTTGAGCATATGGAGTTGGTTTTTGGACTTTGAATAGTCGACAAAAAGATCTTGGAGAGAACTACACATTGGTTCAGATTTGGAGAAAGTTCAAAATGATTTATTTATTGATATTTTGATCGGAGTTGTTTATGGGTTGTTTTGACTATGGTGACATTATGAGTTTATGTCATGCTACATATTGAAGATTTTGATTTGATGTCATTGTATACTCAATATTGTATCTCATATTTCTCTTATGATGACATGGATATTGTTTAATTTGGGTATGTATGTTGCATTGGTTGGTCTAGAAGTTGTGCATTATTGTGAGTTGTCTTTACTTATAGGATTGCACCTAAGACTTGGATATGGGTTGTCTATGCCCATAGATCTTTCATTGTTTATGCATATTCAGATTTGGTGGCTTGGCTTAGTCATTGGTTTGCTGATTTGCTGTCATATTGAGAAGGAGAGATGTTACTAGGTACAGTCATGATGGGGGACCTAAATGGTTGACTATGTGATGCTGATAGGTTGGACACATTGGGAGTTAGATTCTTGTTTCGTGGATGTGATCATGATTTCATGGTTTTTCCTTGTGTTTAGGGACTTTGGTATGATATGGTTGGATTTCCAGGTACTTTTGTAGATGATGATTTAATTTGGATTCCTAATTGGTTATGGCGGTATATCTTCTTGTTTGAGGATCATGTTTACTTTGACTTTTGGGAGCTCATGATGCCAACTTTGAGTTATTTGATTGTTAGATGGCTTGGTTGATTCTCATGTTGGAGGATGGTTTTATCATATTGTCATGGATATCTTGTATACACTTTCAATCAGAACTTTTGACAGTGATGATGTGGCGGTGTAGGATTTGATCCTGGTTGTTTGTTTGGTGGTTTTGTATCTTCTTGAGATGGAGTTCATGGTTTACTAGATATTGATGACATTTCAGTTGTATGTGTGTAGAGCTGGATGATCTTCATTTAGGAGATGGTTATCACAATGATATGGAGAGATTGGTATCATGATTCAGTGGGAGCTTGTAGTAGTGATGTGTATTCACCATTGGATGGTGGATGATCTTCTTAGTGTGCAAATGTTTGGAGGATGCCTTAGATCTTGTTGCTACAGAAGGGTCTTTCACATTTGTGGGTACACTTGTAGGAGATTGTGATATTTATGATATTTGAGGATGTTTACATCTTGAGGGCTCAAGAATTCCTTGGTTGAGGTGTGGTTTATGCTTTCATTTGACATGTTATCCTTGCTTGATAGGATGGTTGATATTATGTCATGGCACACTATTGATATGCATTTAGAGTTATGGCATGTTATAGTTATTGGATATGTTCATATGGAGCATGTTATCTCCTTGGAGGAGATGGTTAAATCATGTTGTCATGTTTATGTTCCTAATTTTGTGGTTAGATCTTTGACTTTGATCTTGGTAGTTCTCATTGTATTGGGTACATGATCATTTGCTTGATTACTTCATGGTGATGCTATGTTTCATTTGGAGTTTAGCATGGATTGATTGGTTATAGGTACTCATGGATACATGGAGACATTGGTGATGCTAGTATTCTCTTGTGATTAAAGATATGTGTTGGGATGGTTGGTTGTTTTATTAAGAAGTCTGAGGAGCATTCACCTGGTATAGACTTGAGAGTAGATTATTCTTAGATGAGTCATGATGATTTGGATATCTTCGATGAGCATTCTCATTCCCCACTCTTGGTCTACTCGGCGGTTTACTACTTGAGAGGTATTTTTCATTGTACCTTTTAGGTGCATTATGTTTATGCTTATCTTTCATAAATATGGATCTTGAGCTATGGAGATATTTAGTTTTGGAGGGTTCATTTGAGAGATGTATGGAATTGGTTATCTCCTTGTGCATTTGTGTTGTTATTATGATGGTGGTAGTCATTGATATTAGTTTGGGAGATGGTTTATTGGGTGTATTTCCTAGGCTTGGGAATGGATATTTAGTTTGATCTTCTTGGTTATGAGAGGCTTACATCTATGTTGATTACATGTTATATATGTTTGTTTGGTCCAAGGGATTGAATGGTGTTTGAGTGTTGTTATGCTTTTCATGTGGATTTTTATGGAGGAGATCATACTTGACACAATTAGCATTTAGAGGTGTGTGTAGAAGGACATACTATATGATTTGATTTGTAGTGTTTCTCTCTTTGTTTTGGTTATCTTCCTTGATGTTCGTATTCACATTACATTTGTTGGAGGTCATTTGGAGCTATGTGTCCACTAGTTTTGTGTTCATGTGTTGTCATGTGGGGGATGGCATAGAGGTTCCTTTATCTCTTTCTTTCGTTGGTGTGGAGAACATGAGAGAGTGTTGGAGACATGGTGTGAGAGTGGTACTCATAGGCTATTAGTTTACATGATGTTCATATTGATGTGGATGTTCTTGATACTAAATGGCTACACTTCTATGATATGTTGTTAGTGGATTCATTTCTGATATGTACATTGCCTATGTAGTGGGAGTTCCTTGGTGTAGATTCATGGCAGGTATTGCACTTGGGGCTTATGGTTGCATGTTACAGGTTGCATATGTTGATGAGATGTTATTCACTTGGTTTGTATACCTTGGAGGCATGTATAGTTGATGTGTTAGCACTTGTTGTGGGTGTTATTTCAGCTATGTAAACAACTATCATTGCATTGGATACCTTTGGAGTAGTGTTTGAGTTTGGATATCAGTTGGTGCAAGATTTATCATTTGTTGCGATAAATTATGTGGCTCTGGAGGGTGGGAGAATTCATGTATGAGATCGTGGTCACTTTATTTCTTGTTGCAGGTATCTTGATGCAGCACATGGAGCACTTGGTTTCCATGATGGTATATGTGCGTGGAGAGATCAGTCTCTTGTTTATGTGACATATTACTCCTTGGCCCTTATGCAATGTATACAAGTGGGAGAATTTTGGAAAAATGGTGTTGTACACCTTGCATAATAATGTTTCATTATTGTATTATTTTATTATTGTGTGAGGTGGACATGAAATTATATTGTAATATCATATTGTATTGTTGCACTTAGGAGAACCTAGATGGATGTGCAACATGTAGAGATTCCCTTGGAATATTCTTGTAACCACTTGATGAGTTGTATTGACACATTGGTATTATTATATTATATTTATTTAATATTAGGGAATGTAATTGTGATGAAGTACCCAATATTAAATGTGGGTCAAGGGTACGTAGGAAAAATATTATATTTTATTGTCACATGGTTTTAAGCACATGGTTTTGATGTAATACCACTTGGTGGTTTTGTGGGAGCTTGTCTTTATAAAAGCAACCACAACAGTAGTTGTTTGGGTTGGTTAGTTAGCCAAGTTAGCATTTGTGAAGGAGGAAGCATGGCATGGGATGTGTGGATTCATGTCTGGTCACTTGGAGTGCTTGATTATGGTTGGGTTTTCGAAGGCTTTCCATAGTTGTATTATAATGGTTGCATTGCTAATAATACATGGTGGATGATGCTTTTGGAGGCTGGGTTTTTCTCTCATGAGGGTTTTCCCGGGATATATATTGTGTCACATTTTGATGGGTATGTTATCTATTCTTTGCATTTAGATTGTGCGTGTTGATTTGATTGAAATCTAAATTGAGTTATGTGGAAATTATCATAAATATGGCTGCAATTTTCCTTACAAGATATAGATCTATGATTGGTGGTTTGTTGTATTTGACTCAGACTAGACCCGATATAATGGATGTTGTATGTCATGTTGCTAGATTTCAAGCTAACCCTAAGGAATCACATGTTACTACTATAAAGAGGATATTTAGATATTTGAAAGGAACAATTGATTTTGGTTACTGGTATTATAACAATGATGACTTTACTTTGAGCGCTTTTACAAATGCTAATTAGGCAGGTGATGTTGATGACCGGAAGAGCAATATAGGTGGTGCATTCATTTTGGGAAAGAAGATGGTCTCTTGGGAAAGTAAGAAGTAGAATGTTAGTTCTTTATCTACTACAAAAGTTGAATGCATTGTTGTTGCTAGCAATTGTACTTAGGTATTTTGGATGAAATAGATGTTGAATGATATATGATTTATTTATGATGAGCCTATTTGTATATATTGTGACAACTCAAGTGTTATCAATATTTAAAAGAATCTGATGTTGCATTCCAAGACAAAGCATATATCAATCAAGTTTCATTTCTTGAGAGAGAAGGTGAATGAGAAAGAAGTCAGATTGGAGTATGTATCTACAAAGGAACATATTGCAGATATCTTTACGAAGCCTTTGCCTAAAGATAATATTGCGTATCTCACAAAGAAGTTAGGGGTAATTTACTCTCCTAGTGAAAAATAAGATGCATGGATTTGTATCAGTCTGGTGAAATTCATAGAGATATCTTTATGCTTCAGATTGATGAGTGTGGTTGCTACTTAGGGGGAGTAGTTAGTGTAAGAGTTGGTGGTTCAGACGTTCAGATTTTTGGGAAGAGAAGCCTGATTCCTAAGCCTTTGTCTATTAGTTTCAAAATGTCTTAGGAGACCTCTTTTTATAGATTTTTTAGTGCATGAGCTTAGGTGGCAGAGATCAACGGTCATGATTGAATCTTGCAAATTGGATGGCTATGAGCAAGAAGTTGAAGGTTGAGAGAAAGGGGGAAGGAGAAGACAAGTGTCACTCATCTCACCTTGATAGAGTTGAAGACTTGAGAGGATATAGGATAGTTGGAGAAGATGTAGGAATGAGAGGACAAGTGGACTCAAGTCCTCCTAAGATATAGGGATGTTGGGGAGAATATAGAAGAAAGTTAGGAAATATGTACGTACACAATATTTCATTTATTTTGGAAGTTGGAGATAAGTGGCTAATAAATGATTTAATTTAATTTAATTTTGTTGAATTAATTTAGCCACATGATGAATTAGTTGGCAAAGAAGAAGTGATGAAGTGGAGATGGAAGGTGAGTTGGAAAATGGATTAAATAATTAAGAAACTATTTAATGAATGAGACTAAAGGATAGTAGATAGAGGAATAATTAAATATTAGATATTTAACTAATTGATTAGAAGAAAAGGATATAACAAATTAATTAATAAAAAAATTCAATTAAATTAATTAATAGAAGGACATGAAATGACTCAAATAAATTAGTCTTTTCAAATTAACTATTTAATAGAAGAATAATTATTAAATAAATATTAAATATTTATTTAATTGCTCATATCCATTTTTATGTTTATACATTTTTCCCCTCTTTGAAATGATGTTGAGACAACATTGTTTCAAAGATTAAATCAAGTCTCGATAATGCACTTGGTGGAGATAAAAATCTTGATTGTGTGCCCCCTCAGGAGATTGATCGTGAAAATGTTTAAAAAATTTGAATGATTAATCTCACGAGAATTGAAAAGGTCCCTCAATTAAATTCATTTGTGAAAAATAAACAAAATTTCCCCACTTAAAAGCATTAATTACCCTTTCAAATGGTAATTATAAAATTAACCTAGGTTAATTTTATCCTCATTTGCATCTTTGTCAGCTTGTGGAGTGAAAAGAATTTTCTTGCTGAGCTGGAAAAATGGTTATCCCATTCGAGAACCATCTATTTGAGCATGTACAATGTTATCAGTGACCTCCCGCGTATGGTTATCTGGTATGTACCTTATCCCGAGCTTGTTTGCAACTTTCCATACAAATTTCCTTGTTTTTCGGCATGTGTTAGGCTATTTTAATTTTTTTTCAATTTTTGCCATTTCGTTTTAGTGCTTTTGTCTTGTATGTTTGCACATATGCATTTTATGTTAGTGCTTTTGATAGTTTAGCACAATTGTTTGTTTTGTTCATGCTTTTATGATGTATGTTAGTGCTTTCGTTATGTTAGAGCTTATGCTTTGAGTGTTTGCACTTTTGTGAAAAAGGTTAGCACATTCAACTATTTTCACGCTTTTACTCCAAGTGTTAGCGCTTTCATGAAAAAGGTTCACGCATATGTGTGTTTCAGTGCCTATGCTTAATAGAATAGCTCCTTTGTTTTGAAGAGTAGTGCATTTGGTAAAAAAATGAATTTGTTTGATTTTGACTATGTTAAAATTTATTTAGACGATTTGATTTGGTAATTTGATGCGTGAATTTGATAGATAGATATGCTGATCGATGTCTGATTGATAGAGAATTTGATAAATTTGATTGATAGGATAAATGATTGATGTCTGATTGATTGAATTAGTAGATTGATAGATTAGCTCTAAGAGACCAATTCAGTCTTTGATAAAGAACTTGATAGAGTTAACTGAACTCAGTGATTGATAGAAAATCATTTGTGATGATTTAAAAGTTGATTTGATAGCCTGATTTTCTTTGTAGAAAAGATTTGATTGATTGTTGATGTGATTAATCGTTTGTTTGATAGATTGATAGATTAGTGATCTCTTAGATTTGATAGATATATAATTGATAGAGATCAAATTCTCTTGTTAAATAGGAGAAACTTGATGTTCTCCAGTGCCGGGAGAAATTTTCGACCATGTGCCATTTAGTGCTTAAGCTTACACAAGATGAGATTAGACATATAGATGCCTGCGGATTACATCATTTGTTGTACATGCCTAATATTACCCATAATAGGGGCTTTTTTACGGCCTTAGTAGAGAGATGGCATAGCGAGCATAACACTTTCCACTTGCCCACTAGTGAGATCATTGTTACACTCAAGGATGTCTACAGGATTCTACACATCCCCGTGACTGGTGAGTTAGTCTAGTATGATTTTTCAGGATATTGGAGGGACAGAGGCTTGCAAAGTTGTATTTGATGATGAGAGCATTTCCAAAGGAGAAATCCGATGGGAGGATATGATCATGTACTACAAGACTCTCCCAGTTATTCTTGCAGGATTGATTGGCGGATTCATTTGTCTAAATAGGAAATCTTGAGGTTTTACTATTGGTTGGGGTGAGATTCTATAGAGCATGATGTAGCATCAGACTTGATATGCATGGGGTGTTTGCATGCTTTCTCATTTGTATCATGATCTTCATCAAGTTATCTTTGATGACGATGCTACTTTGTCTACATGATGCACAATTTTATAGATCTGGTGATGGGAGCACATTTCTATTACTCAGCCTATCCATCATAGAGTTCATGGTGATATGAATCCATATGTCTATTTATATGTAGGTATCCTTACTCAGCATAAGTTGGGTAAGATGGAGTATTGGTGCTAGGTTCTGGATTCAATGGATAGCATCATTTGGAGACCCTATATCAAGTGTGAGCCATGGATGGATGATGCATGGACATTACTGATGAATACTAAGATAAGGGGTGAATTAGTATGCCTAAGAACTTAACCAAACTCTTAAACAATTTTCCAGTAGACTGGTGTAGTATTTTAAACAACAAACTGGTTAAAACATAAATAAGCCAAATAGTAAATAGAGCATTCACCCACAGAAGCAAAATCACCATAACACAAGATATTTTGACGTGGAAACCCAAATGGGAAAAACCACGGTGAGTAAAACTCACAAGTCAACTATCTGCAAAATAGTAACCAAACTGGTTAAGGCCTTACAATGTTCTTCACTAGAACAAATCCTTTTAGGAATCCAGATCTTTGTTAGGAGATAAGTCATGTTAAAGACTACCCTGTTAAAGGATTTCAGATCCACGATTGTAAACCACCTTGTTAGAGGATTTACAATAGGCTTGGCTGGGCCTACCCAGTTAAGGGTTTCAAACTTGTCGAAGAGATTAGTAATCAGCAAGTGAATGATCTAGTAGATAGCACAGAATGCTTGATTAGATCCTTGATAGTTCTCCATTAATGCATTGCAGCATTACTTCAGTCTTCTATCCTTTGCACTCACAAGCTTTGTAGTGAGATACCTATTTTGCACAAACCTAATTTTCTCTACAATACTTGCACACATGAATCCTCCAAAACCCTAGACATGATGTCCTCATATAGGAATCTAATTTCATGTCGATCCAATAAGATTAGACTACAATTTCCTAGGTATAGTGCATCTAGACATATTTGGTAACATGACACAGAATCACCGCTAAAGTGTCAGTGGATAATAACTCATCACACTTTACAATTATACTGGTTTGGCATGGTAAACCGATTATCGGTTTAATGAATAAGACTGGAAAACTGGAACATAATGTTTCGATCAAAAGATTAACTGCCACTAGGGGTCTTCATTTTGCTTGAGGTCTTCATACCGCTACGATTAGTAAGCTTCTTGTTCAAAACACCGATAGTCTTGAACAAATAAAGACTATACATATAATAGCATATAATACCGGTGTGAACAACACAACACATATTACTGGTGGAGAATAAATCATACATAAAATAAGTATGTGTCCATCAATGACAATCACAACTTAGACATCATCAAAATACCAACAATTACCATATATTTTGCAGAGTAGATATTTTATTGGTCATACTCCATACATTGTTGAGCAACAATTGATTGGTCGCATTTTGAGACAGTTTGGTATCATTCAACAAATGCCTACTGGTGTCACCATGCAAGCACACCGATACAAGGATAGGTGAGATTGGGGACCTTATTTGTCTTTTGAGATAGCATGCACAGAGTTTTTGCCTACTCCTAGGATAGCTTATGATTTGAGATTACACATTTTGGATCCTAGGGTCACTACTGATTATGATCAGTACATGCTTGCACACACTTTTCCTCATATCACCGATCCAACAGACCCTCCTCCCAACTAAGGAGATGAGGAGGATGATTCAGATGATCCCATCATTAGGAGATAGAGACAGAGACGAGAGCTTAGAGCCACTCGAGAGGTTGGAGATGAGGGAGATAAGGGAGGAGATGTAGACGATAGGAAACCTGGTCGGAGAGGAGGTTGTTTGAGAGTCAGTGGAGGACCTTTTGGACTGATTGGTAGGGTTGGGAGACCAATTCCCATGGGAGGGAGAGATGCAGGATGGATTTGGAGGGATACAAGCAAGATAGGTATAAGATCAGTGAGAGTATTACCCTCTATAGGAGGAGGTAGGAGTACTGGATTGGACAGGGGCTAAGGGAGAGGCATTGATTTTGGTCAAATTCGTCCAAATCCTAGGGTTATTGCAGCTCATGGCAGAGGGGATGAGATGTAGGAGGATTCAGAGTATCATGTTCCTCTCATTAGATGACGAGTCTTGAGGGCTACTCGGGTTGAGATTCCAAGAGGTGGAGAGGGAGGTGGGGTTGAGGGGTCGCATGATGCACCTCAATAGAATGATCCATAGTAGGAGACCTTGTATGATCTCAGAGCACAAATAGATCAACTTAGGGCACAGGTGCATACACTTATGACAGAGAGAGACAAGGATGTTAGGAGACAATAGGATACTCAGGCCCTTCTTGATGACATTCAGCAGGTTGGATCTGTCACTCTCTCAACCGATACCAGTAGAGCACTATTTTGGGGGAAGGAGATAACACACTAGCAATGATTATATGAGGATTTAGTCTCAGAGAGTCAAAGAGCAGGGAGCTATCAGACTACTCTGAGGATGGCTACTAGCAGTGGAGATCGGGGGGACTTCCATCTGGAGGATCTTCTCATCCACAGCCACAAAGATGGTCAGAGTCAGGTGGTAGTGGCACGGGACAACCTTGATTTATAGATGTGATTTATATTGATGAGGCACTTGTATTTTATTATTGATCTGATATCATTGTATACTTGGACTTTTTATTGTTTTATGGTGATCTATATGCAGACATGGACTCTATATGATGATCATCTATGGTTTATTATGCACGCTACTCGATATGATGATGATCTATATGCTTCATGATTCATATATGCAGTTATTAGATGGATGATATTATGATGATCTTTTCTTTTCTTTATTTTATGATGATGATGTTCTATATGATGCAATGATGATGAAATGAAAATGCATTTGATTTTGATTTTGATGATCATGGATGAAAATGATCTACATGAAATGTTTTTGATTTTGATGATTTAAAAATTTAAATGATGATTATGAAATGCAATTTGTGGATGCTTATATGTAATGCTTATAATGATAAATAAATCTAAGTGCAAACATGCAACTAAATGACTTTAATGGACAAAAATGAACTAAAATGATAATGAACCTAATGCAAATAATAATGATGATATACTTCATGGTTATGAAATGCACTTAATGGAATGCAAACTAATGCAATGATTGAATGCAACTAAATAAAATGAATGATAATAACTTCAATGATTCTAAAGATGAATGAACCAACAATGATCAAATACAAATTGTTTTTGTTTGTCCAAGTATACTCAATCTTTATTTATGACCGTTGATCTTTGAATTAAATGAAATTCTTAGAATACAACTGACAATGAATGATTATAATGCAGATGAATTAATGAGCTAATCTAAAAATGATCTCACTAAAATGATACTTCCATTCTTCATATGTTGTCTTATAACAGTGCTTGATTTCATCATTGAGCTTTTGAATGTTGTAAGAAAATACAAGCAACTTGACATAATGATTCAAGTTGACTAGAGTATTTCTTACATGGATTTTGTTATAGCAAGTTTATACAAGCAACTTGATATAATGAATCAAGCTGGCTTGAGTGTTTCTTGCAGAATAGACAAGGGTTATCCCCTTTCATGCATGACTCAGAACGTCCTCATTGATCTTTTGCAAATCATATCCTTAGACAAGTACATACCTTAATAAGAGATAAACCATAGACAGCAAACAAAGAAAAAAATAACCATGCCCCATCATAGCTTCTCTAGTCATGGACATCCTTGAGTCGCATAGAGTACATGATTAGCAATAAAATCAAGATATAAACACTAAATCTTGTATGTCATTCACATGTTCTGATGATCATTAACTGATATAATCATCTTGATGAATAATCCGTGATAATCTTTTATTACTTGTTGGTTGAATCTTTTTGTTTTGAGTTTCAAGATTCAGTTGTTACAAAGTGCCTTGATCTTTATTGCTTTGTTGCTCATTATCTGTTTCAAAACCCTAGGTGTTTTTTTTTTCTAAGTTTTATGAATGTTTTGGATTTTCAAAGATTTAAAAGATCACCTTAGCAAAAGGAATTAGGATCTTTCCCCCAGTGGAACAAAAATTTATTATGGATGTACGGAGAATGATCCAAACCATGGTGGGATATAATGCATATTGATCGATTATGATAAAATCTAAGACAATGAATACACTATGTCAAAGATTGATAATTATTGGTAAGCTACTGTGTAGGGGAAAAAGCGAGACTAGGTTAACATGTCCTAATCCTACCTTTTGACACACATTATGGAATACGAAAGAGCCTAGAGGTATCACACAATTGGCTACTTCTTTTTGGTGAAAGAGAGAGCCAGTGTATTGCGTATGAGCTGATGCGGTATAAAGGTTTTTTAGTATGTTTTCTATAGATGGTCGATTCTCATTTGTAGAGGTCCAAATGATGATTTGATCGAGTTATGAGATATGATATTGAGGATGTTATTCAGTTGTTCGTGTTATTAGGTATTCTAGTTTGTGCTCCATATTGCTCCAAAATTACTATATATTTGGTTGTGAATGTGTGGAATGTGTTTTGGACATTGATGTGTGTCCTCAGTTAACTTGGTTCATGATTTGGATATCCACAAGGGAAAATTTCAGTTTGACAAACAATTATGTTGATGTCCTTGAGCTTCGGTAGAGAAATGATGATGATTCTGATAATCCGAGTTGTTGCGGTTATTGTGATACAATTCATATTTCTTGTGAATTTCTTTTGATTATGTTCTACGTGTATTGGTGGTATGCATTGATTATTGTGTGTGTTGTTAAATATTTTTCTTGTCTGGTGATGTTCTTTGTGTTATGTGATATTATTGGTGGTTGTAGTGTGTTGCGAATGATCGAGGCATAATTGTTGGAGGTGTTTCCTATTTGCGGTATTGATTTGGGTGCAGACTATGTCTTAGTTGACTTTGTTTTGGTCTGCATATATTGTTGTAGTGTGTGAGGATATTATTTTGTAATGTGTATTGAGGGTTTAGCCGACCTTGAAATAGGTTGAAGGGTTTGTATAAATATATGTAATAATCATGTAAGATGTATGTCTGCAAGTGTCTGCATTGTATATGCGAGTGAATGATCGAGTTGGATGTGCAAACAAGTGATTTGATCTTTTGAAAGTGTGAAGGAGAAGAGGAGTGTTGTAGTCCGAATGTTTTTGTAAGTCAGTGAGACTTCCTGTAAGGTAGTGAGCCTTCTCTTAAGGTTGTAGCCTTTTGGGTTTCTTATTTTGAGCAGTGAGCTCTAGGCAGTGTGCCTAAATACATGTGCATTCCCATTGTAATATTCACATTTACTCCTAATAGGGTATTATCTCATTGTGGGTAGGTTCCCACCATGGTTTTCCTATTAACTAGGTTTTCCATGTCAAAAATCTTGGTGTTATGTCTGTTATTGATTTGTTGTGGTTTCATGCTTTAATTGTTAATCATCAGATCTGTTTTGTGGTTTAAGTTGTTAAAGTTTTGGTGCAAACTGATTCAACCCACCACCCCCCGCCCCCCCCCCCCCCCCACCCTCAATTTTTTGCATTTTTCCCAACATCTACTAATTGTATATTTTAGATTACTTTGGGTCTAATTACCCCAAAAAACAATTTTTTAGAAAAACTCAAAGTTTCAACAACTCCCACTCTTATAAATAATTTTTTTTTTGAAATATAAAAATACCCTTTAATAGATCTACAAGTGAATATTCCAAAATATATCTCTCCTAATATTTTAATTATTTTCTATATTTTACATTTTATTTTTATTGAAAGTAGGTCATTAGCACTTAAATATAAGATTGATTATCTTGACAAGAAAAAATACTAAAATTTATTTAAAAAATTAAAAAAAATATGATGCACTAGAGTAAAGAATCTATGTCAAGATGATATAATTATTTTGTAATTTGGATAAATAATGAATAAAAAATGTGATGCAACAAATGGAAAGAGTTATATTTCAATACCCACAACTTTTGAAATTTACTGAAAAATGTATATTTATAAAAAATATTAAAAAATATATCCATGCAATAAAGTTTCAAGTTATCAATATACACAAAAAAAATTGAAGAAAAATAAGTAAAATTTATTAAATAAAATGTGGCGACTTGTGCAACTTCAATTTCAGCATTTATTAGCAACTAATTATTGTGAGTACTTTGTAAAAAACTATATTCAAATAATTTTTTAAATTTTTATAAAAATTGCAAACACAAAATACACAAAAGAATATACATTTTATTAGTTTACATCATTTCAAAATTCAAAACATAGATTTCACTTTCTATTGATTCAACTTAGAAAGCTGAATCGACTTTGGCCTTTATAAAAATGTGACACAACTTCGTACTTTTACTCTGACATCAACATGGAGAGGAGGAGATAGAGGGAGAGCTACCTAAACATGAAGAGATAAAGATAGCAGGGGTGAAATAAGGATTTTGTATATATGAGTGAGAGAGATATGGAGATAGAGATAGAGAGGGGTAAAGATATAGATAAACAAAGGGAGAGGGAGGGAGACAACTATAGATATAAGTGGAGAGATATAGAAAGAAAAGAGTAATGAGGGGAGAGAGTGAGAGATAGGGTTAGAAAGTTGGAGAGATATCTAGATAGATATGAAGTGGAAAAGATAGAGGAGGGATAGAAAGGGAGAGAGATAGGTAGAGAGAGAGGGATATGAAGAGGGAGAGGGAGAGGGAGAGGGATAATGAGATTTGGAAAGAAATAGAAAGTTAAAAATATAGAAAGAGGAATAAAAGGAGAGGGGGAGAGGAAAACTAGATTAAAAAGATATGTGCTTTCATATTAAAAAAGTAGAAATATCAATGATGTACATCAAATTTTAAAATAAAACCCTAATGTGTTTGCCAAGGATGGGTTGGGTAAGTAAACGTCATTCCACAATTTAGATAATAATGTAATGTGGTGATAATTAGGGTTTCCACCATTGGGTGTAGTAAAACCACTAATTTTGCTTAGGAGCCAACTACATTAAAGATGGGCGAATCCAATAGATCTACCCTCAATCCAACAAAGATAGGGTTGATAATTCTAATTAGATTCACTGGTTAGAATTTGATTCCCTCTTTCTAAGTTGAATTGTGAAAATGCTAAAATTAGCATAAATGTATGTAAATTAAAAAAATTATGCATAAACAATGTGTTGTAGTTGTCAAACAAACCCACACACCTAGATCTAAGTAATATGTGAGTGTTTGGATCTGTTCCGAGAAGGCTCACCTCAATTGTCAGGACCAAAATGCCCGTCGCTCTGGTCCTCTGAATGTTTCATTGTCCAAAAGGGAACCCGTTCGTCTCTGTGAATAATGTCAATCCTGAAAATTACAACTTTGTACCTATTGCTTCACACAATAGAAAAGGGGAAATGATTGGGAATAGGGGTTTTCCTTTTTGTTATATGGAGCCTAATCAAACTCGAAGGTTAAATTTTCCCCTTCTATTAGCATAGTTTCCCCCCAAATTATCTAAGGGGGATTTGGGGGCAGTATTCCTTGCAGGGTCCAGGGGCAGCGCCCCAGGTGCGCTCTTTGTTGCAATATAGGGGGGGTCAAGGGGCGGCGCCCCATAGGCCCAAATGACTTTTACATTTTAACCCTATTTTTGTAACCAACATAAGTCTTGATAAAATGGCTAAGGGTTAGATTTTTTTGTAGAGAATTTTGTAGCATTGGTATTGATTTGCAAGGGATTACTAGTTGGAATTAGTTCGATTTGTTGCATAATAATATTGGACTCTCTGTTTAGTGGATGTAGCCTTATTTTAGATGAACCACTTTAAAAATTGTCTTCTCTTGTTATTATTTCTGTGTTTATCATTCCTCTGTTTAAACTTTATTTGCATATAATTGATATTTTATGCATGCTATTCCTAACATGCCTAAGTCAAACCCCGATTTAGGAATTAACCTTGAATAAAATAATGCAAATACTATAATAAATAATGGAAAGATATGCCTTAGATATGCAATTGTTGACGATGATGCTTTGTTTCTTGAATGCAATCACATATGTTGCATGAAATTTTGCTCCAAAATGGTTGAATAAAGAATATGCAGCTTTAAAGATCTCTAAAAATGCTTGATGACGAATGATTCATGGATACACGATTCTTGATTGCTTGAAAATTATGAATTAGGATGAAATTAGGTTTTGATCAAATGTCTTTATACAGGGGTATCTAAGTCATTTATTGATTAGACTAACCTCCAATGGTCATGTGGAGCCACAAAGTTGAATTCCCATCAGAGAGATATGACCCTTGCTCCATTTCAAAATAGGGCCCAACTAAAAAGGACCAGGGCATGTGTGCCCTAGTCCTTCTTAGTAAGGGGCCACAATTAAGCCTCAGGGATAAGGACACCCCTCCAAGAAGTTCAACAATGGGTGTACATGGCATCAAAACTGAAGTTTGAGCACAAAACAGACCTAAATAGGAGATGAGGAGGGGACTTGCTAAAGTAGGGGCACAAACATGAGGTGTAAACTGGCCTAGTGACAATTTAAGATGCTACAAATAAAAAAAGATGTAACAATATAAAATTAATGAAGAACTGGTCATTTAAAGATTTTAAAATATAAAATTAAGATGCAAATATAATGAAAGTATATATCTAAGAAACCCTAGAAGAAATCTAGGTTGTATAGGATTGATTTGGTTCACTAAATAACAAAGATCTCTAAAGATCTACAAAAATAGAGAGGAAATGAGGGTGGGAGGGAGAGGTAGAGAGCTAGGGAGAGAGGGAGAGGTACCAGAGAGAGTGTGAAAGGGGAGGAGATATATAGAGAGATATGTGGAGGGATTGGGGGAGAGAGAGAGAGAGGCTATATTGAGAGTAGGGAGGGATGGAGAGTTAGTGAGAGAGATTTAGAATGAAGGGGGTATGTGTAGGATCATGGTAGGCCAAATTAGGCCCTTAAGTGATGGGGAAAATTTAGAAAAATAGAGTTAGGAAACTTGACATGAAAATTTGAACAGGTTGTGAACATAATTTGAAAAATATGTAAGAATAGAATTTGTAAAAAAATGAATGTAGTTTCTAAGCTACTAGTTGTTTTCTAGAAAAAATGAAATCTATTTGGTGAAAATTTGAAATTTCAATGTGGTGGTACTAAATTTTCAGGAAAATACGTATGAAAAGTAGGTGTATGATTTGATTCCATCCCATCGCTCCAATTACATTATCTATAGTAGGTTTGTGGTATATGATTCTTATGCCGGCCATTTGATTCCATCCTATGATGCTGATGGCACTTATGGAGCGATGGGATCCTGACACATGTACATTCCAGCTCCCAGTAGGAGAGATGACGATCACACTTGAGGATGTGTACCGCATACTGCGCCTACCTATCAGAGGAGCTACCGTGACATACGCGACCGATCGATTAGCGGAGGACCATCAGAGGGAGCAGGTATACTGCATAGGGAGAGTCATGCCCGGTGAGATGAGAGGTCGCATCATGGTTAGTTGGCTCTTACATCTTACAGGAGAGGTGCCCCTCATGAGACATCTTATGATTGCCATCATTGCACTAGCCGTCTGCCCTAATGGGCGACATACGCACATGCATGGAGGTCTCACATGGTGTATCAGAGCTATGGAGAGACATAGGAGAGTATATGCCTGGGGTCGGTGTATGCTCGCACATCTCTATCATGACCTCAAGGAGTATGTCTTTGGACAGGGTTGCAGCTTGATGACATGCACACTTCTGCAAGTGTGGATATTTGAGCACTTTACATGCACCAGGCCTGTCGGCTATCTGATGAGTGCGGCTAGCGAGAAGCCTAGGGTGTTTGCTTATCCACTTACCAGCGAGTGGATATTTGGGGACCTATTATATTGGAGAGTGACATTCGATAGATTGACAGTTGAGGTAACAGTATGGAGACCATATCTGCGGATGCACAGATGGGATGGAATGGAGAGGTAGCTAGCATGCTTACAGAGAAACCGCCTACTGAGAGGACGATACCCACATATCATAGTCCCATTCTACTTTGACCGAGTACGGAGACAGTTTGGGCTAGAGCAGTGTGTTCCAGCCGATGTACCCATCTATACTCGACACTCACGAGTCCTTCCCAGACCCAGAGTAGTAGCGAGACCTACGATAGATGATATCAAGATTATAGATATAGAGGGGTCCGATCAGGATGTGGTCACTGATTACGCTGCAGATCCCGGGGCACAGCGCGGGTATCTCTCATGGTTTGTGAGGACATACGCAGGGCCTATCTTTCCACCAGATCACTCGACAGGCCCTCTAGGTCTATGGAGACATGGAGACCGAGATGAGGATCAGGGATCCAGATCAGAGGAGCCAGAGGAGGGAGAGGGCCATGAGGAGGCAGGAGATCTTGATCCACCCATAGGAGATCAGCCTAGTGCCGGGGAGGAGGAGGAAGGAGAGGAGGATGACACAGATAGAGATGATGATGAGGAGAACGAGGATGCGGATGAGGATGAGGATGACGAGGAGGAGGAGGATAGAGATGATGAGGAGGAGTTAGATGCAGCTCCCCACCATTCAGGAGATGATACCATAGCCTTGGATCCTCCTCTTATTCCCCAAAAGGGGGAACACAAGGTGATACGGAGACCTATACCCATCGTGCAAAGATCATTCGAGCGTGGGGAGCCTAGTAGTTCCCAGTCACAGATGTTACCATATCACGATCCCTACTGGCACGAGGGAGATCTAGGTATAGTAGGTTTTATATTGGTTGATTAATGTTTTGATGATATAAAATGGTACTAATACAAAATCTATTCTACTGCTACAGCTAATGTGCAGGAGTGGCGTTCCTTGATTTAGCAAGCAGTGACAGATATTTCCATGATGGCACAAATCCCTAGTTCCTCACAGGTTGCCTATAGGCCTCAAGGGAACGTGGGTCGGCATGATGACTTGTTTTTCCCATTTTGAGTATAGGTGGAGATATGGAGGGAGAGAGAGAGAGTTCTATTAGAGAACCTTCAGCGGGCACAGCGTGATCTAGCAGCAGCTCAGGCCGAGGCTACCTCGTATCACGTGATCCTTATGGATAGGGATCATAGGAGTTCCTCTCGGAGCCATTCACGGTCTATATCACGCTATACACCTATGGGTCCACCTGCACGGCCGGATCATGAGGGAGTATCTAGTCATCACTCTCCAGCCACCAACCCTAGGGATAGGAGATGATCTCATGATGTAGGATAGGTCACATTTTGGATGTATAGTGACCTACTTTTGTATATGAAAACATGATCCACATATATATATATATATGCTTCTCTTTGTCTCAAATGTGTTATCTTTAGTGCCTTAAACAATGTCTATTTTGATTAAAGTTAATACATTTGGTAGATGTACATGTATGTTCTTAATTTAATTTTCATGCGATTGATTTTTTCAATGCTCCATGATTAAATTGATACATGTGTGACTTAAATAAAATATTTAATCAAGTACTACATTTAATGATAGAGAAGAAATATGTGTTAAGCCTAATAATCATATAACTAATGTGATTTAATTTAAAACACAACATGATAGAATTCTACTTGACACATAAAGACATTGTATAATATGCCAGCATAATGGAAATGTAAATCTTTGACAATTTACACAAATGAATTCAAGACAAACCATAGAGTAAAGAAACACGCTTGTCAGAAACAAAGCAATATAGATTAAACAAAACATCATTCAATTCTATTTGCTCTAACAAAGATATGCTAACATATTATCCAATTTTGAAGAAGTAAAAAGATGATAGATGAAATGAAAGATAAGGAATGAGGAATTAAGCATAGTATCTACGCAAGTGCATAGCATTTATAGGTTCTTTAAGAGGCGTACCGTCTACATCCGCTATTTTGTAAGCACCTGATCCATAATCTTCAATAACAATATACGGTCCAAGCCAATTAGGACTAAATTTTCCTTTTTCTTCAGGTAAGGCATTCACATTGCACTGATTCTCATAGAGAACTAAGTCACCCACTGAGAAGGAACGTTGAATAACCTTATCATTATAGCTTCGTTGTAGAGTTTTGTGATACATTTGAATATGCTCAAGAGCATTTATATGCTATTCATCAAGCATCTCAAGCTGTTGAAGTCTTTTTTCTCTATAAGAGTCATCATCTACTATACCTTTGAGAGAAACTCTAAGTGATGGAATCTCTAATTCTAAAGGCATAATAGCATCAGCACCATAAACAAGATTATAAGGAGTGGTTCCTGTAGCAATTCGTACACACGTTCGGTAGGCCCAAAGAGCATAAATTAGCTGAGTACTGCAATCCTTACCATGCTTATTCATGGTTTTACGAAGAATTTGTTCAATTATCTTATTGGATGATTCGGCTTGACCATTTGATTGAGGATAGTATGGTGTAGAAAATCGATGTTTAATATGATATTTCTCGAGGAATTTCTTCACATCCTTGTTCTTAAATGATGTCCCATTATCGAAGATTATAGTGGAAGGTATCCTGAATCGAGAAATAATGTTTTCTAGAAGAAATCAACAAATCACTTCAGCAGTAGTAGAGCGAAGGGGAACAGCTTCTAGCCACTTTGTAAAGTAATCTGTTGTGGTTATAATGAAAGTATGTCCTTGAGATGAAGGAGGAGAGATTTTACCGATGAGATCCAACCCCCATGCAGAGAAAGGCCAAGAAGCTACATGAGAACGAATTTCTTGGGCAGGAGCATGAATCAAATTATTGTGTTGTTGACATTGATGACATTTCTTAACAAATGAAAAAGAATCCTTTTGCATAGTTTGCCAATAGTATCCCATACGAAGCAATCTTTGAACCAAGGATTTGCCTCCAAAATGCCCCCCACAGGCACCTGAATGCGCCTCTTCAAGAGCAATAGGGATTTCTAATTTGTTAAGACAGTGAAGGAGAAGACCGTTATAACCCCTTCGGTAAAGAACATTAGAAAGAATGATATATCTAGTGGACAGCTTGCGAATTCTAGCGCTAGTGTTCCTATTGGTGGAATCAGGAAAGGTACCATCGGTCAAGTATCTTACAATATGCGAGTACCATTCATCTGAGTCTATAAAGTCACAACATGTCACCAAGCTAGAATCATCTACAATAGATGGAGAAATAAGGTTGTGAATAACAAATTTAAGATCAACCACAGGGTCCTCTAAAGATACAAGAGAAGCCACGCATGCCATTGCATCCGCATGTCGATTATCTTTTCAAGGAACAGGTTCCAGGGTATATGAATCAAATTTTTGTAACAAAGAGATAGCAAGGTCTTTATATTGTGATAATTTGTCTTGTTTTGCTTGATACAGTCCTGTTACTTGTCTTATAATCAATTGAGAATCTCCATAAATATGTATGTACTTTACATTCAAAGCCAAGGCTGCCTTTATTCCTGCTATAAGAGCCTCATACTTAGCAATGTTATTGGTACATAGGAAATTGAGACGATAAGATAAGGGAATGGATTTCTTTGTAGGAGAAATCAGAACAACACCTGCCCCTGATCCCGTACGACACTTAGAGCCATCAAAGTACAATTCCCAAGTTTCATCTCTCTCTATGCAAAGAATGAAATCATCGGGAAAAGACTCAGGGTTAGGGAAGGACAAAGGTGAAGCGGCCTCAACTAAGTGATCAGTCAACAATTACCCTTTAATTGCTCTTTGTGAAACAAATTTAAGGTCAAATTCAGTTAACATCATAACCCACTTAGCTAGGCGTCCTGATAAATCAGTCTTAGAGAAAAGATGTTTCAAAGGATCAAACTTTACCATGACGTGGACTTCTGAATTTAAAAGATAATGTCTCAATTTCTGAGTCGCAAACACCAAGGCCAAGCATTGTCTTTCTATCGCAGAATATTGAGTCTCATAATCGAGTAAGGTATGACTTATATAATAAACCGGACACTCCTTACCATCTTTATCATGTTGTGCCAATAATGCTGCAAGAGCATGAGAGGAAGCAACTGTATAAAGAAGAAAGGGTTTAGAAGGTTCGGCAGGTTGAAGGATAGGAGGACTAGCCAAATATACTTTTAAATATTCAAATGCTTGCTGACAATCTTCATTCCATTGAAAAGTGATATTCTTTTTGAGAAGTTGAGTAAAAGGAAAAGTACGATTCGCAAGTTGAGATACGAACCTACGAATAGCTTGAATCTTTCCTTGTAAGCTTTTGAGTTGAGACACATTTCTAGGAGGTGGCATGTTGACAATAGCATCTATTTTCTTAGTGTCCACCTCAATCCCACGATGCGAAACTATGAATCCTAATAGTTTTCCACTATCCACACCAAAAACACATTTTCAAGGATTCAAGCGCATGTGATATATATGAATTCTTTCAAAGATTTGACGAAGGATCTTAATATGATCTATACGGAGAATGGATTTGGCAAAAATATCATCAACATAATCTTCTAAAATCTTATGCATGTAATCATGAAAGATAAGGGTCATCACTCGTTGATAAGTTGCACCGGTGTTTTTATGCCAAAAAGGCATCATCACCCAACAGAACGTACCCCAAGGAGTGGTGAAAGCAGTTTTGAATTGATCTTGAGGATTAATGAAGATTTGATCGTATCCTGAAAAACCATCCATGAAGGATAACAAAGCATGTCCCATTGTAGAATCAACTATCATGTCAATGTTTGGGAGAGGGAAATCATCTTTCAAAGAAGCTTTATTTAAATCTTGAAAGTCGGTACACATTCTTATTTTATTATCTAATTTAGCCACAGCGACAATATTTGAAATCCATGGGGAATAATCAATAGAGTGAATAAATCTAGGCTCCAATAATTTTTCAATCTCAGCCTTAACAAGCAAAGCCACCTTAGGATTCATTTTTTGAATCTTTTGTTTCACAGGCTTAGCATCAAGAACTAAGACAATATTATGAGTGACAATCTTAGGATCTATACCAGGCATGTAAGAATATGTCCAAGCAAAGATCTTAGGGAATTCACGCAATAAATCTTCATATTGTTTTTGTTCTTCTTCGTCCAGACATTTTCCAATTTTAATAACTTTTTCTTCATTGCCAGGATCCATCTTAACATCAATGGTGTCACTTATAAGAAGATTACTTTGTTGAGGAGTATCCTTTAATTGAGGGAATTCTTCCACAATCTTATCATTATCAATCTCTTTTCCAAGATAAGCTTTAGTGTTCAAACAATAAGGAAATCCCCTATTGTGATGATAACGAGGAAGAGTATCATATGCTCCTAAAAACTCAGCTAAAGCATCATCGGTAGGAAATACATCCAAAGCACAGGAACACGAAGGATCCCCATTAATATACTCAGGGTGTCTCATTGGTAGAGATGTAGAAATAACATTAACACTAATACATGGTCTTTTAGAAGCTTTAGTGCGCTTGCAGGGATTATAACCAAGTCCAAAGGCATAATCATAAAGATTATTCTCTAAAGGAACCTTTATCCCTTGTTCGTGAGTGCCACAACCATTTCCATGATACCCATGCTTAGCTAAAATGTGAAAACCACAACCATAATGATCAGCCATTTCAAAAAGAGAAGGTGGTTTTTCATAAGACAAAGAATCAAACTCTTCAGAATTAGAGGTGCGAGGAGAAGAAGTTTGAGAAGCGGCCACAAAATTATTGCTCATAGGCTTAGGTAATGTTGATTGATTTTTAGCTTCTTCCTTCTTTTCAACTTTAAGCTCCCTAGGAGGAACCCTATATTCACCTACAAAGGTGGGATTGAAATCAAGAGATCCCCAATCATCTTCTGTGAGAACCTTCTCAGGATCAAGGGCCTTCTCATGTGTAGATTCAAGTCGAGAAGGATCTTCTTCAGGAGCTTTAGACTCATCCAAAGAATTTTGATCATCAGAGAGTGAGGATTCATCCGTAGGTATCTTGTTTAAAGAGTCATCACTAGAAGAGGAAGGCTTAAAAGAACTCCCTTTGGAAGTAGATGTTTGCAAACAAGCTTGGAAATTAGTATCACCTATCAAGGTATATGTCTTATTGTTATAAATGAATTTAACTTGTCTATGCAATGTAGAGGGGACAGCTTGCATACTATGAATCCAAGGTCTTCCTAATAACAAGTTGTATGTTAGATTTCTCGACATAACATGGATAGGAGTAGGCAAAGTAACAGGCCCCACTGTGATGGGTAAGGTGATAGTACCTAGTGAAGACTTAGCCATATTATCAAAGCCTCGAATGGGACGAGAGTCAGGCTCAATAAGGGATGTATCCACATTCATCTTATGCAACAGGTTAATGCCACACACATTAAGACCAGAGCCATTATCTACTAGTGTTCATCTTATAGCAGTATCATTTATGATAACCACAATGATCAAGGGATCATATTGATGTTGAATTTCACTAGTAGGCAACTCATCTTGAGTAAACATAATATGAGCTTTAGGATTCATCACAGAGTTAACCAAAGACACTATATTACTAGATGTATTCGGTGGAGGAACATTCAAATCTTTCAAGGCATCTTGTAACATTCCGTGATGTGCAGAAGAAGTTTGAATCAAATCCCAAAGGGATATCTTAGTAGGGGTAGCTTTAAGTTGTTCTATGAGATCATATTCCTTACGAAGAATTTGTGAAATACGTGGAGCTTGCGGAAGAATTGGTTGAGGATTAGGAAGAGAAACTGGAGTAACAGGAGGAGGATTAGGCTGCCTATTATTTCTAGTATGATAAGTATGGGCAACCACATGATAACTCTCTCTAGTTAATTGCTTGGCATAACTATAAGGACTCATAGGTTTTCTTCCTTGCACGGTGATGATAGGTTTATTCGGAGTAAGAAAGGAATCATGACCACACCCTCCTTGGACAGTAAGGAGAGGCTTATTATGCTCTTTTAGGTTTATCATGTTAACTAATTTAGAAGTTTTGTTCTTGTTTAAAGGTTTCGATAAAGCCACAAAATCATCTAGAGCATCATCCAACAAAGCATGATCATATCTATTAAAAGGTTTATCTTTTGATTCAAAAGGAGACATCTCTTCATAGAGGGGACCATTGCAAACAACCATGTTACTAGATTTAGTGGAAGAGTTGATAGGGATGTACCCTTGAGAGGAATCATTCCACTTATCTTTCTCATCACAACGAAATGGCATAGTAACAAGGTTTATGAGTTTTTGGTAAAATAAAGGTTTGGCATCTTTAGGATTCAAAAACTCATCTAAAGCTTCATCTAATTCATCTTGGCTATATTCATAATCGGCATAATTGCATACATCCTCATAAATATGAACATCTCGCAAATAAAAATCCGACATTTTGAAATAAAAGTTGCATAAAACATAAAAGCACAATGGAAAGAAACAAAGAAGCACACAATTTTTTTTTTTCTTTTTGAAAATGAAAATGAAACACACTAAATCTAGATCTAGATCTAGCAAATGCAATGCAAGAGAAAGCAATAATAAGATTCACGTCGGGTTCACCAAAATGTGTAGGGGAAAAAGTGAGACTAGGTTAACATATCCTAATCCTACCTTTTGACACACATTATGGAATACAAAAGAGCCTCGAGGTATCACACAATTGGCTACTTCTTTTTGGTGAAAGAGAGAGCCACAGGATACCTATTAGGATTTCTATTCCTTTGTTGTAATTGAAGGGTAAAATTATGCAAGTTCAATTCCTAACCCCAAAATGCAAGTATGAACTAATAACAAGATTGCAGAATTGAACTTAAACAATGGAAAGCTGTAAACACAAGGACAAGACAAGAATGCAGATGCATACCCGGGGTTAAAATCTGAGTGAAAATGTTCAGGACGGGGGTGCGGGTGCCACTGTCCTGATTCTGCACCTGAAACTGCACCTGAAACTGCTGTTTTGCAACCTGAAGAACTGTCGGAAATGTTGTCTGTCAAAAGGACCAAAGCGCCAAGCGCCCCTATCCCAGGGACCAGGGCGCCTAGCGCCCCTGTCCTGGCAAGACCAGGGCACCCCACGCCCCTATCCTGGTCTTTTGCTCTGAAACTTGGTGTGAAGTTCTGTCTCGGTCCGCTTCCGTCGGATCTGCAACTTGCGGCGTCGTCCGAATCCCGAAACCTGCACTTATATCTGAAAGGTATGGTGGGCGGCTATATAGGGTTTTGCCTTAGTCAAACCCCCGCTTCGGTGATTTCCACCTCCACGAATAGCCAAGTTGTATAACAGTAGTGTGTGTGCAGACCTTGTGTGTATGCAAGATCTAAAATGCAAGTAAGCAAACTAGAGCAACCTAGAAAGTAAACCCTAATTGCTTGTAAATGACAATGTAAATGCTCCAAATCAAGATGTAGAGTGATCTAGAGCATGAATACAAATGATGTAATGAAGCTTATGCAAAGACATGAAAACAACATGAAATCATACCCAACCCCAAGGGAGGGGTACAAGCCAATCTTCAGTCGGTGATCCCTTATTGCTCTTCAATGCCTTCAAAGCCCTGAATGGATGAATGAAATTGATGGATGTTGAATGTTGTTGAAGTCTTCAAAGATTTGCTCTTTCGCTGCATAGAAGGTTCCTAAAAACAAAATTTGGATCCTTTCAAATGAAGAAAGAGAGCTCTTATATATGAAACCCTAGGTCTTAATTTCAAATTTTGACCGACCTAGAGATTGAATCTCCCGCCAATTTCTTGGGGTTAAGCTTTATTTTATAATTGGATCATGCTCCTAAAATTTTGAGAAAAATGACCGGGACCGTGTGCACTCTGGGCGCCATGGTCCCGACAACTTTTCACCAAATTTTCAGGGTCATCGGATATGATGATTTTAGAGAGAATCCTGAAGTTACAGGTGATTTCGAGATGTTTTGACCCCCGAAATCAAGCCCGCAAGTTCAAAATAGGACCTAATTAGGGTTTTTGATTAAATGACGTATTGGAAGAATAAAGTGAAAAGGGCCACACTTTAATGAAAGGGCCCAATTTTATGATGTGGAAGATGATGAAATAGAACCTTAGACTCAATTAATTTGATTAATTAAGTGCTAAAGGGAAAATGCAATGAAAATGCAAAATGCGCCAAGGCGGGTGCTAAACTAGGTATGAAATTGTACCACCCTAGCAAGTGCGTACAATTTATGACGTTACATTTAGCCCCCACTTTAGCGGTCATATGAGTACTACGTGCATATGCAAGCTAAAGTACAAGAAAGTAAACATTATTCGAAAAAGGATATATCCATAAGTCCGTCGAACGAAGCCCCCAGCGGTATCTGCAGTACACAGTTAGGAACCGCACCCTACAAAACACACGTTAGATCACAAAATCACCTAATGCTTACTAAGGAAGGTGATGAAATTTGCGAGTAGCTATATGCCCCCCCTATTTGGGCTTGCTTATTAGGGAGGTGAAACAAGAAAGCATGTTTACTTACGACAAATTATGTGAGAGATTATTGATGAGAGATGTTCACTAAAGAGGCTTCATCAGAGCACACTTTGGAACATCCAGGGAGTAAGGGAATGAAAATACGATTCCTACACAACAAACGGTTCAGAAATCGCATCTCCCAAACTCAAGTTATGATGAAATGAGTGATAGGAGAAAATTAGGGTTTTGAAACCAAAATGAAAGTATATACCTTGAAAGTGACTATTGCATTTGTCACTTTGTTGATTTCTGAGTATTGTTCATTGCAGCGGAGCCCATATAGCCATCATCATGCCTTCACAATGACTAGAGTGTCCCATGAGGATGGAGATCATGCGAGAGGCCGTGATCGGCGACGAGCCACTGGACAAGGTGAGTTAACTGAACTTTGACTTTGACTTTCTGCATTTGTGTTGACTTTGAATTTCTGTGATCGACTGCGGGCCTTGGAATCTGACCCTGGGTCCCACCCAGGGCGCCATGGTCCTATCACGTCGCCATGGTCCCTAGAGCACGCCATGGTCCTATCAGGGCGCCATGGTCCCTGAAGCGGGCCATGGTCCCAATCAGGACTTGGCAAGGGTTAGCTTTCGATGTTCGACAGTTTTTATTTTTTGAATAGATGATTTTGATGATTGAGTACTAATTACACTGATGTGTTTGTATTGCAGGGTCTCCCGTACATGAGAGAGCACATAGCGGGGCAGATTCTTCGTAGTTTGCGAGATCAGATTCCCCGGCTGACTCAGGCAGAGCGAGATACATTATCTATAGTAGGTTTGTGGTATATGATTCTTATGCCGGCCATTTGATTCCATCCTATGATGCTGATGGCACTTATGGAGCGATGGGATCCTGACACATGTACATTCCAGCTCCCAGTAGGAGAGATGACGATCACACTTGAGGATGTGTACCACATACTGCGCCTACCTATCAGAGGAGCTACCGTGACATACGCGACCGATCGATCAGTGGAGGACCATCAGAGGGAGCAGGTATACTGCATAGGGAGAGTCATGCCCGGTGAGATGAGAGGTCGCATCATGGTTAGTTGGCTCTTACATCTTACAGGAGAGGTGCCCCTCATGAGACGTCTTATGATTGCCATCATTGCACTAGTCGTCTGCCCTAATGGGCGAGGTACGCACATGCATGGAGGTCTCACATGGTGTATCAGAGCTATGGAGAGACATAGGAGAGTATATGCCTGGGGTCGGAGTATGCTCGCACATCTCTATCACGACCTCGAGGAGTATGTCTTTGGACAAGGTTGCAGCTTGATGACATGCACACTTCTGCAAGTGTGGATATTTGAGCACTTTACATGCACCAGGCCTGTCGGCTATCCGATGAGTGCCGCTAGCGAGCAGCCTAGGGTGTTTGCTTATCCACTTACCAGCGAGTGGAGATTTGGGGATCTATTATATTGGAGAGTGACATTCGATAGATTGACAGTTGAGGTAATAGTATGGAGACCATATCTGCGGATGCACAGATGGGATGGAATGGAGAGGCAGCTAGCATGCTTATAGAGAAACCGCCTACTGAGAAGACGATACCCACATATCATAGTCCCATTCTACTTTGACCGAGTACAGAGGCAGTTCGGGCTAGAGCAGTGTGTTCCAGCTGATGTACCCATCTATACTCGACGCTCATCAGTCCTTCCCAGACCCAGAGCAGTAGCGAGACCTACGATAGATGATATCGAGATCACAGATATAGAGGGGTCCGATCAGGATGTGGTCACTGATTACGCTGCAGATCCCGGGGCACAACGCAGGTATCTCTCATGGTTTGTGAGGACATACGCAGGGCCTATCTTTCCACCAGATCACTCGATAGGCCCTCCAGGTCCATGGAGACATGGAGACCGAGATGAGGATCAGGGATCCAGATCGGAGGAGCCAGAGGAGGGAGAGGGTCATGAGGAGGCAGGAGATCCTGATCCACCCATAGGAGATCAGCCTAGTGCCGGGGAGGAGGAGGAAGGAGAGGAGGATGACACAGATAGAGATGATGATGAGGAGAACGATGATGCGGATGAAGATGAGGATGACGAGGAGGAGGAGGATAGAGATGATGAGGAGTTAGATGCAGCTCCCCACCATTCAGGAGATGATACCATAGCCTTGGATCCTCCTCTTATTCCCCAAAAGGGGGAACACAAGGCGATACAGAGACCTGTACCCATCATGCACAGATCGTTCGAGCATGGGGAGCCTAGTAGTTCCCAGTCACAGATGTTACCATATCACGATCCCTACTGGCACGAGGGAGATCCAGGTATAGTAGGTTTTATATTGGTTGATTAATGTTTTGATGATATAAAATGGTACTAATACAAAATCTATTCTACTGCTATATCTAATGTGCAGGAGTGGCGTTCCTTGATTCAGCAAGCAGTGACAGATATTTCCATGATGGCACAGATCCCTAGTTCCTCACAGGTTGCCTATAGGCCTCAAGGGAATGCGGGTCGGAATGATGACTTGTTTTCCCCATTTCGAGTATAGGTGGAGATATGGAGGGAGAGAGAGAGAGTTCTATCAAAGAACCTTCAGCGGGCACAGCATGATCTAGCAGCAGCTCAGGCTGAGGCTACCTCGTATCGTGTGATCCGTATGGATAGGGATTGTAGGAGTTCCTTTCGGAGCCATTCACGGTCTATATCAGGCTATACACCTATGGGTCCACCTGCATGGCCGGATCAGGAGGGAGTATCTAGTCGTCACTCTCCAGCCACCAGCCCTAGGGATAGGAGATGATCTCATGATGTAGGATAGGTCACATTTTGGATGTATAGTGACCTACTTTTGTATATGAAAACATGATCCACATATATATATATATATATATATATATATATATATATATATATACATGCTTCTCTTTGTCTCAAATGTGTTATCTTTAATGCCTAAAACAATGTCTATTTTGATTAAAGTTAATACATTTGGTAGATGTACATGTATGTTCTTAATTTAATTTTCATGCGATTGATTTTTTCAATGCTCCATGATTAAATTGATACATGTGTGACTTAATTAAAATATTTAATCAAGTACTACATTTAATGATAGAGAAGAAATATGTGTTAAGCCTAATAATCATATAACTAATGTGATTTAATTTAAAACACAACATGATAGAATTCTACTTGACACATAAAGACATTGTATAATATGCCAGCATAATGGAAATGTAAATCTTTGACAATTTACACAAATGAATTCAAGACAAACCATAGAGTAAAGAAACACGCTTGTCAGGAACAAAGCAATATAGATTAAACAAAACATCATTTAATTCTATTTGCTCTAACAAAGATATGCTAACATATTATCCAATTTTGAAGAAGTAAAAAGAAGATAGATGAAATGAAAGATAAGGAATGAGGAATTAAGCATAGTATCTACGTAAGTGCATAGCATTTATAGGTTCTTTAAGAGGCATACCATCTACATCCGCTATTTTGTAAGCACCTGATCCATAATCTTCAATAACAATATACGGTCCAAGCCAATTAGGACTAAATTTTCCTTTTTCTTCAGGTAAGGCATTCACATTGCGCTGATTCTCATAGAGAACTAAGTCACCCACTAAGAAGGAACGTTGAATAACCTTATCATTATAGCTTCGTTGTAGAGTTTTGTGATACGCTTGAATATGCTCAAGAGCATTTATACGTTGTTCATCAAGCATCTCAAGATGTTGAAGTCTTTTTTCTCTATAAGAGTCATCATCTACTATACCTTTGAGAGAAACTCTAAGTGATGGAATCTCTAATTCTAAAGGCATAATAGCATCAGCACCATAAACAAGATTATAAGGAGTGGTTCCTGTAGCAATTCGTACACTCGTTCGGTAGGCCCAAAGAGCATAAATTAGCTGAGTACTGCAATCCTTACCATGCTTATTCACGGTTTTACGAAGAATTTGTTCAATTATCTTATTGGATGATTCGGCTTGACCATTTGATCGAGGATAGTATGGTGTAGAAAATCGATGTTTAATATGATATTTCTCGAGGAATTTCTTCACATCCTTGTTCTTAAATGATGTCCCATTATCGAAGATTATAGTGGAAGGTATCCCGAATCGAGAAATAATGTTTTCTAGAAGAAATCGACAAATCACTTCAGCAGTAGTAGAGCGAAGGGGAACAACTTCTACCCACTTTGTAAAGTAATTTGTTGCGGTTATAATGAAAGTATGTCCTTGAGATGAAGGAGGAGAGATTTTACCGATGAGATCCAACCCCCATGCAGAGAAAGGCCAAGAAGCTACATGAGAACGAATTTCTTGGGCAGGAGCATGAATCAAATTATTGTGTTGTTGACATTGATGACATTTCTTAACAAATGAAAAAGAATCCTTTTGCATAGTTTGCCAATAGTATCCCATACGAAGCAATCTTTGAACCAAGGATTTGCCTCCAAAATGCCCCCCACAGGCACCTGAATGCACCTCTTCAAGAGCAATAGGGATTTCTAATTTGTTAAGACAGCGAAGGAGAAGACCGTTATAACCCCTTCGGTAAAGAACATTAGAAAGAATGATATATCTGGCGGACAGCTTGCGAATTCTAGCGCTAGTGTTCCTATTGGTGGAATCAGGAAAGGTACCATCGGTCAAGTATCTTACAATATGCGAGTACCATTCATCTGAGTCTATAAAGTCACAACATGTCACCAAGCTAGAATCATCTACAATAGCTGGAGAAATAAGGTTGTGAATAACTAATTTAAGATCAACCACAGGGTCCTCTAAAGATACAAGAGAAGCCACGCATGCCATTGCATCCGCATGTCAATTATCTTTTCGAGGAACAGGTTCCAGGGTATATGAATCAAATTTTTGTAACAAAGAGATAGCAAGGTCTTTATATTGTGATAATTTGTCTTGTTTTGCTTGATACAGTCCTGTTACTTGTCTTATAATCAATTGAGAATCTCCATAAATATGTATGTACTTTACATTCAAAGCCAAGGCTGCCTTTATTCCTGCTATAAGAGCCTCATACTCAGCAATGTTATTGGTACATAGGAAATTGAGACGATAAGATAAGGGAATGGATTTCTTTGTAGGAGAAATCAGAACAACACCTGCCCCCGATCCCGTACGACACTTAGAGCCATCAAAGTACAATTCCCAAGTTTCATCTCTCTCTGTGCAAAGAATGAAATCATCGGGAAAAGACTCAGGGTTAGGGAAGGAGAAAGGTGAAGGGGCCTCAACTAAGTGATTGGTCAACGCTTGCCCTTTAATTGCTCTTTGTAAAACAAATTTAAGGTCAAATTCAGTTAACATCATAACCCACTTAGCTAGGCATCCTGATAAATCAGTCTTAGAGAAAAGATGTTTCAAAGGATCAAACTTTACCATGACGTGGACTTCTGAATTTAAAAGATAATGTCTCAATTTCTGAGTCGCAAACACCAAGGCCAAGCATTGTCTTTCTATCGCAAAATATCGAGTCTCATAATCGAGTAAGGTATGACTTATATAATAAACCGGACACTCCTTACCATCTTTATCATGTTGTGCCAATAATGCTGCAAGAGCATGAGAGGAAGCAACTGTATAAAGAAGAAAGGGTTTAGAAGGTTCGGCAGGTTGAAGGATAGGAGGACTAGCCAAATATACTTTTAAATCTTCAAATGCTTGCTGACAATCTTCGTTCCATTGAAAAGTGATATTCTTTTTGAGAAGTTGAGTAAAAGGAAAAGTACGATTCGCAAGTTGAGATACGGACCTATGAATAACTTGAATCTTTCCTTGTAAGCTTTTGAGTTGAGACACATTTCCAGGAGGTGGCATGTTGACAATAGCATCTATTTTCTTAGTGTCCACCTCAATCCCACGATGTGAAACTATGAATCCTAATAGTTTTCCACTATCCACACCAAAAACACATTTTCGAGGATTCAAGCGCATGTGATATTTATGAATTCTTTCAAAGATTTGACGAAGGATCTTAATATGATCTATATGGAGAATGGATTTGGCTAAAATATCATCAACATAATCTTCTAAAATCTTATGCATGTACTCATGAAAGATAAGGGTCATCGCTCATTGATAAGTTGCACAGGCGTTTTTAAGCCCAAAAGGCATCATCACCCAACAGAACGTACCCCAAGGAGTGGTGAAAGCAGTTTTGAATTGATCTTGAGGATTAATGAAGATTTGATCGTATCCTGAAAAACCATCCATGAAGGATAACAAAGCATGTCCCGTTGTAGAATCAACTATCATGTCAATGTTTGGGAGAGGGAAATCATCTTTCAAAGAAGCTTTATTTAAATCTCGAAAGTCGGTACACATTCTTATTTTATTATCTGATTTAGCCACAGCGACAATATTTGAAATCCATGGGGAATAATCAATAGGGCGAATAAATCCAGCCTCCAATAATTTTTCAATCTCAGCCTTAACAAGCAAAGCCACCTTAGGATTCATTTTTCGAATCTTCTGTTTCACAGGCTTAGCATCAAGAACTAAGACAATATTATGAGTGACAATCTTAGGATCTATACCACGCATGTCAGAATATGTCCAAGCAAAGATCTTAGGGAATTCACGCAATAAATCTTCATATTGTTTTTGTTCTTCTTCGTCCAGACATTTTCCAATTTTAATAACTTTTTCTTCATTGCCAGGATCCATCTTAACATCAATGGTGTCACTTATAAGAAGATTACTTTGTTGAGGAGTATCCTTTAACTGAGGGAATTCTTCCACAATCTTATCATTATCAATCTCTTTTCCAAAATAAGCTTCAGTGTTCAAACAATAAGGAAATCCCCTATTGTGATGATAACAAGGAAGAGTATCATATGCTCCTAAAAACTCAGCTAAAGCATCATCGGTAGGAAAGACATCCAAAGCACAGGCACACGAAGGATCCCCATCAATATACTCAGGGTGTCTCATTGGTAGAGATGTAGAAATAACATTAACACTAATACATGGTCTTTTAGAAGCTTTAGTGCGCTTGCAGGGATTATAACCAAGTCCAAAGGCATAATCATAAAGATTATTCTCTAAAGGAACCTTTATCCCTTGTTCATGAGTGCCACAACCATTTCCATGATACCCATGCTTAGCTAAAATGTGAAAACCATGACCATAACGATCAGCCATTTCAGAAAGAGAAGGTGGTTTTTCATAAGACAAAGAATCAAACTCTTCAGAATTAGAGGTGCGAGGAGAAGAAGTTTGAGAAGCGGCCACAAAATTATTGCTCATAGGCTCAGGTAATGTTGATTGATTTTTAGCTTCTTCCTTCTTTTCAACTTTAAGCTCCCTAGGAGGAACCCTATATTCACCTACAAAGGTGGGATTGAAATCAAGAGATCCCCAATCGTCTTCTGCGAGAACCTTCTCAGGATCAAGGGCCTTCTCATGTGTAGATTCAAGTCGAGAAGGATCTTCTTCAGGAGCTTTAGACTCATCCAAAGAATTTTGATCATCAGAGAGTGAGAATTCATCCGTAGGTATCTTGTTTAAAGAGTCATCACTAGAAGAGGAAGGCTTAAAAGAACTCCCTTTGGAAGTAGATGTTTGCAAACAAGCTTGGAAATTAGTATCACCTATCAAGGTATATGTCTTATTGTTATAAATGAATTTAACTTGTCTATGCAATGTAGAGGGGACAGCATGCATACTATGAATCCAAGGTCTTCCTAATAACAAGTTGTATGTTAGATTTCCCGACATAACATGGATAGGAGTAGGCAAAGTAACAGGCCCCACTGTGATGGGTAAGGTGATAGTACCTAGTGAAGACTTAGCCACATTATCAAAGCCTCAAATGGGACGAGAGTCAGGCTCAATAAGGGATGTATCCACATTTATCTTATGCAACAGGTTAATGCCACACACATTAAAACCAGAGCCATTATCTACTATTGTTCATCTTAGAGCAGTATCATTTATGATAACCACAATCATCAAGGGATCATATTGATGTTGAATTTCACTAGTAGGCAACTCATCTTGAGTAAACATAATATGAGCTTTAGGATTCATCACAGAGTTAACCAAAGACACTATATTACTAGATGTATTCGGTGGAGGAACATTCAAATCTTTCGAGGCATCTTGTAACATTTCGTGATGTGCAGAAGAAGTTTGAATCAAATCCCAAAGGGATATCTTAGCAGGGGTAGCTTTAAGTTGTTCTATGAGATCATATTCCTTACCAAGAATTTGTGAAATACGTGGAGCTTGTGGAAGAATTGGTTGAGGATTAGGAAGAGAAACTGGAGTAACAGGAGGAGGATTAGGCTGCCTATTATTTCTAGTATGATAAGTATGGGCAACCGCATGATAACTCTCTTTAGTTAATTGCTTGCAATAACTATAAGGACTCATAGGTTTTCTTCCTTGCATGGTGATGATAGGTTTATTCGGAGTAAGAATGGAATCATGACCATACCCTCCTTGGACAGTAAGTAGAGGCTTATTATGCTCTTTTAGGTTTATCATGTCAACTAATTTAGAAGTTTTGTTCTTGTTTAAAGGCTTCCATAAAGCCACAAAATCATCTAGAGCATCATCCAACAAAGCATGATCATATCTATTAAAAGGTTTATCTTTTGATTCAAAAGGAGACATCTCTTCATAGAGGGGATCATTGAAAATAGTGGAAGAGTTGATAGGAATGTACCCTTGAGAGGAATCATTCAACTTATCTTTCTCGTCACAACGAAATGGCATAGTAACAAGGTTTATGAGTTTTTGGTAAAATGAAGGTTTGGCATCTTTAGGATTCAAAAACTCATCTAAAGTTTCATATAAGTCATCTTGGCAATATTCATAATCGGCATAATTGCATACATCATCATAAATATGAACATCTCGCAAATAAAAATCCGACATTTTGAAATAAAAGTTGCATAAAACTTAAACGCACAATGCAAAGAAACAAAGAAACACACAATTTTTTTTTTTCTTTTTGAAAATGAAAATGAAACACACTAAATCTAGATCTAGATCTAGCAAATGCAATGCAAGAGAAAGCAATAATAAGATTCACGTCGGGTTCACCAAATGTGTAAGGGAAAAAGCGAGACTAGGTTAACATGTCCTAATCCTACCTTTTGACACACATTATGGAATACAAAAGAGCCTAGAGGTATCACACAATTGGCTACTTCTTTTTGGTGAAAGAGAGAGCCACGGGCTACCTATTAGGATTTCTATTCCTTTGTTGTAATTGAAGGGTAAAATTATGCAAGTTCAATTCCTAACCCCAAAATGCAAGTATGAACTAATAACAAGATTGCAGAATTGAACTTAAACAATGGAAAGCTGTAAACACAAGGACAAGACAAGAATGCAGATGCGTACCCGAGGTTAAAATCTGAGTGAAAATGTTCGGGACGGGGGCGCGGGTGCCACTGTCCTGATTCTGCACCTGAAACTACTGTTTTGCAACCTGGAGAACTGTCGGAAATGCTGTCTATCAAAAGGACCAGGGCGCCCAGCGCCCCTGTCCCAGGGACCAGGGCGCCTAGCGCCCCTGTCCTGGCAGGACCAGGGTGCCCCACGCCCCTGTCCTGGTCTTTTGCTCTGAAACTTGGTGTGAAGTTCTTTCTCGGTCCGCTTCCGTCGGATCTGCAACTTGCGGTGTCGTCCGAATCCCGAAACCTGCACTTATATCTGAAAGGTATGGTGGGCGGCTATATAGGGTTTTGCCTTAGTCAAACCCCCGCTTTGGTGATTTCTACCTCCATGAATAGCCAAGTTGTATAACAGTAGTGTGTGTCCAGACCTTGTGTGTATGCAAGATCTAAAATGCAAGTAAGCAAACTAGAGCAACCTAGAAAGTAAACCCTAATTGCTTGTAAATGACAATGTAAATGCTCCAAATCAAGATGTAGAGTGATCTAAAGCATGAATACAAATGATGTAATGAAGCTTATGCAAAGACATGAAAACAACATGAAATCATACCCAACCCCAAGGGAGGGGTACAAGCCAATCTTCAGTCGGTGATCCCTTATTTCTCTTCAATACCTTCAAAGCCCTAAATGGATGAATGAAATTGATGGATGTTGAATGTTGTTGAAGTCTTCAAAGATCTGCTCTTTCGCTGCATAGAAGGTTCCTGAAAACAAAATTCGGATCCTTTCAAATGAAGAAAGAGAGCTCTTATATATGAAACCCTACGTCTTAATTTCAACTTTTGGCCGACCTAGAGATTGAATCTCCCGCCAATTTCTTGGGGTTAAGCTTTATTTTATAATTGGATCGCGCTCCTAAAATTTCGGGAAAAATGTCCAGGACCGTGTGCACTCCGGGCGCCATGGTCCCGACAACTTTTCACCAAATTTCAGGGCCATCGGATATGATGATTTTAGAGAGAATCCCGAAGTTACAGGTGATTTCGAGATGTTTTGACCCCCGAAATCAAGCCCCCAAGTTCAAAATAGGACCTAATTAGGGTTTTTGATTAAATGACATATTGGAAGAATAAAGTGAAAAGGGGCACACTTTAATGAAAGGGCCCAATTTTATGATGTGGAAGATGATGAAATAGAACCTTAGACTCAATTAATTTGATTAATTAAGTGCTAAAGGGAAAATGCAATGCAAATGCAAAATGCGCCAAGGCGGGTGCTAAACTAGGTATGAAATTGTACCACCCTAGCAAGTGCGTACAATTTATGACGTTACAGCTGCATACTTCCTGCTAATGGTTCAGAGCAATGAATGCGAAAGATGAAATGGATGAGCTAGGATAGATGGAAGCGATGGATGCAAATAGGATGGATAGATGCGATAAGTTGGATAGATGCGCAAAGCGATCTCATAGATGGAAGAACTCACTTTTAGATAGCATCTGTTTACCAAGGTTTCACCATCTAAATTTATTGCATTTGTTCCAAATTTGATTTTTTTCTTCTGTTTTCATTGTTTTATGTTTTTTAGGGGTTTTCTGCTTTTCTTATTTTTAATGATTTCTTCAGGACTTTATAACTCAAGCATATAACTTCTTGAGATGGATGGAATTGATGGGCTCATCAAACTAATCACCTTTAGGGGCAGATAACTTGTATGCTCTTGAGCCATATGTTGCTACTATAACAAAAGGACTTAACTAGTTTGGTTCAAATTTTCCCTTCTTTTCTTTGTCTTGTTGATTTCTTGGATTCTGCCTTAGAACTATATCCCCAATCTGAAAAAATGTGTGTCTTAACTCTATGATTATAACTTCTTGTCATTCTGTGTTGATATGCCTTCAAATGATCTATTGCATTTTGGTGACGTTCCTGAAGGAGCTCAAGTTCTTGAAGTCTAGAGACTCGTTGTTCTTCTTCTGGTATAAGACCTTTCAAGGACACTCATAGAGAAGGTATCTCTACTTCTACTAGTAATATGGATACTGATCCATATACTAAGAAATATGGAGTTTCCCCTGTTGGTGTGTGAATGTTGGTTCAGTATGCCCAAAGAGCACGATTTAGCTGAATGTGCCAGTCTTTACTAGTTTCATTGATTGTTTTCTTCAAGATTTTCAAGTGTTTTATTTGATGCCTCAACTTGACCATTTCCCTATGGATAATATGGTGTAGAAAACCTATGTTGGATATGGAATTGCTCACATAGTTCCTTCACATCTTGATTCTTAAATTGTCCTCCATTATCAGTGATAATGGTCATAGGGACTCCATAGCGACGGATTATATAATTCAAGATGAATGTTGATATTTGTTTTCCTATCACTTTTTTCAAAGATATTGCTTCAATCCATTTAGTGAAATACTCTGTAGCAGTCAGAATGAACTTGTGTCCATTATAGGATGAAGGGTTTATCTTACCTACCAAATCAAGACCCCATTGGGAGAATGGCCATGAACCTGCCATAGGTTGTAATTCTTGTGTTGGTGCGTGGATGAGATTCCCATGGATTTGACATTGTTTGCATTTCTTGGAATATATAAGTGAATCTCTCTCCATAAGAGTCCATTAGTAACCCAAATGAATAAGTTTCTTAGCCAATGTTATTCCACTTGAGTGTGTGCCATAAATAAATGCGTGAACTTCATTAAGAACTTTCTCAGATTCTTCTTGTTCAAGACATCTCAATAAAGTGCTATCTAGACCTCTCCTATATAAGGTATTAGTAATGATAGTATAGCGGGATGACTACTGGATCAAATTTCTTCTTTGATTTTCAGATAGGTCAGGAGGAAGGATATTCTCTTTTAAGTATTGATAAGTTTGGTCATATAAGAATTGATCAATTTCAAATATATAGAAAATCATGTGGGTATTTTGGGATTCAATGGTAGGATTCAAGATATCTTCCACCGATAATTCATAACGTTGTTAATTCTCTCGATTCTGCAAAATAGATGCTATTGTAGCCATTGCATCTGCTGCTTTATTATCATTTCTTGGGATCTGAGTGAATGATATTTCTTCAAAATATTTTTTAAACTCTTCAACCAACTTTTTGTAAGGCATGAGCTTGTCATCCTTAGTTTGATAATGTAGACACCTAAAATTGTCTAGTCTAATTAAATAAATATTTCATTTATTTAATTATCTAAGCCTAATTCTTCTATTAATTAAATAAATCCTTATTTATTTAATTAATTCATTTATCCTCTTCTAGCCTTATTTCTCATTTAAATAAATACATTTATTTATTTAAATTATCCTTTTCCTAAATTAAATAAATATTCCTATTTATTTAATTATCCCACTTCTTCTATTAATTAAATAAATCTTTATTTATTTAATTAATTCATAGTCTTTTCTACCCATGACACATGTCATTCATCTCTTAATCCATACACTACCTACCCCTTTCATTATTTTATTATTTCTTTTACCTACCCTCTAATCATAGCCGACCTCCTTTTACACCTCTCAATCTTATCCCTCCATTTCATATTGTGTCTTCTATATAAGGAGAGGCTTCCTTCATTATCAAACCCTAATGAGCTAATGATGCATCCTAAGGAGCTAACTACTTGATCAATTGACTACACTATGATCCTACTTGCAACCACATTCCGTTCTTTGTTGAGCTCTTGTGCATATAAAATCTGAGAGCAAATATATCAAGTAAGATCAATGGAGATAGGAAGAATGGAGATCAAAACCCTATTGGACATGTGATGGTATAATCTTTGTGATTTAATGTGATTTGCATTGTCTTAGGTAATCTTCATATGTTATGGTGGATCTTTGTTGATTGTTAGGCTAGGGTTTTGTGGTTGGATTCATTTAGCCTTTCAATATTGTTATTATTGTTATCCATTTTCACCATATACATTTTGGCACGCCCGGTGGGACCCTTGTCCCTTTTTGCATTTAACCTTTTGTTGTAGATTTTGTGTTTGAAGTTGCAGATCTGGCATTTCCGACAACATTTTTGACATTTTCGCGTCTGCATACTTTCATTTCGCGTTTTTGATCTTATGGAGCATCTATGACATCTTGAATCACGTCTGTGTTTTTGACAAAATTTTATTTTGCAGGTTTTCGAAAGGCGCGTCTGTGTTACGGAAACACGTCTGCGTCCTTTTTATCTGCGTCTGTGTCTGGAAAGTGCGTCTGTGGTTTTTATCTGCGTCTGTGTCTCATAGAACTGCGTCTGTGTCGCAGAGTCGCATCTGTGTCTGGGGTAATCGCGTCTGTGTATCACTTGTTTCAAAATTTTAAAGTTTTATTGATTCAGTTTTCGGATTTTGCATTTAGGGTTTCAGATCTGGTTTATTTTTGGACTAACATTTTCAGATCTAGCTAACAAAATTGGTGCAGCTTGTCTTGGAAGCAAAATCGTTTGGTTGAAGGCCCCTATTTTTCACAAAGTCTTTTGGGTTTTAAAATTTACCTAACTTGTGTGCATGCAGGAAGGGGTGATTATTTCAAACAAATCCAAACTACTAACAACTCTTTGTGGCAGATCCTTGGTGAGGGTTTTGGATTTTTATTAGGTGCCTTGTTTTCATAGACTAGCAAACACTTCCATTTGTGCACTAAAATTGAATCATTGTCTTTTGTGTCTTGAGCAATAGGCTCTTTTTGTTTAATCTTTAGAGGGCCTGTCTTCCCGTGTGGTCATTAGGACTACTAGTGAGAAGAGAACGACCCAAGTGGTAGCGAGGAAAACCCACCTCATCCGAACCACTATAATCAAATGTATTCATGGTGAAAACTATGAATAACGTGTGCTGATTAGTTCATATCGACACTATGTCTCCCCATAAACCCGTTTGATCAAATTTATTTGATCAGTTGTAGGGCATAACCCCTACCGGCTGGGAGCCTTCTGTATTTACAGAGCTGAAAGTGCCACATGTATGGCCACACGAGTGGATGCCCTTACTAGCACCTTTTTTTTTAGAGGCCCAAATCCTTCTAGTTGTTGGGGTAGGAGGTCGGACCTCTGGTAGCCACCCACACACATACGATTCTTAGTAGAGATACAAAGTTCGCCATGGGGAGTTTTCATGGGGACTGATGCTTGGCTGACCCGAGAAGTGAGTACCGAGGGTGGAGCCAGTGAGGTCAAGCATCTAAGTATCCACTCTGAATAGCGTAGCCTTGGGGGTAAAACCCCATGTGGGATCAACAACTATTGTCTTGGTCAGCCATAAGAATTGTGCTTGACTTATTTTAAACATTCAAAACATTCAAGACCAAACAACAAAACATTGTGTCTTTTGTGTCTTCAAGTTTATGCAAAAACAATTTGACATCAAACAACACACCTTTCTTGGAGTCATTTTGGAGTCTAGACACTTACAAACATTGATTCCTCATCAACACTATGTCCTATTGTCATGAAAAATAGTCAAACAGTCAGATTTGGTCACAACAAAACAACTTCACAGATTGGAAAAATTGCACAAAATTTGCATAAACGCGTCTGTGTTGGGCATAATAGCGTCTGTGTTGTCTAGCCGCGTCTGTGTAGGACATAATCGCGTCTGTGCTCCAACAGCAAACATTAAATTTGACAGAAAATCGCAGAGGCGCATCTGCGTTAAACAGAGTAGCGTCTATGTCGGGAAGCAGCGTCTGTGAAGTATACAGGCGCGTCTGTGTCTAGAATTGAAAAACTGTTACAGTCCAGCAAGCAAACACAGTCAGTTTTGGAATTCTTGAGCTTCCTAGGTCATCTCTCTAGGGTTTCATTTAGCATTCAACCTGTTCTTGGGTCTCACAAAGTCAATCATTGCTTTACATCTCACATTACATTTACATTTGTCTAAACTTGAGTCAAAAGGTCACTTGCTTGTCCTCATCATACTTTGTCAACACACTACATACAACAACACTTTGCTAAGTGGTCCCTCATCAAGGTTTCTTACCTTTGGGTCTCATTTGGTCTTACTTAGAGTCAAGGTCAACTTACCTCATCAAGAGAAACTATCCTCTCTTTGGAAGTCACGCCTACTCTACTACATACATACTTGGTCTTACACTTTGGGCATTGCAAGTACACTTCAGATTCATTTACATTCCATCCAACTCTTGGTCTTCCATACTCTTTCCATTTTCATCTAGTCTCACACATCTTGGTCAATACCTAGTTCATGGTTGAAACCCGTCTTCAAAAATCTAGGAAAGAAACTAAAGAGGCTCAAGAGTCCACAAACATGAGTTCTTATGAGTATGACAATGATATCTTTTTCAATTCTGATCATACTACATTACCTGACATGGATGCCTATAGAAACATTCCAAATGTTGAGAACATGGACACTATAAACAACAATGCTACACAAAATGACAATGTGGACAACTTTTCAGTACATTCAGCAGATGTGGAAGAATCCATTATGAATCCCCATTTCAATCGATTGGTTGAGGAAATAATGAGGAGGGATAGACAATAGTTCTTACAAATGATGGCACAAAGTGGAGCCAAGATACCTCATGATTTTGACATGTCTCAAATAATGGAACATAGACCTTTGCAACAACCTCACTCCAATATGGATCAAAGGAGACCTAATAGTGGAGGAAATAGAGGACCACATATGGTACCTGAATCACCATCAGCCTTGCTTCAAAAACCAGAGGTCCCACATACACATGGTCAAACATATGATACTTGCCTTCGTAGACCATTATGGAAGTCTTATGCAGATAGATATGTTCAATCACATATCAATGCTAAGGAACAACCACCAAAACAATTGGATGTTCAAAGGCATGCTCAAAATTTGGACACAAGGAAACCTCATGTCAAATTTGGGGCCAACACAATGGAACATGACATGCCTGTAGAATATGGTATACATTCGCAAAATAGATATGGGATTCCTCAACATGAATCTATACCAAGTGGTCCATACATGCAGCGTCATTATAGACCTCCTCCATATGAACATGTGTATGATCAATATCATCCATATATGCAACATGCTCCTCCTCCAATTGGTGCCTCAAGCATGGGGTATGGTCCAAGAAGTCGATCTCCACCTAAGAGCAATTTGGAACAACAAATCAGGGACTTACAAAAGAAAATGGAGAACATAAATACACCAAAGCCAACATACACAATGAGAGACATATGTCCTTATCCATTTGACAAGAGCATTCCAATGCCTCCTTTTCCTACACACTTTGTGATGCCTAAATTTGATAAGTATAGAGGAAAAGGGGATCCTAAGGCACACATAAGACAATTTTTCATAGCTTGCATTGAGGTAGCAGTAGAAGAGACATATTTGATGAGATTATTCCCACAAAGCTTAGGTGATCAAGCTATGGAATGGTTCTCCCAACTCCCACCTGGAATTAAGTCATGGGGTGACTTAGCAGAGGCATTTATCCAACATTTCTCCTACAACATAGAGACAGACATATTAGTCACTACTTTATGCAACACCAAGCAAAAAGAGGGAGAATCTTTTGCATCATTCTTACAAAGATGGAGAAATCTAGGCAGCAGATGCTCTTGTGAAATTCCACAAAAACAAATGGTAGAAATGTTCACCCAAAATGTTAACAAAGACATTGGCTATGATCTAAGAAAAGCTTGTTTGTCCACCTTCAAGGACGTCATTGAAAAAGGCTTAGCAATAGAGAAGGTCCTAATTGAACAAGGAGTCATTAAAATATTCAAGGAAAACAAAGATGACTTTAAAGGAAAAGACAAGCCAAGATTTTGGAATAAAAACAAGAACACAGTCAATGATGGTGTTGTTGATGCCAACACAGTGCGACCCAAAGTCATCTTTTCGGGATCAAGTTCTACAAACAATCAAGTGAATACTCAAACAACTTCTAGATCACGAAGGAAGTACACTCCATTGGGAGAACCACTTGAGTCAGTCTTCAAGAAATTAGTGGCAAACAAGGTGATCACAGTTCCAGATTTTCCTCCATATGAACCAAAGGTCAAACCAAATTGGTGGAATGATGATGAGTATTGTGAATTTCATAAGAGCAAGGGTCATAAGACAGGAAATTGTCATCGACTAAAGAACATCATACAAGATCTCATTGATAGAGGTGATATTGAGATTGAGGGACACTCCTCCAATCAAGAACATGAGATGTTTAAGGACCCATTCCCAAAACATGACAAAGGAAAAGCTAAAGCCATAGATGACCAAACCAATTATACTAGAGCATCTTACAACTATGATTCAACCATCAATCACATCTCGATGGACAATTATGTCTCTACTATTATCATCAAGGACAAAAACACTGAGAATCCTACTCAGAGACCCAAGATTGTCGTAAAAGGTGTTGGATCTTCTTCTGAACCTACCTCTAAATGTTATGTTACAACCCGTCGAGGTAAAATCACTTTGCAAGGTGCTCCAGCCAAGAACACTGCTTCTTCATCAACCAAACCTGAGTATGACCTTGTAGAACAATTAGGGAAGACACCCACGCTCATTTCAATCCTTAAACTATTACGCATATCTCCCGCACATAAAGCCATTCTTGATAAAATCTTGAGAGATACTGCCATTCCTACTGATCTAAACGTGGACCAGTTTCAAGCCATGGTGGGATATCTTTCCATTCCACATTTACTTACTTTCACGAAAGCTGATGACGCTTCTGTAAGTCAGCCGCATAATGCACCATTACACATTAAAGCCTTCATACACAAACATAGAATCAAACGAGTCCTTATAGATGGAGGAGCTGGTCTAAACATTTGTACATTGAGTACCATTAAACAATTGGGATATTCTGATAAAGCTGTGAATTCAACAAATCAAATCACCATCAAGGCATATGATGATGAAGAACGCTCATCCAAGGGCACAGTCACCTTACCTCTAAGAATTGGACCAGTTACAAAGGATGTGGTTTGTCAAGTCTTGGATCTAGATCTCACTTATAATATATTGCTAGGACGTCCTTAGATTCATGAAATGAGGGTAGTCCCATCGACATATCACCAATGCATTAAGTTTCCTCACAATGGAGTTGAGGTAACAGTTAACGGTGATCCTAATCCATTCATATATTGCAATAACCTGAGATCACATACTGAGACCATCATTCCCAGTAATCGTGAAGCTGTTCCTTCTTCGGCATACATTGATCCTGAGTCATTGAAACCTTCGACATCAAAACAAGGTGAGCTTAAAGGCAAATTTCAGGACAAAGGCATGGGAGAATACACTTTAAATCAGACCATGTACTTATGACAAGTGATGAGTTCTCCAAAAGAATATGGAAGACCACATCCTAACAAGCAAATAACCATCATGGTACTTGAATGGGACCCTACTACCTTTCAAAGATGGGGTGAACTGGAAGAGGAAGGTTTATACAAAATGCTATACAAAGACATTGAAGATGACACACAAGGTCACATCAATATACCCTATGAGAAATATGGCAAAGGCTTCAAGATTCTACAAAAATTCGGGTATGATGGAAAAATCCCTCTTGGGTTACGAAAGGAAGGCATCATGGAACCTTTACAACCTGAATTGACTATAAAAAGGGAACGCTCGAAGGGACTTAGTTTTCTAACTTCCAAAGTCCACACTAAAAGGACAGAAAAAGCATCACAAATCAAAGTTGCCAAAATTCAACAAGAGGATCGCTATTCCACAGACTCCAACGAATGGGAATGGGGTTCAGACAAATCCTCCAGTGACTATGAGCTCACCGAGACATTCAGAGAGCTAGATGAACCCACAGAAGAAGAGGAATTTTATAAAAAGTTTAGAGTTGGTCAAGAAACAACCCATGAGGAGGCCACACAGTCTTTGTCTCAAGGTTCTAGGTTGAAATCACATAGGATGAGAACACCTGTCCCAGAATGCGCTACTAGTGATGACAATTTGGATTCGCTCATGATCGAAACTGATGAGGAGAGTGCCATCGATGACCTCGATGAGTACCTTGATATACCCGAATACAACCACATCTTCACTCTTAGCCCCGCTAACTCCGAAGGTATTAAAGGCCTTCCCCTTGTCCACCATCAACTTATTGACTAGGATCATGAAGGACTAGCACAATTTGACACTTTCCAAAATGATGAAGCTATTATTGACTATCTTGGCATACGAGATGATCTTCCCCCTGGGGACCACAAAGCAGGATATACTATAGAACTCAACAACATGGCATATTTTGGTGAGGGTGTCGGACCTTCCAGTCGCAAAAATGTGAAAATAAGAACAAATCAAGGGTCTTATGGTGAAAACCACATTGTGGCGCTATCTGACCCCAAAAAAGTAAAAAGAAAGGACGTATCTGAGGGTGAAAACCTCTCTGAGGCGCCCGAAGATGGAAGGCTCGACATTCTCCCAGCATCATATGACGAAAAATCATCCATGTTGGTAGAGGAGACTATCAAAACAAACATCGGTACAGAAGAGGTTCCACACAATATATTTCTAGCTCAATCACTGACAGAGTCTAAAAGGTCAAAATTCATAAGTTTCTTCAAAGAACGACAAATCAACTTCACCTGGTCATACGCTGATATGCCTGGATTGGATCCGGAGTTGGTAATGTATCATCTGACAATCAAACCGGGGGCAAAACCAGTGAAACAGAAATTAAGAAAAATGCATCCACAAGTGGCATTACTAGTCAAAGTAGAACTCAAGAAATTACTCGATTTCGGATTCATACGCCCAATTGATTACCCTGAATGGATCTCCAACTTGGTACCTGTCAGTAAACCAGATCGCAGCATCAGAATTTGCACAGATTTCAGAGACATCAACAAAGCTTGTCCAAAGGATGACTTCCCATTACCAAATATTGACTTGATTGTTGATCTCACAGCAGGTCATGAAATGCTATCATTAATGGATGGATTCTCTGGTTATAATCAGATAAGGATCGCACCCGAGGATCAACACAAAACATCATTTACTTGTCCATGGGGAACTTTCTGCTGGAATGTCATGCCTTTCGGGCTAAAGAATGCAGGTGCTACATATCAAAGAGCCATGACTACTATCTTTCATGATCTCATGCATGTAACAGTGGAAGATTATGTTGATGACCTCTTGGTCAAATCAATAGACAGAAATACACATTTGGACATACTTTCAGTTGCCTTTGATCGGTTGGAGAAATACAAAGTAAGATTAAACCCTAAGAAATGTGTCTTTGGAGTAACCTCTGGGAAGCTCCTAGGATTCATTATATCCAAAAGAGGAATTGAAGCGGATCCAACAAAAGTCAAAGCTATTTTGGAAATGCAACCACCAAGAAATATCAGTCAACTTCGATCCTTTCAAGGCAGACTCCAGTCCATTCAAAGATTCATAGCACAACTGGAAGATAAGCGTAATCCGTTTCAGCACCTGCTACATAAAAACATCAAATTCAAATGGGATGACAACTATCAATAGGCTTTCCAGACGCTCAAATATTATCTTCTAAATCCACCAATTCTGATGCCACCAGTTCCGGATCAACCACTGTTATTATACATTTCAGCTACTCCAACAGCACTGGGGGCACTCTTAGCACAACAAAGCACTGAAGGCAAGGAAAAAGTTGTATACTATATCAGTCGCACATTGGTGGGATATGAGCTAAACTACATACCAATTGAGCGCGCATGCCTCGCTGTGGTCTTTGCTTCACAGAAATTACGACATTACATGCTTACTCATAAGACAAAGTTAGTTGCAAGGATAGACCCGTTGAAATACCTTCTCAATAAGGCAACACTTACTGGGCGACTGGCCAAATGGGTAATGATACTGAGTGAATTCGACATCGAGTATGTGGACAAAAAAGAAATAAAAGGACAAGCCATCGCAGATCAATTAGCAGACGCTCCCATGATAGATGATGTTCCTCTAAGTTCAGAATTTCTAAAAGAATCCATTTTGACAATGTCACATGCAAAGCCATGGCAACTATACTTTGACAGCTCATATACACAGCATGGGGCAGGAGCTGGCATCCTCTTTATAACTCCTCAAGGAGATTCTATACCAAAATCATACCACTTATCATTTCCTTGCACTAACAATATAGCGGAATATGAGGCATTAACAACAGGATTACGAATTGCAGTTCAATGGAAGATCGAGGAACTTCGTGTTTTTGGGGACTCCCAACTTGTCATCCGTCAAGCAACTGATGATTACCAAGCAAAAGATGAGAAGCTAATGCCTTATAAACAAATGGTGGATGACCTGAAACAACACTTCACAAAGATAGACTTTGAACAGATACCAAGAGAGCAGAATCGCGCTGCAGATGCCATGGCTACAATTGCTTCACTGATCGATCTACCTCCAAACAAGACCCGCTATGAGTTCTTGGTGGATAACCTTTTGGTCCCTTCATATGAGATCATGCCTACTAAGACGTTATGCGTTGTCGGTCCTGAATCCCAGTTATATGGTTCCATTTTCACATACCTATGAGACAATACTTTACCTCCTGATCTATCAAATAACCAACATTGCACTTTCATTCGCCAATCCTCTCGATATGTCATTTTAGCTGATATCTTATACCGACGAGGTCTAGATGGCACTCTTCTTAGATGTTTAGAAAGCGACGAAGCTCAGATTGCGTTACGGGAAGTGCATGAAGGGATATGTGGTCCACATGCTAGTGGTCCTACCTTGGCCAAGAAACTCATCAGGACTGGATATTACTAGCCCAATATGGAGAAAGACTCATATCAATTTGTCAAGAAATGTAAGCAATGTCAAATTCATGGAAATCTCATACATGCACCAGCACAAGAACTTCAACCACTTGCATCTCCTTGGCCCTTTTGTCAATGGGGACTCGATCTCATAGGCAAGATTCACCCTCCTTCTTCCAATGGTCATAAATTCATTATCACTGCCACATAGTATTTTACAAAATGGATTGAAGCCGTGCCTCTCACACAAGTTACTGGAAAACAAATTGCTACATTTATCCTCAACTATATCATTTGCCGATACGGTATTCCTGTTTCCATTATCACTGATAACGAGCGTCCCTTCAAAAATCAGGATGTTCATAAACTCTGTGACCGCTTCCATATCTCCCATCGTTTCTCCACACCATATTACCCCCAAGGTAATGGCCAAGCTGAGGCGTCTAACAAAACAATCCTTAAAATCCTAAAGAAGACAGTCGACGATGCTGGTCGTAACTGGCATATCCAACTTAATCCTGCACTTTGGGCCTACCGCACAAGTGTTCTTACACCCACAGGAGCTACACCCTATTCACTAGTCTATGGTTCTGAAGCCATCTTGCCTATTGAGGTCGAGCTACCCTCTTTACGGGTCTCTTTGCAAAACATCATCAGTGATGAAGACTATAGGGTCTCTCGCTTACACGAGCTGGAACTACTGGATGAACGAAGACAAATTGCTTTTAGTCATCTCAAAGCTTATCAACAATGAATAAGTCACAGCTACAATCACAAGGTCAAGCCTTGCACATTTGAGGTGGGTGATTTAGTTCTCAGGGAAAATCCTAAAAATCAACAAGACAGAGAGAAGAAGGGTAAGTTCGAACCAAACTGGCTTGGTCCTTACATTATTACAGCAACATATGGATCTGGTGCATATCAGCTCTCAACTACAGAGGGTGAACCTTTGGAGGATCCTATCAACAGCATGCACCTTCGCAGGTTCTACACATAAGCTCTTCGGAATATCCAAAATTCAAAAATACAAAAAAATAAAAAAAATACAAAAATACAAAAAAAAAATTATAAAACAAAAAAATCATTACTTGGTGAAAACCTGGTGTAGTCACATAAATCTGTCCACTTAATTAAATGAATACTTAGTATTTATTTGATTATTTAACCATCAATTAATAATTAATTAAATTAATATTTAATTAATTCATCTTAACCCTCTTCTCCTATTAATTAAATAAATTATTCAATTTATTTGATTTAATCCACTTAACCAAATTCAGACCATTAATTAAATAAATAAATCATATTTATTTAATTAAATATTCTCTCACATTTAAATAAATTAATATTTATTTAAATCCCCCAAAATCCCACCTCTCACATTTAAATAAATAAATCATTTATTTAAATCACCTTTATCCTCCACCCACTTGCATTTTCCTACAAATGCAAGTTGCACAATTATTTTAAATAAATAATTTATTTAAATCACCTTTATCTTCCACCCACTTGTATTTTCCTACAAAAGCAAGTTGCACAACTATTTTAAATAAATTATTTATTTAAAATCCTATTTATCCTCACCCACTTGAAACCTTTAATGGTTCCCTTAAAGTATTCAAACTTGATGGCTTTAAAAGTCTTCAAACTTGATGGCTTCCTTCTATAGTCTTCTTAAGACTTTAATGGTTTTCCTTAAAGTCTTCAAGCCTTTAATGGTTTCCCTCAAAGTCTTCAAGCATTTTAATGCTTTATCTTCATTTTTCTCATTTAAATAAATTAATATTTATTTGAATATTTATCCAAATGCAAATTACACCATTTAATTGAAATAAATGATTTTATTTTAATTGAAAATACCAAAATTTCTCCCACTTGCATTTTCCTACAAAATCCACTTGCATGCCTAAACCCCTTCTAGAATTTTCTAATCACTTCTAAATAACCTAACCCCTTCTCTAAACTTTGTCACATTCCTAAGCAAAAGGGAAGTCACTTCTCAAACCCTCAAAGTCTTTGATAACCATTAAAGGCTTTCAACCTTCAACCACTAAATGGCTCAAAGTCTTTGATAACCATTGAAGGCTTTCAACCTTCAACCACTTAATCCCCAAAGTCTCCAATAACCATTAATGGTTACCTCAAACCCTCCCACATGGTTAAAACATTTGTTTTGACTCAACCTCTACCCAACCCAAAGGTCTCATCGGGCCATTAATGCTTTGACCATGATTATCTCTTAAACATTTGCACAAAGGTTTATCCTTGGATTAACTCTTAATCTAGTGGGTAATCTTAATTTGGACTTCACCCTTAGCCTCTAGATAACCATGAGGTCTTCTCAGGCCTTTAATGCCTCCAACCTCTTCTCTCAACCCAATCCTATGTTGACACTTGTCACCATTTTATTGGTGCCAATTGTGCACATGGATCCCCAACTTTCAAACTTGGCCCTTGATTAAACCATTCAATCTTAACCCTTCATTTCCCCATTTCTTCTATAAATAGAACCCTTCTCCTCAAGCAAAGGGAAGTATTAGAGTATTGTTGTTATACTGGCATTAGCATAGAGCTTTTTCATAGCATCACTATCTACTCTTGCATAGTATTTGGTTATCATATTCAACCATCTTGAATCTCCATATGGCATCCATGGCTAGTGCTAAAAGCTGAGAGCTACACTCATTTGGGACTTGGAGAGGAGAGGAACAAGGGAGGAGCAACTATGAGCATCTTGATTAGCTATTTTATTCTATGTTTATATGCTTTCTATTTCATGCTTAATATCTCTCTTGATATGCCTGTTTAGGATAATCTTTTGTTGCTAACACTAACGTTTGTTTCTTGTGCTCTTGTGTGTGTTGCCATCAAACAGATTTTCTAATCCTTTTTGCAGAGCATCATTTGGTGAACCTGCCATCAAAATAATGTCAAACACACCAAAACAGTGTCAAAAGCGCAACCTGTGTGACATTTTCAACATTCAAACATGTTATTGGTTAAAAAAAAAAAACCAAAAAAAAAAAAATTTAGGCTTGTAGAAGCCCACCAAATAGGCGGATTTTACTAACTATTTTCCTCTTTTGTGCAGATCTAAATTAGATTAAAAAGTAGATTTATATTTTTTACTAACTTGTTTTTGAAGTTGGTTTTAAAAATGAATTCACTTTTTATTTTGGTTTAAAATTAACTTCACATTTCAAATTTGAGCTTTTAAAAAAGAATCACACATTTGTTTGGGGCTCTTAAAAAGAATTTCATTGTTCAAAGGTAAAAAGAACCACAAACTTATACAAAAACAACTTTATTTTTTTACAAGTTAGGAAACAAACTTCATTTTGGTGCTTAAAATCAACAAGGCAAATTTTATTTCTTGCATCAAGATAAAACTCACAATCCACACTTCCATTTTTTGTGCAAATAAAATTCACAATCAACTTGTCTCATTTTCAAAGCAATTTTACTTCATGCAAACGTGTTTTTTATTAAGTTGACCAGGATTTTCAAATTCTAGTTTACTCAAACAATTGCCTTTGAAAATTAAAAAGAACACCATGATTGTTGGAGCAACATCTCCAAATAGTTAGATCACATTGCAATGATAGATTAAAAAGAACAAGTGTTTTTCATGCTTGGCACACTTGTGCAAAGAGTTGGTCGAGTGGTCCTACTTCTAACACACACTATCCTCTCCCTTGGCTTTCGTGGTCCTAGGTGCAAGAGAAAAGTGTTAGTAACACTCAAAATTTTATCTTTTTAAGAGAGGCCTGCCAAGAGACACATCACTCTTGGGAATGACCTTGAGCAGTAAATCCTTCGAGCCGCTATAGAAATCAGGTGTGAGCGAAAGCTGTAGCCTTGGGTATAGCTGTTCCTACAGTGTAACTGGCCGAAAGGACAAATGGGCCCCACCACCAGTTACAAGGCTCTTAAGTGAGTCACTGCGGAATGAACTTATGTCCAAAAACATCGAACATGACTAAACACCTTTAAGTAGTAGCCCACCCGTTCTATTGATTGAGGATATTTGTGATATAATTTAGTGCAAGAGCATAGATGGTTTTGCTCCCAAGATACTCACCATACATATTTCCTTGAGTAGAAACATAGCTTTTTGAAAAGTCACTTGTGGCTTGATAAAAGTGGTGACTCCCCCATCATAGGGATCATCTATTTGTTATGCTCGTGCAAGACTTAGTATATCACATCCTTACCTGCCATGGTAGGATTCATAAGGTATGTAGTACCAAAGTCGAATAAATATCAAGATGCGGGCTAAATTTATCACAACTGGCCATTTGACCTTAGGGATAAAAAGTGTTTGAAGTGTGTTCGTTTTACAGACCTAGTGCAAATTGAGCCGACTTCAGGCTTTGGAAATACATCTTAAAATACATCTAAAAGAAGGGTCATATACAAGTCCAAGGATTGGGTTGATCTAGACCCATACTCATTTGTGCCTTTTAAGGCTACATTCTTGTGTTTGTGTGCTTGCTTTGTTTTCTTGTCAAAGAAAAATTAAAAAAATCACTTCCCAAAAACAAAGTATTCATCCAACCAAACATCTGTCAAAACAACCAAAAACATCAAAAACAAGGTACAAACAACAAAGAGTCAAAATTTATGACCATTCTTCACATCTTGCAAAAGAAGAAGCATCATCAGAATATCAACTTGAAAAGAAGACCATTAAGCTCAAAGGCTTTGATCAAAAGAAGGAAGTTCTTCTATATAAATAGACAAATCTTTGTCTCACATAGAGTCTTTCTACATCGCATGCGTCTCTACCTTCAAAGCAAAACAAACGAATTTGATTCAGAGACATTGAACCGTAGAGCTTTTATGCAATATAGAGCTCTGAGTTATCACAAAAACCGAGGAGGAAAGATTAATCCCAACTTCTTCCCAAACGTCTGTATCACATACAACACAGCTCGAGAAATACCACCAACACCCGAAAGGGAAGAGATAGAGTTTGTCCCATTTGTAACACAAAGTTTTTATTGAAGTTGAAAACATTTTCATCCATCATCTCACTCATACATCATCACTTCATCATCAATCCATCCCAAAACTCTCAAAACATTAAGAGGTTCTTGTCCCAAGATTCTTTTTTTAGATATTGCTTGAAATCAAACACATCACATCACTTTTTACATTGTTTCTACATCTAGGATAAGCTCATCCTAAGAGACACATCTACGCAGGGTAAAACTAGTTCATGAGTGAATCCTCTCATTACTAGGTAGTCAAAATCTGTAACACATCTCAGATTTCTCTACACCTTATCACATCCAAACTCCTCAAAACAAACAAGCAATTCAAAGAAGGAATTTGGGTTACATCTATCTTAAAGTGCTAGAGATCCACATACAACACAAATCACCAATCATCAATCTTTCATTTCATCAACAACTCATCATCATCTTCAATCAACTTCAAACAAAAACTTGTAAGCAAAAATGGCTCAAACCCGATCACGGTCAAGGCAACGAGAAATAGAAAGGGAAGAAGAAGAAGAGGAAAATCTCAATGAATTTCAAGAAGCACTTGGAGGAAATGCAGATGATGAAAACCCAAGTACTCCCACTCCTACAACAATAGAAAGGGCTCAGCATAACCCTCTCTTTAACAGACTTTTTGACGAAATACTCAGGAGCAATGCAGATGCTCACTTCTTAAGACTCGCTCAAGAAGGAGAAAAACTCCCCTCTGACTTTGATCTTGCCCAATTAAGACAAGCATCGGACAGACAAAGTCACCATGAAGAGGAAAGAGGTAGAGATCCCATCAGATATAACATTCCTCAAGGTAACCCACCACCTCCTCCTCCAAATGAAATGGAGATGTTGCGGCAACAAATCAAGAATCTTGCCCAACAACTTCATAGTGGTGTTAAGACCAATCAATTTTCACTTAACGACATCTGTCCCTATCCTTTTGATAGGAATCTTTATATGCCACCCTTTCCACGTGGGTTTGAAACACCCAAATTTGACAAATATAGAGGAAAGGGAGATCCCCGTGATCATGTCCGAGAATTTCATTCTGCTTGCCTCGAAGTAGCATATGAAGACACATACCTAATGCACCTTTTTCCCCAAAGCTTGGGAGGAACAACCACATCATGGTTTTCCCGACTACCAGGTGGCATTCGAACATTTGAGGAACTCATCCAGAAGTTCCTATCTCATTACTCTTATAATATTGAACGCGACATCACCATGGCTGATCTATGCAACACCAAACAAAAACCAGGTGAATTATTCTCAGTATTCTTGCAACGATGGCACCAAATGTATAGCAGACGTTCTCTTCAGTTACCTGAATGAGAACTAGTGGAAATTTTCATTTCCAACTTAAACAAAGAAATGGAATTCCACCTGGATGTCAAAGACACAGACTCCTTTAACGATATGATCACCAAGGGTTTAAAATGTGAAAGGGCACTCATCAAGAAAGGACTCATCAAAATCTTTAATGAACCAAAAGATGGTCCTCGCCCGTGCTTCAATAGTGATAAACCAAACTTCTGGAACAAAAACAAGAATATCGTCAATGATGGAGTTGTGGATGCTCGGACTATCCAAAATGCACAACCTGTGGTTCAGTTTGCAGGACAAAATCCTCCACCTCAGAATAACACAAATGTTCCTCCTAATCAAGGTCGCATCACATCTCATGATGAACCAAGACCTCGTCCACAAAAACAAAAACGTACATACACTCCCTTAGGGGAACCCATTGAAACAGTGTTGCGACAACTCATTTCTCAGAATTTGGTCACTCTACCTAAGCTATCGAACTATGAGCCTTAGGTCAAACCAGCATGGTGGAGAGATACTGAACATTGTGAGTTCCATCAAGGAAGAGGACACAAGACAATTAATTGTTACCGATTGAAAGATCTCATTCAGGATCTTATTGATCGAGGAGAAATTGAGATTGAAGGACATGACCCAAAAACAACAAATAATGATCATCTGATGTTCAAGAATCCACTTCCATCACAAGATCAAAGGGGTCCTTCCACTTCCCGGTGAGGCACTGATACCACTGATTATATGCAGGTTGCGTATAACTACACTGTAAATCACCTGTATGATGCCAATGAACAAGTTGCAACTATAACCTTCAAAAATCCCAACTCCAATTGCAATGTTGTTATGTGTCGTGGCAAAGTTACCATAAAGGCAGCTCCACAAGGCACCACCTCCATCCCAAAGCAATACAATCTTGTGGAACAATTAGACAAAACCCCTGCGCTTATATCCATTTTAGAGCTTTTGCGCCTATCACCATCTCATAAAACTATCTTGGATCAAGCACTCCAAGAGGCGTCAGTCCCTGCAAATTTGAATATAGACCGATTTCAAGCCATGGTTGGAAATCTAAAGTCATCACCTTGTCTCACTTTTTCTGAAAGTGACAACTCTTCCTTCTAGCAACCTCATAATGCCTCGCTACACATTGAAGGATTTATCAACCAGCATAGGATTAAGCGAGTCTTGATCGATAATGGAGCAGGCCTGAACATTTGCACACTATAGTTGGTCACAGCATTGGGATATGCAATAGAATCAGTGGATCCTCACAAGAAGATCACCATCAAGGCCTATGATGATGCAGAGCGTTCATCCAAAGGAGCTATGGTACTACCAATCCGAGTGGGCCCTGTAGTAAAGCACATCATCTGTCAGGTTCTGGACCTTCCTCTGCCATATAATCTATTATTAGGGAGACCTTGGATACATGCCATGCAAGCTGTTCCATCTACCTACCATCAATGTATCAAGTTCCCATATAACGGTACAGAGATTACAATCCTGGGTGATGCAAATCCCTTTGCTTTTTTCCATAATATCAGCCATCAACCAGAAATTACTGTTCCTAATAATAGGGAAGCCATTTCCTCCACATCATATGTAAGTCCCGCCTCTCTTGCCAGTTCGAACACCCCTATACCCAAGCAAGAAAAGCTTAAGATGAAAGTAGCAGAGGAAGGTCCTGGAGAATACAACTTGAGTCAGCTCTTTTGTGTGGGACAAATGCCCACTTCTCCTAGAACACATGGTAAGCCACAGCAGTTACTCCAGCAACCACTAATCACACCAGCATGTGCCTTGACGCCTTTCATCCTTGGAAAGAGTCAAGAGGAAGAGACACAAGATGAGGACCTAGCGGACTGGATCTATAAAGATCCCATCACCACTGATAAACCGCGAGTTACACTTCCTACAGAACAGTATGGCAAAGGCCTCCTCATTATGCAAAGAATGGGATATGATGGTCAGAGTGCTTTGGGATACTGCAAACAAGGATGACATGAACCTCTGCTACCAGAATTCAAGCCCAAAGGTAATACAGGCCTAGGCTTTGAAAAAGAGATCCTTCCTAAACTCAGATTCAAAGGAAAACCCAGCAAACCATTTTGCCCACCTACTGCAAAGAGGACACCTTTCATAATCAAAGCACCATCAAGAACTATCCCCACTGCCCCATCAAGGCTCACAACTCCACCGCAACCATCACCAATGCCAAACATCCCACCAATCGAACCATTAATCCCATCCGCGGTAGCCATCACATCAATAAAACCATTCGTAGCAACAACTGTATCCGAACTCGCAGCAACATCTATGGCACCAGCCGTTCCAATAGAAGTCACTAAGTCAACACTGTCGATACTTCCAGTAACAAATCCTTTAATCCCCATCAAAATTCCTACAGCACCGATCACTACAAAGGTACATAAACCAATCACGCCTGCAGTATTCAACTCCAGCGACATCCCAGTATGGTATAGCAATCAGATGCTGGAAAGTGATTCAGAGACTGACTCACATGAGTGGGAATTTGATTCTGTACAGCTTAACACTTCAGATGAGAAAGGCACATCACCACCTCCACCACGCAAAGACATCCCTATTTACGGAGAAGCACAGATAAAGACCACTTGGGTACCTAAGCTGGAAACATCTTCCACAGACCCTATGTCTCATCCTACGCCTAATTCTGACAGGGAGAGTACCATCAATGACCTTCACCACACTGTCTTAACGCTCACTGATACATCTAACGAACTTAACCTAATCGATGACGTAATGCCCATTATCCACCCTGAACTCATCGAATGGACCCAATCAAATCCCCCATGTCTTGACCTCTTCCAAAACGATGAGGCTATCATTGACTTTTTGGAAATAAGGGATAACCTACCAAGCGGGGATCACAAAGCTGGATTCGCCATTGAACTTAATAGCGCAGCATACTTCGGGGCAGATGCCCAACCTTTTAGCTGCAAAAATATAACAATAAAACATGGATCTTCCAGTGAAAACCACACTGTGGCACTGTTTGATCCGACAAAAGTAAAAAGAAAGAGCATATCCAACGGTGAAAACCTCTCTGAGGCGCCTGAGGATGAAGGGTTTGACATTCTCCCTGCTAATGCACAACAGGAACGATCAACGATCCTCTTTGAGGAGACCAAAGAATACAATGTGGGGACTCCTGAAAATCCTCATATTATACATCTGGCATCTCTTCTCACTCCAGAGGAACAGCCTAAATTTATAGAGTTCTTCCAGCAGCGCCAGATCAACTTTGCATCGTCATATGCAGACATGCCTGGGCTTGATCCGGATTTAGTCATGCATCACCTCACAGTAGCAGAAGGAGCCAAACCTGTCAAGTAGAAGCTTCGTAAGATGCATCCCCATATTGCAGTGCTAGTAAAAATAGAACTCAAGAAACTCCTAGATGTTGGTTTCATTAGGCCAATTGATTATGCAGAATGGATCTCCAACATTGTGCCTGTCGGCAAACCAAAAGGGGGCATCCGCATTTGTACTGACTTTAGAGATCTGAATAAGGCATGTCCTAAGGATGATTTCCCCCTACCAAATATCGACATCATAGTGGATCTAACAGCAGGACATGCGATGCTTTCACTCATGGATGGCTTTTCCGGCTACAATCAGATAAAGATCGCACCTGAAGATCAACATAAGACAGCCTTCACATGTCCATGGGGCACATACTGCTGGAATGTAATGCCTTTTGGTCTAAAGAATGCAGGAGCAACCTATCAAAGAGCAATGACCACCATCTTCCATGATATGATGCATACTATGATGGAAGATTATGTGGATGACTTACTAGCAAAATCACTCACTAGAGAAGAGCATCTCCACATCTTAGATAAAATCTTTGATAGACTGGAACAATACCATGTTCGACTCAACCCAAAGAAATGTGTCTTTGGAGTGACCTCCGGGAAGCTTCTAGGATACATTGTCTCAAGCAAAGGCATTGAGGTCGATCCAGCAAAGGTTAAGGCAATAATGGACATGCCACCACCAAAGAATATAAGTCAGCTAAGGACATTACAAGGACGGCTTCAATCCATCCACAGATTCATTGCACAATTGGCTGATAAGTGTCACCCATTCACACACCTGCTACACAAGAACATCCGCTTTCAGTGGGATGACAAATGCCAACAAGCATTTCAGGTGCTTAAAGAATATCTCATGAATCCACCATTGCTGATGCCACCAAATCCAAGTAGACCGTTGTTACTTTATATCTTAGCGACAAGTACAGCATTAGGTGTATTATTGGCACAACATAATGCAGAAGGCAAAGAGTGTGTTGTTTACTACATCTCTCGCACACTGGTTGGCTATGAACTCAATTACACACCTATTGAGCGAGCTTGCCTAGCAGTAATCTTAGTAGCCACTAAATTGTGGCACTATCTGTTGACACACAAGGTACAACTCATCGCAAAGATTGATCCACTCAAGTATTTACTCAGCAAAGCAGCATTGACAGGTCGCTTGGCCAAATGGGTAATGATTCTAAGTGAATTTGACATTGAGTACGTGGACCGTAAAGCTATCAAAGGTCAGGTTATTGCAGATCAGTTGGCCGATGCACCTCTCATAGGTGATCATCCTCTCATTTCCAATTTTCCAGATGAAGAGATATTCATGATCACAACAGCACAACCATGGAAACTATATTTTGATGGTTCATACACTAGGCACGGCTCGGGGGCAGGCATTCTATTTATCACACCTCAGGGTGATAGCATCCCGAAGTCTTACAGGCTCACATTTCCATGCACAAACAACATAGCAGAGTATGAGGCCTTGATCACAGGACTCAGGTTAGCCATACAATGGAAATTACAAGAACTACAAGTATATGGCGATTCCCAACTAGTCATTCGACAAGCAATAGATGAATATCAGACCAAAGACGATAAACTCATGCCATATAAGCAAATGGTGGACACTCTAAAGACATCATTTACTACTATCACTTTTGAGCAGACACCAAGAGATCAGAATCGAGCTGTTGATGCTATGGCTACCATCGCATCTCTCCTAGATCTTCCACAAAATTCAACACGCTACGAGTTCTTGGTAGAACAACTTTGGATCCCTGCTTATGATACCCCTGAATCCGAGATGATATGTCACCTTGTCGGTTCTGAATCCCCATGGTATGGTGAGTTCTACACCTATCTCCGCAATCACACCCTTCCTCCCAACCAATCAAATAACCAACGTAAAACCTTCATTCGCCAAACTGCTCGATATACCATTATTGCCGAAACCCTATACCGACGCGGTCTTGATGGTACTCTCCTTCGATGTCTAGAACAAGATGAGATAACAAAGGCTTTGGAAGAGGTACATGAAGGAATTTGCGGGACTCACTCAAGTGGTCCGTCACTAGCCAAGAAACTCATGCGAGCTGGATATTATTGGCCATCTATGGAAAAGGATTCCTACTACTTTGTCAGAAAATGCAAGAAATGTCAAGTTCATGGCGACCTGATACATGCACCGGCCCAGGAACTGCAACCAATCACGACACCATGGCCTTTCTATCAATGGGGCCTTGACCTTGTGGGTAAGATTCATCCATCTTCATCCAATGGCCATAAATTCATTATTACCGCCACCGAATACTTCACAAAGTGGATCGAAGCTGTTCCACTTACCCAAGTCACTGGCAAGCAGATCGCCTCATTCATCCTCAATTACATCATCTGCCGTTATGGTGTACCCATGTCCATCATCACAGATAATGGTCTTCCTTTCAAAAATCAGGATGTCCGTGAGCTTTGTGAGAAATTTCATATCCAACATCGCTTTTCCACCCCTTATTACCCACAAGGCAATGGTCAGGCTGAAGCATCCAATAAAAACATATTGAGAATCCTAAAGAAGACAGTCAATGATGTCGGGCGTGATTGGCATGTTCAATTGAATCCAGCATTATGGGCATATTGAACTAGCATTCGAACCCCTACAGGTGCAACTCCTTATTCATTGGTCTATGGTGCTAAAGCTATCTTGCCTATTGAGGTCGAGATACCATCATTACGGGTTTCCTTGCACAATCTCATTGATGATGAAGCATACAGAGTCTCACGTCTTCAGGAATTAGAGTTACTTGATGAGAAGCGACAAGCTACATACAATCACCTCAAAGCCTATCAGCAACGCATGAGTAGAAGCTACAATCATCGAGTTAGATCTCGTACATTTGAGGTAGGCGATCTTGATCTTAGAGAAAATCCTCACAACCAACCAAACAGAGAACATCAAGGCAAGTTTGAATCAAACTGGCTGGGCCCATATGTTGTCACTACTGTATTCGGGTCCGGGGCATATCAGTTGGCTACATCAGAAGGAGAACCGCTCGCAGATCCAATCAATAGCATGCACCTCAAACGGTTTTATACTTAAGGTGTACAAGGCATCAGGCTCCCCTGCATATCAGAAAATACCAAAAACATTCAGAAAAATGTCCTGAAGAAAATACAAAAACATTCAAAAAAATAAAGAAAAAAATCATGCATCCAAATAGTGAACAACCACTCCGGTGGCACCTTGGGTAAGTGCGATGGCGAAAACCTGGCAAACAGGCGCCACTCGTAAAGGCAATGGCTCCAGTATCTTTCAGGCTCGTTGTGATCCCATTCATACATACACACATCCATCCATCTAACCATGGCTTGTTATAAATCTACAAATCCAAGAAAGTACTACATGCATCCTGCATCCCGCTTTTTCATAAATCATGTCCAACTTGGGGGCAATGCCCTTACAATCTAGATGATGGAAGTGGATTCTACATTACTGGTGATTCATTGGCAAAAAAATTCAAAAATGTCTCGCAAAATACAAAAACATTCAAAAATGTCTCGCAAAATCCAAAAACATTCAAAAATGACTCACAAAATCCAAAAACATTCAAAAACATCGAAAAACCCATCGAAAATCACACAAAAACATGGCAACACCTTGTACATATTCATTCGAGCAGATGCAAAACCAACATTAACACAGTACTCACACAATGACCATTTATCAATCGACCACACAATCCACATCCAACAAATCAGAAACTATCTTTAAACAAGGATACATCCTTCCTTACCAAAACAAAGACAAAAGTGACGTTTTCTTTGACAAGAAAATTATGTTAAGCTATCAAATGCTTGGTTGATTCGTGAGTAATTCATTTGTTTATCTGTATCGGGATCTTTCAGCATTGTTTTGTATCGTTTGCGCATTATTTCCGATGAAGTTCTGGGGCATGTACTAATGGTGTCTACGTGGGAAGTTCACTAAGCTACGTAATCTTATGCCAAATACAGTCCTAGATCATTACGGCTTGCTGACTACAGCGTATACCTCGACCATATGAGCATGAACCATTACCAAGGATCCATATTCTTTATTCTTTATGTATATACTGTTTGTTTACAGGTACACTGCTCATTCTTTGGTTCCTCCTCATCCAATTTGGATAAAGGTTTTTATTTCTTAGTATGGTATGCACTTGTCTCAGGATATGATCACCCTAAGATCAAGGAGGACGATCCAAGTCATGCATGAATGGAGATAATCCTTGTCTGTTCCGCAAGCAATACTCAGGTCAACTTGATCCATTATATCAAGTTGCTTGTATTAACTTGCTATATCAAATCCATGTAAGAAATACTCTGGTCATCTTGAATCATTATGTCAAGATGCTTGTATTCTCTTCCAACATTTTAAAAGCTCAATGATGAAAATAGAGCACTATGGATCGTCATTCCATCTCATCTGTATATACTGCATTCCGTTGCATTCCAACCATCCATACATTCATAATAGCTGCATATCATGCATACATAGTCATAATAATGCATACTCTATTTTCCTCTTCTTCCATAGGAATGAGTCATAGGTCCTCCATTTCTTCTAACATCGAACCCCCCCAACCCTCCCCATCTCAATAATCAACATCACATATCCTTCATCATTTCCCATCAACCCAATCAAGCCACGTTCATCACCATCCATCTCTAATAGGAGGGATTGTGTTTCCCATCCTCATTCATCCACACAATCAAGCAAGTTACTCTGTCTACACAGATACATCGACTCCCACACACCTAGACTATCAACAGATACTCTGATCAAGTATCTTCGGGTCTCAACAGGTAATCGATTATGGTAATCCTAGACTACATCAGGCATTTATCATAATGACCTAGTCTCAACGGGGCTGCCATGATTCCCCACAACCATCCATCACACGCACATACTATCAATTGATCAACCAATCAAACACAATCCAACGGACAATTACATCAATTGTCTACGTCTCAACGAGTATTCAACTGTCACGCTTTGACTTGACCAGGGCAATCAAACCGATTGCACCAGATTGTCCAACCAATTTTGATCAATTGTATAGCATCAATCCAAACCCCACACTACATCTGCTATGTATCTCTTGCATGACCTCAGGGTACTTGTTGGCTTGTTGTTTCTTCATATTCACTCCATTTTCTCTCATTCTTTCATCATTAGTTCTAATTTCTTCTATTCTACATCCCCTCCACTTTTCATTCTTTTTCGAGAGACAGCCCGATTTTTCAAAAAAAAAATAAAAATAAAAATTCGGCCCATCTCTCGAGGGGGCATACCACTCATTAAATTTACATTTTATGGGGCATTTCTTCACACCTATTTTTCTTTCTTTGAAACGACACGATAAACTGCACCGTCTCAAAGAGGGGCAAATGTAGTCACATAAATCTGTCCACTTAATTAAATGAATACTTAGTATTTATTTGATTATTTAACCATCAATTAATAATTAATTAAATTAATATTTAATTAATTCATCTTAACCCTCTTCTCCTATTAATTAAATAAATTATTCAATTTATTTGATTTAATTCACTTAACCAAATTCAGACCATTAATTAAATAAATAAATCATATTTATTTAATTAAATATTCTCTCACATTTAAATAAATTAATATTTATTTAAATCCCCCAAAATCCCACCTCTCACATTTAAATAAATAAATCATTTATTTAAATCACCTTTATCCTCCACCCACTTGCATTTTCCTACAAATGCAAGTTGCACAATTATTTTAAATAAATAATTTATTTAAATCACCTTTATCCTCCACCCACTTGTATTTTCCTACAAAAGCAAGTTGCACAACTATTTTAAATAAATTATTTATTTAAAATCCTATTTATCCTCACCCACTTGAAACCTTTAATGGTTTCCCTTAAAGTATTCAAGCTTGATGGCTTTAAAAGTCTTCAAACTTGATGGCTTCCTTCTATAGTCTTCTTAAGACTTTAATGGTTTTCCTTAAAGTCTTCAAGCCTTTAATGGTTTCCCTCAAAGTCTTCAAGCATTTTAATGCTTTATCTTCATTTTTCTCATTTAAATAAATTAATATTTATTTGAATATTTATCCAAATGCAAATTACACCATTTAATTGAAATAAATGATTTTATTTTAATTGAAAATACCAAAATTTCTCCCACTTGCATTTTCCTACAAAATCCACTTGCATGCCTAAACCCCTTCTAGAATTTTCTAATCACTTCTAAATAACCTAACCCCTTCTCTAAACTTTGTCACATTCCTAAGCAAAAGGGAAGTCACTTCTCAAACCCTCAAAGTCTTTGATAACCATTAAAGGCTTTCAACCTTCAACCACTAAATGGCTCAAAGTCTTTGATAACCATTGAAGGCTTTCAACCTTCAACCACTTAATCCCCAAAGTCTCCAATAACCATTAATGGTTACCTCAAACCCTCCCACATGGTTAAAACATTTGTTTTGACTCAACCTCTACCCAACCCAAAGGTCTCATCGGGCCATTAATGCTTTGACCATGATTATCTCTTAAACATTTGCACAAAGGTTTATCCTTGGATTAACTCTTAATCTAGTGGGTAATCTTAATTTGGACTTCACCCTTAGCCTCTAGATAACCATGAGGTCTTCTCAGGCCTTTAATGCCTCCAACCTCTTCTCTCAACCCAATCCTATGTTGACACTTGTCACCATTTTATTGGTGCCAATTGTGCACATGGATCCCCAACTTTCAAACTTGGCCCTTGATTAAACCATTCAATCTTAACCCTTCATTTCCCCATTTCTTCTATAAATAGAACCCTTCTCCTCAAGCAAAGGGAAGCATTAGAGTATTGTTGTTATACTGGCATTAGCATAGAGCTTTTTCATAGCATCACTATCTACTCTTGCATAGTATTTGCTTATCATATTCAACCATCTTGAATCTCCATATGGCATCCATGGCTAGTGCTAAAAGATGAGAGCTACACTCATTTGGGACTTGGAGAGGAGAGGAACAAGGGAGGAGCAACTATGAGCATCTTGATTATCTATTTTATTCTATGTTTATATGCTTTCTATTTCATGCTTAATATCTCTCTTGATATGCCTGTTTAGGATAATCTTTTGTTGCTAACACTAACGTTTGTTTCTTGTGCTCTTGTGTGTGTTGCCATCAAACAGATTTTCTATTCCTTTTTGCAGAGCATCACCTGGCAAACAGGCGCCTTGTGACACAAAAAAACATTGAAAAATCAAAAAGTAAAGAGAAATTATTTCGTCCAATGGTGAAAACCACTTCGGTGGCGCCCTGGGCAAGTACCATGATGAAAACTTTGTCACCAACGCCATGTGTAGAGACATTGCTCCTCCCTCCTTCAGGATTCTCTTTCATCACTTCACTTTGCACACACTCACGACCAATTCATTCATAATAAACTTACCCATTCCCATCATGGCTTGTTATTGATCTACCTAAGATTGGTTAGCCATTCATAATAAACCTCCCTTTCCATTCATAATAAATCAGATCCTATCTGTGGATAAGGCAAATCCTACATCTAGTAATGGGTGTGGAACTGAGAGCATCACATGTTTCGAGGAGTACAGTTTCTTCCAGCTTCTTTCAGTCTATCCACGCACAATCGGCAATAAAGCAGCATTTGCATCACAATCCGCAATAAAGTTTCATCTTCTCCGCAATAAAGTATCAGTTTCATGGATTCAGTCAGTTTCAGATGAGACACAGCAGCAACAATGGGCTTCAATAAATCAAATCTTTCAACAGACTCAGACAACATATGGTTCAGTGCTATCTATCCTTTCTGTGAAAGTAAACATTGTGACCACAATCAAATAAGACTTATACAAGTGACAAGAGACACTAAACTTGAGGACTACAGTGGATGTTGGTGTCGAGTCTTGGTTTTCTTTTGATTTCATCTTTTTTGGTGACATGTCTTTTAGCTTTTCTGGGATGTCTCTGACTAGAGATTCTATCTCCAGGATGTCTTTGACTAGAAAGGCGAGGATGGGGTATCATCACCTATTTGTATTTTTTGTCTGTGGATTGTCTCTTAGTAATGCTATGACTTGTCCAAGGATATGAGGACACTATGAGTCTAGTGTGAACTGGGGCATTCCTTGTTTGTGACTGTCATATCTCCATGCAAACAGGTACAATGACTTTCTGGGTCGAGCATATGCCTCGATTGTCATAACCTATTTTGCCATAATAAAAGCTCAATGATGATAACGCACAAGAAGCTCTTTCACTTTCATATCTTCTGTCTTTCATCCCCCCTTTCTTGATTGACTTCCATCATCCTTCTCGAGTCCACGTAGCCTGCTATCACATGACTAAGTATAATGACATGCCAAAAACATTTGCATTTTATGTAGTTGCACCTGCATTACCACATATAAGCATTTCATACATACATATAGATATCACAACTCCATCACATCCTGCACACAACACCTGTTAGCACAATTTACATCTGCATTATCATATTCATCTGCATTACTTACATTCACATTTGCATCATGCATACACATATAAAACATAAACGAACAAATAAAATAAAATAAATATTGCATTGCATCATATACATATTTGCATCCATCACATAAAAACATTTCATCACATAGGTACACATGCATATAGCTGCCGCAAAGATGAATCATCTCATATATATAATCAAAAGTGTCATGATACAATGATGTCAAAATCATATGGCTACAAAAGCACCCGCAGGTGTCTACAATACAAAATGGTACAAAACTGATACAAAGGGAGCCCTCTAAGGCTATGATGAACTCCCTTCCTCAGAGCCACCTGGCCTCGGTGGAATTTGAGCCCCTGAAGGACCCGCCCCAGGATCATCCTGCATGTCTCCTCTATCTGGTGGTGGTGGAGGACCCATGACCCCACCACTCGATGCCTGTCTCCTCCGGCTCCCCACCGTAGTTGTCGCTGTACACGATGGTCTATGGAAGCTCCTCGCCCACTGATCTGCTGGCACTGCACCATAGTAGAGGTCCCTCCAGTAGGCTATCTCCTCTCCTGCCCGCAGGACATAGGCATATCCAGCCCCTGTGTCCTTTGCTGCCCGCCTCCCAGCCCTCAGTGTTGTCTCAACCTCTGTGTAGCGTTGGATAGCCTGATCTCGCTCTCGCTCAGTATCCCTGAGCCTGGTCCTGAGCTGATCCCTCTCCCTCTCCAGATCTTGAATCTCATCTGCCTGGCCCTGATAGATCTCCCTCAGATCTAGTAGCTCAACCTCCACTGGGTCAACCCCCTCTGCCTCTGCCCCTTCCTGTGGCTCATCCTCTACGGGTGCCTACCCCTGTGCCTGTACTGGTACCTATCTCTATCTCTATCCCTGTATCTGCACTTGCTTGGGACCCTGTGCTACTGGCACCTATAAAGGCAATCCACCGTGACCCCTCACCACCTGAGCCTGCCTCTCCTCTCCACCCTCCCTCCGAGGTGCAACTCGCCTCTCTCCAACTACTCCTCTCCTCCTCCATCGGCCTCTGCCCTCATCGCCTCCACCATCATCCTCGTCACCACCACCATCTCCCTCCAGTGCCTCTCCTGGATCTGTCAATCGGGGGAATGGATGCTCTGCCCAATATGCTGTATACTCAGCATCCATCCTAGCGTCCTCGATCTCAGGCCACATGTCCCAAGGAAGAGGTATCATCTCCACCAGCTGAGTCACTACCTGATCATATGACAATAGCGGCCCAAACTGTGCCTGATCTCTGACGGTGCGGGCATACATGCCTGATCCTTGGGGCATCCTCTGAATCCGGCCAAACTGTCGGCCAATCCGATCTACCAGCTGCCTCTCTAGCACATAGGGCATCCGCCCAATCAAGTACCTACTCTGAAAGGTGTACGATAACTCAACTGCATCATCCTCCCACTGCTCGCAGTCCAGATAAGGTCACCATATGACCTCATCAATGTCATCAATCACTCGCCGCCAATACTCTAGCTTGTCAATCTGTGGCTGCGAGGTGATCATATCATATAAATGCACGAAGCTGCGCCCATGACCTCTGCCCTTGAAGTGTATCGGTCGGGTAACCGGCAAATGCTCGTAAGCCCATACCTGCAGCAATGTAACTCCGCAGCTCAATCCCACTGATCCATGATAAACAAACTGATGCAGCTCGTAATACAAGTGGGCCAGCACACATGGTCCCCAGGCATATCTGGTATGTTGTGTCATCAGCGTCTCCAGTGCTCCCCCCCAACCCACAACCAATCCCCGTGTCGCCCTATCCGGACATAGGAACCCACTGATAGCTCCTTCGATCACTACCGGCAATGCTAACCCTGTGGCTGTCATGGTGTCCCATGCCACGTGTCTTGCCCTCATCTCCAATCCAGGGTCCTGGAATACTCGTCTCAGGGCCTCTCTGTCACCATCTCAATCGTATGGGATCAGCTCCCCATCGATCAGCACTTGCAGAATCCTGTATACATCCTCCAGGGTGACTGTCATCTCACCCATCGGCAAATGGAACGTGCACGTCTCAGAGTGCCATCTCTCAGCCAGCGCAGTCAGCAGTCCCATGTTCGCCCGAAACTCAGGCACATACAACACATGTCTCAAACCCATCTCCTCGATGGCAGCTCTATCCTCAAGCGACAACTCAGGTCGCAACCTCTGTGTCGACGAGAATCTCTCCCGTGACTCCAGCATCGGCAAATACTCCTGCAGTCAAGCAAATCACTCAGGTCAGCATAGTGGCATTCACTGTTCATCACAAAATGCTACCTTTTATCCAATGCACATTGCTATCTATCCTAGTGACACTCACTTTTCATCACAAAGTGTTGCTTTTATCCTAGTGGTACTCCCTGTTCATCACAAAGTACTACGTGTGTGATACTCCCTGTTCATCACAAAGTACTACTCACATTTGCACTCCCTGTTCATCACAAAGTGCTGCTCGTATTTCAGTACTCCCTGTTCATCACAAAGTACTCTATCTTGTTACTCACTGTTCATCACAAAGTGCCTTGATCTATCCTAGTCTTCCTAGAGGACCTGCTTGAGTGTATCCTCTCAGCAGCTTATCCAATCGACAGCGTATGTTCATCACAGAACGGCCGATTTGACCTAGAAGATGTAAATTCATACTTTTCAAATGCAAACGCATCTGTATGACACAGACGCGCCTATGATCTTCATAGACATGCTTCTTTGACACAGACGTGCCTTCTTGGCACAAACACGCCTGAACAGCATAGACGCGATCGCATTTGACACAGACGCAGGTCCAAACATAGACGCGCCTGGCACAAACACATACGTGCCTAGCAAACACAGACATGCCTAGCACCAACGCAGACACGCCTAAACGTTTTTTTGACTTTTTTTTGGACCCTAGTCTAAGCGCATTTATTACCCTATTCGACATGCATTAATGACAAAATTAAATGCGTTAATGCACGAGGAGGTTTGGTGGTACTTACCAGCTCTCCTGCCTCTGCTGGCCTCTGGAATCGGCGAACACGGTCGAATCTGTGAGTGAAAGCCATCGCTGTTGACTGCTCCTGCTCTATTCTTGCTCTGCAATATGGTCTCATGGATGTGTAGATGACAATGAGGATGTATTTTCCCCCGTGGTCTATCTTATAGCCTACCCTAGCCCTCGCCTTCATTTTCCGAGTCAGTCTTCATTATCCTGTGACTTTGTCACTTTATCCAGTCAATCCATTCTAGCCTTTCTTTCTTATCGAGAGATTGTCTGCAATCTTTTCAAACATTTTCATCCAATCTCTCGAGGGGGCATATCATTCCCATTCTGGGGCAACTCTATATCAGTTTATCTTATCTTCTTTGAAACAACGCGACAAGCCGCATTGTCTCAAAGAGGGGCAAAATGTAGACACCTAAAATTGTCCAGTTTAATTAAATAAATATTTCATTTATTTAATTATCTAAGCCTAATTCTTCTATTAATTAAATAAATCCTTATTTATTTTATTTAATTCATTTATTCTCTTCTAGCCTTATTTCTCATTTAAATAAATACATTTATTTATTTAAATTATCCTTTTCCTAAATTAAATAAATATTCTTATTTATTTAATTATCCCACTTCTTCTATTAATTAAATAAATCTTTATTTATTTAATTAATTCATTAGTCTTTTCTACCCATGACACATGTCATTCATCTCTTAATCCATACACTACCTACCTCTTTCATTATTTTATTATTTCTTTTACCTACCCTCTAATCATAGCCGACCTTTTGCACCTCTCAATCTTATCCCTCCATTTCATATTGTGTCTTCTATATAAGGAGAGGCTTCCTTCATTATCAAACTCTAATGATCTAATGATGCATCCTAAGGAGCTAACTACTTGATCAATTGACTACACTACGATCCTACTTGCAACCACATTTCGTTCTTTGTTGAGCTCTTGTGCATATAAAATCTGAGAGCAAATATATCAAGCAAGATCAATGGAGATAGGAAGAATGGAGATCAAAACCCTATTGGACATGTGATGGTATAATCTTTGTGATTTCATGTGATTTGCATTGTCTTAGGTAATCTTCATATGTTATGGTGGATCTTTGTTGATTGTTAGGCTAGGTTTTTGTGGTTGGATTCATTTAGCCTTTCAATATTGTTATTATTGTTATCCATTTTCACCATATACAGATAATAATCATTTACTTGGTTGATTATAAGTTGTGAATCATCGTAAACATGTAATTCCTCAATATTCCATTCAATAGCCATTTTGAGCCCAATAGTCAATGCTTCATATTCTGCAGTATTGTTTGTTCATGGAAACCATAGTCTATATGATTTTGGAATTGTGTGTCCCTGAGGCATGATGAACAAAATTACAGCACCTAATCCATATTGTGTATAAGAACCATCAAAGTACAATTTTGTGCTTATTGTCAGAATGTCTGCATTAGGAAGTTCATTGTGCAATGGTGTGTCATCTTGTAAGGGTGCTTCAACTAATTGATCAACAATGACTTGTCCTTTGATAGCTTTTCGATCAAAATATTCTATATCAAACTCACTTAGTACCATAACCCAGTTTGCCAGTCTGTCTATCAAAGCAGACTTGCTCAAAAAATACTTTAGTGGATCTATTTTTTCTATCAATTTCACATAATGAGTCAGCATATAATGTCGTAATTTCTGAGTTGCAAATACAACTACTAGGCATGTCTTCTCAACTGTTTTATAGTTCAATTCATATCTTACAAGTGTTCTATTGATGTAATACACTGCTCTTTCTTTTCCTTCTTCATCATGCTATTTTGAAAGAGCTCCTAGTGATACATTTGTTGTTGAGATGTAAAACAACAATGGTTTCCCTTTGAATGGTGATACAAGTACTGGAGGATTCATCAGATATTCCTTGATTTGTATAAAAGCCTCTTCGCACTTCTGATCCCATTTGAATGGAACATTCTTATGTAAAAGATGAGTGAATGGATGAAATCTATCTGCTAATTGAGAGACAAATCTTCTGATTGATTGCAATCTCCCTTGTAGAGAATGCAATTGACTTATGTTCCTAGGTAACTCCATTTACATGATGGATTTGACCTTTTCTGGATCTACTTCAATTCCACGAGTTGATATAATATACCCAAGATTTTTTCCAGAGGTTACTCCAAATTCACATTTCTTTGGATTCAATCTTAACTGATATTGTTCAATCTTGTCAAAGATCTTGCCCAAGATGTTCAAATGTTCTTTCCTTGTATGATATTTTACAAGTATGTCATCTACATATTCTTCCATAAATGTATACATCATATGGTGGAAAATTGTTGTCATGGCTCTCTGATAAGTTGCTCCTTCATTCTTAATCCCAAATGGCATAACATTCTGGCAATAAGTACCCCATGCACAGGTGAATGTTGTCTTTTCTTGATCTTCAGGGGCGATTCTTATTTGATTGTACCTCAAGAATCCATCCATTAATGAAAACATCTCTATGTAGGGGAAAAAGCGAGACTGGGCTAACATGCCCTAATCCTACCTTTTGACACACATTGTGGAATACAAAAGAGCCTAGAGGTATCACACAATTGGCTACTTCTTTTTGTGGAAGAGAGAGCCACGGGCTACCTATTAGGATTTCTATTCCTTTGTTGCAAATGATAGATAGAATGATGCAAGTTCAACTATTAACCCTAAAGTGTAAGTATGAACTAGTAACAAGATTGCAGAATTAAGATTAAACAATGGAAACCTGTAAACACAAGGACAAGACAAGAATGCAGATGTGTACCTGGAGTTAAAATTTGAGTGAAAATGTTTGGGACGGGGGCGCAGGCGCCACTTTCCTGATTCTGCTCTTGAAACTGCTGTTTTGCAACCTGAAAAGCTGTCGAAAAATGCTGAAACTTGTTGTCTGACAGAGGGACCAGGGCGCCTAGCGCCACTGTCCCAGGGACTAGGGTGCCCAGCGCCCCTGTCCTGGTAGGACCAGGGCACCCCACACCCCTATCCTGGTCTTCTACCCTAAATTTTGGTGTGTAGCTCAGTTTCTGTCTGCTTCCGCCAGATCTGCAATTTGCGACGTCGTCCGAATCCCGAAGTCTGAACTTATATCTGAAAAGGGTTGTAGGTAGCTATATAGGGTTTTGCCTTAGTCAAACCCTTTCTTTGGTGATTTCCACCTCCACGAATAGCCAAGTTGTATTGTAAAAGTAGTGTGTGTGCAGACCTTGTGTGTGTGCAAGATCCTAAAATACAAGTAAGCAAACTAGAGCAACCTAGAAAGTAAACCCTAATTGCTTGTAAATGATAATGTAAATGCTCCAAATCAAGATGCAAAGTGATCTAAAACATGAATACAAATGATATAATGAGGCTTATGCAAAGACATGAAAACAACATGAAATCATACCCAACCAACATGAAATCATACCCAACCCCAAGGGAGGGGTACAAGCCAATCTTCAGTCGGTGATCCCTTATTGCTCTTCAATGTCTTCAAAGCCCTAAATGGATGAATTAAATTGATGAATGCTTGATGGGTGGATGTTGAATGTTGTTGAAGTCCTCAAAGATCTGCTCTTTCGCTGCATAGAAGGCCCCCTGAAACCAAAATTTGGATCCTTTCAAATGAAGAAAGAGAGCTCTTTTATATGAAACCCTAGGTCTTAATTTCAACTTTTGGCCGACCTAGAGATTGAATCCCCCACCAATTTCTTGGGGTTAAGCTTTATTTTATGATTGGATCGTGCTCCTAAAATTTCGGGAAAAATGTCTAGGACGGTGTGCACTCCGGGCGCCATGGTCCTGACAACTTTTCACCAAATTTTCAAGGTCGTCAGATATGATGATTTTAGAGAGAATCCCGAAGTTACAGGCGATTTTGAGATGTTTTGACCCCCCGAAATCAAGCCCCCAAGTCCAAAATAGGACCTAATTAGGGTTTTTGATTAAATGATGTATTGGAGGAATAAAATGAAAGGGGCACACTTTAATGAAAAGGGCCCAACTTTATGATTTGGGAGATGATAAAATAGGACCTTAGACCTAATTAATTTAATTAATTAAGTGCTAAAGGGGAAATGCAATGCAAAATGCAAAATGCGCCAAGGCGGGTGCTAAACTAGGTGTGAAATTGTACCACCCTAGCAAGTGCGTACAATTTACGACGCTACAATCTCATGCCCTGCTGATAAATCTCATGGCAAGAAGAAACTCCCTTTAGTTGCATGGGATAAGGTATGTTTGCCTAAGGAACCTGGGGGAACAATAATTTGGAGTCTAGAGAATCAGAATTTGGTGTTTTTGTAGCAGATTATTTTGAAATTGTGACTAGTGAACCCCTTAAACTAGCTAGATGGAAGTCGATTGATTTCTTAGATGTCGATCAAAGCATGAAATTAGATTTTGAAAAGATTTTGGGGGATAGAATTGTATTTCTTTCTGATTTTGAGGATGAACTTGTTTGGACAAAGAATATTTCTGGTAAGTACACTGTTAAAGATGGTTACAACTCTCTTATGGTTGCTAGAGATTTATCTTCTTGGCCTTATAAGTTGTTTTGGCATTCAGCTTGTCTTCCCAAAGCTGGAGCCTTTGCTTGGTTGGCAGTTCAGGATAGAGTCCTTACAAGTATGAGACTAGATAGGCTTGGTATTACTGTTGTTTTCCCTTGTGTCCTTTGTAACAAAAATTTGGAATCTTCTTCACACATGTTCCTACATTGTGATTATGCTTATGAATGTTGGCAGTGGTTGTTTGAGAAGTTAAATATATCCTTTGTTATTGGTAAGGATCTCATTTCCCATTTTAGATCTTGGCCCTTTATGTTTGCCTCATCCTTTTATGCATGCCTTTGGATCATATCTCCATCTATTGTGATTTGGAATGTTTGGCTAGAGAGAAACAACAAGATATTTAAAAAAACAAGGTCTCCTATGTCTGAGGTTCTATTAAAAATTGAGTCTTCAATCTTTGAGGTTGCTTTGTCATTTATTTATAAGAATTTGGAAAATCTTACTTCTTTTTCGCACTGGGATAGTAGAGTTACTAGAGTTTGGAAGCTGTTGTCAGTTTTACCCTCTCATGGTTCAATTTTAAAAAAGAATGATGAAATAGGTAAGAGATGGTCTACTAGATGGAAACCTCCTTCGCAGGGGTACTTTAAACTGAATTTTGATGGGGCCTCTCATGGTAACCCTGGCCTAGCTGGGGTAGGCATGGTAATTTATGATCACAATGCAAATTTTATTCGAGCTATGTGTCATGCTATTGGTTTTAAAACTAACAATTATGCAGAATTTCATGCTTTGTCTTTTGGATTGGATATGGCAATCTCTTTGTGAATTAAGGACTTAATAATTGAAGGTGATTCTATGGTGATTATTCAATGTGTTATGGAAAAGAAATTGAATTGTTGGACTTTGCAGTATATACTTGATCCCATTTTACAAAAATTAGAACTATTTGAATCTTTCTTGGTATCCCATTGTTACAGAGAAGTTAATAAGATTGTAGATTATTTGGAAAATTTAGCCATTGATAGCAATGCTAATCAGCGAGAGGTGGGTTTTGAGGAAATTCCTTCTAGGGTATGGGAAGGTTTGCAGCAATAGTCATATGATTTTCTTGAGTAACGTCGATGTAAAATTTTATGATGATAATTATTCACGCTTTCCCCTTTCATTTGAAGTATTCATGTTCGTTGTTTAGAGAAGAGTTCGAGGTCATGGTATTTGATGTAATAGTGTTTTTCCAAAGGTTTTTTGATACTTTCTTTTTTGGCAGGAAGGTTTTTGGCTCATGGGATTTGGCATAGGGCTTTGGAAAATTTTGTCTTCTTCCTTTGATAGAAGTGGTGGAGTCTACATTTGAAAATTATCCGATGGGTTTTTTTGGCAAATTGTTGTATGGGCTCTATGCAAAACTGATATTATATGTGTTGTGACCACATTTTGTATTTGGTTTTGGGCAGGGTGTATAAAATGATCCGTTAGATACTATAGGTTTATTTTATGAGCTGTGACTGGAGGTTTTCTTCCCAAGGTTCTTTCCTCTGGTATGCTCTTTGAATCCTGTGTAAAAAAATAAAAAATATTAATAAAAAAGTTTAGTGGAATAATCCACTTTTATTGAAAAAAAAAAAATCTACAATTATATCAATGTTGGATAGTGGGAAATCATCTTTAGGACATGCCTTGTTCAAATCTCTGAAATCAATGCAGACTCTTATGCTTTTATCTAGCTTTGACATTGGCACAATGCTTGAAACCCATTCTGGATAGGCAACAGGTCTTATGAAATCCACATCCAATAATTTCTTTAACTTTGCTTTTATAAGGAGAGTGATGTGTGGATGCATCTTCCTTAGTTTTTGTTTAAATGGTTTTACTTTTGGATCCACATTGAGATGATGCATGATAAGATTTGGATCAAGTCCTGGCATGTCTACATAGGACCAAGCAAAATTTATTTGTCTTTGTTTGAAGAATCCTATGTATTCTTTCCTCTCTTCATCTGATAATGATGCAGCGGGATGAAGGACCTTGGGACCCTTTGTTGTGCCACTGTTTATTGCTTCTGTTGGCTCTATTAAAATAGAATATCTCTCCTAAAAATATGTAGAGAGGATGTCAAACTTTCCATCTTCTGGTGCCTCAAAGAGGTTTCCACCGTTAGATACGTCCTTTATTGTTCCTCTTGATTGATCTAGTGTTGCCATGAAATCGTTTTCAGCACTAGGTCTTTTTCCTTATTTTATTTCAATTTTGTGATTGGAATTTTTGGTGTTCTCCTGACTGCAAGAAGCATTAATCGATTCCTTGGTGGAAGATATCTTAAGTGTCATGGGTTTGACAATATTAAGATATATGAATAAATCATGATTATTAGAAAAGACATCCAATTTAGGGTTTTCTAGGTTATCCCAATCAATTAATTCTAGATGAAGCAGGGGTAAATCATAGTTATCGTCATTATTATGTATTTCAAGGTTCATGACATAATACTCATAGTTTGGTATAGAGTAGTGTAGCGTCCTAAAATTGCAACACTTGCAATTTCGACTGCATTTGGGTCTTCACGATGGCGACGCAACACTGAACCTGAATGGAGACCCCGAAACTTGTTCATGACATAAAAAACTGCATTCTTCAGCACCCTGGCCTGATCCTCCTTGCACCCTGCTGTCCCGGGAGGTGGGACCATGGCACCCAGCGCCCTGGTCCTTCAGGAATAGGGTGCCCAGCGCCCTGGTCCCCCAGGACCATGGTGCCCAGCGCCCTGGTCCCTAGCCCTATTTTGGGCCCGGTCTCTTTTGGGGCTTCGGGTCTTTAAGTTTGCAATTCGGGAAATATTGTTTCCTGGTCGGCCCAAGGTCGAAAAAATCAGTCTTTCAACCCTAATTGACAAGTATATAAACTACATTTCCTCTCCCATTTGAGGAGGAGGGACATATGTGTACAAGAGGCAAAAGCGCTAGGGAAACGATATTCAAGCATTCAAGCATTCCTTCAAGCAATTGATCATTCTAAGTCTCCATTCAAGGCTAAGTGTTGCATTCAAGACAAGGATTCAACCATTGAAGAGGAGATCACATACCAAATACAACATACAACATACAACAACATTTACACCTTCGCATGTAAGAATACAAACATTCTTACAACAAGGTATCAGTACTTGTTTACATTACAAACATTTACATTTACAACATTCTCATTTCTTGGTTAATTCCAAAACCGGGGTTTGACCTAAAGGCAAACCCCTAATCCCTAACCCCCTAATCGTCCTCGCTTTTCTGTGTGTAGGTTGCAGGTACGCGGTTGTAATTGAAGATCTGGAATCCTTGTGCAGAGACGAACAGATCCCCCTTCGTTTCGCGAATTTTTCGGAGGACCGTGTGCATGCCGGGCACCATCGTCCTGTCAACTTTCGCTCGAATTTGCAGAACAACATCATCTCGACATTTTACTGCTAATTCCAGGTCCGCATCTTCATCCTATATTCCTATCTCCATTTATAAGCGAATCTTTCTTGCTTCTACATGCATTCCTAGTTCAATCTTTCTATCTACAATCTTTACAAAAGAGGGTATCCTTGATGTCTCAACCCTTGAAACCCATTTAGAATCCAATCTTGCATTGTGTGGGATTGGATCTTGTGGGTTTCAACCCCTCTTTTGAATGTAAAGTCCCTCCTAAGTGAAAACCGTCAATCCTAGTGACCCCCCTTCTCCTTGGAGTGGGGGAGAACACCTAGGGTTCGATTTTCCGCTTTACAAGTAGGTAATGTCATAGATAGAACTCTCTTGAGGATAGTCTCTCCCAAGTGCTCTCCAATCAGCTCTAACAAAATTAGGATTGGTATTTTGTGATTCACAATCAAGTGACTCTTCATCTGACATTCGTCCATCAAACGAATGGATTATATCAACACATACATCTTTGATACTGTTGTATACACCTAAAAATGGTATGAAGATAATTAATTGAATAGGCAATTATATTAATTAATCTCCCTCCCCAATTTAATTAAATTCACTAAGCAATTTGATTAAATCCTTCCTTTTCATCTATTTATTAATAAATCTAAGGATTTATTTAATAGGTTCATTTCATTTCATCCCCTTTGACTAATTAATTCATCCCTGCCGTGGTTTTTCCAAGTTGGGTTTCCACGTGAAAAAACAGTGTGTTATGTGTGATGATTTTTTATGTTATGGTTTAATGTTTTATGTTAAGCGATAAAGCATACTGATCTAATGGTCATTGTATTTTTGATGTATTACCTACTTAAGCATATGGGTGAAGTTGCAATGAGATATTAGGTTTTGAGAAGTTCTAAGAGTTACTGGTTTATGTCTTTTACAATCTTACTGTGTTTTAATGGTATTGTCTTGGCTTAGGTTGGTGATGTTGTTTGATAGTTAGAACAATCTTTTCAATTTAAGTTGTAGGAGAAGTTTTTGTCTGTATTGATTCACCCCCCCCCCCTCTCAGTACATGTTAGGTATTTACTATTCATCATTATTCATCAGTTTATCATGGGGAGTTTTCATGGAAACTGGTGCTTGGCTGCCCTGGAGAAGTGAGTGCCGAGGGTGGAGCCAGTGAGATCAAGCATCTAAATATCTGCTCTGATTAGTCTAGCCTCAGGGGAAACCCCATGTGAGATTCAACAATTATTGTCTCGGGCTACCATAGGATTCGTGCTTGCTTGTGCATTTTGTTTTTCAAACATTGTGTCTTTTGTGTCTATAACGTGCTCAGAATGGTCAAAAACTAGAAAAAAATCATCATCTGGAAATGACCAAAGATCTATCTACTTGCTGGAAAAATTGAAAAATCCTTCTAACACAGTCAGAACAACACTTTTGTTGCATAGAACCACACATTTGTTGTGCAAAACAGCGCATTTAAACAACAATACAATTCTTTTATGTCATAGGTTCATGCATTTGATCAGCAGATTAGCGCTTTTAAACATAAAACCGCGCTTTTGTAACACAGTTTTCTACTTTTAGTATCACAGAGCAGTGCTTTGAAGCAACAAAATAGCGCATTTGTCCCATAAGTTAGTGCAAATATTTTGTCACATCTGAAACAGATGGCACTTCTGCATATCAGACCAAAATTTCAAATCTAGTTTTAGATACCCTTTCAAAGTAGAGTTGTCTTTAAACTATCACAGACCTTCAAACTAGTCTGATAATCAGGTTTATCAATAAACTAGGCTACTTCCAAAGGCTTCATAAGCATACAATTCACAACAAGTTAGTGATTCAACCATCTCATGTACAAAATGTCAACATCATTATCAGTTTCTCATCACGCTATATCGAATCCTCTATCACAAAATTTGATCATATCAACCTTTGTTCATTATCTTTGATATATTATTCCTATTTTGAACCTAGCTTATATCAAAATCAGAATTGCACTCTCATTGGAATCAAGCAAACTTGTAAACCATCATATGCTTATATGACTTTTAAATATCACCTTCACAAAAGAAAACCCAGTTATAAGGCTCCTCAGAAGAGGATAAGATTATTGTATATCAATCACAAGATCTTGTTAAAACATAGGACATTCCTACATCATTTTCATCACTATTTACGTGGTTAAGAAACAAAATTTGACAGAGAAATTTTACAAGCACATGCCTTTCAACAACAAGATGCTTTATCACAATGCACCAATAACAATGGTAAAATCAAAAAAGTTTATCTTCCTAAACCAATAATCACTTATTGAGTTATATTTAGAAGGCCAAAAACTTGAGAAGTTTTCGAATCAATCACATGCTAGTTTGGACTAGAGCTCAATATGAGCAATTCAGAAAACAACAAAAACAAATGGAAGAAGATAATTCAATGTTTCAATCTTTTGGATACACAGATGTTGATGAAGAAGCGATCAATAATACCATTAGAGAGCTTGAACAAGATTTTAAATTTGACAAACTAATGGAAAAGTTATTGGAGAAAAAAAAGGAAAAATACCTTCTAATGTTGGCAAAATCAGGAGCTAAATTGCCACAAGACTAACGTAAAAAGTTTGAAACAAGATGCAGAGATGAGTAACAATCAAAACATAGATGATCCAAATAACAAGGATATAAATCGAGCAAATTATGAGGAAACAAGAGGAGATAAAACAAGAAAAGACCATGATGATACAAGAAGAGAGCATGGTGATAAAAGAACTTATGAGGATATAAGGAAAACCGGTATGGATAATCCTTTGTTAGCTCTCGCTCAGCAAATGCAAACCTTACAACAACAAATATAGGATATGCAAAATGAAACAAGTTCCAAAAATATTCATTGGAGGACATCTGTCCATATCCTTTTGACAAAAGTTTAAACATGATACCATTCCAACAACATTGTGAAATCTCTAAATATGATAAATATGATGGGAAATTTGATCCTTAAGATCACATTAGGGAATTTTGCACTATGAGTATGGAATTTGCACAAAATGAAACTTACCTAATGCGTTTATTCCCTAGGAGTTTAAATGGACAATCAATGGAATGGTTCTCAAGACTACCATCTGGAATTAAATCTTTTGAAGAACTTGTGAACAGATTTATCTCACAATACTCCTACAATGTAAGAAATGAGATAGCAATGCTAGATTTATGTAATGTGAAGAAAAAGAATGGTGAATCTTTCGTGGTCTTTTTACAACGATGGAAATGAATGTTCAATAGATATCCAAGAGATGTACCCAATTAAGAGAAAATGAACATATTCATTGACAACCTTATCAGTGAAATGAGCTACCATCTTAAAATGCAATGTCCTCATTTTGCTAAGATGGTTGAAAATGGTCTAAAGATATAAGATGCAATGGTAAAGAAAGGAGAGTTAAAACTTTATAACAATTCCTACAATAACAATCATAACAACAACAACAACAACAATAACAATGACAAACCTAAATTCTAGTCAAAGAATAGGAATGTTACCAATGGAGGAAATGAAGATAGTAATGCTACCAAACAACAACCAATGTTCAACTTATTAGGTCAAATACCAAGCAATAACAATCAAGAGAACATTAAGTCAAATACCAAGTAGTAACAAGGACATTGATCATACCCATCAACACAATTTAGTCAAATACCAAGCAGTAACAAGGACATTAATCATACCCATCAACACAATTTGGTTAATATCATTCCCAAGATCATTAATCCTATTCAGAATAAGGCCCTATCTATTATCCCATTTGCTAGAGAAATTAAAAAAGATGTCTTTTCGTTTCAAGGGGATAAAGCTTCGGGTCCTAATGGCTTCCCTATGTTTTTCTTCTAGGAATTCTAGCATATTGTGGAAGAAGACACGGTTAATGCAATCAAACAATTTTTTGGATCTAGAAGAATCCTTAAGGAACTCAACTCCATGTTTATTGCCCTAATCCCTAAAGTTGTTGGGGCAGATTCTATGGGAAAATTTAGGCCAATAAGTCTATGTAACTCTTTCTATAAGATCATATCCAAAGTTTTGACCACTAGAATTTTGGTTGTTCTTCCCTTCATCATCTCTAAGGAGCAGAAAGGTTTTGTTCCTGGCAGGCAAATATTGGACTCTATCATTCTTGTGCATGAGAACATTCATTCCCTCAATGTTGCTAAAAAAGAAGGCTTCCTGATAAAATTGGATCTGGCAAAGGCTTATGATAGAGTGGATTGGAATGTTCTTTTTAGAATCATGGAGGCTTTTGGATTTGATGAAAAGATTACCAAAATTATCAGAGAGTTGATCACCACTCCTATGTTTTCTATTCTGATTAATGGATCTCCTACAATATTCTTTAAATCGTCAAGGGGGCTCAGATAAGGAGATCCCATATCTCCTATTCTTTTCACCATTTTGGCTGAGAGCATGAGCAGATTGATTCACAATCTGAAATTGAGTAAAACCATAAAAGGCCTTCAACCTTCCTCTACTAATGTTTTTTGTTCTCATCAACAGTTTGTTGATGATACTATCCTCATGGGATATGCCTCTATTAGGGACGTTGAGGCCTTCAAAACTGCTCTTAATTCCTATGCTTTGGCTACTAGTCAACAAGTCAATTGGGACAAATTGGCTATATATTTCATGAATACTTTGATCATAAGACAACAAAAAATTGCTAAAATTATTGGTTGCAAGGTGGACATGCTCCCTTCCACCTATCTGGGTCTTCCCTTTGGTTTAACTCCCCCAAATTCCTTTTGGAACATGCTTATTGATAAACTCAACAAAAAACTAGCTGGGTGGAAAGGTTCCATTTTATCTCAGGCTGGGAAATTGCAGCTCCTTCAAGCTACACTCCAGAACCTCCCTGTTTATGCCCTCAGCTTATTTGGAATCCCAACTAAATTTTATGAAGCATTGGAAAGAATCCAGAAGAGATTTTTATGGTTAGGAGTTGAAGAAAAAAAAAGGATATCCTTGGTTTCTTGGGACAAAGTTTGTAGACCAAAGAATAAAGGCAGGTTGGGGATTAAAGCTCTAAAAACCTTTAACAAAGCTCTTCTAGCAAAACAATTATGGAGAGCTTATGATACCAAGAAAGATTGGAATCAAATATGGTTTGATAAATATATTCAGAATCAGCCAATCCAAGGGGTCCTTAATTCTGAAGACATTCCTGTTGGATCCTTCATTTGGAATAGTATTATCAAATCCATAAAAGTGGCCAAAGCTGGAGCTAGATGGGTCCTTGGAAAAGGTGACAAAATAAGGTTTTGGGAGGACCCTTGGATGAAGAATGAAGCTCTTTATGATCAAGACAACAGTCAAGTTATTGAGGAATGTAAAAGGAGGTTTGGGCTTATGGTGTGTGACTACTGGAAGGAGGACAAATGGGTGAGGCTTGATGTTATTCACTCTGGGTTTTCCTTACTCCAGAAGGATTTGTTGTCCTGTTCCCCTAACAAAGACTATGATGATGTTTTTCTATGGAAAAGAAATCCTAGAGGTGAAATTACGGTTGCTTCTGCCTACAAAAACACTTTTTTTCAGACCAGTAATCCCATTTGGAGTAAAGTTTGGAACAACATTCTGATCCCTAAAGTCAATATTTTCTTCTGGCTTGCTTCTCATAATAGTACCCTTACTCTTGACAATTTGGTCCGAATAGGGTTCAAATTCCCTAATAGATGCGAGCTATGCCAGAAAGAGGAAGAATCAGTTGATAATCTCTTTTTTCACTTCTCCTTTACCTAGGAAATTTGGTGTAAGATGTGGGAGAAATGGAAAGTTAATTAGGTTATGAACAAGAGTATCAAGGATATTATATGGCAATGGAATTTCCCCACCAAATGCTAGCTTATCAAGAACCTTTGGTCATTGACCCTCCCCATGATTTGCTGGGGCATTTGGAAAGAAAGAAATAACAGATTATTTAGGGAAGCTAAGTGTAACTCTCAGGTGGTTTTTGAAAAAATCTGCAAGGCTATAAAAGAGAACATCAATATTCCTCACAAGAACAATAACCAATGGTTTGTTACTAACATGAATCATATGGAAAAAGATATCCTCATTGAATGAAATCTAATACATAAAGTTTGCAGATCTGACAATAAGAATAGGAGAGATAATATTGTTTGGCACTTTCCTGATCATGATTGGATAAAGGTGAATTTTGATGGGGTGACTAAGGGAAACCCTGGGAAGTCTGGTGGTGGAGTTATCAGAAATGCTCAAGGAGTCTACATTGCAACTTTTGCTTCTCCTTTTGGGGTCCAAAATAATCATGTGGCCGAAGCTCTGGCCATGTTAAAAATCCTCCAGCTTTCTCAGGGATTCAAATTCAAAAAAATCTGGCTCGAAGGGGACTCCTTAAACATCATCCAAGCCCTCAAAGGTACAAGCTCTGTCTCTTGGAATATTACTAACTTAGTTAAAAGTGCTAAATATTTGTTAAATAACTATGTTAGCATTAGCATAACTCATACTCTAAGAGAAGGCAATAAGGTAGTGGATCTCTTAGCAAATGAAGGGGTCAATTTAGAGAATGATGTTAAATATATTGGAGAAACTCATTGTAAAAGGGAGGTTAAACAACAATTATATTTTGATCGTATCAATGGGTCTAGTTAAAATCATGATTATATTTTGGGGAACGAATTCCAAAGACAGATTTTGGGGGTGGATTAACTGTCAGTTAATGAGTTCTTTTTGGCATCATTTCCATGATCATATGCGTGAGAAAGATTATAATAATAAATGTTGGGTTTGTGTGGCCATAAACATAAGTTTCAAAACAACGAAAGAGTCTTTGTTCTGTAACTCCAGAATTTACAAGCATTTGTGGTTTCATCTGCGAACTGTGAATTATAGCTATGGGTACTTCTACCTAGAGCTCAAAATGGGTGGTAACTTAAACAAGAACGAGCCCCCAGGATGCGAAAATTGGAAGAGTGAACGAAAAGTCTGGAGAAGGCTTCACAGATATGGCTTTACTGACTATATGGAAAAGCTTCACAGAAGCAGAAATTCTATGTCACATGGTTTTGCCAGAGGTTGGAGTAACAACAGAGTCACCTTGTTCGGGGAGATATGCCAAATTGATGAGAACTTGATCACAGAGGTCACGAGTCTTCAAAAGGAGGGCACTAAATTCTATAGAGACTAGAAGTATGCAGCTAAAGCGTTCAAAAACTTCCCAAAATTGGAGGATGAGAAGGGCAAGATTGTGAAGAAAGACAACATCTCCTACTTCATTCCCCAGCAGGTAAAGCCCTTTTGGCAAAAAGTTTTAAGGGTTTTAATGGAGTATCTCACTGTTGATGGTAGATTTACAAAAATCTATAACTACCACGTTGCAATTTTGAACCACTTCCGTCATGGGGCTAAAATATCCCTGCCTTTTTATTTAGCGTCCTCTCTGAATGAGAGTCTTGCTGACCACACTAAAAAGCCTAACTCTTACCCTATATCCCATCAGGGGCTTATATTGCTCATGTATGAACATCTGAAGGACAAGGCTAGGGCTACCAAAGATGACCCCCTGATCACTAATGCTCATATCTCTGAGAGTTGCAAAGATTCAGATTCGGATGAGGATCAGCCTAATGCCCCTACCCACAAAAAAAGGAGAGTTGATATAGATAATGTGGAAATGGAGATGCACTGTGATGTGGAGGAGGAAAATGGTAAGGAAATTGAAATAGAAATGGAGTATGAAAAGGATGAGAACATTGGTGAAGAGGATGAAGGGGGTAACTCTGAAAACCCTCACTCTAAACCTATGGGCTCGGACAGTAGGAATGTTGCTCTGAATTCTAAGGAGGATGACAATCCTAACTCTATGGGCACTAAACAGGGTAGGGATTCTACGAACACTATCTTGAATACCGCCCATAACTGTACTCTGGAGTCCTTTAACTTCCAAAAATGGGTTGTCGACAACATTACTAGTATGCAAAGTAATTAGAGGGATATGGAAAATAAGATTAATAAGCTGATTAAGGATACAAACTCTGGGAAAAAGAATGATGAGACAGAAACTAGTGAAGATGAGGAGGAAATAGAGATGGAGGATTGGGTGGAAAAAGATTTGATCAAAGGTGATTTGAAACACCTCGAGGATGTTATCAGAATTTTGAAAGAACGGGCTGAGGAGGATAAAGACAACATCAACACCCGGGTTGCCCGAACCGAGAAGGCTCTAAAAGCTTCATGAACCATAGTCTCTAGGTCCTAAAATTTTCATCACAGAACATGAATGCTTTGGTGGATCATCTGGAAAGGAAAAATCAGGATAAGAATCTAGTAATCATTGAAGATGTACCAACTTCCAGCTCCACCCACCAGATTCCCAGGCATAGAACAAGGAAGAATACTACTGGGATTGAGACCAAATTGAAAGATAGTCAGCTGAGACAGGATAGCAATGACCTGAGGGAAGCGGCCAAGGCGATGATGCTCTTGGTTCAGAATGCTGAGGAATCTATTAAAGTTTTCAATTAATTTGTAATGTTGGGTTTGGGGCCAACTTCTTGTTGGCTTCTTGTTGTCTTTTTCTTAACTATTGGTTTTTGTGCTGGTCTTTTGCAACTGTTTTATTTCGTCTCTTTCATGTTCATCTTTCGTATTGTAATCGGGTTTCGGGTCCCTTAAAACCTATTTTTACTTAATCAAAAACAATCAAGAGAACAGTAAATCCAAGTCTTTCTTCTCCAATCCTCGCAAGAAATTCACAAACATTGGAGAACCCTTGGAATCAGCTTTGAAAACTCTTCTTGCATATAAATTGATTACTTTACCAAAAACAAGAAATTATGAACCTCAAGTCAAACCTAATTTGTGGAATGACAATCATTTTTTGCAATTATCATAGAAACAAAGGACACCAAACTAATGATTGTCAAAGATTGAAGCACCTTATCCAAGATTTAATCGATAATAGAACTATCACAGTGGATAGTCATAAGATGAACAAATCACATCTAGCATTCAAAACTCCACTTCCAAACTATGAAAAAGGTGAACAATCTAAATCAAAAGATAAAAAAGGCAAGGCTAAAGTGAATTACACTTATACATATGATGATGTGGTAAATGTCATCATCATTAAAGATAACACACCTTTAGAACCAATCAACATCATTACGAGAAGCAAAGTGAAGGTTACATTTCCAAGTATAATAAATGAATCAACATCCACTTCAGGACAATACAACTTAGTGGAACAATTGCAAAGGATAGCCTCTAAAATATCAATTTTAGAGCTCCTAAAATTTTCACCTCTGCATAAGGAAATTTTGGAAAAAGCTCTAACAGAAACAACAATTTCAAAAGGCTTGGATGTGGATCAATTCCAAAACATGGTGGGATGCCTTATAACCCCTCATTGCTTATCATTTTCTAAAAATGATGACGCATCCTTGCAACACCCTCACAATGCTCCCTTACATGTTGAAGTCCCCAGTCATTAAACTCTTGTCCAACGCATACTCATAGATGGTGGAGTTGGCTTAAACATTTGTGCATTAAGTTTAATAAAGGCTTTGGGATATTTAGAAAATGTAGTAGATCCAAAGAAGAAGATAACTATTAAGGCTTATGATGAAGAAGAGCATTCTTCTAAAGGAACTGTGGTGTTACCAATTAAAATAGGACCTATGGAAAGGAATACATTATGTTAGTTTTTAGACTTGAATCTGTCTTATAACATTCTTCTAGGAAGACCATGGATTCACGACATGCAAGAAGTTCATTCTACATATCACTAGTGTGTAAAGCTTCCTCATGAGGACAAGAAGTCACTATAGTTGCAGAATCCAATCAATATTGCAATAATTTGAAACCAACACAAGATACAAGAGTTCCACATAACAGAGAATCAGTCTATCCCACCAAACAAATTCAAGAAAAAATATGGGAAACCTTTGAGAAAAATCTCAAACTAAGTGATGAAGGAATGGGAAAATATTCTTTACATAGCTTGCTACTTTCACCTAAATCATATGGAAAGCCTACAAATGTTCAACCACGGATCTCAGAAAATTAGTAGAAATGTTTGATGGAGCATTTGTTAGAGCTAGAACACTTATAGAAGAAACCGAAGACAAAGACATTCTTGGTTGTACAAAGATGAAAATTAAACTATAGCAATAACTGCAGAAGTCAATATTCCCATAGAACAATATGGCAATGGTTATAAGATCATGCAAAAAATGGGATATGAAGAAAAAGGACCAATTGGTAAGCAACAAGAAGGTATTTTAGAACCTATTTGTCCTCACATGCAATCTAAAGAAGATAAATCAAAGCAAAAATCATACAATTATCAACATCCAAGGTGGAGAAAGAAAGCAGTTCCTAAAGAAGAACCATGGCAAGAAAAGTAACACCAAGCAACAAAAATAGTAGCCAACAAACAAAAACAAGAAGAATATGAGAAACATCAGGAAGAAGTTGTAATCAAAAGAGAAGAAGAATCTTGCAAACAAGTTCAAGGAATACAAACAAGTGTTGAATATGATCAAGATATTCCAGAAGCATGAAAGAACATATGGCCATAATCATAGAACTTTTCTCACCATATAATATTCTTGTTAGATATAGTGGTGTAATTCTAGACAATGGTTTGGAGACAGATTCAAACGAATATGAATGCGGTCCAAGTCTATCATCTGGTGTATCAAGTGAAGAAAAGGATGAAGAACAAGAAGCTATTACAAATGAAGACTCATCTTTCACAAAACAAAGAATAGAATTGGAAAGAAGAAAAGAAGAAATCAGAATTCAGAGGAAAGACGCATATGCAAAACAACAAAAGAAAGAGGATGAAAAAGAACAAGAAGTAACACCACAAGAAACAAAAACAATTATTGATCAAATATAAGAAGATCAACAAAATATCAGATTTCTATCAAATATTGAGCAAGAAATACTAAGGTATGGAAAAACCATGGAAGAACTAATAGATAGTCAAGCAGGATTGACTATTAGTTTAGAAGAAGTTGAGTTCAAGAGAAGACATAAGATAGGAACTTACAGTTGTCGTGCTTTGTGAAGTGTACCTGTACCTGCAAACACAATGCACTCAATAAATCATTACAAGCAATGGTTAGTAAATTGAAACAATGAAAGACAAAACCATAGCTAATCGACTTATTGCCTCCTAGTAAATGCGAGTATGAAAAATGCTCTCAGATCCGATTATGCATATTCCAGTGACTTGACTACACTTAGATGGAGGATTTGAATGCTGAAAATGCATGATCTAGCAAGAATAGCATGATTAAGCTACATGAATGATTGATCTAGCATGATTAAGCTAAGATTTAAGATAAAATGAGCATGATAACATTGCTAAGATGATAAACTATAAGCTAGATGCCTATAGTAACAATGCTTAAGCTACGAATGAGATGGGATGCATATCATGATATGAAATTGGGATATGAAATTGGGACCAATATTTCTCCAAAATGAGGTCTATTTATAAGATTTTCCAAGGCTAGGGGTGTGTTGGCAAGAATCAACGATCAAGATTGATATGAAGATATCAATGGTTAAATTGGAGGAGGATGGCAAAGGGGGTTGGATTAAAGGGAACATCTATCATCTCTATGGTGACAAGTGTCAAGAGGCTTCTAGAAGAGGTTAGATGAAAGGGAACATGGTGGTAGGTAGAATGGGTTAGGTTTAGGAATGGTTAGGTTTAGGAGTGGTAGAAGTTAGGAGAATTGAATTTAGAAATTCAAATAATAGGAAAAGGATAATTAATCTCAACAACTCATAAATTTGATTTGTTTTAATTAATTAAAGGATTAGAAGAAATGATTTTGGATGGAGGGAATTAATTAATTTGAATTAATTAATCAAAGGGGATGAAATGAAATGAACCTATTAAATAAATCCTTAGATTTATTAATAAGTAGATGAAAAGGAAGGATTTAATCAAATTGCTTAGTGAATTTAATTAAATTGGGGAGGGAGATTAATTGAGATAATTGCTTATTGAATTAATTATCTTCAGACCATTTTTAGGTGTATACATTTTGTCCCTCTTTGAAGCGAGGTGTGATGACGCGTTGATTCAAAGAATAATCTCATTTTGATGCTAATATTGATTTGATAGGATGCCCCAACTCTTGATTGCTAAATTTTGGTATGATGATGCCCCCTTGGGAGATCAATTGAGATAATTGATCTTTGGAGTTTTTGCAAGATTGATATCTCGATAGATTTGATTTGATTTCTGCAACTATAGTTGATTGAACTGCGAGTTCTTCGATTAGCTTGATTGCTTAGATTAATAAGATTGAAAAATCTTGATCGATTAGATTCAGTCTGGTTTTAGGAATGACACCTCTTGTATAAGACATGAATGATCACAACGTCTAGTTTCAGGAAGGATTCATCCTGTATAAGACATGATCATAGCGTCTGGTTTCAGGAAGGATACATCCTGTATAAGACATGAATCAAAATTAGATCATCTGGTTTCAAGAAGGATTCATCTTGTATAAGATGTGATTTAGAATTGATTAGGTTTGATTGATTGATTTGATTTGATAAGGTTGATTGATAAAGAACTGATAGTTTGTTGATATCAAGATGCAGAAATATTGGGATATGCTGATTGTTGATTCTGTTGAGAGAGATAGCATAAGATTTGGGCTAGGTCGATAATATTATGAGAGAAATGAGTCATCATTTTGATTGCGTATACACCTGTGATGATACTTTGATGATTCCTGTGATAGATTTAACCTTGGATAAAAGGAGCCTTTAGGATCCCATGCAAGAATGAAATGCAAGTTAAAATGCAAATGAAATGCTACAACCAAACCAGTCACTGGATTAGTTTGCATTTTTTGTCATCATTCAGCTTTTGAAATATGAGAAGTGAGTGCAAACATCGATGGTATAATTAAACCATGATGACCTGAGCATTACTTTCCTGGATTTTGATATAGCAAGTTAACACAAGTATCGAGGTATAATTGAACCGAGATGACCTGAGTGTTGCTTGCATAAAGCAGGTAGTATTAATCATTTCAATACACAAATTGGAAATGTCTTCAATGATATTCTGATGATCATGTCCCAAGACAAATTTGTACATATTAATGATTAATTTTTAGACAACAGACAAGAAAAATATCATGTTTCTTCCTTGTTCCTCTAGTCAATGACATCCTGGAGTCACTCAGAAATCATGATAGCGAAAATCAATATAGAAAAGTTGAACAATCATGTTACAATCATTATTCAAAAGATATTATTCCACTGAAAAGTGTGTGATGTGCTTAGATTGATTTTGTGATAGCTTGATAGTTGATAGTTTGATCCCATGTTTGACGTTGGATGTGTCTCAGTTTTCGCTTGATAAGAGTTATCTAGCTATTGTTCTACTTGTTTGGTTAAGCTCAAAATTGATCAATAGTTTTGCCCCTAGCTAGGTGCAGGATTTTGCCCCAAGCTTAGAAACAAAGTCGTTATGATATATCCAATGATCCAAACCATGGAAAGAAGCAACTTGGGATGTCTGCGTATGTATAAAGGCTTAGGATGGTCAGCGCTGATGAATGAATGCAAGTGAAAAAATGCATGAACTAATAGATGGAAGAGCTAGCTGATAGATAGCACCTATTTGCCAGGTTTTCATCATCTATTTTTATTGCACTTTTTCTGATATATGATTTTTTTTCTTTTTCTTCTTTTTCACTTTTTTTCATTTTTTTTGATTTTACACTATTTTCAATTTTTCACTGTTTTTTATTTTTCTTGTTTTTTCACTATTTTTTATTTTTTTTATTTTTCAAACATAGAAATTTTTCATATGCATGCTATTGATAGGTTCTTCAAGCTGATCTCCATCCTATGTTAATATCTGATATGCTCTTGATCCAAATACTGCCATGACCACAAATGGACCTAACCAGTTTGGTTCAAACTTTCCTTTCTTTTCTTGATCTGCCTGGTTGCGTGGATTTTCTTTTAGCACTAGTTCTCCCACTTGAAAGATTCGTGGTTTGACCTTGTGATTATAACTCCGACACATTCTTTGCTGATATACCTTTAGATGATCAAAGGCATTTTGTCTTCATTCCTAGATCAGTTCTAACTCTTGTAGTCTAGATACTCTTTGTTCTTCATCTGGGATGAGACCTTTTAGTGATACGCGTAGAGAAGGTATCTCTACTTCGATTGGCAATATGGATTCTGATCCATATATAAGAGATAAAGGTGTGGCACCTGTCGATGTGCGGATACTGGTGCAGTAGGCCCATAGAACAAGATTTAGTTGAATATGCCAATCTTTCCCAGCATCGTTCATTGTCTTTTTGAGGATTTTTAGAATAGTTTTGTTAGATGCTTCTGCCTGCTCATTTCCCCATGGATAATATGGTATGGAGAATCTGTGTTGGATTTTGAACTTCTCACATAGCTCTTGTACATCTTGATTCTTGAATGGTCGCCCATTATCAATGATAATGGTCATTGGTATTCTATAATGACAGATGATATAATTCAAGATAAATGCAGCAATTTGTTTTCCTATGATATTGATGAGAGGTACCGCTTCAATCCATTTTGTAAAATATTCAATAGCTACCAGGATGAATTTATGTCCATTAGATGAGGAAGGATTTATCTTTCCGACCAGATCAAGTCCCCATTGACAAAAAGGCCAAGATGTTGTTAAAGCATGTAGTTCTTGTGCTGGTGCATGGATCAAGTTCCCATGGATCTAACATTGTTTGCATGTTATAGCTATCTTGAAAGAAGCTTGTTCCATAGTCGGCCAATAATAGCCCAAGCCTATGATTTTTTTCAAAAGGGTAAGACCACTTGAATGAGTGCCACAAATGCCATTATGGACTTCATATAAGGCCTTCTCAGATTCTTCTTGTTTGAGACATCTTAAGAGAGTACCGTCTACACCTCGTTTAAACAGGGTATCCACAACGAGAGTAAAATGAGAGGATTGGTGAATAAAGTTCCTCTTTTGGTTTTTTGACAAGTTGGGAGGTAAGGTATTGTCTTTTAGGTATCTATAAGTTTAGCCATAGCGGGAGGAATCATGTCCAATAAGTTGACAGATGGTTTGGGAATCGAGACAATTATAGGCAGGATGAAACAACTCTTCAACTAGGAATTCATAACGCTGTTGATTTTCCTATGTCTTCAATAGAGAAGAAAGTGTAACCATGGCGTCTGCTACTTTCTTGTCATTTCTTGGAATCTATTCAAAAGTTATTTCTACAAAGTACTTCTTGATATCATCCACCATCTTTTTATAAGGCACGAGTTTGTCATCTTTTGTTTGATAGTCATCATTGATTTGATTAATGACTTGAAGTTGTTTAATGTTCCATTCTACAACCATTTTGATGAATAGAATGTCTGCTTCTGATTTATGTTGTGTTCTTTAATTGATGTTTGCTCCTGATCCATGATGTATTCCATTATTGATGCTTTCTCCTAGATTGATATTCGTGTGATGTATTGTAAGATATGGATCGAACCCTGGAACGTTTGTATATGAACAAGTAAAATTGATTTACCACCTTTTGAAGGGTTCCAAATATTTTTGCCTTGCTGGTTCTGATAGAGAAATTGTTGTTGGATGTAGATCAGTTGTGCCAATGATAGTTGCCTTTGTTGGTGCTATTATGATAGATAACTTCTCTTGATAACATTTTGGTAAGGTGTCAAATATCCCATCTTTCGGCGCCTCAAGGAGGTTTTCACCATTAGATGCGTCCTTTATTTTTACTTTTTCCTAGTCTAATGTTGCCAGTAAATGGTTTTCAGCATTAGACCTAATATTGTTTTCTTGATTTTCACTTTTGCGACTAGGAGATTTGACACCCACTTGACTTGAAGATACGTTAGCGAAATCCCTGGTGAAAGTTGTTGCGGGTTTGATTTCATCAAGATCTACGGATTTGGCATGGTCATTAGGTAAGGTATCAATGTCAGTATGTCCTTCATTTTCCCAGTCCATAGGTTCAGGATAGCTTAAGGATAAAGGATCTTCAGGTTGAATAGTTTCAAAGATATTAGGAGTCATGATAGAGTTGTCAGAGCTTTCAGTATGTATGTCAATGTCTAGAATGATACTCTCATTAGAATGACCTCGTCTAAGAAAATCCTGATTGTCCTCGGTCAAGTCCATGTCAGTCGAATGTGATTCTGATTCAAGTAGGCTAGTTCCTAACATTTTTTCTGCATATGTGTGAACTACATCGACTACTATATCTGCTTCTTCATCCCTTTCAATTTGAATTTGCTCTTGTTTGTTTTTCCATGATAGCAAATATTCTTTGTTCCCTTGATCTCTTAGCTATATTTGTTTTTCCATGTTTGACAAAATTGATTGAAATGATTGTTCTTTGGATTAAGTGCTTGAAGCTGCTACCTCTCTGTTATGTGAAACAATGACCTCTTGAGCTGATTTCAGATTATTACAACACTGCAATGGATTTGATTCTGCAGATATTGTGATTTCCTATCCATTGTAGGGAAATTTTAAGCACTGATGACCTATTGATGTAGTAGCTTGTATGTCTTGAATCCATGGTCTCCCCAAGAGTATATTATATGGTAGGTCCATGTCTAGAACTTGGCATGCTGTATCTTTTTGTAAGGGTCCCACCGTGATAGGTAATATTACCATTCCTTTAGATGAATGCTCTTCTTCATTATATGTTTTAATTTTGATCTTTTCGAGTGGATCAACTGCATCTTCTGAATAGCCTAGAGCACGGACAAGACTCAAAGAGCAAATGTTCAAGCTAGCTCCCTCATCTATCAGGACACATTTAACAAGCATTCTATGAATGAGGACTTCAATTTGCAAGGAAGCGCTATGGGGATTTTGCAATGAATTAATGCTTGGATATGAAGGAGATGAGCTTTGAATAGGATCCTCTGAAATAGGTTTGATGGCAATCATGGATATCCCTTGGGAACTTTAGCTTTGGATGTATTATTTGGTGATGATGCTATGGAAGGTTCTTACAAGCTTTCAAGAGGTGTAGGAATAGATGCCTTTGGAGTGTCAATTTGCTTATGGATGGATGGATCATTGTTAGACATGGGCACACAATTTTGATCTTCTTTAGCCAAATCCTTTAGGGATCTCTTTAAGAGGTGCATAAAAGAGCCACCTTTCTTTTGAGATGTATTTGAGTCCTTTATTTGGTATGTCATGTTGATATGATTTTCAGCTATTTCAAATGTTCCTATTTTTGTTCCAGAGGTTTGATTGTCTAAAAGTTGTTTTGATAAGTGATCAATAGTCAATGTCAAGACAATAGAGTGATATGACACTAAAAAAGAATTCAAGTGTTTAAAGGTTTGCAAGTTTTTTGATCTTCGGTTTGGAAGTGCAATGATGGTGATTTGATAAGAACCAAGTCTAGTAGGAACGATCTATCCTACGATGTGGGACAAGGTTATCTTGACCAAACGTTTGAGTTTTGTGATAAAGGATGATTGATCCTGATGAGAAACTATGTTTGAATGATCAGTTTACCAAAGAGGGTGATAATGCACTTTGAGATGTTTAGATCTTGAACTTGTTTGGGGTGAGCACTTTGAAAATCTTAGGGTGTTTATCTTCTAGAGTTTGATTTTGGCGGATGATAACTTGACCAAGCAAACTAAACCGACAATTTAAGCACAGATTGACAGATAACAAATGTTTATGCTTACTGCAAATTGATTAGGCAGAAATGACAAGTCTGAAACAGGAATGTAAGACACAGTTTTGGACTGACAAATGCAGAGTTTCGTACGATAGATTATGCAGCATAGGATGACACAAGATACAGAGCCATACAACAAAACAGAGTTTTTCATATAAACAGCAACAATTCGTACGAATTGGGATTAGAGACCATACGACAAAACAGATGACTCGTACGACACAGGATAGCAGATAGTACAACAAATGATTTTATGCAAGTTGACTCACATGACGGAGATTATGACTCATGCTATAGATAATTAAAGCTCGTACGACAAGTTATTTTAACAGGTGTAAAAAGTGTTTGTTTGTTTGAGTTTTGATCACTGAATTTTGATGTTTTACTTTGGTTTTCCAGTTTTAAGTGTCCGATTTTTCAATTTAGGGATAAATACACAGCTAACACATGATGTGATACATGAATCTCAATCAAGCTAAACCCTATGAAAGTTGGCTGAGAATGAAAACCTTTGCTTGCTGACTTAGGTACACACCCAATAGCTAATTAGAATACGGTTGCTAAGTCTCACACAATGGATTCTCAATGGTGTATTATCCGACTCCAAACGCTAATGGGGGCACGATATGGCAAGTGTCTTGGGAAATTTACTCTCTCTCTTACACAAAGATTATCACCCGTTTGGAGGTGAATCAGGTAGCTTCTATTTTAACCGACACTAGTAAGGGATCTGTTCGGTGCGTCGGGGTATAAAATCAATTAAGAAGTCTCCCAGCCTTGAAAACCAAGGTTTGATATACCTGAAGGTACATAGGAGAGCTATTCCTGAGCATTTTCGTTGCTTTGATTTTCATCAAAAACACATTTATTTTATAGTGGGTTGGATTACTTGGTGTTAGCCGTTCCCACTTAGGTCATTCCCCTCTCACTGGCCTTAAGAGCTAAGAGTTAATAACTCCTCGAGAGGGCAGGCCTGCTAAAGAGATGCACTAATGAAAGAAAAAAGATAAGTCTAGCTTTTTGATCACCTAAGAAAGGTGAGAGAATACTTGCCTATCATCACAAGCACATAAGACATGATAGTTCATTTTTTTAGCCCAAATTGAAGTGTGCCTAAAAATCTTAAAGAATACACAAAGTTTTTGCTGAATCCTTAGGCAACCTGCAAAATAGATCAATTAGTAGTCATGATTGTGTGTTGAATTTGTCTTTGAAAAGAGTTAGGCTGCAAACATCTCATAGACATAACAAGATTAGCATTAGTGATCCAAACTATGAAATTTTCAGAAAACAAAACTATATGAAATTTTAGCCTAACTTCAAATAGGCATAACTTTCTACTCGGGACTCAAAATTACAAATCGTTTAACTCGTTGGAAAGGTTTCCAAGAGTTGTAGATGAGAATTTGACTTCGAGGCCTAAAAATGACCAGAAGGCCTTCAAAAATGCAAATTACCAACGCATAGACAATCTTGAAAATTCTAATTTGCAGTTTATGAAAAAACACAAATGTAGAAACTCGTACGACACTATTTTCCAGTTAGTACGACACCACAAGTTTTTCTTGAACTCTTCTGAAGTCCTCTCTATTAGAAGCCTAGTCTAGTTAAAGACTTTACAACAGGTTCTGCTTGGAACCGATCCTGCTAGGGATCACCCAGTTAAGGGATGGCTAAATACCCTGTTAGAGATTAAAACCCTGTTAAAGGTTACCTCGCAAGAGGATTTGAAGAACTCAATGATTTTGAGTCACCTTGTTAAAGGATTTACAAAAAGCCTGTTAAAGCTACCCAATAAAGGGATTTTCCAACTGTTGAAATGGTTAGAAGTCAACAAGTAATACACTGATTTGATAATTGCACTCAATGCCAAGGCAGATCCACTTCAGTTCCTTTACATCTACAATCGCACTCTACAGATCTCTACTCACTTCTCCGGTCTGGCAAGAATCACTTCACATACATTCATTTGCCAACAACTTCAAATGAAAATCATCATCGACCTTATAGACAACAATTAGGTCGGTGACAAAAACCTAAAACCCTAAGCATCTAGGTTAACAATACAGTCATTCCAATCTTGACCGTTTAAACATATTACATAGGGTAAAACAATCTTGAACAAATCTCAAGACATTCTGCATCGTCTGTTCTTCACTACTTCTAGAAGTTGATAACCCATCACGCGCTCTCCACCGTTTACTAAGACTTTGCACATTCCCGAGGTAGATAGAATAAATATTCTTATACAAGATCCTCAAGGAAACTCTTCATGCACATAAGGCTGACATGGCCGATCTAATCTTCATTTTAATGCTAAATCATCACACGATATTGTCGATCGAATTGCACAGACTTGGAATATATTAGCCAGAAACCCTGAAGCTGAGATTACCAACTGGTAGTCATATCAAGTGAAACCCCGATACAAACTTTGCATATATCGGTTCACTTGCCAGTTTACTTACTTCAACATACTGGTTCACACTTCATCATACCGGTTCACTTGCCAGTTTACTTACTTAAACATACTAGTTCACACTTCAGTATATTGACATGAATGACAACATACATTATTATCATGTCATCAAACTCTACACATATGCCAACACAAACTTCATATCTCTACTAAGAACTGTATGTGTGTTAGTTGCTTCAGAGGTCTTACCTTCTGCACCAATTAGAAGGATTTTGGAAACTAGTACAAATGGTTTTTTATAAAGGCTTCTAATCATGTGTCTATTCATGTGACACTCTACACTCTGTAAATACAGAAGGTTTCCATCCTATAGAGGTTACACTCCATAGGGTTTATGGGGAAACATAGTGTCGGTATGAACTAATCAGCACATGTTGTTTATGACTTTCATCACAAACATGATTTATTAAGAGTGGATCAAAAGGACTTGGTATTAGCCCATTTCCACTTGGGTCATTCCCCTCTCATTGGCCCCCTCAAGGCATCTCAGGAAGGAAGGACCTCTAAAGATTACACATAAAACAAAGTAGGTCTGGTTTTCTGATCATAGTATGAGGGTGAGAGCACACTTGCCTACTACTTCAACAAGCACAAAAGACAAAAGTTTATTTTAAGCCTTCTAATAATCTATGTGCAACTACTTTAAGGAAAACACTCAACTGAAAGTTGCATGTTGTTGATTTATCCTCCTAGTTAAGCTAGATGAGCAAGATATGATGTTTTACTTTCCAAAATACTCCTAATTAAATAGATGTGAATAAATGCATGAAATTTTCTTCAAAAATAGCCCTACATACACAAATGTCAATAGTTTACAAAATTTTAAGTCTTGGACATTCGGATTTGTAAAAATTCAAATTTTAAACACTGTCAGGACAGAAGCTCTAAAATAACAAAAGCATTATCCTAATAAGCAAAAGCACTAACCTGAAAGGAAAAAGTGCTATCCTAGACAACAAAAGCTCTAACTTGTGCAACGAAAGTGCTATCCTATTGCTTGATTGCGTGAATTCATGTTTAAAAGCATTATTTAATTTAACACAGGCGTTAATCTAAGCAACAAAATTGCTAACCTATCTAACAAAAGCACTATCAAATTTCACAAATAGGTGAAACTGATTTACAAAAGCATTAAACTAGCTTTGCGAGAATAATATAGGATATTAGAAAGATAAGTTCAAGGCCTGAGCCCCACGGTGGGTGCCAAAAATATTGAGGTTAAAGTTGAACTCCAAAGAAATATCCTGAAACTTGTTAGTCCATCATACAATATAAAAATGAAAGCTACAGGAAACTTAACTTCAACCAATGAAGTAACATGAAGTAAATGAAATAAATAATATTATACCTTCCATGATTTACACTTCATCATGTCCTAATTCCATTGTTCCAGGTTGCAGATGATTTGCTCTCAGACAAGCACTGGTAGTTTCCAAGATGGCATATGAAGAATGTACTGATAGTTAACTGATACTATGATATGCATATGCAAATGATTTAAGCTAACATGATATTAAGTTATGATAAGAATTCTATAATTGCTAATTGCTTCAAACTCAAACTCACGGATGCAAGATAAAGACTCCTAGAATGACTATTGTTGGTCATTTGGTGGAATTGATTATGTGTTGCATTAATGTTTTGTCATTGATGTCAACACTAGCTGTTTGGATGCTTTACCGACACTCTTCTGGTCCTGGTAGGTTGAGTATTTTTTGGTTAACTTGGATCCGGTATGATCCGGTAGACTCTAGTATAATCTGGTGATGGAATTGGCTTGTTCATGATACTCATACTCATATTTGGTTAGTTGGTTTCGGTCTGGTGATTGGATGCTATCCTGCTTACTTAGAAGATTGGTTTTTGGTTCCAGCAAGGGTTTCACTAGTAGATATTTTTGGTGATCTTTGATGCATTGCATAATTGGTGTTTGTGCAGCTTCTGATGGAGTTTCAGGATGTTGTTGGTGATCATATTCAAGAAATTGCATTTGAAGATCATTGTTGAAGCATGTGGACCTATACTTGGTCCCAGTTAATCTAGGTTATGGACTGACATTAATGTAACGGGTGGATAGGACCCATTATTGTATTTCCAAGATGTCTTATGTGTGGATATTATTTGTTTGATCTAAGGCTGACATGGTTTGTAATTATGTAATTGGTTTATTTTCTAGTGGTCGACCTGATTGTTAATGGTCGACAGTTTGTATAATAAGATGTAAGATCTCATTGTAGATCATCATGGTTATTGTAAGAGGTCATGGTCAATGAATGTAATGTGCAAATAATGTAACATCATTCAAGCAGAGGAGTTGGTCGATCATTGGAGATCAAATTAGGTTTGTGTAAGAGGATTTATTCCTTCGGTATTGAGCTTAATCAGAATTGTACTCTGGCATAGGAGATGCTATCTTTTGAAATTCAACACTTCTCCGGATTGTAGTCTGTATTTATATGTAGTCAGTGAGGCTCCTTTTGTGATGAGCAGTGTGCTCTAGGCTATTGGCCTTCCTGCAAGTGCAGGCCCCTTCATTGTAATTCACATACTTACTGCATAAGTATTATCTGACTGTGGGTAGGCTTCCCATCATGGTTTTTCCATTTACCGGGTTTTCGACGTACAAATCTTGGTGTTGTGTGGATGGATTTTATTCTGTGATTATTGTTTATGCTTAATTGGATTAACTGCTATTACGGTATTATTGTTTTGGGTTCCGATATTAAAGTTTAAATTGCTAATGCTTTTGGTAATCCGTGACAACTGATTCACCCCCCCTCTCATTTATCTTCCAGTTATATAAACTATCAAACAATTGGTATCAGAGCTTTGGTCCTCTCTACAAAAATCTTAACCACTTGAGGAAGATCATATGCTGACTAATAGTTCAAGTTCATCCAGTTATTTTGGAGCTATCTTTCGAAGGGATATACTGAGGCTTGAAGGAACAAATTATACAATATGGAAAATTCAGATGGAGACTCATCTGAGATGTCTTGGCAAGGAGATTTGGGAGATCACACAGAATGGTGTCACACCCTATAATCCAGGATCTGGCAATCCTCCTTCGACAAACCTAGACAGGGAGCTTGAGAATGATTGTAGAGAAAGAGAAGCCCTCTTGTGTGCACTTTCTGATCAACAATTAATGAGATTAACAGACAAATCATCTAGAAAGGCTATATGGGATAAGTTGCAGACTCTTAATGAAGGTGACCCTATAGTGAAGATTGTTAAACTTGATGGTTAGCGGGTGAGATATGAAAAGCTGAAGATGGAAGAAGATGAAAGGATTACTACATTCATGGAAAGGGTAAGTGATATTGTTATGGGAATTCAATGTTGTGGTGGAACTTTGAGCAAAGATGAAATTCTTTCTAAAGTCCTGAGAGCCCTACCACCGGCTTACAAAATGAAGGCTACTACTATCAATGAGTTGAGAACAATGGCTAATACATCTATCAACAAAGATACTTTGGTTGGGAAACTATCTGCTTTTGAGCTTGAGGAATTTGGATCTTCTAGAGCTGTGAAGACTGGACCTTCTTTTCATGCATCTACATCTACAACTAGTAAGAAAAACTAGAAAGCTCTATATGGAAAAGAACTAGAAGATACAGAGAGAGAAGATGATGAGTTTGAACAACTTGAAGCACTATTTTCTAGAAGAGTACCAAAAGGAATGGTAGGAAGTAAGTATGAAGGAAAAGAACCTTTAAATGTTTTGCATGTAATAAGATTGGTCATTTTACATCTAGATGTCCCGAAAGGAATTCAAGATTTGAAGAAAGAGTTAAAATATCATTTAAACCTAACCCTAGATATCAGAACAAGTATAGATTCAAGAAAAACAAAGACAAATCATGCTACATAGAGGATGTAGAAGGCTTTACTGATTCAGATGATGAACCGGTAGAAGACTCCGCTAGTGGATCTGACAATGAAAAGGAATGGGTATTTCTGGCTATCAAGGAAGATGTTTCGGCACTAGAAGATATTGTACCTGAATAGAAGGCACTTGTTGCTAAAATTAAGGACAAGGATGAATGGGTAATTGACAGTGGTTGTTCACATCATATGACTGGAGATAAAGGGAAGTTTTTGTCTTTGCAAGAATTTGATGGTGGACTAGTTAGATTTGGAGATGACAAGGCATGTATGATCAAAGGAAAAGGAACTATATCATTGGATGGTAAGAACATTACTGACAATGTTTATTATGCTGAAGGTTTGAAGAATAATCTTTTGAGTGTAGGACAATTGGTAGATAAGGGATTTCAATTACAGATCAAGGATGGAAAATGCAAAATCATTAACTGATCTGGCTTGGAGATTGCAACCGGTACACAGACAAAAGGTAATATATTTCATTTGAACTCCGGTGAGAAGACATGTTTGATTACACAGATTGATGAGAGTTGTTTATGGCATAAAAGGTCGTGTCATGTGAATTTTGATTGCATTGTGAAGATCAGTTCAACTAAGGTTGTAAGAGATATAACTAATATTACAAAGCCCTATAACTCGGTATGTAAAGAATGTCAAATGGGTAAACATGTCAGAACCTCTTTTAGGAGTATACAAGATAAATCAAATGATGTTCTTGATCTTATTCATATTGATTTGTGTGGCCCTTCTAGAGTTAAAAGTTTTCATGGTGATAGATATTTCATGCTAATCATTGATGATTATTCTAGAATGATGTGGGTTACTTTTTTGAGAGAAAAATCTGAAGCATTTGAAAATTTTAAAATCTTTAAGGCTAAAGTAGAAACCGAGACATGATTCAAGATTAAATGTTTGAGATAAGATCATGGTGGAGAATTCACATCCAGTAAGTTTAATAACTTTTGTGACAAATATGGTATCAGAAGACAATTTTCTGCTCCCCGGACACCTTAGCAAAATGGAGTTGTGGAAAGAAAAAACAAAACTATCTTGGATCCTGCTAGAACAATGATGATAGAAGCAAGTCTACCTCATATCTACTGGAGAGAAGCAGTTAGTACAATGGTTTATATATTCAACAGAGTACATAGTAAAGGAGAAATCGATAAGACACCTTATGAATTATGGTTTGGCAATACACCTACAGTTAAGTATTTCACAATTTTTTATAGCAAATGTTATATTAGGAGAGATGATACTATTGGGAAATTTGATCTTAGATGTGATGAAGGCATATTTCTTGGTTATTCTAATGAAAACAAAGGATATAGGTATTATAACAAGAGATTGCAAAGAATAGTGGAGAGTGCTAATGTCAAAGTAGATGAGATGAGCAAAAGACAAATCAGAATTTATGAGAAGGAACCGGAAGTGGAAATGATTATATCTGAACCGGTAGCACCTTTAACAGAACAGAGAGTTGAACTAGTTACTCCGGCAACATCAGAGAATTCTACAGTAACTGAAGAACATGGAAGAGGAATAGAGATTCAAAAGACTCCTGGGTATGTGAAATTGAATCATTCTGAAGATCAAATCATTGGGGATAAGAGCAATGGAGTGATGACAAGAAGAAGACTGACAAATAATGAGGTATGTTTAATTTCACAAGTTGAACCGGTATCAGTAATTGAGGCATGTAAATATGAATTTTGGTTAAAAGATATGGAAGAAGAATTAGATCAGATTGAGAAAAATAACACATGGACTTTGGTTCCCCGGCCTAAAAATAAGAAATGTTATTGGAACTAAATGGGTTTATAGGAATAAATTGAATGAGGATGGTCAAGTTATAAGGAATAAGGCTAGATTGGTTTGTAAAGGATATTCTCAGAAGGAAGGAATTGATTATGGAGAAAATTTTGCATCGGTAGCTAGGATTGAAGCTGTAAGATTATTTCTTGCCTATGTTGCTTATAAAAACTACAAGGTTTATCAGATGGATGTTAAATGTGCATTTTTGAATTGGGATCTTGATGAGGAAGTTTATATTGAGCAGTCTGATGGTTTTTCACTATCAGATGATACTGATATGGTTTTCAGGTTAAGGAAAGCTTTATATGGATTGAAACAAGCACCTAGAGCTTGGTATGCAAGGTTGGATAAATATCTTTTGAAACTTGGTTTTACTAAGGGCAGTGCTGACAATAATTTATATTATAAAATCACTGATGATGATATACTAATTGTTGAAGTATTTGTTGATGACATTATTTTTGGGGGTGAAGATAAATTATGCATAGAATTTTCTAAGAATAGGGAGAAAGAATTTGAGATGTCTATGATTGGTGAGATGGAATTTTTCTTAGGTTTGTAGATTACTCAGAATGACAAAGGTATTTTTATCTATCAAACTAAATATGCTAAGGAATTGTTGAAGAAATTTGGTATGGGAGATTCTAAACCGGTAAGCACACCTATGGTTACAAGTGAGAAATTGACAAGAAAAGATGTTTCTGCACCGATAAATCCTACAAGATAAAAATCTATGATTAGAGGTCTACTTTATTTGACTTAGACTAGGCCTGACATTATGAATGTTGTTTGTACTGTTTCAATATTTCAGAGTGATCCTAGAGAAAATCATGAGATGGCGGTGAAAAGGATTTTTAGATACTTGCAAGGTACATCAGAATATGGCTTATGGTACCCTAAGAATGATAACTTTACTTTATGTGCATATACAAATATTGATTGGACTGGAGATGTTGATGATTGAAAAAGTACTTCTGGTGGAGCTTTCTTTCTTGGAAAGAAGTTGGTTTCATGGATTAACAAGAAACAGTCATGTACTTCTTTATCTATTATTGAAGCCGAGTATGTTGCTGCTTCTACTAATCGTACACAAGTTTTATGGATGAAGCAAATGTTGAAGGATATAAAGGTGGATTGTCATGCACCGGTAGTTATTCACTGTGATAACTCTGCTGCTATTGATATATCAAAGAATCTGGTATTTCATTCTATGACAAAGCACATATCTATCAAGTTTAACTTTTTGAAGGAGAAGGTGGAAGCAAATGAAGTTAAACTGGTTTATGTGAACACTAAAGAACATATTGCAAATATTTTCACTAAACCTTTATCCAATGAATCATTTGAGTACCTACGAGATAGATTGGGGGTTTCTGCCCCTCTGACAGAGACTTGATTGATGCGGTTTGACATCAGTTTGACATGCATTATCAAAGATACTATTCATTTCGACACTGATGTGGGATGGTACTGCTCAGGGGGAGTAGTCAGCTTTGAGATTCAGAGGCTTATGTTTTTGCTTTGATATTTTTGTCATATTTTTGGCATTGATGTCAAAGGGGGAGACATAGTGATGTGAAAAATAAATTCAGAACTTTTCAGAGATATTGTTCAAAGGGGGAGAGACATTGATATTCAGAGCTATATACGAGAGATTGTTGGTTGTCTTCCATAGGGGGAGACTTGTTTGGCATTTCTTGGTACTTAGATGTTTTTCACATCTAGTGTTTCCATCAATGCCAAAGGGGGAGATTGTTGGCCATTTGGTGGAATTGATTATGTGTTGCATTAATGTTTTGTCATTGATGTGAACACTAGTTGTTTGGATGCTTTACCGACACCCTTCTAATCCCGGTAGGTAGAGTAGTTCTTGGTTAACTTGGATCCGGTATGATCCGGTAGACTCCGGTATAATCTAGTGATGGATTTGTCTTGTTCATGATACTCATACTCATATTTGGTCAGTTGGTTTCAGTCTGGTGATTGGATGCTATCCCGCTTAGAAGATTGGTTTCTGGTTCCGGCGAGGGTTTCACCGGCAGATCTTTTTGGTGGAGATCTTTGATGCATTGCATAATTGGTGTTGGTGTAGCTTTTGATGGAGTTTCGGGATGTTGTTGGTGATCATGTTCGAGACTTGGCATTCGGAGATCATCGCTGAAGCGTGTGGACCTATACTTGGTCCCGGTTGATCTAGGTTATGGACTGCTATTAATGTAATGTATGGATAGGACCCATTGTTGTATTTCTGAGATGTCTTATGTGTGGATATTATTTGTTTGTTCTAAGGCTGACATGGTTTATAATTATGTAATTGGTTTATTTTTTGGTGGCCGACCTAATTGTTTATAGTCGAGGGTATGTATAAATAAGATGTAAGATCTCATTGTAGATCATCATGGTTATTGTAAGAGGCCATGGTCAAGGAATGTAATGTGCAAATAATGTAATATCATTCAGGAAAAGGAGTTGGTCGACCATTGGAGATCGAATTAGGTTTGTGTAAGAGGATTTAGTCCTTTGGTATTGAACTTAAACGGAAATGTATTCTGGCATAGAAGATGCTATCTTTGGTAGTTCAACACTTCTTTGGATTGTAGTCTAGATTTATATGTAGTCAGTGAGACTCCTTTTGTGATGAGAAGTGTGCTCTAGGTTGTTGGCCTTCCTGCAAGTGCAGGCCCCTTCATTGTAATTCACATACTTACTATAGAAGTATTATCTGACTGTGGGTAGGCTTCCCACCGTGGTTTTTCCCTTTACCGGGTTTTCCATGTACAAATCTTGGTGTTGTGTGGATAGCTTTTATTATGTGATTATTGTTTATGCTTAATTGGATAAACTTCTATTCCGGTATTATTTTTTTGGGTTTTGGTATTAAAGTTTAAATTGCTAATGGTTCTCGTAATCTGTGACAATTGATTCACCCCCTCCCTCTCAGTTGTCTTTCGGTTATCTGAACTATCTAACAACTATATGAGTAGCTATTAGTCTATTAGTTTCAAAATGTCTTAGGAGACCTCTTTTTATAGATTTTTTAGTGCATGAGCTTAGGTGGAAGAGATCAACGGTCATGATCAAATCTTGCAAATTGGATGGCTAGGAGAACGAAGTTGAAGGTTGAGAGAAAGGGGGAAGGAGAAGACAAGTGTCACTCATCTCACCTTGACTGAGTTGAAGACTTGAGAGGATATAGGATAGTTGGAGAAGATGTAGGAATGAGAGGACAAGTGGACTCAAATCCTCCTAAGATATAGGGATGTTGGAGAGAATATAGAAGAAAGTTAGGAAATATATGTACGTACACAATATTTCATTGATTTTGGAAGTTGAAGATAAGTGACTAATAAATGATTTTATTTTATTTTATTTTGTTGAATTAATTTAGCCACATGATGGATGAGTTGGCAAAGAAGAAGTGATGAAGTGGAGATGGAAGGTGAGTTGGAAAAGGGATTAAATAATTAAGAAATTATTTAATGAATCATACTATAGGATAGTAGATAGAGGAATAATTAAATATTATATATTTAATTAATTGATTAGAAGAAAAGGATATAACGAATTGATTAATAAAATGTTTCAATTAATTAATTAATAGAAGGACATGAAATGAATTAAATAAATTAGTCTTTTCAAATTAACTATTCAATAGAAGAATAATTATTAAATAAATATAAAATATTTATTTAATTGCTCATAGCCATTTTTATGTGTATACAATCTTCATTCTGGATTGTAGTCTGGATTTCTTCTGTAGTCAGTGAGGCTCCTTTTGTGATGAGCAGTACACTCTAAGTTGTTGGCCTTCCTGTATGTGCAGGCCCCTTATTGTAATATTTATTCATCGGATCAGTGGATAGATATTGTGGGTCTCCAATCCCACTGTAGTTTTTCCTCATTGAGGTTTTCCACGTATAAATCTATGGTGTTATGGTGCGCATCTTTGTGGTTGTATTGTTACTTATTGTTATATGCTTTTATGTTTACTAGTTGCTAAGTTGTTGTGTTAATAAGGTTAAATTTCTCCATTCCGGTAGAACACTGATTCACCCCCACCCCCCCCACCTTCTCACTGTTCTTGGATCCCAACAAGAACCCCCTTCCCAAAAGATCTCAATGCTAATTCCCCTTTTCTTAGTTTGGATAGAGAGAAGCCTAGCGATATCCTGGCCACTGCTCATGATTCAACTATGGATACTTTTAGGATGTTTAAATGGGCATTCCATGAAATCAAGGGTATTAATATCAAACTTCGAGCAATCACTAGCAAACAGGATAATCAAGGTGCAAAATAGTGGACTGTGGACCAACAAAAATCATTTGTTGATTCCATGCAGAAAACAATGAGCACAATGAGTGATCTGAAGAAAGATTATGACAATATAATCTCTATCTTGGAAGATAAACTTAAGAAATATTAAGAAGGTAGATTGATTCAATTGGAGGACAAATTCTAGAAAGTTAATGAGAACCTAATCTCTCTTGTTACTTACAGTCATAAGGTGGTTAAGAACTCTGGTAAAAGCATAAACACCATGGTAGGAAAAATTGAAATTCTCCATCGGGAAGGGGCTATTTTGGATGTGGATACCATAGACAAGAAACAAGAGGAACCGGTTGGGCCTTCCAAGAGAACTAGAGCCAACTTGAAGAAGAAGTCTCCTAACCAAGAAATTAAGGAACTTAAGAAAATTGCTCTCAACATGACACAACTGGAAGCTGACGCCACAAAGGCCCAAAAAAAATTGTACTAGTTCTACCTCTTTGTTGTCTTTTTTCTGGTTAGTGGTTTTTTGCTGGTCTTTTGCCGCCTCTTGGTTATTGTTTTAAAATGATTATTTCTTTATGCAACATTTTGTACTAGTTCTTCGTTAAAAGGTTTTGGGTCCCTTCAAAACCTGTTTGTTTCGTAATCAAAATTATTTTATATTAAATAAATTGTGTTTCCCTTTGTCCCTCTTATTCTCTCCCTTTTGGACACTCTCCTTATGTCTACACATCTACCTCTCTCACTATCCCTCCCACATTACACCTCTGTGTGTGTGTGTGTGTGTGTGTGTGTGTGTTGATATGATACTTCCATCCCCCTTCTCCCCCTACCCCTTGATTACCCCCAACTCTCTTTGATTCTCTCTTCCCCCTAATTACCTTCTCTCTCTCTAACCTCTAGAACTTCTCCTTGAGCCCTTTATTGATACTTCCCAAGATCTCCCCCACTCGCCCCCTCCTCCTAATTGCTCTCGTTGTCTCTCCTCTGTTGTCTCTCCTCCCTCGCCCTCCCCCCCCACATCTCTCTCTCTCTCTCGAATATAAAGATTAAAGTGAATAAAAACAACTATCAAGAAACATGTTTTTTCTTATGCTTTTTTGAAAATGAAGATATTCTTACTTTGATCTAAGAAACCAGATATGAATTACCATCAATATGACTTTAACAATAGAATATATAACCTCTTACAAATTTTCCACTTCCAATGTACACACATTCATACCACATTACATAATAAAATAATATATCATAACTGCACAACTTTAATTATTACACTATAATCAAACCAAAACAGCTCACAACTACTTTAATTATAATATACACATTGACATATTAAACCTATTGACATGCCATTACATTTTTCCGTACAATTGCTAATTATTATTTAATATTTAATGAGCAATTTGCATCCAAATAAAACAGATAAACAGCTGCCAAGACGGAAACAATAACGGCGCACACAGTAAATACCTAACGCACGTGAATTGTAAAGGACACTAATTATGGGCCGCCTTCCTTGAAAGAAGAACGTTTGTGTCCGAATTACAGAATGACACGTGTCAGAACATTAAAGTTTTCTAGGTCGACGTCAAAATGAGCTGTGAAGCTGTCCCGTCCTCCTTTCGAAAGGGTGCGAGGCCCTTTTCAGTCCTATACAACACATGGCTCATATAATTCAATTGGTTTACAAAGATTAGGTATTCTTTTGTTGCTTCACTTTAAGTAGGAATTTGAAAGAAATACTTGATTTGATGGTTCTTAAACAATGTTCAAGTTGGTTGAATGACCAGACCAAGCACAAGTTGAGGGGAATAGAGCCCCACTTGATATGACTCTCACATTAGTGGGCTTCACCTTGTCCAACTAATTTGGGGTTGTTCAAGTAAGTTTGAAATGGATTTGGATAAAAAAATGTTGGTATCTGTAAAGTTGTGTTCATTTTTTAAGTACATATATGTATTTAATTTTTAGTTTATCTTTTCGGACACATAATTTGATATATTTATCTTATCTATAAATATATTGTATTTACTATACATCTATTTCTTGATAACTCTTAGCTACTTGGATTTGACTATTGATTTGTCTAGAGACAATTATGTGTTGTTTGTCCACCTTATTTTTAGACACACATATTTCATACATTGTCCAAATATCTATTGCATCTATATATACAACTATCCATATATAGTTGTTAGCTACCTGGATTTGACCATTGGTTTGCCTAGGGTCATTTACATGCTAGCAAGATTGACCTTGTAGTTGTAAACTCAACCCTTTCCTTTTTAAGATTCATATTCAAATTTTGATCAATTAAACCCTTTTATTTTACTTAACATGCCCCCATTTTCGATAGTTTTAGCACTTCGCACTGCTCCTTCTGGGGTTTTTGAGGAACCTCAAGACTTAGATCTCTTGATAGAATTTTTATGGTTCCCTTTAGACCCTTCTTTATTATTGGGCCTTTATCAAACATGTAGTGCATCTTTTGCACCCCCATCCATATATTTTCTCCCTTTTCCTCTGTGAGCAAGGTAGATCAACAAGGGTATCAAATCTAGGATATTTCATTAAACCATCATAACAATGATTAGATTTTCCTAGGATTTAGGAAAAGAGAAAAGTAGTAAGATACAATTATCCTCTTCATTAAGCCTAACATCAATGAAATGTTATGAACTCGTAATCAAATTAAATACACGTTCAAACACTCTGCAATGGAGTTTTATTAATTCATATTTAATGAGCATATTATTCTTTTCAAAACTATACTATTTATCAAACTCTTTGGTAGATCTCACTAGTCCTTCTCCACTAGAGATGTGTGGTAGCGTCTTTAAAGGCATTTACTAATATAGAGTATGTAAGGCTTAACAAAATGGTTCCTTGTTTCTTTTTAGCTATTTTCTTCCAATCATCATAAGACATGCTTTCTACTCCATCTTTGTTTGGAATAGCTCTCCAAAAAATCTCTCTTCAAGGAAATCCTCTTTTTTAAGTTTCCAAAGCTCACAACTAATACCATTGAATTTGTCAATCTTCAATAGAGATGTGCTTGACATGAATTTTTAATACACACTTAAAATATATAAACAAGCAAAATAAAAGACTCTCACTATAACACAAAAGCTCAAAATGTTGTGGGACCCATATTCCCTATATATTCACCTTATGTACTAATTTATCATATTTATTCATACACTCTCATAAACACACTATCCATTCTAATGGAAGCTCTTATAATTTAATTGTTTTTATCAGTTACAATAACATTAAAATATTCATTATTATTATTATAATATTTTAAAACTTATTCATTATCAGTATTTTTATTTTAAAATTTTCTTTAACATATCTAGTTTTAAAAAAATCAACTTTAATAATCTTTTACTTAATAAACATGACAATTTCACCATCTATAATATGAAAAAAAATGACATAATCAAAATCAAATTTTTTTTTTAACCTTTTTAAAATATTTCATTTTATTTTTAACTAACAAATTTTATATAATTTATCTTTATTTTTAATATTTTATTTGAGTTAAGATTTTACTTTTTAAAATATAGTTTATTCTTTATAATATTTTTCTATTTTTAATATTGAGTTTATCTTTCTTATATAGTATATTAATTATATTTTTTAAGTATGTATTTTCTTAATATTTTAATTTTAATTAATTAAAGAATTAATTTCATCTTTTTATTTAATTGTTAATTAAATTAATAAATTTAATATATGTTATTAATTTTTAAATTATTATTTAGATCTAAGTTTGCATTTAATTTATTCTATTTTAATTTTTAATTTATATTTAATTTAGATATTTATTTCAATTATCTTCCACTATATCTCTATAAAATTAATATGTTTCATTACTTGCACACTTGAATAAATATAAAATTCACATTAATTTTTTACTATTACAAAATTTAATATTTAAATTGAATAGATTATGCTTGCTTAAGTGATTGTGTTTTTTAATAAACGATTATAATTTGAATATAATACAAAATATGTTACATTTAAATATTTCGTAGTATAATATCACCTCCTTTATCTCTTACTCTTGCCCTTTCTATCTCTATATTCTCATCTTTCACAAGATTCCTCTCTATCTAAATATCCCTCTTGCTAACTCTCTATATTTCATTTTCAATATCTTTATCTATCTCTCCAACTCAAACCTCTCTCTCTATATATCACCCCCTCTATCTGTCTATATCTCTGCAATATATATCACTCCCTCTCTCCCTCTTTCTTTGTACCTCCATCTTCCTCTCTCCCCCTCTACCTCTAGACATACCACCCTCTATCTATCCATCCATCACTCTCTCTCCCTCTCCCTCTTCCTAGACCCCTATATATATATATATATATATATATATATATATATATATATATATATATATATATATATATATATATATATATATATATATATATATATATATATATATATATATATATATATATATATCTTCACCCCTCTATCTCCATCCCTCCATATTTCTTCTTTAATCTCTTCCCCTATCTCTATCTCTACATCTCTCTCTAGGAGCTACTACTATATATCTCTCTTTACCTATCTCCATATATCAATTTATGTCTCTATCTTTATCTTTCTACCTACTCTAAACTAATTACACTATTGACCTAATGCATTGCGTCCCTTACTTTTTTGATATTCAACTATCATAATATTAGAGAATTATTATAGTTTGAATATAATACAAAATATGTTACATTTAAAATATTTCTTAGTATAATATCGCCTCCTTTATCTCTCACTCTTGCCCCCTCTATCTCTATCTTCCCATCTTTCACGAGATCTCTCTATATCTATATATCCCTCTCTCTATATATCACTTTCTATATCTTTATCTATCTCTCCAACAACCCCCTCTCTTTATATATATCACACACCACCCCCACCCCCCCCCCCCCCACCTCTCTCTCTCTCTATCTCTAGACATGACACCCTCTATCTATCAATCCATCACTCTCTCTCCCTCTCCCTCTTCTGAGACCCTTATATCTATATCTCTTCGCTCCTCTATCTCCATCCCTCCATATTTCTTCTTTAATTTCTTCCCCTGTTTCTATCTCATTATTTCTGCATCTCTTTCTATTGCTACATCTCTCTCTACCTATCTCTATATATCAGTTCCCATCCATATCTTTATCTTTCTACGTATTCTAAACTAACTACTTTATTATAGATTCTTAACCCAAGTCCCTTATTTAATTTTGATATTCAACCATCAAATATTGATGTCATTTTAATTCACTTTTTACATTTATGGTCTTTTAACAATTGTGGTTCATGAATCAATTACTCTTCTCAAAGGAAGATGTCACAATGGTCCTCCGCCATTGCTAAAATTTGCAGTCTAGTGAGCGTTCAATTTCAACCTAGATTTTAGCTTTAATTATTGTCCAACTCGTCGTCTAAGGCACCTTAGAAACGAAGAATTGATGCAGACATAGATCGTCGTGTCTGATGTCTGCAATGACACGTGGCAAAGGATTAGCAAGTCTTTAAGTCCACGTCAAAATGAGCTGTAAAGCTATCACCTCCTCCTCTCGAAAGGGTGCTATTCCTTTACAACACATGGCTCATATAATTCAATTGGTCTACAGCCATCAGGTGTCAGTCATGTTTTGGGAAGATCTTTTGTTGCTTCACTTTAAGTAGGAATTTGAAAGAAAAACCTCGATTTGATGGTTTTTAAATAATGTTCAAGTTGGTGAATGACCAACCAAGCACAAGTTCAGGAGGATAGAGCCCCACTTGATATGACCCTCATATTAATGGGCTTCACCTTCTTCAACTAATTTTGGGTAGTGCAAGGAGACAATGTAAGTGCAATGGTGAAATGGATTATGGATAAAAAAATGTTTGTATAGGTAAAATTGTAATTTTATGTAAGTTATGTTCATTTTTTAAGTATATATATGTATTTTCATGTATTTAATATTTAGTTTATTTTTTTGACACATAATTTGATATATTTATCTTATTTATATATCTATCGGACCTATCTATATATGATATCTATATAATTCTTAGCTATTTGGATTTGACAATTGATTTACCTAGAGTCAGTTATGTGATCGCTCTCCTACTTTGTTTGTAGACACAAATGGTTCAATTACATTATTCGCATATCTTTTGCATCTATCTATACAATTATCTATATATAGTTGTTAGCTACCTAGATTTTACCATTGATTTCCCCAAGGTCATTTACGTGGTAGTGAGATTGACTTTGTAGTTGTAAACTCAATCCTTTCCTTTTTAAGATTCAAATTCAAATTTTGGCCAACCAAACCTTTTTAGTTTCCTTAATAGGCCCCCATTTTCCATAATTCTAGCACTTCACGGTGCTCTTTGGGGCTTTTGAGCAACTTCAAGACTTAGATCTATTGATAGAATTTTTATGGTCCACTTTAGACCCTTCTTTATTCTTGGGCCTTCCTCAAATATGAAGTGTATCTTTTGCAGACTCATCCATATATTTTCTCCTTGTTTTCTTTGTAACAAAGGTAGATCAACAAGGGTATCCAATCTTGGATCTTTCATTAGACCATCATTAAAATGATTAGATTTTCCTAGGATTTAGGAAAAGAGAAAAGTGGTAAAATACATGTAAAATACAAGTATCCTCTTCATTAAGCTTAACATCAATGGATTGTTATGAACTCATAATCAAATTAAATGCATGTTCAAATGCTCTACAATAGAGTTTTATCATTTCATTTTTAATGAGTATAATATTCTTTTCAAATCTAGATTATTTATCAGACTCTTTGGTAGATCCCACTAGTCCTTCTCCATTGGAGATGTGCGGTAGCCTCTTCAAAGACAAATGCTTAACCGAATGGTTCCTCATTCATTTATATCTAGTTTATTCCAATCATCAAGACATGCTTTCTAGTCCTTTTTTGTTTGGAATAGCCTTCCAAAAAATCTATCTTCAAGGAAATAGTCTATTTTAAGTTTCCAAAGCTCACAACCAATACCATTGAATTTCTCAATCTTCAATAAAGATGTGTTTGGCATGAATTTTTAATACACACTTAAAATATATAAACAAACAAAGTAAAATACTCTCACTATAACACAAAAACTCAAAATGTCATGGGGCCCACATTCCCTATATATTCACCTTATGTGTTAATTTATCATACTCATTCATACACTCTCATAAACACACTATTAATAATCTATATATAATTCTTAGCTATTTGGATTTGACCATTTATTTGCCTAGAGTCAGTTATATGACCACTCTCCAGTATATCTCTATAAAATTAATATGTTCCATTACTTGTAATCTTGAGTAAAATGTTAAATTCACTTCTTTTTTTTTTTACCATTACTAAATTTTATATTGAAATTGAGTAGATTATGCTTGTTTAAATGATTGTGTTTTTTAATAAATGATTATAGTTTGAATATAGCACAAAGTATATTATATTTAAATATTTCTTAGTATAATATCACCTCATTTATCTTTGACTCATGCCCCATCTATCTCTATCTTCTAATCTTTCATGAGATCTCTCTCTGTCTATATATCCCTTTCACTATCTCTCTATATATCACTTCCTATATCTTTATCTATCTCTCCAACTCCCTCCTCTCTCTCCGTGTATAATATCCCCTCTATTTCTCTATATCTCCGCAATCTATATCACTCCCTCTCTTTCTCTTCTATCTATTTCTCTCCCTTTTCCTCTATACCTTCATCTTCCTCTCTCCCCTTCTATCTCTTGGCATGACACCCTCTATCTATCAATCCATCACTCTCTCCCCCTCTCCCTCTTCCTAAACCCCTATATCTATATCTCTTTGCCCCTCTATCTCCATCCCTCCATATTTCTTCTTTAATCTCTTCTCTTATCTCTATCTCATTATCTTTGCATCTCTCTCTACCTCTATATATCACTCTATCTCTATTATCCCTCTCTACCTATCTACATATATCAATTCCCATCTCTACTTTTATCTTTCTAGCTATTCTAAACTAACTAAACTATTGACAAGAACTTGAAACATAGCACCATTTATTTTTTAAATATTCAAAAGAATATTGTTGTCATTTGTAACTTTTACTTACATTTATAGTCTTTAATAATTGTGGTTCATGAATCATTTACTCTACGCAACGGAAGACGCCACAATGGTCCTCCGCCATTGCTAAAATTTGCAGTCTAGTCACCACTCAATTTCAACGTAGATTTTGGCGTTAGTTAACGTCCAACTTGCCGTCTAAGACACCTTAGGGATGAAGAATTGACGTAAACATGAGAGAAACATAGATCGTCGTGTCTGACGTCTGCAATGACAGGTGGCAAAGCATTAAAGTTTTTGATGTCCACGTCAAAATGAGCTGTAAGGCTGGCGCGTCATCCTTTCGAAAGGGTGCTAGGACCTTTTCAGTCCTATACAAGACGTGGCTTATATGAACGTAAACATGAGAGAAACATAGATCGTCGTGTCTGACGTCTGCAATGACATGTGGCAAAGCATTAAAGTTTTTGATGTCCACGTCAAAATGAGCTGTAAGGCTGTCGCGTCATCCTTTCGAAAGGGTGCTAGGACCTGTTCAGTCCTATACAAGACGTGGCTCATATGATTCAATTGGCTTACGAACATTGGGTATGAGTCATTTGTTGGGAAGATCTTGTTGTTTCACTTGTAGGAGGTTGAAAGAGAAACATGACTCGATGCTTTTTAAGGCCACAAATTGAGGGGGATGGAGCCCCACTTGATATGACCCTCACATTAATGGACTTCCACTTGATATGACCCTCACATTATTGTGCTTCACGTTCTGCAACTTGTCTACTTTATTAGGTAGTCCAATTAAAGATAGTATAATGCTAATCATGAAATTGACAAGTGTACATTTCTGGTTTAGGTTTGTGTATATTGTGAATAGAGGTAATTTTATGTAATTTGTGTTTAAATTAGTTTTTTAGTCATATATACATGTATCTTTTTTCAAGGGATGCATCTATTCTGGTTCTAAAACGACAGTATGGATTGACTAACACACGTGTTAGTCGCACGTTTTATACTGTCAATTTTGCAATAAACGGCTGCGATTGACTAACATGTCGCTATCATGCTGTACGAAAGGTCCGTTTTGGAGCCAGAATAGCCGCGACCTTTTTCATGTACTTTACTAGTATTTTATCATTTTATACACATTTTTTAATACATTTATCTTATTCATATGTCCATTGCACTTATATAAGAGCCAATCATCTAGATTGATTTTTAATGAATGATTCTTATAAAACATTACATTAATAAATAAAAAATAAAACTATATTCACAAGAAAGTAGGGTGATAGATGACACACCTATAGAAAGGACCAAATAACACGAATTAGGCCCACAAACAAATTTTAATAACTAAGCCTGCACCAAGCAAAGGAGGTTTTTGATCATCAGGCTTCCCCAAACATGACTAGAGTTAGCATCTTCAATCAGTTCCCGACTAGAGAGAGGGACAACATCTTCATTCTCCTTAAGATGTTGAGCATAGACCAAAAAAATGGTGAGTTCTAAATAAGGGAATTTGTCAACGTCTAACCAACTAAAGTCTCCCTTGGGCAATGATAGATGAGGGGTTGAGACCATCCTTCATGGGCAATAGAATCCTTGGGATTTTGAAATAAGAGACCATGAGAATGGAAACCATAATCTCCATGAATTCCAAGATCTAACCCAATTGAGTGGATACACCCATATCGACACCCTTGAGGGGAGGTGGGGTTGAGAGGAACCCAAGAAATAATTCAGGGGGCATTGTCCCATTGGTCCAATAGCTCTTGGAGATGGGCCACTTCAAGTCCAACTTTGCTAGCTTGGATTTGTTTGAAGTCATTAGAGAAAATTATCACCTTAATGTACAAGGAAAAATGCTTATCAATACAATAGTGAGTAAAAAGAGTTACATTTCCAAATCTTTCCAATGAAAGAAAAGTATTTCAACCTTTAAAGCATGCCAAATCTAGATATATTTGTGCGAGAGACAAGAACAACCTCAAATTCAAACCATGTGCCAAGAAAAGGGGCAGGTTCAAAAGATGTCTAAAGAAATAGTGATTCTAGTTCCTTGCTTCCTAAGCTCAAAAATAACCAAAAGAGATGTTTAGGGGATTTAAGATAATCGTTGAAAAGATAATGAGGATTCTAGGAAAGCCCTAGGAAGAAAGGCGGGACTCCAAAGGACGGCCTTGGTAAAACAAACACTAAACAAAGAGAGCCAATTTTGGCTCCAACACGATAAACCAAATATGTTGAAGTCCTTTTTGCTAGGTCCCTTGAGAGGACTAAAGTTGCTAGTGAAGGTTGAGCTAATCCACCATATGTAAGTGTGAAAAAAACTAGGAAGAACCAAAATACAGGGTGTGTGATTTGAAAATGGAGTGTCTAATTACAACTTTCAATTCTTCCACCAAGCTTTTAAAATCAAACCCAAACTTTGTGAATCATCTAAGGAGGGTTATTATCAACAACTAATTGATAAGTTTCTTAATATTGATTAGTACGCCTAAATTTTAGTTTGAATTTTGGCCTATGAAGAAAATTGTTGGTGGCTTGATGAATGAAATCTAGTAAAACTCTCATTCCTTGTTTTAAAACATCAAGGCATGAATCCAAGGTAATTGAGAAAGCAACCTACATTGAGAGGTGATAAATAGGGACCACTAAATGGAGTATTGGTTAATGGATACACCATTATGAAAAAACATTTTCTACCCAACAAAGCCAAGGCTTGATGGCTTCCATAGCCTTCCAAATTATCATGATAATAAAAGTGCCTTGAATGGAAAGTGGTTCCCTCATGGTTAGAAGGATTCCTAGGTCCAAGCCTTTCTAAGCTAGATGACCATGAGGCACACTAGTACCAATGCAACGATGAACACTAATTTTACAAGATTCATTGCCCTGGAGAGATCTGATAATCTATTTGGCACACAAGGCAATGCCTTGATGGTGAATCAAAATTGATTCCAAGCTGTCAACCTCATGAGGGAGACAACTAAATTCCTAGACAACGTGATGAAAGCCTTCATGCATGTTGACATGTGTTTTAACCAGTGTTCCACGGTTGTTGGGGATGGGACGATAGGGGGACATGAGGATGGGTTTCAGGGATGGGGGGACAAAGGGAAAAAGTTTCAGGGACGGGGGGACTTGGGTCTGGAGGAGGGAAACGCGTTTCCGTGGAACACCATTTTTAACACACTCACAAACATAGATGCAAATTCAAACAAATTTTCTTCTCTCTTAAAAGGAAATGAGGTCTTCAAACTAATAATGACTACCCCAAGGTTTTGGTTGTTAGATCACAACAATTTAGTTCACATAGTTGTTCGTTATTTTTCTATTTCACAAAGGGACTATTGTAGTTTCACAAGGGGACTATTGCGGTTGAATTCTATAAATTGTAAATAGAGGGTTAGTGATGATAAAGCAATTTTAAATATTCAAAACCTTAAAATTGTGTTTTCCAATCTCAAGTGAGATAAACATTAAATCTAGAAACACTATCAAAATAATTAATATTCAACATAGAAAAATATTGTAGAAAGAGAATGCTAAATTTGAACTTATGCTAGTTTTATAACACACACTAACTGAATTGGAAATAAACCAAAATTTTCTGTAACTAGATGACATCACAACATCATAAAGTCAGTGCAACCTCCTAAGGAAAATAAACAACTTAGAACTGTAAAAATCATCAAAACACCCAATTCGGGCATAACTAATGAATCTTTCACCATGAAAGCATAGGAATTGTATATCAACATGCATGGATGCACATTCATGACATAAGTTTCACTATGGAAAAGAGACTATTAACATTTCTAGAAAACTTTATTACTATAATTTCATAAACAAAACCAACAAACAAGATCAATCTTTCTTATATAGTCTAGATCAACATACATTTTGTTTTTCTATCTCTATATGTCCTTTCTAATTGCATGCCTTAAAATAAACTATAGCTTTTGAGATTAAACTAAAAAACTTGACCTTGCATGCTTATCCCTAGATAACTATTTACGAACTCCAATTGAATTAATTCACATTTAGGTTGTCCTTCAATTCCTTTCCGCATGATGCAGGTAACCAACCTTTCCCACAATCCTGCCAAGTGTCTCTACCCTATATCACATGTGTAAAAAATGCCAACAAATTCCTTTTAATGAAAATTATTTCATATTTTTAATAAAATTGAAATCCATGATCCATCATCAGTTGAAGTCTCTTGCTTGTTGGGCCAATTTAGGATAACAACTTGTAAATCACAAAAATGTTATAAATCAATTCATAAAAACTAATAAATTGATTTAGATTTGTAATTTTTTTAAGAAACATGTTCTGACATACGATCCAAACTCATTAAGAAATCCTCCTTTGTTATGGGTTCTTTGATACGATGCAATATTAAGCTATAAAAGTTGAAGCGCAAAGAAGGTTTACGTTTTTGGGAACAAAAACAGGTACTAGAGTGTTGCTAGGAAATGACCAAGAACATATTGGAAGTATCTATTTAGTGTTTCTCCATATACAACAAACTCGGTGACTTTAATTCTAGCCACTTGGAATGCCATTTTTTTTTCAGAAGGTTCCATCCTCTGTGGAGAGTTTTAGCTTCTCTTTATTTCCTTTCTATTACAACTCGGTAACAAGACAACCAATTGAACAAGAATCCCAAAATAATAAATACTCCATCTTAAAAGACATGGCCAAATTAGTGGCAAAGCCATTGCTGAATGTATATATTTGAGCCGTCTCAATGACTGGTATGAGAAGTACCGATGACGATCTGTTTCCATAAGCAACAATATAAACATTCTCCTTTTGAGGTGGTCGAATGTTGTCTCCATAAGCAACAATATTTGAATGGTCCATATGGCCTAAAAGCTTTATTTCATGAAGAGTCCTCTTTGCATCTATTCTATTTGTATGATGTTTTCCTACATTCTTAGCTATGAGTTATACCTTCTAATTCAAGCAACTATAATGGAAATCCAAAAAGAGCCCATATGTAGGTGGACTTATGACAAACGAAGGAAGACACTGAAACAATCTGAAATGTAAATTTTTAGGAAATAAATACTTTTATATAAGGTATATTTCATATCCGCAGTAAAAACACAACCATTTTTTTTAATATAAATATATTTTCAAATAAAATACTTTAACATTTCTGTCTGAAGAAGGAAATCTTTTTTCTTTTCATTGCATTGAAAATCATGATACAAAACATGGCATAAATAAAATTTACTAGATATATCGGTTAGGAAAGTACTGTATTGTCTCACAAGCCTCGACTAGTCAACTGTAGGAAGGAGAGCATCGTTCGGGTGCTACTCCTCCAACCGTAGAGAAACGGTGTTTGACACACCTTCCTACTAGAAGTGGCTCTACCCTTCACGAGGAGTATAAACAAGAGGACCTATGTGACACCATCTTTGTGCAAAGACCGTTCCTGTGACCTTTCATTACTAAAGCTCCATCAGCTCCAACACACACCAACTTTATGGCAATCATCATGTCATCCATACCTCCACATTCAATTAAACAACTCTTTATTGGTTGAAATAAATTTTCCACTATCGCACTATCTTTCATTTTAGCAACAAATAGTAGATGAGGTTGGTGGGCATGATTTTGTACAATATAAAAATTCATGCATACCCACAGAGTATTATCTAATGCCATAACTTTGTCTAAAGACAATGCAATAAAGTTTGACTCTCTTTCTTTTTCCTTTACATCTTCCTTTTCAACCTCAACAAGACAACTTGTCCATTCCCATCCACTGTTTACTGACTAGTGACTATTAGGATAGTTAGAAATTTTCAAAAAGTGTAATAAACCACTCATTGATGGGTAGTCTGTCATAGCACACCCTCTGCTCAAAATATTAAAAACAACACTTAACTGAACAATTTTTCCCAAGTGTTCTATTTGTATTTCTTTTCCAAGAATAGCTTCAATAGAACCTTTAACTTCAATAGACTTCATCTGTATTTTCTCATGAAAATAAAATTCTTTGGCATTCCTTGTATGCTTACATTCCTTCTTTGTTTTCCATCTTATCATTGATTTTTCAACTCCATCTATCATTTTTTTCATAAATTTTACCCATATGCTTTTCTATGGTGTCAATTTTTAGCTGCAACCTCTTTTCCTTCTTATGTTTCCAATTGCAAATCTTACACCTGCATTGTATTGGAGGCTCGCCTTCAATTGGATTCTCCACTGGTTCAATGAATGGATATCCCACTCTCAATCCTTTTTTTATTTTGGTTGATCAATTTTTGATATGGCTTTTCTTTTCCCCTTTCATGCATTATCATCTATGGCATTATCACCCAAGTTGATTATATCATTCTAGCTAACCTGGGTATCTACCAGAAAATCTTCTTCAAGTTCATCGTGATCTCAGATTTCAGGTTCTCCACCTTCTTCAATATGAGGTGAAGGTTGTGAATCTTGTACTTGTACTTGTGATGATGTACCTTCCCGATTTTCATCACGATCTTTGCCAACGCCAAAGTACGAAGATAACGTTCTGCATTTTGTTGGCCTCTCTTGGCCTTCCCCACATTCAGGATTCCCACCCTTCTTCCTGTTTGACATCTCCAATGAAATAAAGGCTGTAAAAAAATATCAAGTTGCTGAAGAAGTAATAATAGTAAATAGACTAGACTATATGATTCATTGGTCCTACGACCTACAATCTAGATGTTTGAGGTCTCCTGGGTGACCACTGGCACTGACGGGTCCCCACTGAATAAGAATAAACTCAACAGTGCAAACATATAGAGATGAATTTCAAATAATATTATAACACTTGAAAAATATGATCACTCACCTAATAGGTAACTAGCAGTCGCCAATGCAGTCAACAACAATGGTTGTTCCTAGTCTGAAACTTTTCTATTGATCCAAATTGAGATCCCAAAATCGACCAAATTGTGTAGAGATAGATTTGATCTTTGAATGTATTTATACAAATCCTTATTTGGCAAATTAGACGGGAATCTTATATGACATACAAATATTTGGCAAATTACGCTTAACTATAACACATTTTATGTAATTTCTGAAGCGATTATGGCCTAACCAGTTAATTGGCAAATATAATAGAGCTGGCAAACATTGGGGTGAATGGAGACACACATCCGCAAAATGCTAGGCAAATTGGGTCCTCCTAGCAAATAAATTTTTATATGGCTATTGGTGAATTATGGCCGTCTATTAAGGCAACCTCGAAGAGTGTAGGCAAAAAAATTAAATTTACCATGTGGAAAACGTGGACTCTATTGAAGAAATCTTCACATAGATATAATTAATTACATAAAACAATGGGTGATTGGGTTGTGCATTTGATGAATATTTATAAATTCCTGATGACATGGCCACCCTGTCAGTCGGTCTTAATGCCACCAACTCCTAATGCTACTCCACCCAAGACAACCCAACTGCCAACACAACCTATGCCAAATCTAAATAACAAACCCCAACAACAACAACAAGTTTTTCAACTGATCCTAATCGATATCCTGCATATTCTCTCAATATAAATTAATTCACTTACGGTCAGGGACAACTCTGCCTACTCCATCTCCTTTAGTCATAACATAATTACCATCTCAAAAGATTGCATATGACACTACACCTGATCAACCTGGTAACCCTGAGCAGGTTCATCAGTCTGAGAGTCCAGGAACACATGTAAGAACTCTCCCGTTTCCTCAAAGATTACAGGTAGAAGTGTTTAGGCAGCAGGATGACATAGCTTTTGATCTTATTGATCAGTTAAAAAATATGTGTAAAGATTTCACTGTTTCAAGTTATTAAGGATATTCCCATATATGGAAAATCTATTAAAGAGGCATGTCTGAAGAAACCTGGGCGAAAGAAAAAGGACACAAAAACAGTGCATGTAGTAGGATAATTGGTTGATATTATGTTAGGAAAAATTGTTGTCCCTAAATATTATGACCCAGGTAGTCCTATTGTGAAGATAGTTATTAATCGAAATCAAATTAAAAATGCCTTGATAGACTTAGGAGCAGCCATAAATGTGATGACTAAGGATGTCATGAAGCAAATCAACATTGATAGTCTTAGATCTACCCCAACGGTCCCACAACTTGTTAATAGCTCTACTGTCCGACTTGAAGGGATGGTTGAAGATATTGTTGTCACATTAGATTCTTGGGAATACCTGGCTGATTTTATAATACTCTCTCCTAAGGCAACATTGGGGGGATATCCAATCATTTTGGGAAGACCTTGGCTTGCTACAGCTAATGCATACATAGGTTGCAGATCAGGGGACATGACCATTTCAGATGGTATTGATGCTCTGCAAAAAGGATTAGAAAATCTGTTTGATGGCAACACACACAAGAGCACAAGAAACAAACATTAGTGTTAGCAACAAAAGATTATCCTAAACAGGCATATCAAGAGAGATATTAAGCATGAAATAGAAAGCATATAAACATAGAATAAAATAGCTAATCAAGATGCTCATGGTTTCTCCTCCCTTGTTCCTCTCCTCTCCAAGTCCCAAATGAGTGTAGCTCTCAGCTTTTAGCACTAGCCATAGATGCCATATGGAGATTCAAGATAGTTGAATATGATAAGCAAAATGCTATGCAAGTGTAGATAGTGATGCTATGAGAAAGCTCTATGCTAATGCCAGTATAACAACAATACTCTAATGCTTCTCTTTTGCTTGAGGAGAAGGGTTCTATTTATAGAAGAAATGGGGAAATGAAGGGTTAAGATTGAGTAATCTTAACAAGGGTTAGGATTGAAAGATATTCAATCCATGTGAGACTTTCAACCCAATCCCATGTTGACAAGTGTCACCATGAGGAGGCTTGAGGGGAGAGATAAGGAGCATTAAATGCTTGAGGGGACATGATGGTTACCCTAGTCAAATAAATAAATGCTTTGAAGAGACACATGGGTTACATGAGGGTTAAGTTAGGGGTCAAAGTCCTTAACCATGGGTGCAAGTGGAATTAACCATTAATGGTCATGTAAGAGCCATAAGTGGTTTGGAAGACTTTAGAGGTTAATTTGTTGAACACACCAATCATTAATTGTTTTGCAAAGACTTTGGAGTCTTCGAAAAGTGACTCCAATTTGCTTAGGAATGTGACAATATTTAGGGGATGGATTAGGTTAATTAGGAAAGGTTTAAAAGAATCTAGAAGGGGTTTAGGCATGCAAGTGGATTTTGTAGGAAAATGCAAGTGAGAGGAATTTTGGTATTTTCAATTAAAATAAAATCATTTATTTCAATTAAATGGTGTAATTTTCATTTGGATAAATATTCAAATAAATATTAATTTATTTAAATGAAAAAAAGGAAGATAAAGCATTAAAATGCTTGAAGACTTTGAGGGAAACCATTAAAGGCTTGAAGACTTTAAGGAAAAACCATTAAAGTCTTAAGAAGACTTTAAGGCAAGCCATTAAGTTTGAAGACTTTAAGGGAAACCATTAAAGGCTTAAGAAGACTATAGAAGGAAGCCATCAAGTTTGAAGACTTTAAAGCCATTAAGTTTGAAGACTTTAAGGAAAACCATTAAAGGTTTCAAGTGGGTGAGGATAAATAGGATTTTAAATAAATAATTTATTTAAAATAGTTGTGCAACTTGCTTTTGTAGGAAAATACAAGTGGGTGGAGGATAAATGTGGTTTAAATAAATTATTTATTTAAAATAATTGTGCAACTTGCATTTGAAGGAAAATACAAGTGGGTGGAGGATAAAGGTGATTTAAATAAATTATTTATTTAAAATAATTGTGCAACTTGCATTTGTAGGAAAATACAAGTGGGTGGAGGATAAAGGTGATTTAAATAAATTATTTATTTAAAATAATTGTGCAACTTGCATTTGTAGGAAAATACAAGTGGGTAGAGGATAAAGGTGATTTAAATAAATGTTAATTTATTTAAATGTGCAACTTGCATTTGTAGGAAAATACAAGTGGGTGGAGGATAAAGGTGATTTAAATAAATGATTTATTTATTTAAATGTGAGAGGTGAGATTTTGGGGGATTTAAATAAATATATTTAAATGTGAGAGAATATTTAATTAAATAAATATGATTTATTTATTTAATTAAGTGGACATATTTTGTTAAGTGAATTAAATCAAATAAATTGAATAATTTATTTAATTAATAGGAGAAGAGGGTTAAGATGAATTAATTAAATATTAATTTAATTAATTATTAATTAATGGTTAAATAATCAAATAAATACTAAGTATTCATTTAATTAAGTGGACAGATTTATGTGACTACATTTGCCCCTCTTTGAGACGGTGCGGTTTTATCGCGTCGTTTCAAAGAAAGAAAAATAGGTGTGAAGAAATGCCCCATAAAATGTAAATTTAATGGGTGGTATGCCCCCTCGAGAGATAGGCCGAAAAGTTTTGAAAAATCGGGCGATCTCTCGAAAAAGAACGAGAAGTGGAGGGGAGGTAGAATAGAAGAAATTAGAAACAATAGTGAAAGAATGGAAGAAAAATAGAGTGAATACGGAGAAACAACAAGCCAGTGAGTACCTTGAGGTCATGCAAGAGATACATAACAGATGTAATGTGGGGTTTGGATTGATGCTATACAATTGATCAAAATTGGTTGGACAATCTGGTGCAATCGGTTTAATTGCCCCGGTCAAGTCAAAGTGTGACAGTTGATGTCAGTTGGTCGCTTGGACATGATAAAGTCTGAGTAAGTGAATCAAAGTGACCTGATGTGACTTAGACAATTGATGTAATTGCCCGATGAAGTCAAGGTATATGAAGCAAAATACTCGTTGAGACGTAGACAATTGATGTAATTGGTCGTTGGATTGTGTTTGATTGGTTGATCAATTGATAGTGTGTGCGTGTGATGGATGGTTGTGGGGAATCATGGCAACCCCGTTGAGACTAGGTCATTATGATAAATGCCTGATGTAGTCTAGGATTACCATAATCGATTATCTGTTGAGACCCAGAGATACTTGATCAGAGTATCTGTTGATAGTCTAGGTGTGTGGGAGTCGATGTATCCGTGTAGACAGAGTAACTGGCTTAATTTTGTGGATGAGTGAGGATGGGAAGCGATGAAGGGATTAGGATGATGTTGATGATCAAGATAGGGAGGGTGAGGGGGGATTTGATGTTAAATAGAAGAAATGGAGGACCTATTACATTCCTATGGAAGAAGAGGAAAATAGAGTATCCATTGTCATTACTATGTATGAATGATATGCAGCTATTTATGAATGTATGGATGGATGGAATGCAACGAAATGCAATATATACAGATGAGATGGAGTGACGATCCATGGTGCTTTATTTTTCATCATTGAGCTTTAAAATATTGTAAGAAAATACAAGCAACTTGACATAAAGATTCAAGATGACCAGAGTATTTCTTACATGGATTTTGATATAGCAAGTTAATACAAGCAACTTGATATAATGGATCAAGTTGACTTGAGTATTGCTTGCAGAAAAGACAAGGATTATCTCCTTTCATGCATGACTTGGATCGTCCTCCTTGATCTTAGGCTGATCATATCTTGAGACAAGTGCATACCCTAATAAGAGATAAAACCTTTATCCAGTTTGGATGAGGTAGGAGGAACCAAAGAAAAAACATTGTACCTGCAAACAAACAGTATATACATAAAGAATAAAGAACAAGGATCCTTGGTAATGGTTCATGCTCATATGGTCGAGGTATACGTTGTAGTCAGCAAGCCGTAGTGATCTATGACTGTATTTTTGCCTATGATCACGTAACTTAGTGAACTTCCCACGTAGACACCATTAGTACATGCCCCAGAACTTCATCGGAATAATGTGTCGAAGATACACAAACAATGCTGTAGGAACTTGATATAAATTACTAGACCATAAATCAACCAAGTATTTGATAGCATAAACAAAATTTTCTTGTCAAAGAAAATGTCATCTTGTCTTTGTTTTGGTAAGGAAGGATGCATCCTTGTTGAAGATAGTTTTGAGTGTTGATGTTGATTGTGTGGTCGATTGATAAGTGGTCATTTTGTGGAGTATATCACAATGTTTGTTTGGTATCTGTGCGGATGAGTATGTACAATGTGTTGCCATGTTTTTGTTTTATTTTTGATGTTTTTTGATGTTTTTTGGATTTTGTATTGTTTTTGAATTTTTTGGTTTTTTGAAGTGTTTTGAATGTTTTTTGGATTTTGTGAGATAGTTTTAAATGAAGAACTTTAATGAATCATAATACAATGTAGAATCCACTTCCATCAATAGGTTAAGGGCATTGCCCCCAGTTTTAGACATGACTATGCAAAAGCGGGTTGCTTAGACGCATGAAGTATTTATCATAATTGCAGAGAAATAACAAGCCATGGTTTTCAGATGGATGGATGTATGTATGAAGTAGATGTGATCGCAACAAGTCTAAAAGACAATGGAGCCATAGCCTTTACGAGTGGTGCCTATTTGCCAGGTTTTCACCACCGTACTTACCCAAGGTGCCACCGGAGTGGTTGTTCACCATTTGGATGCATGATTTTTCTTTACTTTTTTTGAATGTTTTTTGTATTTTCTTCAGGACATTTTTCTGAATGTTTTTGGTATTTTTTGGTATGTAGGGGAGCCTGATGCTCTGTACAGCTTAGGTATAAAACCGTTTGAGGTGCATGCTGTTGATTGGATCTGTAAGCGGTTCTCCTTCTGATGTAGCCAATTGATATGCCCCGGACCTGAACACAGCAGTGACAACATATGGGCCCAGCCAGTTTGATTCAAACTTGCCCTGATGTTCTCGGTTTGGTTGGTTGCGAGGATTCTCTCATAGAACAAGATCACCTACCTCAAATGTACGAGGTCTAACTCGGTGATTGTAGCTTCTTCTCATGCGCTGCTGATAGGCTTTGAGATGGTTGTATGCAGCTTGTTGCTTCTCATCTAGTAACTCCAAGTCCTGAAGATGGGATACTCTGTATGCTTCATCATCTATCCGATTATGCAAGGAAACCCGTAATGATGGTATCTCAACCTCAATAGATAAGATAGCTTCTGCACCATAGACCAATGAATAAGGAGTTGCACCTGTAGGGGTTCGAATGCTAGTTCGATATGCCCATAGTGCCGGATTTAGTTGAACATGCCAGTCACGACCGACATCATTGACTATCTTCTTTAGGATCCTCAATATGTTTTTATTGGATGCTTCGGCCTGACCATTGCCTTGTGGGTAATAGGGAGTGGAAAAGCAGTGTTGGATATGAAATTTCTCACAAAGTTTGCAGACATCCTGATTTTTGAAAGGAAGACCGTTATCTGTGATGATGGACATGGGTACACCATACCGGCAGATGATGTAGTTGAGGATGAATGAGGTGATCTGCTTGCCGGTGACTTGGGTAAGTGGAACAGCTTCGATCCACTTTGTGAAATATTCGATGGCGGTAATAATGAATTTGTGGCCATTAGATGAAGATGGATGAATCTTACCCACAAGGTGAAGACCCCATTGACAGAAAGGCCATGGTGTCGTGATTGGTTGCAGTTCTTGGGCTGGTGCATGTATCAGGTCGCCATGAACTTGACATTTCTTGCATTTTCTGACAAAGTAGTAGGAATCTTTTTCCATAGATGGCCAATAGTATCCAGCTCGCATGAGTTTCTTGGCTAGTGACAGACCACTTGAGTGAGTCCCACAAATTCCTTCATGCACCTCTTCCAAAGCCTTTGTTATCTCACCTTGTTCCAGACATCGAAGGAGAGTACCATCAAGACTGCGGCAGTATAAGGTTTCAGCAATAATGGTATATCAAGCAGTTTGGCGAATGAAGGTTTTACGTTGGTTATTCGATTGGTTGGGAGGAAGGGTGTGATCGCGGAGATAGGTGTAGAATTCACCATACCATGGGGATTCAGAACCGACAAGGCGACATATCATTTTGGATTCAGGGATATCATAAGCGGGAATCCAAAGCTGTTCTACCAAGAACTCGTAGCGTATTGAATTCTGTGGAAGATCTAAGAGAGATGCGATGGTAGCCATAGCGTCAGCAGCTTGATTCTAATCTCTTGGTATCTGCTCAAAAGTGATAGTAGTAAATGATGCCTTTAGATTGTCCACCATTTGCTTATATGGCATGAGTTTATCATCTTTGGTCTGATATTCATCTGTTGCTTGTCGAATGACTAGTTGGGAATCGCCATATACTTGTAGTGCCTGTAATCTCCATTGTACGGCTAACCTGAGTCCTGTGATCAAGGCCTCATACTCTGTTATGTTGTTTGTATATGGAAATGTGAGCCTGTAAGACTTCGGGATGCTATCACCCTGAGGTGTGATAAATAGAATGCCTGCCCCCGAGCCGTGCCTAGTGTATGAACCATCAAAATATAGTTTCCATGGTTGTGCTGTTGTGATCATGAATATCTCTTCATCTGGAAAATTGGAAATGAGAGGATGATTGCCTATGAGTGGTGCATCAGCCAACTGATCTGCAATAACTTGACCTTTGATAGCTTTACGGTCTACATACTCGATGTCAAATTCACTTAGAATCATCACCCATTTGGCTAAGCGACCTGTCAATGCTGCTTTGCTGAGTAAATACTTGAGTGGATCAATCTTTGCAATGAGTTGTACTTTGTGTGTTAACAGATAGTGCCTCAGTTTAGTGGCTGCTAAGATTACTGCTAGGCAAGCTCGCTCAATAGGCATGTAATTGAGTTCATAGCCCACCAGTGTGCGAGAGATGTAGTAAACAACACACTCTTTTCCTTCTGCATTATGTTGTGCCAGTAGTACACCCAATGCTGTACTTGTTGTTGAGATATAGAGTAACAACGGTCTACTTGGATCTGGTGGGATCAGCAATGGTGGTTTCATGAGATAGTCTTTAAGTGTCTGAAATGCTTGCTGGCATTGGGCATCCCACTGAAAGCGGATGTTCTTGTGTAGCAGGTGTGTGAATGGGTGACACTTATCAGCCAATTGTGCAATGAATCTTCAGATGGATTGAAGCCATCCTTGTAATGTCCTTAACTGACTGATATTCTTTGGTGGTGGCATGTCCATGATTGCTTTTACCTTTGCTGGGTCGACCTCAATACCTTTGCTTGAGACAATGTATCCTAGAAGCTTCCCGGAGGTTACTCCAAAGACACATTTCTTTGGGTTGAGTCGAATATGATATTGTTCCAGTCTATCAAAGATTCTCTCTAATATGTCCAAATGACCTTCTCTAGTGAGTGATTTTGCTAGTAAGTCATCCACATAATCTTCCATCATAGTATGCATCATGTCATGGAAGATGGTGGTCATTGCTCTTTGATAGGTCGCTCCTGCATTCTTTAGACCGAAAGGCATTACATTCCAGCAATACGTGCCCCATGGATATGTGAAGGCTGTCTTATGTTGGTCCTCTGGTGCGATCTTTATTTGATTGTATCCTGAAAAGCCATCCATGAGTGAAAGCATGGCATGTCCTGCTGTCAGATCCACTATGATGTCGATATTTGGAAGGGGGAAGTCATCCTTAGGACATGCCTTATTCAGATCTCTGAAGTCAGAACAAATGTGGATGCCCCCTTTTGGTTTGCCGACAGGCACAATATTGGAGATCCATTCTGCATAATCAATTGGTCTAATGAAACCAACATCTAGGAGTTTCTTGAGTTCTGTTTTGACTAGCACTGCAATCTGGGGATGCATCTTACGAAGCTTCTGCTTGACAGGTTTGGCTCCTTTTGCTACGGTGAGGTGATGCATGACTAAATCAGGATCAAGCCTAGGCATGTCTGCATATGACCATGCAAAGTTGATTTGACGCTGTTGAAAGAACTCTATAAATTTAGGCTGTTCCTCTAGAGTGAGAAGAGAAGCCAGATGTATGAGATGAGGATTGTCAGGAGTCCCCACATTGTATTCTTTGGTTTCCTCGATGAGAATTGTTGATCGTTCCTGTTGTGCATTAGCAAGGAGAATGTCAAACCCTTCATCCTCAGGTGCCTCAGAGAGGTTTTCACCATTGGATACACTCTTTCTTTTTACTTTTGTCAGATCAAACAGTGCCACAATGTGGTTTTCACTGGAAGATCCATGTTTTATTGTTATATTTTTGCAGCTGAAAGGTTTGGCATCCGCCCCAAAGTATGCTGCGCTATTAAGTTCGATGGCGAATCCAGCTTTGTGATCCCCGCTTGGTAGGTTATCCCTTAATTCCAAAAAGTCAATGATGGCCTCATCGTTTTGGAAGAGGTCAAGACATGGGGGATTTGGTTGGTTCCATTCGATGAGTTCAGGGTGGATAATGGGCATTACTTCATCGATTAGGTTAAGTGCTTTGGACGTATCAGTGAGGGTTAAGACATTATGGTGAAGGTTGTTGATGGTACTTTCCTTGTCAGAATCAGGCGTAGGATGAGACATAGGGTCTGTGGAAGATGTTTCCAGTTCAGGAACCCAAGTGGTCTTTATCTGTGCTTCTCCGTAAACAGGGATATCTTTGCATGGTGGAGGTGGTGATATGTCTTCCTCATCTGAAGTGTTAAGCTGTACAGAATCAAATTCCCATTCATGCGAGTCGGTCTCTGAGTCACTTTCCAGCATCCGATTACTATACCATATTGGGATGTCTTTTGAGTTAAATACTGCAGGTGTGATTGGTTGATGTACCTTTGTAGTGATTGGTGCTACAGGAAGATTGATGGGGATCAAGGAATCTAATACGAGGAGTATCGGTAATATTGACTCAGTTGCTTCTGCTGGAACTGCTGGTGCTATAGATGTTGTTGCGGGTTCTGACATAGTTGCTGCTGCTAATGGTACTATTGATGGGATTACTGGTTTGCTTGGTGGGATGATTGGTATTGGTGATAGTTGTGTTGGGGTTTTGAACCTCGATGGGGCAGTTGGGATGGTGCTTGATGGTGCCTTGATTATAAAAGGTGTCCTCTTTGCAGTAGGTGGACAAAATGGTTTGTTGGGTTTTCCTTTGAATCTGAGCTTAGGAAAGATCTCTTTTTCAAAGCCTAGGCCTGTGTTACCTTTGGGCTTTAATTCCGGCAGCAGAGGTTCATGTCGTCCTTGTTTGCAATATCCTAAAGCACTCCGACCATCATACTCCATTCGTTGCATAATGAGGAGACCTTTGCCATACTGTTCCGTAGGAAGTGTAACTCGCGGTATATCAGTGGTGATGGGATCTTTATAGATCCATTTCACTAGGTCCTCATCTTGTGTTTCTTCCTCTTGACTCTTTCCAAGAACGAAGGGCGTCAAAGCACATGCTGGTATGTTTAGTGGTTGCTGGAGTACCTGCTATGGTTTACCATGTGTTCTGGGAGAAGTGGGCATTTGTCCCACACAAAAGAGTTGACTCAAGTTGTATTCCCCAGGACCTTCCTCTACGATCTTCATCTTAAGATTTTCTTGCTTGGGTATAGTGGTGTTTGAACGGGCAAGAGAGGCGGGACTTATATATGATGTGGAGGAAATGGCTTCTCTATTATTAGGAACGGTAATCTTTGGTTGATGGTTGATATTATGGCAATATGCAAAGGGATTTGCGTCACCCAGAATTGTGATCTCTACTCCGTTATGTGGGAACTTGATACATTGATGGTAGGTAGATGGAATGGCTTGCATGGCATGTATCCAAGGTCTTCCTAACAATAGGTTGTATGGCAGAGGAAGGTCCAGAACCTGACAAATGATGTGCTTTACCACGGGGCCCACTCGGATTGGTAGTACCACAACTCCTTTGGATGAACGCTCCACATCGTCATAGGCTTTGATTGTGATCTTCTGATGAGGATCCACTGATTCGACCGCATATCCCAATGCTGTGACCAACTGTAGTGTACAAATGTTTAGGCCTGCTCCATTATCGATCAAGACTCGCTTGATCCGATGCTGGTTAATAAATCCTTCGATGTGGAGTGAGGCGTTATGTGGTTGCTGGAAGGAAGAGTTGTCACTTTCGGAAAAAGTGAGACAAGGTGATGACTTTAGACTTCCAACCATGGCTTGAAATTGGTCTGTATTTAGATTTGTAGGGACTGACGCCTCTTGGAGTGCTTGATCCAAGATAGTTTTATGAGAGGGTGATAGGTGGAGAAGCTCTAAAATGGATATAAGTGTAGGGGTTTTGTCTAATTGTTCCACAAGATTGTACTGCTTTGGGATGGAGGTGGTGCCTTGTGGAGCTGCCTTCATGGTAACTTTGCCGCGACGTGTAACAACATTGCAATTTGAGTTGGGATTTTTGAATGTTATAGTTGCAACTTGTTCATTGGCATCATACAGATGATTTACAGTGTAATTATACGCAGCTTGTGTATAATCAGTGGTATCAGTGCCTCGCCGGGAAGTGGAAGGACCCCTTTGATCTTGTGATGGAAGTGGATTTTTGAACATCAGATGATCATTATTTGTTGTTTTTGGGTCATGTCCTTCAATTTCAATTTCTCCTCGATCAATAAGATCCTGAATGAGATCTTTCAATCGGTGACAATTAGTTGTCTTGTGCCCTCTTCCTTGATGGAATTCACAGTGTTCAGTATCTCTCCACTAGGCCGGTTTGACCTGAGGCTCATAGTTTGATAGTTTAGGTAGAGTGACCAAATTTTGAGAAATGAGTTGTCGCAATACTATTTCAATGGGTTCCCCTAAGGGAGTGTATGTGCGTTTCTGTTTTTGCTGACGAGGTCTAGGTTCATCCTGAGATGTGATGCGACCTTGATTAGAAGGAACATTTGTGTTGTTTTGAGGCGGAGGATTTTGTCCGGCAAATCGAAGCACAGGTTGTGCATTTTGTATAGTCCTGGCATCCACAACCCCATCATTGACGATATTTTTGTTTTTAATCCAGAAGTTTGGTTTATCGCTGTTGAAGCGTGGACGAGGACCATCTTTTGGTTCATTAAAGATTTTGATGAGTCCTTTCTTGCTGAGTGCCCTTTCACATTTCAAACCCTTGGTGATCATATCATTAAAAGAGTCTGTGTCTTTGACATTCAGGTGAAATTCCATTTCTTCGTTTAAGTTGGAAATGAATATTTCCACTAGTTCTCGTTCAGGTAACTGAAGAGAATGTCTGCTAGACATTTGACGCCATCATTGCAGGAATACTGAGAATTGTTCACCTGGTTTTTGTTTGGTGTTGCACAGATCAGCCATGGTGATGTCGCGTTCAATGTTATGAGAGTAATGAGCTAGGAACTTCTGGATGAGTTCCTCAAATGTTCTAATGCCACCTGGTAGTCAGGAAAACCATGATGTGGTTGTTCCTCCCAAGCTTTGGGGAAAAAGGCACATTAGGTAGGTGTCTTCATATGCCACTTCAAGACAAGCGGAATGAAATTCTCTGACATGATCACGAGGATCTCCCTTTCCTCTATATTTTTTGAATTTGGGTGTTTCGAATCCTCGTGGAAAGGGTGGCATATAAAGATTCCTATCAAAAGGATAGGGACAGATGTCATTGAGTGAGAATTGGTTAGTCTTGACACCACTATGAAGCTGTTGGGCGAGATTCTCGACTTGTTGCCGCAACATCTCCATTTCATTTGGAGGAGGAGGTGGTGGGTTACCTCGAGGAATGTTATATCTGATGGGATCTCTACCTCTTTCCTCTTCATGGCGACTTTGTCTTTCTGATGCTTGTCTTAATTGGGCAAGATCAAAGTCAGAGGGGAGTTTTGCTCCTTCTTGAGCGAGTCTTAAGAAGTGAGCATCCGCATTGCTCCTGAGTATTTCGTCAAAAAGTCTGTTAAAGAGAGGGTTATGCTGAGCCCTTTCTATTGTTGCAGGAGTGGGAGTACTTGGGTTTTTGTCATCTGCATTTCCTCCAAGTGCTTCTTGAAATTCATTGAGATTTTCCTCTTCTTCTTCTCCCCTTTCTATTTCTCGTTGCCTGGACTGTGATCGGGTTTGGGTCATTTTGTTTATAATCTTTTTGTTGAAGTTGTGTGAAAATGATGATGAGTTTTTGTTGAAATGAGAGGTTGATGGTTGGTGAATTGTGTTGCACATGGATCTCTAGCACCTTTAAGGTGGTGTAGCGTCCTAAAATTGCGACACTTGCAATTTCGACTGCATTTGGGTCTTCACGATGGCGATGCAACACAGAACCTGAATGGAGACCTCAAAACTTGTTCATGACATCAAAAACTGCATTTCTCAGCACCCTGGCCTGATCCTCCTTGCACCCTGCTGTCCCGGGAGGTGGGACCATGGCGCCCAGCGCCCTGGTCCCTGGCCCTATTTTGGGCCTGGTCTCTTATGGGGCTTTGGGTCTTTAAGTTTGCAAATTGGAAAATATTGTTTCCTGGTCGGCCTAAGGTCGGGAAAATCAGTCTTTCAACCCTAATTGGCGAGTATATAAACGACATTTCCTCTCCCATTTTGGTAGATGGAAAAAAAGGGCGGAAACAATATTCAAGCATTCAAGCATTCCTTCAAGCAATTGAGCATTCTAAGTCTCCATTCAAGGCTAAGTGTTGCATTCAAGACAAGGATTCAACCATTGAAGAGGAGATCACTTACAACACATTACATACAACATACATTACACCTTCGCATGTAAGAATACAAACATTCTTACAACAAGGTATCAGTACTTGTTTACATTACAAACATTTACATTTACAGCATTCTCATTTCTTGGTTAATTCCAAAACCGGGGTTTGACCTAAAGGCAAACCCCTCATCCCTAACCCCCCAATCATCCTCTCTTTTCTGTGTGTAGGTTGTAGGTACGTGACTGTAATTGAAGATCTGGAATCCTTGTGCAGAAACGAACAAATCCACCTTCGTTTTGCGGATTTTTCGGAGGACCGTGTGCACGCCGGGCGCCATCATCCCGTCAACTTTCGCTCAAATTTGTAGAACAGCACCATCTCGAGATTTTACTGCTAATTCCAGGTCCGCAGCTTCATCCCATATCCCTATCTCTATTTATAAGCGAATGTTTCCCACTTTACATGCATTCCTAGTTCAATCTTTCTATCTACATTCTTTACAAAAGAGGGTATCCTTGATGTCTTACCCCTTGAAACTCATCTAGAATCCAATCTTGCATTGCATGGGATTGGATCTTGTGGGTTTCAACCCCTCTTTTGAATGTAAAGTCTCTCCTAAGTGAAAACCATCAACCCTAGTGACTCTCCCTTCTCTCTCCTCGGAGTTGGGGAGGGGAGAACAACTAGGGTTCGATTTTTCCGCTTTACAGGTGGATGTAACCAAAATTCCTTCATTGAATTGCTTGTTTGTTTGATAAGTTTTGATGTGATAAGGTGTAGAGAAATCTAAGATGTGTTACAGATTTAACTACCTAGTAATGAGAGGATTCACTCATGAACTAGTTTTAACATGCGTAGATGTGTCTCTTAGGATGCTTATCCTAGATGTAGAAACAATCTAAGAAGTGATGTGATGTGTTTGATTTCAAGCAATATCTAAAAGAGAACTTGGGACAAGAACCTCTTAATGTTTTGAGAGTTGGGACAGATTGATGATGAAGTGATGATGTATGAGTGAGATGATGGATGAAAATGTTTTCAACTTCAATAAAAACTTTGTGTTACAAATGGGACAAACTCTATCTCTTCTCTTTCGGGTGTTGGTGATATTTCTCGAGCTGTGTTGTATGTGATACAGACGTTTGGGAAGAAGTTGGGATTAATCTTTCCTCCTTGGTTTTTGTGATAACTCAGAGCTCTATATTGCATAAAAGCTATGTGGTTCAATGATTCGGAATCAAATTCGTTTGTTTTTCCTTGAAGGTAGAGATGCATGTGACGTAGAAAGACTCTATGTGAGACAAAGATTTGTCTATTTATATAGAAGAATTTCCTCCTTTTGATCAAAGCCTTTGAGCTTAATGGTCTTCTTTTCAAGTTGATATTCTGATGACGCTTCTTCTTTCGCAAGATGTGAAGAATGGTCACAAAGGTTTGATTTTTTTGTTGTTTGCACTTTGTTTTTGATGTGTTTGGTTGTTTTGAGAAATGTTTGGTTGGATGAATATTTTGTTTTTGGGAGTGATTTTCTGATTTTTTCTTTGACAAGAAAACAAAGCAAGCACACAAACACAAGAATGTTGCCTAAAAGGCACAAATGAGTATGGGTCTAGATTAACCCAATCCTTGGACTTGTATATGACCCTTCCTTTAGATGTATTTTAAGGTGTATTTCCAAAGCCTGAAGTCGGCTCAATTTGCACTTGGTCTGTAAAATGAACACACTTCAAACACTTTTTATCTCTAAGGTCAAATGGCCAGTTGTGATAAATTTAGCTCACATCTTGATATTTCTTCGACTTTGGTACTACATACCTTATGAATCCCGCCGTGGTAGGTAAGGATGTGATATACTAAGTCTTGCACGAGCATAACAAATAGATGATCCCTGTGATGGGGGAGTCACCACTTTTATCAAGCTACAAGTGACTTTTCAAAAAGCTATGTTTCTACTCAAGGAAATATGTATGGTGAGTATCTTGGGAGCAAAACCATCTATGCTCTTGCACTAAATTATATCGCAAATATCCTCAATCAATAGAACGGATGGGCTACTACTTAAAGGTGTTTAGTCATGTTCAATGTTTTTGGACATAAGTTCATTCTGCAGTGACTCACTTAAGAGCCTTGCAACTGGTGGTGGGGCCCATTTGTCCTTTCGTCCAGTTACACTGTAGGAACAGCTATACCTAAGGCTACAACTTTCGCTCTCACCTGATTTCTATAGCGGCTCGAAGGATTTACCGCTCGAGGTCATTCCCAAGAGTATCGATCCCTTGGTAGGCCTCTCTTAAAAAGATAAAATTTTTGAGTGTTACTAACACTTTTCTCTTGCACCTAGGACCACGAGAGCCAAGGGAGAGGATAGTGTGTGTTAGAAGTAGGACCACTCAACCAACTCTTTTGCACAAGTGTGCCAAACACAAAATTCACTCGTTCTTTTTAACTTGTCATCGCAATGATTTTCTATCTATTTGGAGATGTTGCTCCAACAATCATGGTGTTCTTTTTAATTTTCAAAGGCAATTGTTTGAGTAAACTAGAATTTGAAAATTCAGGTTAACTTAATGAAAAACACGTTTGCATGAAGTAAAATTGCTGTAGAAATGAGACAAGTTGATTGTGAATTTTATTTGCACCAAAAATGGAAGTGTGGATTGTGAGTTTTAGCTTGATGCAAGAAATAAAATTTGCCTTGTTGATTTTAAGCACCAAGAGAATTTGTTCCTAACTTTGCAAAAAAATAAATTTGCGTGTTTGTTTTTGTGATTCTTTTTAGCTTTGAACAAATGTGATTCTTTTTAGAGCTCTAAACGAAAGATGTGGTTCTTTTTAAAACTCCAAATGAATGTGTAGTTGATTTTAACCCAAAAGGAAAATGAATTTATTTTATCCTAACTTGAAAGACGAAGTTAGAAATATGAACAAATTTATTTCCTAAGCTAAAATTGCTAAAAAAATCCTATTGTAGGGGTTAGTTAAAACCTGCATAAAAGATAATTAGTTAGAAAAATCCACATGTTTTGGTGGGCTTCTACAAGCCTAAAATTTTTGGTTTTCGGTTACAAGGAATTTTCTTACAAATCTCTGTTACAATAGCTCTACTCTGTGTGAAAACAGAAGTGCTATTTAACACGAAAGAGCAACAGTATAGACAATAGCACTAAAGTATCAATTTGCAAAGGTGCTAAATTGAGAACAAAAATGCAAGAGAATGACCTGTGTGTCAATTAAAACATTCAAAAGTTAGTAGTCTTCAAAATGATTTCTCTTTGATTCACGTCGGGTTCACCAAATGATGCTCTGCAAAAAGGATTAGAAAATCTGTTTGATGGCAACACACACAAGAGCACAAGAAACAAACATTAGTGTTAGCAACAAAAGATTATCCTAAACAGGCATATCAAGAGAGATATTAAGCATGAAATAGAAAGCATATAAACATAGAATAAAATAGCTAATCAAGATGCTCATAGTTGCTCCTCCCTTGTTCCTCTCCTCTCCAAGTCCCAAATGAGTGTAGCTCTCAGCTTTTAGCACTAGCCATGGATGCCATATGGAGATTCAAGATAGTTTAATATGATAAGCAAAATGCTATGCAAGTGTAGATAGTGATGCTATGAGAAAGCTCTATGCTAATGCCAGTATAACAACAATACTCTAATGCTTCTTTTTTGCTTGAGGAGAAGGGTTCTATTTATAGAAGAAATGGGGAAATGAAGGGTTAAGATTGAGTAATCTTAACAAGGGTTAGGATTGAAAGATATTCAATCCATGTGAGACTTTCAACCCAATCCCATGTTGACAAGTGTCACCATGAGGAGGCTTGAGAGGAGAGATAAGGAGCATTAAATGCTTGAGAGGACATGATGGTTACCCTAGTCAAAGAAATAAATGCTTTGAAGAGACACATGGGTTACATGAGGGTTAAGTTAGGGGTCAAAGTCCTTAACCATGGGTGCAAGTGGAATTAACCATTAATGGTCATGTAAGAGCCATAAGTGGTTTGGAAGACTTTAGAAGTTAATTTGTTTAACACACCAATCATTAATTGCTTTGCAAAGACTTTGGAGTCTTTGAGAAGTGACTCCAATTTGCCTAGGAATGTGACAATATTTAGGGGATGGATTAGGTTAATTAGGAAAGGTTTAGAAGAATCTAGAAGGGGTTTAGGCATGCAAGTGGATTTTGTAGGAAAATGCAAGTGAGAGGAATTTTGGTATTTTCAATTAAAATAAAATCATTTATTTCAATTAAATGGTGTAATTTGCATTTGGATAAATATTCAAATAAATATTAATTTATTTAAATGAAAAAAAGGAAGATAAAGCATGAAAATGCTTGAAGACTTTGAGGGAAACCATTAAAGGCTTGAAGACTTTAAGGAAAAACCATTAAAGTCTTAAGAAGACTTTAAGGGAAGCCATTAAGTTTGAAGACTTTAAGGGAAACCATTAAAGGCTTAAGAAGACTATAGAAGGAAGCCATCAAGTTTGAAGACTTTAAAGCCATCAAGTTTGAAGACTTTAAGGGAAACCATTAAAGGTTTCAAGTGGGTGAGGATAAATAGGATTTTAAATAAATAATTTATTTAAAATAGTTGTGCAACTTGCTTTTGTAGGAAAATACAAGTGGGTGGAGGATAAAGGTGGTTTAAATAAATTATTTATTTAAAATAATTGTGCAACTTGCATTTGTAAGAAAATACAAGTGGGTGGAGGATAAAGGTGATTTAAATAAATTATTTATTTAAAATAATTGTGCAACTTGCATTTGTAGGAAAATACAAGTGGGTGGAGGATAAAGGTGATTTAAATAAATTATTTATTTAAAATAATTGTGCAACTTGCATTTGTAGGAAAATACAAGTGGGTGGAGGATAAAGGTGATTTAAATAAATTATTTATTTAAAATAATTGTGCAACTTGCATTTGTAGGAAAATACAAGTGGGTAGAGGATAAAGGTGATTTAAATAAATGTTAATTTATTTAAATGTGCAACTTGCATTTGTAGGAAAATACAAGTGGGTGGAGGATAAATGTGATTTAAATAAATGATTTATTTATTTAAATATGAGAGGTGAGATTTTGGGGGATTTAAATAGATATTTATTTATTTAAATGTGAGAGAATATTTAATTAAATAAATATGATTTATTTATTTAATTAAGTGGACAGATTTTGTTAAGTGAATTAAATCAAATAAATTGAATAATTTATTTAATTAATAGGAGAAGAGGGTTAAGATGAATTAATTAAATATTAATTTAATTAATTATTAATTAATGGTTAAATAATCAAATAAATACTAAGTATTCATTTAATTAAGTGGACAGATTTATGTGACTACAGGTATTACTACTAAAAATCTTGCACATTATTCCCCAACACAACCATAACTTGATCAAGAGCAAGTAGTATGGCTGAATATAGGAGAAGAAGGAGAGGAAATTAATTTTTTTCAACAACTAATGGTGTTAACTAGGGAACCATTCATAGAACTTCAAGAAGATGATATGGTACTCTCTAACATCATAAGAAATCATTATGGAGTAGCTCAACAATCATCGGGTATACTAGCGAGTCCTTTGCATATTCTTCTTCCGTCTACAAGCTCTTTAGATTCTCCTGCAACCACATACATATTTCATACACTATTACCGCAGGAGATCCAAACCTCTTATCTATCTAAAATATCTAATGTTGAGTCAATCACTCAAGTAGAAGTTGCCCCAGGAAGAAATTTGAGTGTCAATAGTCAACTAACAACATATTAAAGATTGTCATTAATGGAATTACTCAATGCCCAAAATCAAGCCTTCGCATGGGATTATCATGACATGAGGGGATTAAGTCCTACATTATGTACCCATAGGATTTATATAAGAGAAGATTGTAAACCAATTAGACAACCCCAACGAAGGATTAATCCTGCCCTAAGGGAAATAGTTAAGGAGGAACTACAAAAGTTGCTTAATGCAGAATTTATTTACCCTATTTCAGATAGTCAATGGGTTTCTCCCTTGGTTATAGTTCCAAAAAAAGGAGGGAAATGGAGAGTTTGTGTGGACTATAGGGAGCTCAACATTGCTACCAAAAAGGATCACTTTCCACTTCCATTCATAGATCAAGTGTTAGATTCTCTAGCAAGTAAGCAATACTTTTCATTGTTGGATGGGTTTAGTGGTTATAATCAGATCAGAATAGCTCTCGATGACCAGTAAAAGACCACATTTACTTGCCCTTGGGGAACATATGCCTCTTCAGTTCTCCCTTTTGGTTTATGTAATGCTCATGCAGCCTTTCAAAGGGTCGTCCTCAGTATATTCTTATATATATCCCATGATTGTATGGAAATTTACATTGATGATTTTACTGCTTATGGAGCCACCTTTAAGGAAGCATTGCAAAATCTTGCCAAAGTGTTGTAGTACTATGAGGATCATAATTTATCCCTAAAAAGTGAAAAATGCTTCATGATGATACAAGAAGGAATAGTGTTGGGGCATCATATTTCTCAAACAGGTATTCAAGTAGATCTAGCCAAAATTGAGGTAATACTTGCTCTTCCTGCCCCCCTCCAAAACAAAAGGATGTACAAAGTTTTTTAGGCCATGCAGGGTACTATAGGAGATTTATCAAGGACTTTAGTAAAATGGCAGGACCTATGTATTCTCTATTAACAAAAGATGCTGAGTTTGAATGGATAGACAGATGTGAAGAGGCGTTTTCTAAACTTAAAGGAGCTTTAACTCAGGCCCCTATGCTTAAAGGACCTGATTGGTCTCTTCCTTTTCACATTCATATAGATGCATCATATTTTGCAATAGTAGCAGTTTTGGGGTAGAATAAAAGAGTTTTGGAGAATGCAATTTATTATATCAGCAAAAATTTGCAAGGACCAGAGTTGAATTATGCTATCACTGAAAAGGAAAGGTTAGCTGTCATTTATGCCCTCAATAATTTTAGGCACTATATCACTGGTTATCAAATCTTTGTGCATACTAATCATGCAACCATCAGGTACCTCATGAATAAAAGTTCCATTGCAGGTAGGTTGGCAAGATGGTTGTTGTTAAAGCAGGAATTTGACATTACTATCATAGATAAACTAGGTAAAGAAAATGTAGTGGCAAATTTTGTGTCTAGAATTCAAACATTAGACAATCTTGAAGCCATTGATAATTCTTTTCCAGATGAGAATTTGTTTTCAATTAATTTGAATAGTCCATGGTATGCTGACATAGCTAACTACTTAGCAGCTAACAATATCCCTCCTCTTTTCTTGCCAAAAGAAAAAAAATTGCTGGTAGAAAAGAGTTTCAACTTTTCATGGATAGTAGATTGCTTATTTTATACAGGACCAAATCATGTTATGAGGCAATGTGTTAGAGAAGATGAAACTTATGATATCCTTCATGCCTGTCATGATGAGCCTTGTGGAGGTCACTTTTCTACTAAGAGAACAACTCTCAAGATATTGACTATAGGGTATTACTGGCCAACTTTGCACAAGGATGCAATCAAATATACTGGAAAAATGTGACAGATGTCAGCGAATGGGAAGAACAACTTGGTCTAATGAAATGCCTTTACATCCACAAGTGGTTGTTACACCATTTGACAAATGGGGCTTAAACTTTGTTGGGCCAATTGATCCATCATCAAATGGTCTGTTATACATTCGTGTTTGTACCGACTATGTCACAAAGTGGGTTGAGGTTAAAGCATTCAAGTATGCTAGAGATAATAAGGTAGAATTTTTTTTATATGAAGAGATCTTTACTCGGTTTGGAGTTCCCAGAGAAATTGTGATAGATCAAGGGGCATAATTCACTTCCACTTTGATCACTGCCCTGGTTAATGAATACAATGTAGGGCACAAAAAATCCACTCCCTATCATCCTCAAGCAAATGGACAAGCAGAGATCACTAACAAGGAACTTGAATCTATATTGACCAAAATAGTAGCTCTTAACTGTTTTTGCAGCACAAGAGGAAAGGCTCCTACATCTTAATGCCTTAGATGAAATAAGAAAGTCATCCCCGCAACACACATAAACAATTCAAAATCAGCGCATGAAGTGGCATGATCACTACATCAAAGACAAATCATTCAAGCCAGGTGATTGGGCCCTTCTCTATGATTCAAGGTATAAAGACAACTTGGGAAAATCATAGACACGTTGGTTAGGACCTTATGAGATAACTGAAACATTATCTAATGGTGTCGTTTGACTATCCACAATTGATCATGTCAAATTTAAATTATTAGTCAATGGTCATCATCTGCGCTTGTATCACAAGCCTCTTAACAAGGATGAATTCCTACAACAATTCTCCACGCCAGAAAATGTCAAGATTCCTATAGCAAATGGCAACGGCTTTGCTGTTACCTCTCCCTCCTAAATCTTTGCTGCATGCTCATAATAAATACTTCCATATCTGGTGGAAGTACATTTCTGTGCAATAAATATTCCATTCTATATTCACTCATTTCTTTCCACTCTCTTCATTCATTTCCACCTCATTTTCCATGCATGATGGCTCAATGTTGTTTATAATAAATTTATTCAGTTGCAGGAATTATCACGCAATGTCAGGTATGCTTGTGTGTATTTTTTTTATTACATGAATATAATTAAACTATATTAGCTATCATTATGATATTTTGCATAGTGTCCTTTTAGGTCATCCTCCACATGTGTGGACACTTGTTAAACCTTAGGTTGGGGGGGGGGGGGGAGTACATGAAGAATTAGTCTAGCAGATAATTCTTATGTCATCACAGATTGAGTTTTAATTTTTCAAATTTTTGGTTTGAGGTGATATTTTGTACTTTGTCCTTTTGTCTACCTAGAGTTATTTTAGAATTATAGCTGGCTTTTGACCAAATAAGAGCATATTGAGTATATTTCAATTGCAGAATTGGGCAAATTTATGCTATTAGTGAATAGAAAGTGTTATTGTTGCAATGGGTGGTCCACCTGTTCATCATGAACCAATAGGTTAATGTGGGTGGTCCACCTGTTCATCATGAACCGATAGGTTAATGAAGTCCTTCTTCAAGACCAAGAATGTGAGCCAGTATTCAGCAATAGTGGGTGGCTGGATTATTTTGTGAAGTTGACTAAGTTTAATGAGAAAATTGCAAGGGAATTTACCCGCACACTTTTAGATGGAGAAGCCCAGGTAAAAGGTTTGAGAGTTTTGGTGACAAAGGAATGGATTGTAGAAGTAACTGGGTTGCCAATAGAGGAGAAAATTACCCAGAATCTAAAGATGCACGTAGTGCAAGGGCAAATTTTACATGACAGGGAGACCTATCCTTAGTAATAGATAGACATGGAGCTAGATGAGAATCTCTTCCGCTTGAATGGAGAGAAGTAGCATTATATGTTTTGAAGTATTTAACTTGTGAAGGAAGGTTCTCGTGTCTGCATTCCCATCATTTCAATCTTTTGAGTCATCTACACCATGGGAGAAGGATGAATGTTTTGAACATATTGTACAACCTTCTTTCCATAAGCGCAACATAAACCCAGAAAGGTAGGCCTCACTTTGTTTCTCATCATTGTCTAATTAAGTTGTTGGTTGGAATATCTTTGAGAGACATCTCTCCAATGTCTTGGAATTAATTTGTTGAAATTAGAAGGTTTAGGGTAGAAAATGTGGGTTTAGTGGAATCACTTCCATCTCAAGAGCGGGGAAATTTTGAAAATATTGAAAAACTTGGTTCCCCTATTGAACCCTCATCCTCCAGAATATCACCAAAGAAAAATGTCCTGTACCAGAGGAACCCTTACAAGAAAAAGCTACAATAGGGGTTCCTTCTAAAAGCCTAATAAAAACTAGGGCTATCGTACGAAAGGAAAATGACAAAAGAAAATAGGTTGATGGTGCAGGAGCACCCAGTTTTGGTTGCATTTTAAAAGTTTTTACAATTTTGGTGTGATTAGGTTCAAATGTGTGTTTTCTCAGTTTGAAATAGCGTCCAATAAGTGCATCGAGATAACCTACTCTGATGAGTTAGCATTGGCTTGGAGCGGAGTCATTGGGTATCAGCGAGAGTGGTTTCAAACTACCCCGATGACCTGATGAGAAAACAAAGGTGCAGAGTATTATCATCGGCTATCAAGGAGAGTAGTTTCAAGCTATCCCACAGACCCGATAGGAAAGTGGACAGAGTTTCAAGCTATCCCGTGGACCCGATAGGAAAGTGCTAGTCGGGGAAAGAGTTATCGGGTATTGGGAGGAGTGTTTTCTTGTTACCCCGATAACCCGATAACAAAGCGCAAGCGGAGGAGGTCGACTTTGGAGACATCAACCATCAAAAAAGAACAATGTCATGCCACCCGATGACCTAATAGAAAGTGCGAAGAGTTGGAGGTTGTCATCAGACATCGGTAACCTTGTTTGGATGTTACCCCGATGCTCTGATAGAACCCGTCCGATAGTTACCGCTAGAAACTGTTGGTAATGAAATCAATCCTATCCAATAGGAGGAGTTCACGATAGGGGGAGGAATGTATAAAAGACCCAATAGGCATCTAAAAACGGTTGTTGTTTTTGAATGTAATAACTTGCCACAAAGAATGCATCTGTTTTCCTGAATAAAAAGAGAAGTTTATTTTCTGGTTTCCATTCAGTGTTTGATTTCTGTTGTGAATTGCAATAATGTTTTAGAATCTTTAAGTTCATATTGTAGTCTATGTAAACGATTCATTTGTCTATTTTGCGAGTTACTGGGTTGAACCCAGGAATAAGCTCAAAATCTGTAAATAAGTTTTCCTCTTTCAGGTTTGGTTCTTTGTTTGTAAATAACAACATGGCTCTGGCTTGAAACTTCACATGACCATTGGAGGTTGTCAAGCAGAGCCAATCATGTACAGTAGGTTTTCATTTGTGGAAGTCAAGGAGATGGCATTAGCTAATCCTGCAAACTAGCCCTAGGCGAGCTTGGTGATAGTCCGGCTAGGTGTCAGTAGTGTGAAGGAGATAACTTGTAGGGGAGAAATTTATTGAGAACTGGAAGAGGATCCAAAAGGATATAAGCCCTTGAACTTAGTATTTTTGTAATTGAAAGGAGAGAGTTTGCCAAACCAAACATGAAGGGTGGTTTTACAAAGAGAGAGACCATGTGTTGTCTACCCTACACCCCTGCAAGGATATAGTGAACAAGCTTACCTTGTGAGATTGAGGAAGGTGAAAAAAGAAAATGATTGGTAGGGGAGTACATAGGAGAAGACTATGGACCCTAATAGAGAACATGATTATACCATCAAATAACTCCAGTTGGTGGTAAATTAGGACTCTCCCTATCAAAGTGGTTTTAGAGCAAGTTAAGACTTGGAGAGAAACTTGTTGATGACCGACACTGTATCCGTAAGAGAAAATAGTCTTAGAATGGTGACCAACGCAGAGTTAGCCAAGAAGGTAGAAGATCAAGAGGAAGAGAATAGACTCTTGAGAGAAAGATTGCTACAATTGGAGAGAAAATTGGACATAGTTGAGGATAAAATTGAGAAAGTAGAAATTAAGGTCAATGAAGGGAAGGGAAAATAATCAGTAGAAGAGGATAGGATACTTGAACTAGACCCTGTTCTTCCCGAAGAACCTTTCCTTAAAGAAATTAAAGCCTTAGGCGAAAAATATTTAGGAGTGCCACATTTTCATGGGAAAATGGAGCCTGAAGTAGTTATGGAATGGATCGAAGGAATGGAGAATAACTTTGAGTGTGATGGACTCAGTGAAGCCCAAAAGGTGAAGGTAGCTAAGTCCAAGTTGAGAGGAGCAGCCTTAACTTGGTGGAAATTTATCCAAGAAGAGAGGAAAAAAGAGGGTAAGAACCCCATAGCTACTTGGAAGGGTATGTTAGCCAAGGTGAGGGAAACCTATATCCCTGAAAACTACGAAATCCAGTTGCATAAGAGGAGACAAAACTTGAGGCAAAGAGACTTGGATGTGAGCAGCTACACAGAGGAATTTCAGAAGTTGTGTCTGAGATCCAAGGTGGTAGAGGATGAGAGCATCAAGGTAGCCAGATACTTGAATGGTCTGAGATGGAATATTCAAGAGGAGTTGAGTTTGTTAAGTCCTAACACCATACATAAGTGCTATCAATTGGCACTGAAGGTGGAGGAAAAGAGAAACAAGAAACAAGAACAAAACAACAAAGGTTGAGGTAGAGGAAGAGATGGCAGAGGTCATAGAGGTAGCTATAGTGGCAGAGGTGTAGACCAATGTGTTAGGCCCAATATGGAAAGCTAATGTACTGAGAGGGGAGGGGTGAATTAGTACTCCAAAATTTTTTTTGATTAATAACTTTACTGTTATGCATAAACAGAATAGTGCAGTAACATAAAATAAAGCTAAAACAAATAGATAACAATCATACATGATTCACTCCATAACACATATATTTTGGTTATGTAGAAACTCTTGGTTAGAGAGAAAAACTACGGTGGGGATGGCACCCACAACTTCACTACTACAATAATAAAGAGTGCTCAGTTAGAGCTACATATTAGCTATTTCTGATAGCTTACCCTGTTAGGAGTAACAAGATCTATTAGATCTACCTTGCTAAAGGATTTTACAACATTTAATCTAAATGTTGCACCTGGTTAGAGGCTTTACAATTTATAGACTTGATTAGAGTCTTTTACCTTGTTAAAGGTTTCTCTTACAACTTCACAATATCACAATAAAATCATTACAAATATCTGCAACTTTACATCTGAAATGTTATAGCAGATTCTATATGCTCAGAATAGATTACCTTGCTTATAGCATACCTCGGTAACCCATATAGTAACTCAGTAAACCCTTCTGTTTACTCTGTTCTTCAACTGTTCTCTAAAAACCTTCTCGGTGACCTCTGTGTCTCTGTAACAGTCTTCTTACACCCATGCACACACCTTTAACTCTTAACTCATGTTGTATAAATAGATCTCTTATGACAGTGATCCAAATCATTGCTTCAATCTCACAAACACAATTTATTGAATGAATAATCATGTAAAATATTTCATTGGTTAGATAACCTCAAAATCATACACAATCTTTAAGTGCAATTTCCAATGTGATAACGGTTAGATGTGCCTCGATCTTGTAACACGTTTTCATATGCATGTCCAGGTTTAATGAATCTGGTAACATGTTTCACTCGGTGTAAATCAACTCGGTGTGTCATCTTTGCTACTCGGTAAACATTTAAAGATACTCGGTAGACAACTCGGTGTATACTACGTTCTGTGACTGCTTTCTTCTGTAACTGACTAGATTGTACATACCGATTGAATATTTTGGTAATAGATAACCGACTAGAGTACATAGTATAACTTTGGCATAAAACTAATGGCAATCTGATAAGTAGTAACAATCTCCCCTTTTGACATTAGTTGAGATGTTTGACAAAAACTACTTTCAAAGTTATAACTCAAAAATCTATATACTTTGCAAAATGACTATACTGACAGTATATACAATAGTCAATAAAATAATATATCAGATATACTCCCCTTGTCGATATACTATACATAACTCTAATTTTGCATGCATGGTGATCAGTTCTTGTGCTTTGCTTGTTGTTCTATATACTCCTCTTTGATACTCTGCTTACTCTGCTCGGTATACTCCCCCTGTATACTATACTCGAATACTATATCATTCTCTCAATACTGTATCAAAACTGTATCACTCCCTAAATATATTGTATTTCTCCCCCAAGACTGTATCATATTTCTCCCCCTTTTTGACAAACATCAAAACTTAATTTCCATCCAGGGGTGGTAACTAGTCAAAAATAGATTTGTACTTGGTCCAGGCATCGATGAGAGCAACAGAGAGTGCATCCTTTACACTATCCATTAAAGAAATATGTGCTTGAATATCAGCCAATAGCGATATTAAGCCATCTAGAGTGCTTCCCTCGTGAGTAGTAGATAGGTATGTGGCTTGGTTGATCTGTTCTTGGACTGATGAAAGATGTGGAAGGAATAATGTTTGAAGTGTCATTATGTCCATCCTGAACTTGTGTTCTTCATTTCTTAAGTCCAATTGTTGAGCCATGAGCTGTTGAAGCTTTGTATAAAAATTCTGAATTGAATTTGGCTCTGTGGTCAACTTGCTTGAGAGATCGGTGATCTCTTTCTCAATTGCCTTTGTTTTATTCTTAATGTCTTTAATGAATAAACAAAATGTGCAGAGTTTCTGAAATAAATAATGAATGTGCTTGAGTTGAGGAGTCAACTCAGCAATAAATTTGACAAGTTTAACTTTGCCAATAGCGATAGCTTTTTGTACCTCTTCTACCATTTTGGCAGTGAGCTCTTTGTCTTTCAGCTTGCTCAAATACTCTGATGCATCTACTCCAGATGTTTCTATCTTTGTTAGGAGTTCATCCAGTTGAATGTGGATGGTTGCATCTGTTGATATTGTAGCTTCAGGTAGCATATCTATTAGGAGTGCTTTGACCTTCTGAAGTACTTTATTTTTCTTTTGAATGGCCATTTGCTTCTCTTGTTCAGCCTTTGCTTTGCACAGTTCACCGAAATCAATGAGTGCTTGCCTTGTCAATTTTGATATATCAACATTGGGCAGCACTATTGGTTTCGACAAATCAAGTTTAAAACTATGCTTCTTCACTTTCTTTTCTTTACCTTTCATCGATGGAATTAAGACAATTGCTTGTGAGGCTTGATTACCCTCGGTAGGTTGCTCGGTAGAGGCAACACTTTGATCGGTTCTTTTAGTCTCTTTAGAATCCTTCTGTGTCTCAGTACTTGGTGTCTTAGTTGCAACATTCTCAGTGCCAGAAGGTGCTTGAGATGTCTGCTCTTGAGTAGTACCTTCTCCTATTGTAGATTTGTGACCTTTAGTGCCTTGATCTGTATCCTTTACACTTTTTCCGAGCGTCAGTGAGAGTGACAGAGAGTGCATCCTTTACACTTTCCATTAAAGAATTTTTTGCTTGAATATCAGCCAATAGTGATATTAAGCCATCAAGAGTGCTTCCCTCTTGTGTAGTAGATAGGCGTGTGGCTCGGTTAATCTGTTCTTGGACGGATGAAAGTTGAGGAAGGAATAATGTCTGGAGTGTCATTATATCGATCCCGATCTTGTGTTCTTCATTTCTTAGTTCCAATTGTTGAGCCATGAGCTGTTGAAGCTTGGTATAAAAATTCTGAACTGAATTGGGCTCTGGGGTCAACTTATTTGAGAGATCGGTGATCTCTTTCTCAATTGCATTAGTTTTATTCTTAATGTCTTTAATGAATATAGAAAATGTACAGAGTTTCTGAAATAAATAAAGAATGTGCTTGAGTTGAGGGGACAACTCAGCAATGAATTTGACAAGTTTGACTTTGCCAATAGCTAGAGCTTTCTGTACCTCTTCTATCATTTTTGTAGTAAGCTCCTTGTCTTTTAGCTTGCTCAAATACTCAGATGCATCAACTCCGGATGTTTCTATTTGATTAAGGAGTTCATCCAGTTGAATGTGGATGGTTGCATCGGTTGACACTATAGCTGTAGGTAGCATATCAGATAGCAGTGTCTTCACCTTCTGAAGTACTTTATTCTTCTTTTGTATGGCCATCTGTTTTTCTTGTTCGGCCTTTGCTTTGCATAGTTCACCGAAATCAATGAGTGCTTGCCCCTTTAATTTTGATATATCCACATTTGGCAACACTATTGGTTTAGATAAATCAACTTTCAAACTATGCTTTTTCACCTTCTTCTCTTTACCTTTGGTTGGTTGGACCAAGACAATAGCTTGAGAGGCTTGATGACCCTCGGTAGGTTTCTCGGTAGAGATAACACTTTGGTCGGTTCCTATAGCCGTTGTGGTGTCTTTTGGTGTCTCGGTACTGAGTGTCTCAGCTGCAACATTTTCAGTGCTCGAAGGTGCTTGAGAGGTCTGTTCTAGAGTAGTATCTTCTACTGTTGTAGACTTGTGACCTTCGGTGCCTTGTGCTGTATCCTGAGGAGCTTCGGTAGAGACAGGTGGATTGATCGGTGGATAAGGATGAACTTGTTCTAAAATGGATTCACTTGATACAAGTTTTGCATATGTAGTGCCTTCTATCATTTCCTGCTCTGGTTCCTCCGTATCCATGACATCTTCATCTATTTGAATAGTGTCAGCAGGGTCGTGTTCGGTAGCATTAGGACCTTGCTCAGTGACATTAGGATCGTGCTCGGTGACATCAATGATTTCAACTATAGATTGTTCACCGACATCTTTGATTTTGAAGATTTCCTGCAATTTTGCTTTTGTCTCATTTTCTACGTCAATATATAGCCCATTCATTAGTTTTAAGGCTCTCTGTTTGACAAGAAATTTTGAATTATAGGTTGTTAGATGTTCCTTTATTTCGGCTACTGACATATCAAGAAATAGATGGACTAGACTTCTTTCTCTGATTTGTTTCTCTAAGTCCATTGCATATTTCCACCTATGATCAATATGCAAGTAAAGTTCATTTGGAAGTGACTTTACTAGTTCCAATGGAGCTAACCGGAAATTTAGAAGTGTGCAGATGACAACTTCTTCAATTTGTCTCTTCTCATCATTATTTCTAGTTTCATACTTGATATATCTAAATGAACCAAATCCGCCATATTCTTTCAGATTGGTACAGAAGTTTTCAACACTATGTATATTTACCTTCTTGCTCTTGACAATCTGGAATTTGTTGGCATCTTTAGATTCTGTATCACTAGACTCTTTTGCCAAAATGAGTCTCTGAGTAGATTTCTTGTATGTCTTTGCTACCTTGGGAGGAGTAACACTCTTTTGTTTCTTACTCGGTGATGCTGTTGATGCTCTTGTATTAGGTCTCTTTGTTGGAGGAGTCAGTAGGGCCTTTGAAGTGTCCTGTTTCTTTCTTTTTAACACTTTACCCTTAGGCAATTCGGCGCTCATTGTTATAGCTACCTCTTGAGCTTCTGATTCCTCTTCAGTGATGGCAAGAGTGCCTTTGATAGGTATGGAGGAAGAATCTTCTCCGAATTTCTCCGTTAAAACCTTTATCATCTTTGTTGCTTTTCTTGTAGCTTTGGGTACTACAATGCTCATTTTTACTTTTCCCTTCACTTCTTCATAGGTTCCATACCTCAACTCGGTAGCATGCCTTGGTAATATAATAAATGCATCAATTTGCTGTTGTGTGATGTCAAAGTCGATCTCGTAACCCATAGGTGGCAAAGATTGAGTTCTTGGTTCCACAACATTCACATAACAGTAATCAGTGTCTACCTCAAAGCATATGTCATCTTTATATTTCTCCACTAGATGGGGTGGAATCCGGTACCTATTGTGCATTTTCTCTTGAAATTTACTGAAGTAAGCATCCATTATATCATTGAAATTATCACCTAGCTTCTTGATGAAGTCATTAATCTGATGGGTGATTGGTCAGTGTAGCTCCCAAACTACTTTACCGACTGATGGAAAGAATTTTTCAAAGTAGAAAAACATGCATACAAGAAGTGAACCAAAATTTAGTGTATTTGCCGAGTTGTTCTTCTTTGGCTTCCTTATTGTGTTTAGATTCTCAAACAGGTTCTTCAGTAACACTTCACATAAGTCGATTTTCATTCCCTTTTTCACAATTTTATAAGCTATGTCAACTGCTACACAGGGTACACTGTTTTCCCTTGTTGATTGGAAGAAACAGTAACCAATTACTCTAATGGAAAACTTAAGTTTTGCATCAGTGACATTGTTCAATTTCAGTCCTCTATAATAAGATTCTACTCCGGTTAAACTGATCAATTCCTTCTGTGATATCATCTTTTGAACTCATGCATGATCATAGATAGGATAACCGGTGATCACATGAATGATTTCCTTGGTGATTTTAAATGGTTGCTCTTCTAGCCACATGAAATCATCATGAACTCTGCTCAGAACAAACTTGACCCACTGGGGTTTGAACACACGAGGATAGGTTAGGGCTTCAGTCAATCCTTTGATTTTGATGTGTTCATACTTGTTGTTTAATACACCATCGATACATAGTTCACCATAGGTGTCTCTTATTTCAACATGACCGAGTTCTTCAACACGGCATTTGGTGAAGAATCTCACATCTTCGATTAACAATACTCTGTCCGGGATGAGTGAAAAGGCAGTTTTGTCATCCGGTTCGGAGGTGACTTTAGGAGTCAAAGAGTATTTCAGTGAGGGCTTCTCTACATTCTTGACAACTACGGGATCTTGGATCTTGGGTGCCATTTAGGATTTCAGTTAAAAAAACTAGTAAAGAGTCCTTAGGGTTTCAAAATTTTAAATGACAGATGCTTTATACTTAGCAAATAATGGCAACAAGATCGGTAAACCAGTTTAACAATATGTTGAGATTTGATGTAAATACCTTGGATTTGCTTTGAATGAGGTTTTGATCACCTTGGAATCGCTCTGCTCTGCTTTTTCAAAAACTTGGTGAATGAGAATGACCGCGAAAATGCTTTTAAGTACACAAAATATCTTATCGGGCTTTGTGCGGGTTAGGTCAAAAACATTAAATGCACTCGGTTCACCTTTAACCGATTTACTCTCTTTTTTTGTTTTAACCGAGTAACCAAATTTCCTTCATTTACCAGCTTGACAGGCTTCTTGTATTCACCGACTTGACAGGTTTCCTGTAAAGTACTTTTGATAGAATTTCAAACTTACTAATACATCTTAACTATGCAGATTTTGAATTTAGTACATAATAGAATAGGAACTGTTATGATTTTAACCTCCAGAAAATGCAGTCCCTTAATACCTTTACTGATTAATTTAGACTAGGTGCACCTAATTCGGTAGGTAAGGTGCTTTTTTCTTTGACACAATTTCCTTCTTTTTCCAAATCATCTGTAATTTTCCTTTTATTTCTTCAGTGTCTCCTCTAGGTTGATCTCTGCAATCTCCAGCCAAGTGTCCAACTTTGTGACAATGAAAACATGTCATACCAGAATTTCTCCATGATCTTCGGTTGTTCATTCCAAACCTTATAAAATAGTTAGCACTAATATGTCCATATCTTCCACAACATTCACACCATATCCTTGTATTGTAATCCCATGGTATTGCTGCATATTGTCGGTAAGGATCTGTGTGAGTTCGGTAACTTCTAGTGTTTTCTTGGTGTGTAGACCACATGTAGTTCTTTTGCTTAAGCCAACACTTCTCAATACTATGTCCATATCTATTGCAGTTTCTACAAAACCCTTTGTATTTTGCCTTCTGATAGTTGTTAACAAACTTTGTCCTACATTGGTTAAATGTGTGACCATATTTATTGCAATTGTAACAATAACCATTGGACTTAGTGACATTCGGTTGCTTACCTTTTCTGATTTGGCACATGTTGGTAGTATGACCTTGATTTCCACAGTAGTAGCAAATAGGCTTCTTTCTTTTGATGTTATTCCTGTTTCCAGCTTGCTTTGATGATTCCCCTCTCTCGGTAGTATGAATTCCTTTCTCGGTAGAATATTTTCCTTTGTAATCGAGTCCTGCATCTCTGTTGGGTCTTCTTGTATTCAATTTCTCATCCAACATCTTTGATGCTTCATAACTCTTCTTCAGTGTTTCTTTGGATTTCTTCTCTGTTTCAAGTTCATCGGTCAACCTTGATACTTCAAGTTTTAATGCTTGATTTTCATCATTCTTCAGAATTGTTTCATGATGTGCATAACCTAGTTGATCTGTCATATTTTGTTGAATCCCAATCAACCTTATGATTTCATCATTTTTATCAGAAATTAAGACTTCAAGCTGTTGTTTCTCTCTTTGCAGATCTCTTGTTTTATCCTCAGCTGTTCTTAATGCATCTAGATTTTCAGTCATTTGTGTGCTGCAATGTTCATGTTCTCTTTTCATTGCTTTTATTTGATCAGCCAGTGCTTTGTTCTTTTCTTGCAATACTCCAATCATTTCTTCAGTCTCTTCAGATATACTGTTCTAAGATGATGTCTCAATTTGTTCCACTAACTCTTGAGAATGCTACAAGTCATCAGATAATCTTCTTCTTACTTTCAGAGATTTTTGCATTTGCCTTTGCATGCCTGCAATCACTTGATTAGCATGATCCAACTCTTCTTGCAGATACACAATCCTCTGAGATTGTTTGTAGCCTTCCATTGATAATATCTTTCTCTTTAGGTAGTTAAACCCTTTTCCAAGATTTGAGCTCTGATACCAATTGTTAGGCCTGTAGACACCTAAAATTGTCATGTCTAATTAAATAAATATTTTATTTATTTAATTATCTAAGCCTAATTCTTCTATTAATTAAATAAATCTTTATTTATTTAATTAATTCATTTATCCTCTTCTAGCCTTATTTCTCATTTAAATAAATACATTTATTTATTTAAATTATCCCTTTCCTAAATTAAATAAATATTTTATTTATTTAATTATCCTACTTCTTCTATTAATTAAATAAATCTTTATTTATTTAATTAATTCATCAGCTTTTTCTACCCATGACACATGTCGTTCATCTCTTAATTCATACACTACCTACCCCTTTCATTATTTTATTATTTCCTTTACCTACCTTCTAATCCTAGCCGACCTCCTTTTTACACCTCTCAATCTTATCCCTCCATTTCATATTGTGTCTTCTATTTAAGGAGATGCCTTCTTCATTATCAAACCCTAATCATTCATTCCTAATCAATCATCCTAATCATTCATGCTAATCATCTTTTATGCAATTGACTACACTACGATCCTACTTGCAACCACATTCCGTTCTTTGTTGAGCTCTTGTGCATATAAAATCTGAGAGCAAATATATCAAGCAAGATCAATGAAGATAGGAAGAATGGAGATCAAAACCCTATTGGACATGTGATGGTATAATCTTTGTGATTTCATTTGATTTGCATTGTCTTAGGTAATCTTCATATGTTATGGTGGATTTTTGTTCATTGTTAGGCTAGGGTTTAGTGGTTGAATTCATTTAGCCTTTCAATATTGTTATTATTGTTATCCATTTTCACCATAAACATTTTGGCACGCCCCGTGGGACATGGATTTTTCTTAGATCTATGTTTTTTTTGCAGATTTTTCTAACCCTATATTGCTATTTTGTAAAACAATTTGGAGAATAACCTTGTGCAGCTAGGGTTTTGGACACAAAATCAAGATCTTGGAGAGATTCGATCATATCTCACAAACGGCTAGGAAATTTTACACCAAGTTGTTTTTGCAGGTTGAAGAAAGTATCAGGAGCTCTCAATCCAAAATTCAGAATTTTTGGAGCACATTTTCATTTTCTATGAATTTTTTATGATTTTTCATAAAAAATTAATTTTGAGAGCAAATGAGAGAATTTTTTGGATTTTCTTATATTTTTGGAAATATCTCATAATTATACATAGGATCTGTTCTTTGTGATTTTAATTTTGATGCAAAATATTTCCCTAAAAATTGGATCTTTAAAAATTAGGGTTTTTCCTTATTTTGATCATATCTCACAAACCGTTTCAAATTTTGACATAAATTTTTTTGTGAAAGTCAGGAAAAGTATCAGAAAGATTTAGTAGAAATTTAAGATTTTTTGGATCGATTTTGCATTTTATATGAATTTTTTATGATTTTTCATAAAAAATTAATTTTGAGAGAAAATTAGCAAATTTTTCGGATTTTCTTACATTTTTGGAAATCTCTCAGAATTATACATAGGATCTGTTATTTTTGATTTTAAATTTGATGCAAAATTATTCTTCAAAAATCAGATCTTTGAAAATTAGGGTTTTGCATTATTTTACTCATATCTCACAAACTGCTTGGATTTGTTGTAGAAATTTTTTTGTGCAGGTTTGGAAGACCATAAAGACTCTCCATTAAAAATTTTAGATTTTTTGGATTGATTTTGCATTTTATATGAATTTTTTATGATTTTTCATAAAAAATTAATTTTTGGAGCAAATTAGCAAATGTTTTGGATTTTCTTACATTTCTGGAAATCTCTTGAAATTTTACAGGTGTTCCTTTTTTATGATGAATCAAATCTTTGAATTGGCCAACAAAACGCATTATTGAAGGCCCCTATTTCACAAAGTCTTTGGATCTAAAATTTACCTAACTTGTGTGCTTGCAGGAAGGGGTGATTATTTCAAACAATCCAAACTACTAATAAATCTTTGTTGCAGATCCTTGGCAAGGGTTTTTGGATTTTTATTGTGTGCCTTGTTTTCATAGACTAGCAAACACTTCAATTGGTGCACTAAAATTGAATCATTGTCTTTTGTGTCTTGAGCAATAGGCTCTTTTTGTTCAATCTTTAGAGGGCCTGTCTTCCCGTGTGGTCATTAGGACTACTAGTGAGAAGAGAATGACCCAAGTGGTAGTGAGGAAAATCCACCTCTTCCGAACCACTATAATCAAATGTATTCATGGTGAAAACTATGGATAACGTGTGCTGATTAGTTCATACCGACACTATGTCTCCCCATAAACCCGTTTGATCAAATTTATTTGATCATTTGTAGGGCGTAACCCCTACCGGCTGGGAGCCTTCTGTATTTACAGAGCTGAAAGTGCCGCATGTATGGCCACACGAGCGGATGCCCTTACTAGCACCTTTTTGTTTTAGAAGCCCAAATCCTTCTAGTTGTTGGGGCAGGAGGTCGGACCTCTGGTAGCGGCCCACACACATACGGTTCTTAGTAGAGATACAAAGTTCGCCATGGGGAGTTTTCATGGGGACTGATGCTTGGCTGACCCGAGAAGTGAGTGCCGAGGGTGGAGCCAGTGAGGTCAAGCATCTAAGTATCCGCTCTGAATAGCGTAGCCTCGGGGGTAAAACCTCATGTGGGATCAACAACTATTGTCTTGGCCAGCCATAAGAATTGTGCTTGGCTTATTTTAAACATTCAAAACATTCAAGACCAAACAACAAAACATTGTGTCTTTTATGTTTTCAAGTGTATGCAAAACAATTTTACATCAAACAACACACTTTCTTGGAGTCATTTTGAAGTCTAAACACTTGCAAACATTGAGTCCTCAACAACATTGTGTCCTCTTGTCACGAAAAACAGTCAAACAGTCAGATTTGGTCACAACCAACAACTTCACAAATTGGAAAAATTTTACAGTCAAGCAAACAAGAGCAATAAGTTTCGGAATTCTTGAGCTTCCTAGGTTGTTTCTCCAGGTTTTCATCTAGCATTCAACCTGTCCTTGGGTCTCACAAAGTCAATCATTGCTTTACATCTCTCATTACATTCACAATTGTCTAAACTTGAGTCAAAAGGTCACTTGCTTGTCCTCACTATACTTTGTCAACACACTACATACAACAACACTTTGCTAAGTGGTCCCTCATCAAGGTTTCTTACCTTTGGGTCTCATTTGGTTTTACTTAGAGTCAAGGTCAACTTACCTCATCAAGAGAAACTATCCTCTCTTTGGAAGTCACACCTACTCTACTACATACATACTTGGTCTTACACTTTGGACATTGCAAGTACACTTCAAACTCATTTACATTCCATCCAACTCTTGGTCTTCCATACTCTTTTCATTTTTCATATAGTCTCTCACATCTTGGTCAAACACCTAGTTCATGGTTGAAACCCGTCTTCAAAAATCTAGGAGAAAAGCTAAAGAAGCTCAAGAGTCCGCAAACATGAGTTCTTATGAGTATGACAATGATATCTTTTTCAATTTTGATCATACTACATTACCTGACATGGATGTCTATAGAAACATTCCAAATGTTGAGAACATGGACACTATAAACAACAATGCTACACAAAATGACAATGTGGACAACTTTTTAGTACATTTAGCAGATGTGGAAGAATCCATTATGAATCCCCATTTCAATCGATTGGTTGAGGAAATAATGAGGAGAGATAGACAATACTTCTTACACATGATGGCACAAAGTAGAGCCAAGATACCTCATGATTTTGACATCTCTCAAATAATGGAAAATCAACCTTTGCAACAACCTCACCCCAATATGGATCAAAGGAGACCTAATAGTGGAGGAAATAGAGGACCACACATGATACCTGAATCACCATCAGCTTTGCTTCAAAAACCAGAGGTCCCACATAAATATGGTCAAGCATATGATACTCACCTTCGTAGACCATTATGGAAGTCTTATGTAGACAAATATGCTCAATCACATACTAATGCTAAGGATCAACCACCAAAACAATTGGATATTCAAAGGCATGCTCAAAATTTGGACACAAGGAAACCCCGTGTCAAATTTGGGGGCAACACATTAGAACATGACATGCCTGTAGAGTATGGTATACATGGACAAAATAGATATGGCATTCCTCAACATGAATCTATACCAAGTGGTCCATATACGCAGTGTCATTACAGACCTCCTCCATATGAACATGTGTATGATCAATATCATCCATATATGCAACATTCTCCTCCTCCAATTGGTGCCTCAAGCATGGGGTATGGTCCAAGAAGTCGATCTCCACCTAAGAGCAATTTGGAGCAACAAATCAAGGACTTACAAAAGAAAATGGAGGACATAAATACACCAAAGCTAACATACACAATGAGAGACATATGTCCTTATCCATTTGACAAGAGCATTCCAATGCCTCCTTTTCCTACACACTTTGTGACGCCTAAATTTGATAAGTATAGAGAAAAAGGGGATCCTAAGGCACACATAAGACAATTTTTCACAGCTTGCATTGAGGTAGCAGCAGAAGAGACATACTTGATGAGATTATTCCCACAAAGCTTAGGCGATCAAGCTATGGAATGGTTCTCCCAACTCCCACCTGGTATTAAGTCATGGGGTGACTTAGTAGAGGCATTTATCCAACATTTCTCCTACAACATAGAGACAGACATATCAGTCACTACTTTGTGCAACACCAAGCAAAAAGAGGGAGAGTCTTTTGCATCATTTTTACAAAGATGGAGAAATCTAGCTAGCAGATGCTCTTGTGAAATTTCACAAAAACAAATGGTAGAGATGTTCACACAAAATGTTAACAAAGACATTGGCTATGATCTAAGGAAAGCTTGTTTGTCCACCTTCAAGGACGTTATTGAAAAAGGCTTAGCAATAGAAAAGGTCCTAATTGAACAAGGAGTCATTAAGATATTCAAGGAAAATAAAGATGACTTTAAAGGAAAAGACAAGACAAGATTTTGGAATAAAAACAAGAACACAGTCAATGATGGTGTTGTTGATGCCAACACAGTGCGACCCAAATTCATCTTTTTGGGATCAAGTTCTATAAACAATCAAGTGAATACTCAAACAACTTCTAGACCACGAAGGAAGTACACCCCATTGGGAGAACCACTTGAATCAGTCTTCAAAAAGCTTGTGGCAAACAAAGTGATCACAGTTCCAGATTTTCCTCCATATGAACCAAAGGTCAAACCAAACTGGTGGAATGATGATGAGTATTGTGAATTTCATAAAAGCAAGGGTCATAAGACAAGAAATTGCCATCGACTGAAGAACATTGTGCAAGATCTCATTGATAGAGGTGACATTGAGATTGAGGGACATTCATCTAATCAAGAACATGAGATGTTTAAGGAACCATTCCCAAAGCATGACAAGGGAAAAGGTAAAGCCACAGATGACCAAGCCAACTATACTAGAGCACCTTACAACTATGACTCAACTATCAACCACATCTCGATGGACAATCATATCTCTACTATTACTATCAAGAACAAAAATCCTAAGAATCCTCCTCAGAGACCCAGGATTGTTCTAAGAGGTGTGGGATCTTCGTCCGAGTCTACCTCTGAATGTCATGTTACAACCCGTTGAGGTAAGATTACTTTTCCAGGTGCTTCCACTAAAAATGCCGCTTCTTCATCAACCAAACCAGAGTATGACCTTGTAGAACAGTTAGGGAAGACACCTGCGCTCATCTCCATCCTTGAGCTATTACGCATATCTCCCGCACATAAAGCTATTCTTGACAAAATCTTGAGAGACACCGCCGTTCCTGCTGATCTGAACGTGGACCAGTTTCAAGCCATGGTGGGATACCTTTCCATTCCACATTCCCTTACATTCACAGAAGCCAATGACGCATCTGTAAGTCAGCCACATAATGCGCCACTACACATTGAAGCCTTCATTCACAAACATCAAATAAAAAGAGTCCTGATAGATGGAGGAGCAGGTCTAAACATTTTTACATTGAGCACAATTAAACAATTGGGATATTCTAATAAAGCTGTGAATTCTACAAACAAAATAACCATCAAGGCATATGACGATGAAGAGCATTCATCCAAGGGCACAGTCACCTTACCTCTCAGAGTTGGGCCAGTTACAAAGGATGTGGTTTTTCAAGTACTTGATCTGGATCTCACATACAACATATTTCTAGGACGTCCTTGGATTCATGAAATGAGGGCAGTCCCATCTACACATCATCGATGTATCAAGTTTCCACACAATGGAGTTGAAGTGACTGTCAAAGAAGATCCAAATCCATTCATATATTGCAACAATCTGCAACCTAGATCAGAAATAACAATCCCAGTCAATTGCGAAGCTATTCCTTCATCGGCATACGTGGATCCTGGATCCTTAAAAGCTTCTACATCCAAACAAGCAGAGCTAAAAGAAAAGTTCAAGATTAAAGACCTAGGATGTGGTGAGTATATATTTCATGTTGACCAACTCCCATTATCTCCTAAGGTATTCTGTCAACAGGAACAACCTACAAACAATTTGCAATGCCAAAGAATTAGGTGTGAACCACCTAGTGTTGTGGCTACTAAGTCTAAATGCAAATCTCCTTTAGTGGTGCAATCATCTCTTGATATCAACAGTCCTAAGAGTGGTTCCAACAAAGAATCTATTGAGCGTATCGCCAACCCTCTTGAGGAATCACATAGCTTTACCATATCATCCACTCATTCCATTTCCACTCCACTTCCAGACTTGGATCAACAAGAATTACAAAAGCCCTTACTCATTGGGGATCAAAAATCAAGCTTTGAAAAGAAAAATCTAAAAGTCAATAATAAAGAAAAGTCCTTTAGTCCAAATCAAAATCAAAATCTATTGGACTCTGCAAAAATAAAGGTCAAGGACAAAAATCCTATGAAGCAAAAAGAACAAGAGTTGATCTCCCCTAATATCAAAATAACTGGGGGCAAAAGTTCTAAAATTTCAAGTCAAAAAGCATACTTGTTGATCCTTAGTCTCTATCATGTCATCCTACTTTCACTTCTTTTCACAATCATAAGCCTTCATAACTCATCCACTTGTTCCATACATATATTCCCTTCTGGCGATACATCATGGACCTTCAATGGAGCTTCCTTGAAGGACTTTGTTATCAGTGATGCCCAAACTTCTTTAGGTGACACGCATACGGGCCTGTGTAGTCCACACACTAGTAATTCTATCTCAGTTCCTTCATCAAGAAAGATAGACACTCAAGCTACACATCATTCAGTCAAGGAACAATGTAGTTACAATCATAAAGTCAAGCCTTGCACATTTGAGGTAGGTGACTTGGTTCTCAGAGAAAACCCCAAGAATCAGCAAGACAGAGATAAGAAGGGCAAGTTCGAACCAAACTGGCTTGGTCCTTACATCATCACAGCAGTATATGGATCTAGGGCATATCAGCTCTCAACTACAGAAGGTGAACCTTTGGAGGATCCTATCAACAACATGCACTTTTGCAGGTTCTACACATAGCTCTTCGGAATATCCTAATTCAAAAATACAAAAAAATCAAAAAATTCAAAAATACAAAAAAAAAATTATAAAACAAAAAAATCGTTACTTGGTGAAAACCTGGCAAACAGGCGCCTTGTGACACAAAAAAAATTGAAAAATCGAAAAAAGTAAAGAGAAATAATTTCGTCCAACGGTGAAAACCACTTCGGTGGCGCCCTGGGCAAGTACCATGGTGAAAACTGGGTCACCAGCGCCATGTGTAGAGACTTTGCTCCTCTCTCCTTCAGGATTCTGTTTCACCCTTTCACTTTGCACACACTCACAACCTATTCATTCATAATAAACTTACCCAGTCCCATCATGGCTTGTTATTGATCTACCCAAGATTGGTTAGCCATTCATAATAAATCTCCCTTTTCACATCCCTTTCCATCCATAATAAATCTGATCCTATCTGTGGCTAAGGCAAAATCCTACGTCTAGTGATGGGTGTGGAACTGAGAACATCACATGTTTTGAGGAGTATAGTTTCTTCCAGCTTTCTTCAGTCTATCCGCGCACAATCCGTAATAAAACAACATTTGTATCACAGATCCGCAATAAAGTTTCGTCTTCTCCACAATAAAGTATCAGTTTCATGGATTCAATCAGTTTCAGACGAGACACAGCAGCAACAATGGGCTTCAACAAATCAAATATTTCAACAGACTCAGACAACATATGGTTCAGTGCTATCTATCCATTTTGTGAAAGTAAACATTGTGACCACAATCAAATAAGACTTATACAAGTGACAAGAGACACTAAACTTGAGGACTACAGTGGATGTTGGTGTCGAGTCTTGGTTTTCTTTTGATTTTATCTTTTGGTGACATGTCTTTTAGCTTTTCCAGGATGTCTTTGACTAGAGATTCTATCTCCAGGATGTCTTTGACTAGAAAGGCGAGGATGGGGTATCGTCACCTATTTGCATTTGCTGTCTGTGGATTGTCTCTTAGTAATGCTATGACTTGTCCAAGGATATGAGGACACTAAGAGTCTAGTATGAACTGGGGCATTCCTTGTTTGTGATTGTCTTATCTCCATGCAAACAGGTACAATGACTTTCTGGGTCGAACATATGCCTCGATTGTCATAACCTATCTTGCCATAATAAAGCTCAATGATGATAACACACAAGAAGCTCTTTCACTTTCATATCTTTTGTCTTTCATCCCCCCTTTCTTGATTGACTTCCATCGTCCTTCTCAAGTCCGCGTAGCCTGCTATCACATGACTGAGTATAATGACACACCAAAAACATTTGCATTTCATGTAGCTGCACCTACATTACCACATATAAGCATCTCATACATACATATAGATATCACAATTGCATCACATCCTGCACACAACACCTGTTAGCACAATTTACATTTGCATTATCATATTCATCTGCATTACTTACATTCACATTTGCATCATGCATACACATATAAAACATAAAAGAACAAAAAAATATATTGCGTTGCATCATATACATATTTGCATCCATATCATAAGCATCACATAAGAACATCTCATCACATAGGTACACATGCATATAGCTACTGCAAAGATGCATCATCTCATATATATATAAAGTGTCATGTTACAATGACGTCAAAATCATATGGCTACAATCACTCGTAGGTGTCTACATCATTATACAAAATGGTACAAAACTGATACAGAGGAACTCACTGATCACTCCTGCCAACACTATTGGTAGTGCTAATCCTATCCATGTCATGGTACCCCATGCCACGTGTCCCACCCTCATCTCCAGTCTTGGATCCTAGAACACTCGTCTCAGTGCATCCCTATCTCTGTCTCGATCATAGGGTACTAACTCCCCATCGATCGATATCCGTAGAATCCTATATACATCCTCCAAGGTGACTGTCATCTCACCCATCGGCAAATGCAAACTACAAGTCTCTGAGTGCCATCTCTCAGCCAGTGCAGTCAACAATCTCATGTTCACCCGAAACTCAGGCACATACAGAATGTATCTCAATCCCATAGCCTCAATCGCAGCTCGGTCCTTAAGTGTCAACTCAGGTCGCAACCTCTGCGTCGACGGGAATCTCTCCCGTCACTCTAGCATCGACAAATACTCCTGCAGTCAAGCAACTCAATCATGTCAGTTATAGTGGCATTCACTGTTTATCACAAAATACTACTCGCTATCTAAATGCATATGGCTATCTACCCTAGTGACACTCACTGTTCATCACAAAGTGTTGCTGATTATCCTAGTGGTACTCCCTGTTCATCACAAAGTACTATGTGTGTGACACTCCCTGTTCATCACAAAGTGTTACTCACATTTGCACTCCCTGTTCATCACAAAGTGTTGCTCATATTTTAGTACTCCCTGTTCATCACAAAGTACTTTATCTTGGTACTCACTGTTCATCACAAAGTGCCTTGATCTATCCTAGTCTTCCTAGAGGACCTGCTTGAGTGTATCCTCTCAACAGCTTATCCAATCGACAGCGTATGTTCATCACAGAACTGCCGATTTGACCTAGAAGATGCAAATTCATACTTTTCAAATGCAAACATGCTTTCCTGACATAAATGCACATTTATTACATTACCTAGTATGCATTAATGACAACAATAAATGCATCAAAGTACGAGGAGGTTTTGTGGTACTCACTGGCTCTCCTACCTCTACTGGCCTCTGGAATCGGCGAACGCGGTCAAATCTATGAACCAAAGCCATCGCTGCTGACTGCTGCTGCTCTATTTTCGCTCTGTACTCTGCTCTCGTGGATGTGTAGATGACAATGAGGATGTATTTTCCCCCGTGGTCTATCTTATAGCCTACCCTAGCCCTCGCCTGCATTTTCCCGAGTTAGTCTTCTTTATCCCGTGACTTTGTCACTTTATCCGGTCAGTCCATTCTAGCCTCTCTTTCTTATCGAGAGATTGTCTGCAATCTTTTCAAACATTTTCATCCAATCTCTCGAGGGGGCATATCATTCCCATTCTGGGGAACTCTGTATCAGTTCATCTTATCTTCTTTGAAACAACGCGACAAGCCGCATTGTCTCAAAGAGGGGCAAAATGTAGACACCTAAAATTGTCATGTCTAATTAAATAAATATTTTATTTATTTAATTATCTAAGCCTAATTCTTCTATTAATTAAATAGATCTTTATTTATTTAATTAATTCATTTATCCTCTTCTAGCCTTATTTCTCATTTAAATAAATACATTTATTTATTTAAATTATCCCTTTCCTAAATTAAATAAATATTTTATTTATTTAATTATCCTACTTCTTCTATTAATTAAATAAATCTTTATTTATTTAATTAATCCATTAGCTTTTTCTACCCATGACACATGTCATTCATCTCTTAATTCATACACTACCTACCCCTTTCATTATTTTATTATTTCCTTTACCTACTCTCTAATCCTAGCCGACCTCCTTTTTACACCTCTCAATCTTATCCCTCCATTTCATATTGTGTCTTCTATTTAAGGAGATGCCTTCTTCATTATCAAACCCTAATCATTCATTCCTAATCAATCATCCTAATCATTCATGCTAATCATCTTTTATGCAATTGACTACACTACGATCCTACTTGCAACCACATTCCGTTCTTTGTTGAGCTCTTGTGCATATAAAATCTGAGAGCAAATATATCAAGCACGATCAATGGAGATAGGAAGAATGGAGATCAAAACCCTATTGGACATGTGATGGTATAATCTTTGTGATTTCATTTGATTTGCATTGTCTTAGGTAATCTTCATATGTTATGGTGGATCTTTGTTCATTGTTAGGCTAGGGTTTAGTGGTTGAATTCATTTAGCCTTTCAATATTGTTATTATTGTTATCCATTTTCACCATACACAAGGCCCAATATGGAAAGCTAATGTACTGAGAGGGGAGGGGTGAATTAGTACTCCAAAACTTTTTTTGATTAATAACTTTACTGTTATGCATAAACAGAATAGTGCAATAACATAAAATAAAGCTAAAACAAATAGATAACAATCATACATGATTCACTCCATAACACATATATTTTGGTTACGTAGAAACTCTTGGTTAGAGAGAAAAACTACGGTGGGGATGGCACCCACAACTTCACTACTGCAATAATAAAGAGTGCTCAGTTAGAGCTACATATTAGCTATTTCTGATAGCTTACCCTATTAGGAGTAACAAGATCTATTAGATCTACCCTGCTAAAGGATTTTACAACATTTAATCTAAATGCTACACCTAGTTAGAGGCTTTACAATTTATAGACTTGATTAGAGTCTTTTACCCTGTTAAAGGTTTCTCTTACAACTTCACAATATTACAATAAAATCATTACAAATATCTGCAACTTTACATCTGAAATGTTATAGCAGATTCTATGTGCTCAGAATAGATTACCTTGCTTATAGCATAACTCGGTAACCCATATAGTAACTCAGTAAACCACTCTGTTTACTGTGTTCTTCGATTGTTCTCTGTAAACCTTCTCGGTGACCTCTGTGTCTCTGTAACAGTCTTCTTACACTCATGCACACACCTTTAACTCTTAACTCATGCTATATAAATAGATCTCTTAAGACGGTGATCCAATTCATTGCTTCGATCTTACAAACATGATTCCTCGAATGAATAACTATACAAAATATTTCATTGGTTAGATTGATCTCAAAATCATACAGTCTTCTAGTGCAATTTCCAATGTGATAATGATTAGATGTGCCTCGATCTTGTAACACCTTTTCATATGCATGTATAGGTTCAATGAATCTGGTAACACGCTTCACTTGGTGTATATCAACTCAGTGTGTCATCTTTGCTGCTCGGTAGACATAAAAAGATACTCGGTAGATAGCTCGGTGTGTACTGCATTCTGTGACTACTTTCTTCTGTAACCGACTAGACTGTGCATACCGACTTCTCTGTGTATATGGACTGCATGATTCGGTAGTGTTAACCGGCTAGAGTACATAGTATGACTTTGAATATAAAAACTAATGGCAACTTGATAAGTAGTAACACAACGATCCCATGAGGAATCCAAATTGGTAGAGAAAAGTGGGGATTCCAATAGCAAGAGAAACTATAGAGGAAGGGGATCTAGCAACTCAAATAGAGGAAGGTCTAGTGGATTAGGAAGAGGGTCCTATTTTGCCACAATGAAGTGCTACAACTGCTATCAGCTTGGACACCCAACTTATAGATTTCCTGAGAAGTCTTCTTCATCCCAAGGATGTGAAAGAAGAATAAATTATATTCAAGAAGATTCAGAAAATGTGAAGGCATCAAAAGTGAGTTTAGATTCTGAGAGGGGAGAGAATCTCATGATGAGAAGAGTCTTGATCAAAGAACCGGTTAAGGAGGAACCTAGCCAAAGAAGATCCTTGTTTAGCGTAAAATGCAAGATTATGGGTAAAGTGTGCAAGGTGGTGGTAGACTCAAGTTCCACTGACAATATTATGTCAAAAGAAGCAGTAAGTGAACTTAACCTGCAAATAATTTCACATAGTGATCCTTATAGGGTTACTTGGTTCAACACATAGCAACATGTTCTAGTGAATGAACAAACTTGGGTGGAGTTCACTATAAGAAGTTACAAAGATAATATTTTGTGTGATATCTTTCCAATGGATGCATGCCACCTACTCTTAGGTAGACCCTGGTAATTTGACAGGAAAGCAATACACCATGGAGAGACGAATTCCTATACTTTCCAAAAAGATGGAGTTACTTACAAAATTCAATCCTTAAAAGATGAAGAAGGAAGCAAACCTAAGGGTTCCAATGTGCTGCTAGTTGGTGAGAAGGAATTCATTAACACCCTCAAGGAAGGAGAAGGAGTGGGTTTTGCACTTGTAGTGAAACCTAAAGAAGAAAGCAAGGAAAATAAAGTATGCATTCCCAATGAAGTGCAACAGATACTAAAACAGTTCAAGGAGATCATTAGTGATGGAACACCTGCAATGTTGCCTCATCAATGTGCCATCAGTCACCAAATTGACTTCATACTTGGAGATTCTTTGCCTAATAAGGAAGCCTATAAGATGCCATCAGAGAAGAACTAGGAGATAGATAAACAAATACAAGAGATTTTGGACAATGGTCTGATAAGGAAAACCATCAGCCCATGTGTAGTGCCCACTATGTTGGCACCAAAGAAGGGAGGTACTTGGAGACTGTGTACTGATTCGAGAGCCATCAACCAGATTACAATAAAGTATAGATTTCCTATTCCCAAAATTGAATATTTGATAGATTGTTTAGGGGGTGCTAAGTATTTTACCAAGATAGACCTCAAAAGTGGTTACCACCAAATTCGAATCAAGGAGCGAGATGAATGGAAGACAACCTTCAAGACTATAAAAGGAGTTTATGAGTGGCTTCTTATGCCATTTGGACTCACAAATGCCCCTAGCACATTCATGAGGCTCGTGAATGAAGTACTCAAGGACTACATTGGTAAATTTTTTGTTGTTTACCTAGATGACATATTAATTTTTAGTAAGTTTAAAGACGAGCATCTTAAGCATGTAGAAATTGTATTGGAAAAACTATATGAGGAACAACTAACCATCCATTTGGAGAAATGTAAGTTTATGAAATAGGAATTAGTGTATCTTGAGTTTGTAATCTAAAGTGGTGATTTGAAAATGGACACTTCAAAGGTGGAAGCAATAAACAATTGGCCTACTCCTAAAACAACAAGTGAAGTAAGGAGTTTTCATGGTTTGGCTCAATTTTACAGGAAGTTCATCAGAGGGTTCAATGAGATATGTGCACCTATTCTAGAAACAATCAAGGGATGTGTGAGAACCAGGTTTGTATGGAAACAAGAAGCACATAAAGGTTTTGATCTCTTGAAGACAAAGGTGGCTACACAACCGGTACTAATCCTACCAAGATTTGACAAACTATTCACAATTGAATGTGATGCCAACAACATAGCAGTTGGAACAGTTTTGAGTCAAGAAAATAGACCAGTTGCATTTTTTAGTGAGAAACTAAATGATGCAAAGAAAAGGTATTCTTCCTATGATTTGGAATTGTATGGACTTGTCCAATCACTTAGGAAATGGAGGCATTATTTGCTACCTAAGGAATTTGTGGTTTACATTGATAATCAAGCTCTCAGCTTTCTTAATTCTCAAGAAACTTTAAACCATAGGCATATCAAATGGGTAGAGTATTTGCAGTTATATACTTTGACCATCAAACACAAGAAAGGACAATGTAATAAGGTAGCTGATGCATTGAGTAGGAGGTTACTAACAGTGCAAGAAGTGCAACTCAAAATAATTGGAGTAGATAGTTTCAAGAATTTGTACGAAAAAGATGAAGATTTTGCTGCTGCCTACAAGGTTTGCCAAGAGTTTAGGAATCATTTTCATAGTGAATATGCAGATTTCACTTTCCAAGATGGGCTTTTGTTCAAAGGAGGACAACTTTGTGTACCCAGAGGGTCTATGAGAGAAAATTTGATGCAAGAAAAGCACAGTGGATGCTTGAGTGGACATTTTGGTTTGAATAAGACCTTGAAACTTGTTCAAAGATTCTACTATTGGCCAAAGATGCAAAGGGATATCAGGAGATATGTGGAGCAATGTGTAATTTGTCAAATAATTAAGGGAACATCTTCTAATGTTGGACTATATCAGCCTTTACCTATCCCAAACAGGTCATGGGAGTGTGTAAGTATGGATTTTGTTGTGGGTTTACCCAAGACCCAATCTGGATTTGATAGCATCTATGTTGACATAGATAGATTTAGTAAAATGGCCCATTTTATTCCTTGTAAGGTGATTCATGATGCCAGTCAAATTGCTCATTTGTGTTTCAAGGAAGTCATTAGGATTCATGGTTTACACATCAATATAGTGTCCGATAGAGATACAAAATTCATTGGACATTTATGGAGAACTTTATGGCAGAGATTGAGAACTAATTTGTCTTTCAGCTTGGCATATCATCCCCAAAAGGATGGCCAAACAAAGGTGGTCAATAGAACACTAGGGAACCTTATCAGATGTTTGACAAAGGAGTACAGGCAAGCTTGGGATCAGATCATTCATCAAGCTAAATTTACTTACAATGACAATGTCAATAGATCAACTGGTAAGAGTCCCTTTGAAGTAGTTTATGGCCTTCATCCCAGAGGTGTTTTGGAGCTCAAAGAAATTGAGAAGATGGGACAAAAGAGTGGACATGTTGTTGACATGGCTCAGTCCATGAAGGAGATTCATGAGCACATTAGGCAAACTTTACTAGACAACTCTCAAAAAATTAAGGACAAAGTAGATGAAAAGAGAAGAGATTTACAATTTGTTGTTGGGGACTTAGTAATGGTTCACTTGAACAAAGCAAGGCTTCAAATGAGGAGAATTGGACCTTTTAAGATTTTGGCCAAGTATAGAAACAATGCCTACAAACTTGAGCTATCCAGAGACATGGCTTTATCTCCTATTTTCAATATTGCCGACTTGGTGCCGTATAAGGGTACACTTCCAGAAGAATGTCAGCAATTTTTAGAGGTCTCACAGGCACTTTCCGACCTACCTTTACCATCGACAAACAGGCCACAAGCTGAAAGGGTGTTGGATTCATGAGTCCTCAAGAAGACCAGTCATACCACCTATATGGAGCATTTAGTTAAATGGCAGCACCTTCCAGAATTTGAGGTCACTTGGGTCCCTGAGGTAGACTTTTCAAAGCTCAGAATTCCCTCCTCTATGTTGCCACAAGGAGTCACTTGACATCTTTTTCATTGGGGGAGTATGGTGCAAGAGAACCCAGTTTTGTTTGCATTTTGAAAGTTTTTACAATTTTGGTGTGATTAGGTTCAAATGTGTGTTTTCTCAGTTTGAAATAGCATCCCACAAGTGCATCTGGATAACCTACTCCGATGAGTTAGCATTGGCTTGGAGCGGAGCCATCGGGTATCGGCGAGATTGGTTTCAAACTACCCCAACGACTCGATAAGAAAAAAAAAGGTGTGAAGTATTGTCATTGGCTATTAGGGAGAGTGGTTTCAAGCTATCCAGTGGACCCGATAGGAAAGTGCTAATCGGGGAAAGAGTTATCGGGTATCAGGAGGAGTGCTTTCTTGTTACCCCGATAACCCAGTAACAAAGTGCAAGAGGAGGAGGTCGACTTTGGAGACATCGACCATCAGAAAAGCTCAATGTCATGCCACCCGATGACCCAATGGAAAGTGTGAAGAGTTGGAGGTTGTCATCGGACATCGGTAACCTTGTTTGGATGTTACCCCGATGCTCTGATAGAACCCATCTGATAGTTGCCTCTAGAAACCGTTGGTAACGAAATGAATCCTGTCCAATAGGAGGAGTTCACGACAAAGGGAGGAATGTATAAAAGACCCAACGGGCATCTGAAAATGGTTGTTGTTGTTGAATGTAATAACTTGCCACGGAGAATGCATCTGTTTTCCTGAATAAAAAGAAAAGTCTATTTGTTGGTTTCTATTCAGTGTCTGATTTCTGTTGTGAATTGCAATAATGTTTTAGAATCTTTAAGTTCACTATTGTAGTCTATGTAAATGCTTCATTTTTCTATTTTGTGAGTTACTGGGTTGAACTCGGGAATAAGCTCAAAATCTGTAAATAAGTTTTCCTTTTTCAGTTTTGGTTCTATGTTTGTAAATAACAACATGGCTCTAGCTTGAAACTCCACATGACTATTGGAGGTTGTCAAGAAGAGCCAATCATGTATAGTAGGTTTTCATTTGTGGAAGTCTAGGAGATGGCATTAGCTATTCCTGCAAACTGGCCCTAGGTGAGCTTGGTGATAGTCCAGCTAGGTATCAGTAGTGTGAAGGAGATAACTTGCAGGGGAGGAATCTATTGAGAACTAGAAGAAGATCTAGAAGGCTATAAGCCCTTGAACTTAGTCTCTTTGTAACTGAAAGGAGAGATTTTGCCAAACCAAACATGAAGGGTGTTTTTGCAAAGAGAGAGAGCAAGTGTTCTCTGTCTTGCACCCCTGCAAGCATATAGTGAACATGCTTACTTTGTGAGCTTGAGGAAGATGAAACAAGAAAATGATTGGTAGGGGAGTACATAGGAGAAGACTATGGGCCCTAATAGAGAATAGGATTATACCATCAAAGAACTCTAGTTGGTGGTAAATTAGGACTCTCCCTATCAGTTGACATAGAAAAGAAGGAGGAGAAAATTAAAAGTGAGAATTTACCCTCTCCTATTTCCAAGAAAAGGAAAGTTGCAAAAATAGTTTCTCCTATAACCACTAAAGTAGTTGAGGAATTAGCTACATGAAGCAGTCTTGTAGCCGCTAAAGGAAAATCTCGGAGAAGCAGTGGTAGGATCCAGTAAAAGCTTAAAAATCAAGACTAATCAGTGGAGCCGAATGTCACCATTCTGGTTGATTCTCCAGAACAATAGCCACACAGTCCACCCCAATATGATGTTCCATCTTCTCCACCTAGGGAACTCTGAATGGAACAAGAAAAAGATCAAGAAGAAGAACTGCATGACATTAATATGCAGCTGCATGAAGAGGAAAAATTGCATAACATTGATGAGCAACTGTAGGGAGAAGTAAATTTTGATAGGCTTGATAGTTTCGCATCCACTGTAGGACAAGTTATTGAAGCAAGGAGCATAGTTGAAAAGATGAAACCTAGGGCACCTATTCATAGACCACCTACTTCCCTTACCAGTCATGCAGTGGCACTTGCCCTTTACCAGGAATTAGAATTGGAGAAAGCATAAATGTAGAGGATAATTAACTAGCAGAAGAAGATTATTGAACAAAAAGACGATGAGATTGCTCAACTCAAAACTAAGGTGGAAATGATATCCACTAAGGTACCATATTTAATGCAATGCCGAGCAACTCCATGTGTTTACTCTTTGTATTTAAAGGAACAACATATCTGTTTCTAGATGGTGAAATTTATCAAGGATTTAAGTCCCTTGTTGCAGATACATGAGGAATTCTATCATGTTTATCAGACATCTCCTACAACAATTAAAAATTTGCTCTATGAATTTTATTTACATAAGTACATTGTTCCTGATGATGTTGATTGGAACCCTCTCCTCTACATTGGAGATATCCAATTGAGAGCTCTCATGTCATGGATGCAAAACAAAATTGCAAGAGGAGAGCAGTTCCAGATACATAGAAAGGAATAATTTGACCTTTCACTGCCACTGAGGGCTGAATCAAGAGAGCCTAGAAGACTTTATTTTGACTGGCAAAAAATTGTATATCAACCAAATTATGTAAAAGATATTCTACCCTTAAGAGAAGAGGTGTATAAAGAATATGAACAAATGGCTATAAGGGAAGGACAGGTAGCAATAAGACATTTGGTCTAGAGCGTTGGAATAGCCTGCCAGATGAGTTGAAGCAATTTGAGCCACACTCCTTACAAAACTACCATGCAGGACTAAAGAGAGCACCCAAATATATGCACTTGGGAAGAACGAAAGGAAGACATTGGTTGCCTCTTAGTTTTTAGCCTCCAATCCTCCTAGGGCCACGAATGGGATGCAGGGATAATGATCCACCATATAGTGAAGTAGCAAAATGTACCAGGTGGACGAGATTGGAGAAAATGAAAAGATTCTACTAGAGTATGTCTGTAGGAGGTTCTGGGTAGCCTACTCTTGGCAATTTCAGAATCAATGCCAGAATTCAGAATTTTCTTGTTGCTGGAGGATCAACAAGAAGTTAGGTTAGCGGGAGATGATGAGCCTAAATAATGGCTCTATTTTGATATATTTTTGTTATAATATTCCTACCTAGGTCTTGTGATTAGATGATATCTAGATCAGGATACTCTCCTAGTTGATACCTTTTAAGTGTTTCTGGAACTGATTTGTCTAATACTTAAAGTTGTCATATAATGGGTTTTAAATGGTTTATCTATGCAAATATCTAAAAAAATCTTAAGTATGGTTTAATTTATGTCATGTTAGAATTATTATATACACATGTTTGTTGTGCACGTTAAAATCATGGTGCAGGGTCGGCAAAGGAGAAGGAAAGACTAAGTGGCAGTTTGAAGGAGCACCAAACATGTAGCCATAATGTAGACCCATTCAAAGAAAAGCAACATTAAAGGAGATCGAAGCCACTAGACAGGTTCTTCAGTAGAATGATTTATGAGACATTTATAGTTGTTCTTCGTGGAGCTGAGATCTAGGAAGCAAGTCATGCTACATTTTCTCAGCTACAGGACATATGTTGTTTTGTTTTCCTACGCTGACTTCTTCTTTAGTTTAATAAAACCCATTTTCCTATTCCATAGGAATGTGGTTGATCAGTTAGGAATCTGTTATAAGTTTCCATATAAATAAAGGGGTCTCTCTCTCCTCTCGAGGACAAAAGAGAACGACCATAGTATTTGTAATACTCAGTTTTTCTGATACTCATGTATTTTCACAGTCGATTTGGAATAAAGAGATCAATGTGATTTTAAGCTTAACAATTGTAATCTGAAAGTTCTAGATATACTCACTCAAGGGGGGCCACTTGGTGAGTAATCCTTTGTGTTTTCCAGTTAGTTTCCATCTTGCAATAGTTGTTGTTTTGGCAATTGTTTGCTCCTACAGCCATTGAAAACAGTTGTTGTGTCTGTTCCTGCAGCCACAACAACAGAGTAGTTTCTATTCGCTTGCTGAAACATTATCATTTGGTAGTAGTTGCTTAAGTTATTTCTAGTTGTGAATTCTGATTAAAGTATTAGTTCATTATGATTTTGCATGTTTACTTCAAAAAATTTCCTTTCCCGCAATAAGATAGAATGGTTGCGATATGAACTTGGTGCACATATAGTGCTGGCCCATTTTAAGTTTATGTCCCTGGTTGATAAGTAAATGAGCCTTTTGCTACAGGAAAGCTAGCTATTCAAGGATGTCCAATCTCTGAATTGTGTTTCATTACCTAGTTTCCATTCTAGTTGTGAGGACCAACACATACCACTTAAATGATTTCAATTACTCCCTGCACATTGCATATTCAAAATATTTGATTTAACAAACAATGAACTATATCTGTATACTTTCTTATGATCATTTTTTTGTTGTGTAGATACAACTATAGTACATATGATTAGAATCTCTATATCGGCTTTTCATTTTAATGAAGATACCCATGCTCATGAGAGAAGATAGAAAGAGTTTAATTTCTGTAGGATGACATTCATAATCAAAATAATGCATCATGAAGCTTTCTCATCCACTGCATACTCCTTCCGCTCTCACACACTACTACATAGTCATGTAGCCAACAATACTAAGAATGGATTGATTCTTGGAGAGACCCAAAAGGGGAACCCAATAAATTGTAAATCCTAACCCTTTCCTTTCCCTAATTATTTATTTCTCATGGCCCCATGCTTCCATTCCATCATCTTGTTTCTTCATGCTAGGTAGTGGGATGCACCAACCTCTTTACCCATAGGTCTGCATCTCTCTTTTCTTTGTCAAAATCACTATGCAAGATGGAGGAGACAACATTACCCTCCCCCCGCTACCCTGCCTTACCTTTTGGGTTCTCTTCAATATATGATGAGGGAAATCACAAGACTTTTGAAAAGTCTTTGGATTTTTTTTCTTCCATCTTGCCATTCATGGTCCCACCATCAGATGAATTTAAATTATTTTTAAAATGATTCGATCAAATTTTACTTAAATAGTAACTTTAGATCATTAAAATTAATTCAATGACTTAACTCCTTTGGTCTTTTATTAAATCATTTAGAATGATTTAGGAAATTGTCCTTTTGAATAGCCAAATATTTAAATCAATCAAATGATTTAAATTACTTTGTTCTCTCTTTTCATCAAAATTGATTTATTTATAATATTATTTAAGTCAAATTGATTTAAACAATATACACTTCTTTGAATAGGCTTCTATTTGTCATACTAGGCCTCATCATTAGTTGGGCCCTTGGTGGGCCCAGCTAAAAAAAATTCTTTTCTGCACAACTGACCTCTAAAGATGCTCTAAAACCTCAACTAGATGCATTCTAGGCTTGAAAATTTGAGCAGATGATGATTTAATTTCACACTTGACAACTCCGAGTTCTGATCAAAACAACTTGAGTAGCCTCCATAACAAGCTTCAAAAGTTGACCAAATCACCTCCCCAAGTCCTAAAAATTGGCACACTTGTATAATGCCATACAAAGAATCCAGAATGACAAATGGTTTCTCATGATGATGCTTGAGGTGAAATTTTTTAATCCTCAAAATTTCCTACTCAATCAGTTTCTGAGAGTGCACTTTTCAAACCCTCTTGAAACCCATCCAAACACTGATTTGAGAAAATATCAAACTCTGGTTTTAGAGGCTTCCACCTAGCAAACTGATACATTTAGATACCACAAGCACGCCTGCAAAGGGTTTTTTCTCAATTTCATCACATGTGCAAAATATTAGCCTCCAAACTTTCCTTCTTTAAATTTTTTCAAAACACTTATTTCCAATCTTTGGAAAGTCCATCTCGAATTGGCTTTGAAAAAATGTCAAATGAGGTACTAGGGTGCTGCAAAATGGAAAACTGGTAGATATAGGGAACTCTCACTTTTTCATGAAGGTCAATAGGTCACCAAATAAAAATCAAAATGTAGGGCTACTTTAGTAGATTTTACACTGTCCAGTCTGCAAGTTTGAACAATTTGCAAATATATTCAAGCTGGAAAACATGTCAAATGAATTCATGGGGATCTTAAAACTTATGTGGGGGTTCATCAAGATGTGCAATAATCAAAAAATATTGGTTTGACATAGAACTAAACTTCTAACAAAAGGCAACTCTCCAAAGATGACTTACTCAGAAAAGTTTAACAGTTGCAAACAACAAACTTACCTCAAGGGCCTAAAACAAGAACATCAAATACTCTTCAAAAATGATCCTAGGAGGTTGAAACTGGACATGTGCCATTTATGGTAGGAGGATAACCAGATCCCAAATTGTTTTTACATGAAACTCAAGGGATGTCAAGATAATGACCTTCAAAGTGGGCTATTTGAATAGATTTTGCAGGCACAAACAAAATCTTCAACATGGACCCTCAAAATTTTGCCAAATTTTTGAGGTCCCAATAGTGGCTCTAGATTGGGGATGCATGGACCTTGTGGGCATGGAAAGAATTTATATCTCTGGGAGCAAACCGAGTGCCTACTCCATTGGGTGATGGTAAAAAAATGTCATCTTTGTCCCTACTGTTGCAACTTGAACATCAAACCACATATGATGGCTTAAGGCCATAAAAAAAGAAAGGCCTATCTTTCGTCTATCATAAAAATGGTTTTCCTTATTGAGGCCAATCTAAAGATAGAATTTCAATCTGTAAAGGGGAAAATTGGGTGACTTGGCAATTTGCAACATAGAAGGGGAAATCACCAAATCACCTATTTTCTCTTAAATGGGGGGATTCCTTTATATTCAAAAGAGGGGGTAAATCCTAGATTTATTCACTAATTAGATTAGGATTAATACTAAGTAGATTAATTTAAATGGAATGTGTTTGATTCTCTTTTATAAGTGGACTATTTGAATTAAGCCCAAGTACTGGAAATAAAGACAAATGTGAGAAAATAGTAAGTTGTAAATGTGGGATTTTGTCATGCACCTGGATCTGAGAAGTATGAGATGATTCAGAGCTACTCTGTGAAAACTGTTAAAAGTAGCCGGGGCCGTGCGCAGGGACCAGGATGCCCCCTCTTGGTCCTCCAAAATTTCTAATCGTCGAAAAGGGTTTTTCTATCTCTGTATCAAAAGCTTATCCCAAGAGTTACATCTATGCACCTGCTTTTTGCACACATAAAGAAAGGGAAATGTGATAGGGATAGGGGTTTGCCTTTAGGTCAAACCCCAGTTTTGGAATTAACCAAGTAGTTGAAATAATGTAATTGAAATGACTGAAAGTAGAAATCCTCCTCTTTGAGAGGATGTTGAATTGACTAAAAATGAAATGCTTATACCTCCTTGTGAAGTTTTGCTTGCCTCCACACAGAGTTAAGACTTCATGAATTAGGATGATGATCTCCTCTTTAATACTTGAAATCTTGACTCTATTGCTGCTCCAAAGCTTGAAGGAAGACTGAAAATGCTCAATTGCTCTTGACTATTTGAATTCTTGATCTCTTGAATGCTAAAATGCTTGATAATGATGATCTATATCTTCAAATGAGAGGGAAAATCCCTCTTATATACTTTCTCATAGGGAAAATGAATTAATTTTCTGACATGAGCTGACATGGAGGGGTTTTTCCCGCTCAAATTTGAGATAGGTCAGGGGGTCCAAAATAGGTCCCCATTAGGGAGAACTAGGGTACCATGCCTTGGTCCTGCCCTATTTTGGGGCACGATCAAGGTGGCAATGAGGTGCATCATTGAGATAGATCGTGTTTATGACATGTATGAGCATAACCATGTCTGCAATCAGGCCAAGGGGAACAAACACTAATGTAAAGAACCAAATGTGATTAAAAATTGTAAGGGGTACAATTTAAGGATGGTACATTTTATCCCCCACTTTAGCGTGATTATGAGCTTATGCAGATACTCATGGTAAAGTACGATGAGTTCATATTGAAAGACTTTCACCATGTCAAAGAGGCAAGATACACCAAACCCCAAGTGGACTTTAGGATCTTACAACTTCAATGATAAGGTAAAAGGGAAGATCATGAGAGAAAAAGAGAGAACCATGACTACAAGTAGTAAAGTTCTCTTACTATGAGTCATGAAATGAAAAAAAGACCAAAAATTACAAAGTAAAGAAAAAGTTTGATAAGTAACTTTAAGTATGAAGAGAGAGAATCATGAGTGGAGTGTATTCTCCCATGTTAAAGCGATTGCACATGCCTTGCTGGGAGTAATAACTTTAAGGTAGGATACACCTGAAAAAGACAAGCATGTTACCACAATAATTTAGTCCCCAAGAGAGGAAAAATCAAAGGACAATGAACACAAAACACAAAACCCAAGGTGGTTTCACCTAACAATAGGGTCAATATTCTTTTTATGATAACTCATGTATATCATGTATATATGTGTGCATAAAATTATCCTCATCCCCCAAAGATAGGAAACCACCAAGGAACAAGGGAAAGCATGTATCTTTTGAGTTAGCATGGAAGAGACCCAAAGAGATCTCAATTCTTTGCATCATCCTCAATTAGACAACACTAGGAACAACAAATAGAAGAATAGGGAAACATATAGAAGAATGATCACAAACAAGCAAGAGAGGCAGAGAGAAAGAGAATCCATGGTGCTAATGAAGCTAATCAAGCACATGATCCTTCCCCCAATCTTATTGATCATTGTTTTGGGAAGGTGGACAACATACAAGAGTAGCCACATCCAGAACAATAGATGGAGCTATCACAAGTTCCAAACAAGGCCCATGCTCTAATGATGAGCCACTTTGTTTGTTACTAGGAACTAGGACTAATGCTTTTAAAATTTTTGCAGATAAATCATTGTCAACATCAACATATTTATATTCATCATAAAAAATATTAGGATCAAAGTTTTCATCATTAAAAACATTTTCACCTATTTCTTCATCAAGATTACGAGCTCTAATAGGAATAGAACTTGAACCATCATTTGTTTTAAGCATTTTGCATCTTGGAGAAATAGGTTGAACCTCTTGTTTAAGAGTAAATGGAATCATGTCAAAAGTTGGTGTTTTAGGAGAAGAAATGGTTTGGGAAGCAATTTCACGAGCTCTAGCACAACGTCTCTATAGGCATTTTCATGAAGATTGCATTGATGTCAATTAACTGGTAATGTTATTCTTGTAATGATTTTTTGTAACTGGTAGGAAGAGCTAAGTGAAGGAAACTGTAACCTGTAGCTAAGTTTGTGGAGTGAATCGATATTGCTAAGTATTGGAGAGTTGAATCGGTAAACCCCTCCTGTTGTTTTGATAAACCCTAACTAATTAAGTTTGGTGAATTGGTTGTATTGGTTTATGATCTAATAATGAGTGGTAATGATTATGACACATATGCATATTGTATGAAGAGAGTTTCAAAGAGTTTTTGACACATTGAGTTAATGTTTTTGTCGAGGGAATGAGCAAGTATATTGCATGTAATGCAAAGCGTGTGATGAGTTACTAAGTTTGATGAAGTGATGATCAAGGAGTGGTCGAGGCTTTCTTGAATGATGTGCAGAGATTGTTATGTAATCCAATAGTCATACTTGAACTGAATTGTTTGTAATCTCTATGGGAATTAGGTTTTTGTTGTGTTACCAACCTAATTGATTTGTTTATAAAGTCGATGAGTTGTTTTAGTTTATGTGTTGGCAAAGTTGAATTGAGTGTGTGGTTTCCAAACCGGATGATGTATTTGTAGTTTGAGTAAAGGCAGATAGGAGCATGAAAAGTACCTGAACAAGCAAGTGAAGTGATATTCAAACAGATCAACAAATTCCTGTTGTTTTCTAACAATTACAACAGTTAAATCCCCTAACCAGGTAAGCTCTAACAAGCTTGGTGTTATTCAAATCCTCTAACCAGGTGGTCCATTAGCTTGGATACTAAATCCTTTACAAAGGTTACTCCTCACAGGGTATTACTTATAACAAGGCATTATTTAAATCCCTTAACCGGGTGGTCCCTAACATGATCTGTTCTTAACAATACTTTTTGTTAAAGATTTAACATACTTGACTCCTAACAGGGTGAAATTCAGAAGAGTTTAGATAGTTATCTTGTGAGTCTCATCTCACCGTGGTTTTTCCCATTTGGGTTTCCACGTCAAAAATATTGTGTCAAGTGGTGAATGTTTTTGTGGTTATGTTTCTATGGTTGAATTGCTTAACTACTTATTTCACTTTGATAAGTTATGGTCACCGATAACAATCTAAAATAAGGTTTTACTTATGTCAGTAAAAATATTTGTTGTAACAGTCAACCTGTTTATCTTGATAGTTTTATTCTGACAGAGATATTGCATTGATAGTTCTAAGTTTACTTGAGAGGTTATTTATGAGATTGGTGAAGTTATTATCAATTTTCCTATCTACTGATTCACCCCGCTCTCAATAGTTGACTGGATCCTTGTTCTTTCATCATACCATCAGTCTCCATTGATGTTCTCTAGCACAACTATTTCATCAAGTATAGGCTTCATCTCTTCTTTTAGGGAAGGATGCATGGGTTGAGGTCTTTAGGTTGGACAATAGGAGAGGCTGGTCGCTTCTCTTTGCAAGATGAAGGAGGAAGAACCACACCATATAAAGGAGGAATGAGAGGTGTAGGAAGGAGATCGAGTCCATCATGAGGAGGAGGAATAGGTCTACCCTTAGGAGTAATAGATGGATGCTTAGGAGGAAGATCTTTTCTACCTTTGGGAGGAAGAGTGGATTCATCCATAGGAGAAGGAATATATACTTCCTTAGGAAAAAGAATAACACTTTCCTTAGGAGGAAAGATAGTCTTATCCTTAGGAGAATTACTAGATTTCTCCTTGGGAAGAAGATTATTTCTTTCCTTAGGAGGAAGAATAATCTTATCCTGAAGAAGAGGTATATGGTCATCAAGAGGAAGGCTAAGTTTTGGATTTTTAGGTTTACTCAAGGATTAAATCATCTCATTTTTCCAATTTTGATATTGTTGGTTAACAAATTTTGTTCCCTTAAAAAATATAACAATATGACTCTATGCCCACGCAAGAGAAAAAACTATCAATAAACAGTTGAATAAGTTGCGATGGTCTTTGCAAATTTCCTTTGAATTTTAGAGGTACAACTCCCTCTTATGATATTTGTTTTTGGTTTTTCTGGGTGTTCTTTTAATCAAAAAGTATGAAAGGCAAGAATTGATGAAAAAAAAATGAAAGAATATAATTAAACATTCATGACTTCCAAAATAAAGTAATGAAACCAATCACCACGTTCTCGAATCTAAATCATTCATCAATATCCATGCAAAAATTTATAGTGAAGAACGATACTCATATATAAGATCATCACCAACAACTCATAGAATGTATGATTTAAATTCACAATAATATATGAAATGACCTTTCATGACAACACAAATTCTGAAAATAGAAACCCATTCAACACATTAACTGAACCAATCAGATATAGACAAGATGATAACATCTCATAAAATAGAAATTTCCATTCAAAACAACACCAAGTATTTTTTGAAGAGGATAAGCGAGAACAAGCGAGCTGCTAGAAGTGAACGAGATAGGGTTTCTATGGGTGAAGACTCAAGTGAAGAGGATGCCGATGATGATGCATATGGGCTAGGAGGTCTTTTCTTTTCAGCCCGTTCTAGCTCTTTTGCCCTATGTGATGGTTTCACTTTTGGTTGCAATTTTTTGGAGGTCTGGGTTGATTATGGTGGGGAAGGAGGTGATATTTTCCTCCAAATTTTCTCTGATATTTTTGGTAAGGGTTGGGGACTACAAGATTTTTTGGGGTTTTGGAGGCGGGGCTATGTTTGGTTATTGGAAAGTGCGATGGTAGTGGTGGGTTTTCTTGGCTTTGGGAGTAAGCTATTTTCTTTGCAGCCTTGGAGATGGAAGCCCCAGTCTTTTGGGGTTGGGGTTTTCTATTTCTATGGTTGGTTTGCTACAAGTTTTGCCTTGCTCATATTTTATGGGGATTCAACTCTTGTGGGTGGCTTGGTTGTTTTGGATGGCCTGTTGCTTCAACTCATTGGATTTTGTGTGTGGACCCTGTATTCTTTCATGGTTTATTCCTTGGTGAGGGTTTTGTATGCTCTTCCTATTAGTTCTCATGGATCTCTATATGAGGTGTTTTTCTCTCCCATGGAGGTGGAGTGATGGTATGGGTTCAGGGCTGTGCTTAAGTTATTTGGTAAATTGGGCTATTCTATTTGTTGTTCTATTAAGGTGACCCTTTCTCCTATTGAGGTGAAGAGTAGGCATGGGAGAGTTTCTTGGTTGCTATTGTTTGTGTCGCTGGTTGAGGGACTCGATCAAAACCCTCATGGTTTTCTTTGCAGATGATTCTGGGTTTACAGTTTTTCCCTTGTTTCCCAGAATGGTTTGATGGTTATGGGAGCTTTTAAAAACCCTCTTGTCCAGATTGTGCTTTCAGGACAAGATATTATTTTCTGGGCCTTAGCAGGATGTGGGAGCCTTGTAAAACCCACTTTCATATTGACCTATGTTCCTTCTTATCTTATTGAGGTGTCACTTTCTCCTATTGAGTTGGATAGTAGGTGTGAAGGAGCATGTTGGCTATTGCAATTCATGTTGCTGGTTGAGGAAGCTGGTCTCAATTCTCCTGGTGGTCTTCATAGATGGTTCTGGGTTCATAGTTTTATCACTGTGTCCCAGAATAGTTTGTTGGTTGTGGGAGCTTGTAAAAACCCTCTTGGCCATATTGTGCATACAGGTAATGCTACTATTTTCTTGGCCTTAGAAGGTTGTGGGAACCTTGTAAAACCCACTTTCAAGGTTGAGGGAGCTTGAAAAAACCTTATATTTTTAGTTTCTTTCTGGGACTAGCTGGTTGCTAGCAGTTTTCAAGGGCTTGGTCTAGCCATTATCTATTTTTGGTTAGGTATTATTTGTGTGGTCTTTTGTGGCGAGGAGCTTTTGTTAGAGGTTATAGGAACTTGGGAAAACCCTTATTCTAGTTGTGGGGGCCTTGTAAAACCCATTAATCAGGTTATGGGTGCCTAGAAAAACCTTTGGTTTCTATTGAAGGTTATGGGAGCCTTGATAAAACCCTTGATCTAGTGAAAGGCTTTGGCGTCCTCCTCTTTTAGCTAGGTTTCATTGATATCTCTTTGTTGCTAGGTTGGTTTTAGGCTATTGTTTATCTCTAATATATCATTTTCAGTTGTTTGTTTTGGGTTTTTGATCCTGGTAAAATCTGAGGGTTTCAGGTCCCTTCAAAACTTGTTGTAAGGAGTTTCAAGTACCCTCAAAACCTATTTATCTAATAAAAAAACCAATTCTTTTTCAAACTAAAAATTTCATTCAAAACCACAAAATTACTATCAATTCAATATATTTCCCCCTTTTTCTTTTTCAATTTTTTGAACCGAGATTAACATTTTAACTACCTATATATAGTTTTTACTTAAAACTAATCAAAATAATGGCTTCTTGAAGACAACCATTTCAAGAGAGTTTTAAATTTTAATTATAATTAAATGTCCCACCAGGACCAATAGTTCAAGAGCCAGATAATAAAAACAACTAACTAAACAAGAAATTAAACAACAATGCCTCCATCCGCCTCTTCATCTTCTGATTCTTCATCTCCATCATCTGTCACCTGTCCTACTATTGTTGTGTCCATTGCATCTCCTTGTGGTTGTTGTGCCACCTGTAAATTTACTTTCTTCCTCTAAACTCTATAATTGGATAAAACAAGAGATATACTTTCCATTGTAGGCTCCGCTGTAGCTTCGACCCTAACTTCCACTTGTCAACCTTTTGATTTGCTTCTGCAATTTTACCAGTGATATCATAAACCTCCTAATGAACTAAATTCAACACCACCATTGCATCCTTTAGATATTCTAATGACTTGGGGCCTACAATAGCTACAAAAAGACTATTTTCTACTTTTTGATGAAAGGTTTTCTTTACTATTTCTCTTTCCAATAACTCCTTCACATCACTACAAAATATATTGATGCCAATGGTATCAAAAATAATTTTTAGATCCCTCTAGGGATTTGTACTATGGACTATTGAGGTGGTGAGTTGTGTGTGGAGCTCACTAACAACATGATATTTCCACTCAAGCATCTCCAATCTAAGTGACAATAGTCTCCATATCAACGTCTCCAATAATGTGCTCAAAAACCAAAATGACCTGAGGTAGCTTACTAACTTCTTTCATTTCTATGAAGGATGAAGATAGTCTTTGAGTTTCCTTCTTTATTCTTTGTAGTTCAACTTGATGGACATCTATCATTTGGCTAAGAGTGCAACAGTTAATTAGACCATGCTCGATGAATAATGACCCTTTGGAAATCACCTAACTGACCTAGTCATCAACTTCTTTGGTAATGGTCTGTGAGCATTTAACAATTTCCAACTTACCAGAGTTGATAAGTTTTGTAATTGACAACCCTGAAGATGACATGGTAGTGAGACTCTCAGTTGGATAAGCAAAATAGATGAAAGAAGTGAGAACACCAACATACTGTGACAATCCTTGATTTTTCTTTTATGTGGCTTTGGTTCTTCTGGACAAGACAATGATATAATGCTTAGTATGGTATATGTCTCCCTCTATTGTCACAGGCCCCATATCAATCTGACTTATATCAAACTCACCTTCAATAATTTCTTGTACATTTTTAGCAACGTTACGATTGGCAATTTCCAGGACATGATGGTCTGTCTGAGGATCTATGATCATTCTAGCCATTGTTCTATCCTTCTTGGGCTTTGGCATTTCTCCTAATAGACATGTTATTGTATCAATCCTAATTTTAGTGGTGGGTGAGTATTGCTTCTTCTATTTCTCAATTGCCTTCCTAAGCCAAGGAGTTGATGAAGTATTATTTGGACTCTTCATGGACAATGCATTAGCAGTATTATCAAGTGTCATCATTAAAACATCAGGAAGAGCATTTCGGGAGGCCTCTTCATCAGTCAAAGAAACTAATGGATTTTATTCTCTCAGTTGATGAAGAAATTGAGTATCCTCTTCACTGGTGCTGATCTACTGGGTTGTTCTTTTCTTTTTATGTGGCATAACAGTGCTTTCTTTACAAACATACTTTAGCCTCTGATTCTTCTCAGGTGGATCATTATTTCCACCAGATTGTAAGTTTGTTTGAGGTGTACTTGTTTCCATAGCATTCTTTGTTGTCATTCTAGGTGACGATTGTGAGACAATGCTATTTTCTTTGGGTGTTCTCTTCTACGAGGAATAAGAACCGGAGTGACTCTAGATTGCACGATCCAACCAAAGACATGACTTGTCTAGAACTTGGGAAGTTTTGTCTTTTATGTTCATTTCCTCTTCATTCTTAGTCTATTGGAAGCAAAAATGATATTAAAATTCAAAACTTGATTCAGAGTAATCCACATGAAACCTCTTCTAAAACCTTCACCTTCATCAACACAATCTTCCCAAAGTCTTCCAACTTAGGGACATGAACGTAGTGCATGGCTCAATAAAATTCTTTCTGACATATCCTTTACTATCAAAATTTAACTCTCAAGGGTAAAGGATGCAGGCTGAAATAAGCTAAAAGCTTATCAGAAAACCTTGCAGATTCAATGTTCTTACAAGAAAAGAGAGACAAAATTAAGAGAAAAGAATACCCTTTCTTCCTCAATTGTGCATACTTGATGTTGACAGAGGTCATTTGACAACACAATTCTAAAAACACAAGGTAGTCAGAGGTGTAACTGGGAAGCTTTAGTGGGGCTTTTTCATAACCTCTGACTCTCAAATATGAGAAACTCTTGGATTGTATATAGGAACTTCCACACGTATGGATTAATGCTTTAGCTTCATCCGATATTCTCTTTCCAGGGTTCCTTCAATTTCTCTGATGACAATCATGAGAAAGGCATCATGCACACGATGGAAATTTCTCATACCCTCTCCTCTTTGCAACTGAGGAAAACAATTGTAAATAGGGGCATTCTCTGAAAGACTACCAACCTGCCTCAAACTTGGCCAAGAAACTCTTCCAGCAACTATCACATATAACAACATAGAGCACAAATAAAAACACTTGTTATTATTTAACTTAACAAGTTGTTCATGGAGAGAATCACATATTAACTTTGCCCAAATAATTTGGTTTTTATCATCATAGACAATAAGGATAAAGTGACACATCCATTCTTCAAAAAATTATACTCCAGGTTGGCCATCTACTTGGCATAAAAATACAGTGATATCAAAAATATCATCTCTGAGAAGCTCTTTCTTAATTCGGGATGGTAACTTAGACTTTCTAGGTTGGATGACCTTCAACCATCCTCTGGAGATTGTTTCCAGACACCAATCCATCACTTAATAAAAATATTCCCATCTCGACTTGAAAGATAAATTCATCTTCCTTTCACTTTTTGGAATCCGCAAAGTGAGGGAAATGCTATCTATATCAATTTTGGCTATTAATCTTTGATTTCTATCCCAAATTTATTGGCAGTTAGGATGATAGTTCTATGCACATGAAAATACTAATTTGGGGTGTGCAATAGCAGAGGGATAACCGCCAGCTTGAGATAATATAGACTTAATGATTTTTTGTCTAATAGGGGAATTTTCTAAACCATGCAACCTTCTATTTATGTTATGCATTGTAAATGGGCCAAGTTCTATATCTTTGACAATGTCTAATTTATTTTCTATACGCTAAGGAGTTGTAGGCGCCATGGAAATTGAGTGTATAAGTGCTAGGGTTTTTATAAATAGATGAAAGCTCAAATTGAAATAAAACAAGATAGAACAATGATAAAAGCAAGTGCTCATGATGATGAATAATAAGAGGGGGGGTGAATTAGTATGCCAAAAATCTTTGCACTTAAACACTTTGCAAGACTAACAGTAAATCAGTAAAATAGTTTAGCAGACAAACCGGTTAACACACATGCAAACCAAATAGCTAATAATGCATTCACCCACAAAAGCACAAACACCATAACATAAGAGATTTTGACGTGGAAACCCAAATGGGAAAAACCATGGTGAGATGGAACTCACAAGTAACTATCTACAGAATAGGAACCAGACCGGTTAAGGTCAGATCGGTTAAGGTCTTACAATGTTCTTTACCAGAACAGATCCTGTTAGGGATCTCAATCTTTGTTAGGAGATAAGGTCGATTAAAGACTACCTTGCTAGAGGATTTTAGATCCATATATGTGAACCACCTTGTTAGAGGATTTACAAAAGGCTTTTGGGCCTACCCAGTTAAGGGCTATAGACTTGTCAAAGATGTGAGTAATCAACAAGTGATTGATCTAGCTAATAGCATAGATTGCTTGATTAGATCCTTGATAGCTCATTCCTAATGCATTCCAGCATTACTTCAGTCTTCTACACATTCATATTCTCTTCAACTCCTCAACCATCTTAAACCCTAGCAACAACATTAACTTTTTGCAACAACAACCTAAAACCCTAGACATGATGTCCTTATAAAGGAATCTGATTTCTTGTCGGTCCAATAGGATTACAATCCAATTCCCTAGGTTCAATGAACCTGGACATACTTGGTAACACGACACAAAAAACACCGTTAAAGTGTCGGCACCATCAAACAATCTTTGGATGGTAACTCATCACAAAATGCTGGTTGGTAACTCATCACAGAGTATTACCGGTTCATACAAAATGCTGGTTCAAGCAAAATGCCGGTTGCTGGTTTGACAAAATGAAGACTAGGAAGTATGTGTTCTACCGCTTTGATCCTTCATACCACTTGAGATCCTCGAACTGCTTGAGGTTAACATGCCGCTTCACATCCTGCAAAACACCAATAGTCTAACGACTATAATACAACATACCGGTTGCAACATTTTTCGGTTGAGCTTAGGCTCATACATATAAAGAAGATCTCAATGCAAGTGTGTGTCCATCAATGACAATCACATCATAAACATAAAAAATGCCAACACATGAATGCCAGGTTCAAGTACTTCACAAATATTATCAACAAGAGAAGCTAAAATATCAATAATTTAACATAGGGCTTTCAGTTTCCAAACTTGGTTTAACGGTTCTGCTAGAACACTCTTCAATTCATAGTGTATACACCTAAAATTGGCTATGAGCAATTAAATAAATATTTTATATTTATTTAATAATTATTCTTCTATTAAATAGTTAATTTGAAAATATTAATTTATTTAATTCATTTTTATATCTTTCTATTAATTAATATTTTATTAATTAATTCATCTATCCTATTCCTCTAGTTAATTAAATATCTAATATTTAATTATCTCCTCCAAACAATTAAATATCTAATATTTAAAAGTTATTCTCCTATCCTATATCCTCAAGTATTAAATAATTCTTAAATTATTTAATCCCTTATCCAACTCACCTTCCATCTCCACTTTATCTTCCCTTTGCCAACTCATCAAACATGTGGATAAGGAAATTTAATATTTCTTAAATATTAATTCATCATTTATCCTCAACTTCCAAACTTAATGAAAATTGTGTACGTACACATATTTCATAACCATTTCCTATATTCTCCCCAACACCCCCTACATCTTAGGAAGGACTTGAGTCCACTTGTCCTCTCATGCCTAAATTTCCTCCAACCATCCCTAGATTCCCTCAGTCAACAACCTAGTCAAGGTGAGATGAGTGACACTTGTCTTCTCCTTCCCCCTTTCTCTCAACCTTCACCTTTGCTCACAACCATTCAAATCTACAGATCTGATCAGGACCGTTGATCTAAGGAACATCATCTCATCCTCTCAAAGTCTATAAAATCAAGAGCTTCAGTTGAGAGGGAGTTGAGTCTTCAAAACAATTTTCAATAAAATCATATGCATCCGTGAGTTTTTGAAGCAAATAGCAAATATCAATTAGCATAATAATATAGCAATTATCATATAGCATAATCATGTAGTATTTGCATATCATAGTATCAGTTAACTACAAGTTATCAGTCCATTCTTCATATGCCATCTTGGAAACCAACAATGCATTGGTTGAGAGCACATCATCTGCAACCAAGAACAGTGGAGTTAGGACACAATGGGACATAAGCCATGAAGGTAATATTAGTATTTTTTTTCATATGTATTTCATGCAGTTTCATTGGTTGAGTTTGGATTTCCTATAGCATTTCCATTTGTATTTTGTGAAAGTAACTTATTGAAAGTAGCATTCTGAGGATGAAATTCAAGTCAACACATTTTGGCGCCCACCGTGGGGCTCATGGACCTCGCATATACCTCTAAAAATCTCGCAAATAGTGAAATTAACGCATTTGTAATGCAGATTCACGCATGTGTGAATTCTAAAAGCGCTTTTTTTTTGCAGGTTAGCACATATGCCTTCTAGGTTAGCGCATTTGTAGCATAGGTTAGCGCATAAGAATTCTAGGTTAGCACTTTGTTTTAAAGTTTGCGCATTTGCATTACCTGTTTGCGTATTTGTGTCCTAGGTTAGTGCATATGTCAAATAAATCATGCTTTTGTATCCACAGAGCAATGCTTTTGTAGCCTAGGTTAGCGCTTTTGCTTTGCAGGTTAGCGCTTTTGAACACAAAGATAGCGCATATGTTAGATTATCGCTTCTATTCACAAAACTGACAAAATTTTCTTGCAGGTTCGAATGTCCAAGAAATCAAATTTTTCAGACTATTAACATGCATGTGTAGGATGGCATTTAAGGCAAATTTTATGCATTTCATCATCTAGTTAATTAAAAGTTTTCATTTGGGAAGTAATATATCATATTTTGTTCATCTAGTTTATCTAAGAGGATAAATTGACAGCATGCAACTTGCATTTTCAGTATTTTCTCTAAAATAGTTGCACATAGATTTTTAAAAGAGCTAAAAATGAACACCATGCTTGTTGGAGCAACATCTCCAAATAGGATTTAGCCAACAAATTGCTTTGAAAAGGTTAAAAAGAACACTTGTATTCTATGTCTCGAAAGTGGTAGGTATATGCTCTCCCCTTAATTGGGTGACCAAAAAGCCAAACCCACTCTTTTCCGCTTTCTTTACGTTCAAGCAATTAATCCTTTAGAGGGCCTGCCTTCCTGAGCTGCCTTAAGGGGGCCAGTGATAGGGGAACGACCTAAAGTGGAAATGGGCTAATACCGAGTCCTTCCGATCCACTATAAATAAACCATGTTTGTGATGAAAGTCCCAAACAACATGTGGTGATAAGTTCATACTGACACTATGTTTTCCCATAAACCCTATGGAGTGTAACCTCTATAGGCTGGGAACCTTCTATATTTACAGAGTTGAAAGTGCCGCATGTATGGCCACATTACCGGAAGCCTTTACTAAAAACCACTTGTACTAGTTGCAAAATCCTTCTAGTTGCTGGCGCAGAAGGTCGGACCTCTGAAGCGGCTCACACACATACAGTTCCTAGTAGAGATATAAAGTTTGCCATGGGGAGTTTTCATGGAAACTAGTGCTTGGCTGTCCCAAAGAAGTGAGTACTGAGGGTGGAGCCAGTGGGGTCAAGCATCTAAATATCCACTTTGAATAGCGTAGCCTCGTGGGAAACCCCATGTGAGATTCAATAACCATTGTCTCAGCCTGCCATAGGAATTGTAATTTCTTGTGCATTTTGACTTATTAAACATTGTGTCTTCTATGTCTGTAACATGTTCCAAATGGTCAAAAATTGAAGAAGATTATCATCTACAAGAGAGCAAAAATCCAACAAATTGCTGAAAAAAAAAATTGATCAAAAGGGTAATACAAAAGCTTTCCAACACTTGAAACACTAGATCAAAATCAAAGTATCAAAACATCGATATCAAAATAATTCTTGAAGTAGGTTTGTCTCTAAACCATCACATACTTTTCAAACTAGCTCAAACAACTAGGTTACTAATCCAACAAGTTATACTAAAAAAGTTCTATAAACATCAACATTCGACAAGCTATCAATTCAACCATCTTAAGTGCAAAAATCAACATCTTTGTCAAGTTTCTCATCAGGATAATCAAATCCTCTATCACGAAGCTTGATCAAATCCATACTAGGTTCCTAATCTTGGATATATCTTTCCTATTTTGAACCTAGGTTATATCAAAACCAAAATTGCACCAACATTGGAATCAAACAAACTTGTGAATTGACAAATGCTTATATGACTTTTAAGTATCACCTTAAGAAAAGGAAACCCAGTTATAAAGCTACTCAGAAAAGGATAAGATTCTTGTATATCAATTGCAAGATATTATTGCAACATAGGACATTCCTACACCGTTTTCGTCACTACTTACATGGCTACAGTACAGAATTTGATGGTGAAACTTTACAAAGACGTGCCTTTCAAAAAAGAGACACTTTATCCCAACTAACAAACAATAGTGGTAAGATCAACAAGGCATATCTTCCTAAAGCAATAATCACCTATTGAATTTGTCCTTTGGAACTTTTAACAACTTTGAGATAATCACATGCCAGTTTGGACTAGAGCCCGACACGAACAACTTAGAAAACAACAACAAAATGGAAGAAGAAGATAATCCTGTATTCCACACTTTTGGATTTAGCATTGTTGACAAAGAAGTAGTCAATAGCACCATTAGAGACCTTGAGCAAGATTTCAAATTTGATAGTCTAATGGAAAAATTGTTGGCAAAACAAAAAGAAAAATATCTCTTGATGTTGGCAAAATCTGGAGCTAAACTACCACAAGATTTTAACATAGCAAGCTTGAAACAAGATGTGGAAGAAAGTAACACCCAAAACACAAATGAGAAAAATAACGAAGATGAGAACAAAGAAAGTAAAGAAGAAACAAGGAAAGAAAGGGATGATAAAAGAAAAGAGCGTAGTGACAAAAGAACTCATGAAGAAACAAGGAGAAACCATATGGACAATCCATTATCAAACCTTACTCAACAAATACAAACTCTACAACAAAAAATACAAGACATGCAAAATGGGACAAACTCCAAGAAATATTCATTAGAAGATATATGCCCATATCCTTTTGATAAAAACCTGAATATGATACCATTTCCGCAACATTGCGAGATTCCAAAATATGAAAAATATGATGGAAAATCCGATCCTCAAGATCACAATAGGGAGTTTTGTACTATAAGCATGGAATTTGCTCATGATGAAACTTACCTTATGCATCTTTTTCCTAGGAGTTTAAATGGACAATCAATGGAGTGGTTTTCAAGATTACCATCCAGAATCAAATCCTTTGAAGAACTTGTGAATAGGTTTATTTCACAATATTCCTACAATATAAGGAATCAAATAACAATGCTAGATATTTGCAATGTTAAACAAAAGAATGGTGAATCCTTTATGATCTTCTTACAACGATGGAAACACATGTTTAATAGGTATCCTCGAGATGTACCCGATCAAGAAAAGATGGACATATTCATTGATAATCTTATCAGTGAAATGAGTTATCGACTAAGGATGCAATGTCCTCCCTCTTTTGCCAAAATGATCGAGAATGGTCTGAAAATAGAGAATGCAATGGTAAATAAAAGAGAACCAAAACTTTACAATAATTCATACAACAACAACAACAACAACAACAACAATGACAAACCCAAGTTCTGGTCAAAGCATAGAAATGTCAGCAATGAAGGGAATGACGATAATAGTACTACAAAACAACAACAACCAATTTTCAATCTATCAAGTCAAAACCCAGGCAATAACAATCTAGAAAACAATAAAGCTAAGTCCTTTTTCTCGAATCCTCGAAGGAAATTCACAAACATTGGAGAATCTTTGGAATTAGCTCTAAAAACTTTGCTTGCCAACAAATTGATTGTTCTACCTATTAGTAAACAAATTTGTCCTTCGAAGATAACTATACAAATAAACTCAAAATGCCCAGAATGAAGGACAAAAAGTACTAACAGTTGGATAGATTATCATTGAAATGATAATCTTCCTCTGAATTGAGAGGTACAACTCCCTCCTAGAAGATTTACAAGGAATTAAATTGCTGATATGTTTTTAACTAGAAAGCAATAAAGGAAAATAACATTCATCCATAGCCATGAAAATGAATGTCAAAGACTTAAAAAACAGATATAAATAAAAACCATTAAATCAAAGTTTAATTTTTTGCACTTATGGATAGCATTTGGACTAAAAACTAACAGAGAAAGTCGTTGCTCCAATATGGCTTACTTTCAAGCACACAGACTTGTAATAAATCCACATAAACAATTTATTATAACAGAAAAGACATTAATAAACAACTACAAAGGCTCAAAGTCCAGCTACAATCATGAGAAGAATATCAGCAACACAAAGATTGAAGATATCATCTGCATTCTATTCATGTCTGAAAGTCAACTCAAAGTTTGATATTTTCTGTACAAAGCATTGCTTAGAAAAGATTCAACTCCTTCCTTACAAAAAAAAATCTACTCTCCCTCACCCACAGGCTGCTGGAAGAAAAGAAAAGGAAGAAGAGCCCTGTCTCCCTCAATTCTTTCGCAATAAATAGCTACATGAGATCATTATTCAATTTTATAACTGAATCTTGAAAAACCTTTTCACTTATTCTTTTTACTTTCCCCATTACTCTTATTTATAACATCAAATACTTATAAACATTAGAAATATAATTATCTAAGGTTTATAATAATATTTGGACAGGTGGTACTTGAATATTTTAACTCAAAATAAAAATATTCATTATGCCGGGCAGACTGAAAATATTTGTGACAGTCAAAATCTATCTCGGTGTGGGGCCCATAACGTTTGTTTTCACCGTTAGATAATTCTTAATTTTGTATATGTTGGTCATAACCTAGTTGTCTCCATTCTGACTGGAGCGATTTCAAAAAACATGCCTGAATAAAAATATATGTGCTACTGTGTGTGGGTCTATATGATTGTCATAAAATCAGACCTGCAGAGCTTGAACCGTGAACTCCATTGAACAGTTTGAACATCACTAAACTGTTTGAACTAGGTTCAAATGGTTCACAGTCTAGAGAAAGAGTATATGAAACAACATCCGCGATCGTGAAATAGAGCTGCTGCAAAACACTTGATATGAATGTTAGCCTGAAAATGTCTTAGACACAACTTAGAAGCTGTGGTACCTAAATGAACACTACGAACTCTGTTCAAGATGGTTCAAGGGGTTCATGAGGTTCAATAGACCATTGAAACTCAATGCTAAGGATTTAAAAATGATTTACAGGTGGATTAGGGATTGAACCAACAAATTTTTAACAAGACAAGGACTCAATTAAAAATTTTGCAAAGTGACTCACTCTTGTTATAAGGTATGAATGACAAGGTAACATTGGCTCTGACTAGGCACTGGGATTGTAAAGGACTAGGAGAATCCAGAATGCCTTTGGAAGAGATCAGTGCTTAGCCATTGGGCAACAAAGTCAAGAAAAACAAAGCATAGGGAGCTTCTTGTAGAGGGTGAAGGCAACAAGGAAAAACTAACAAGCCAAAACCCAAACTAAATGAAGGCTGAAAATCAAGACAAGCTACACCTAGATCACACCAAAAATATTATTTACAAAAATATACAAGTAGGAAAATCCCACCACGTTAACTGGAGCCAAGAACTTCTTACACAAAACCATCCACTGGTTGGGAGAAAAAGGAGCCTTTTAGGAAAAATGGCTTGTGTTCAAATGAAGCGACCCAAAACCATGCTCTTCTGGTAACTTCTTCAATGCTGAACACCAAACTAACAATATGAAGGAACTTTGTGAACACACATTCATGCCTAAAAATCCATGTTTCGTCATGAACTTCTGAATTTTCTAGAAACATCTGCACAGTACTTCTCAAATAATATTCTATTTCTGGCTGAAAAAAGTAATGCTCATAAATTACTAGGGAAAAGGGTGCATCATTCTCACAATCACCACTATTAAGACCATCATTCTTAGAATAATTTTCAGCATTTGAACTAATCTTGGAATAGAGAGACACTTCATCATGCATGGGGTCCAACTTAGCTGAAACAACTTCAACATCTTTTACCGAAATTAAATCTGCATATTCCCTATCCAAACTTAATGCATGAAATGAATTAATACCTGAATCCTTCTCCTTGAAATCCCCTTCTTCAATGGATGACAAGAACTTCTCTAGGATATCTTCTTCACAAAAAGAAGTACTATCCAAACCAGTCAACGGTTCTTGGGACTCCAACTCTTCATTAATGTTGGGTGAATATTTTGTCACCAGCGTACTAATGACAAAACATAGAATTCACACAATGCGATGCTAAGAAATTAATCTCTCCTCTCATCAAGGGGAGGTTCGCTATGAAATTTATCCTCTAATTAACAAGAAATTAAATTTGTGGGTTGGTGTTGGGCATATAACTCTCTTTTTTCAGAGTTTATGTATTCTTCCTTCACCTAGTTACAATTTCTCTACCTCTTCAAATACTTAAAGAGAAGAAATATTAATCTAACAAACTACACAAAGAGTTACTTTTAAGCAGCACAAAGTCTCCTTTACGGTAACACTAATTCACACTGATCATTAAAAATTAAACAATTAGAAACTTAGCTTAAAGCACAAAGTCTTCAAGTATAGATTTCTAATCCATTAAATTACTAATAACCGCAACAATACAAAGCCTACTACAAGTTACTTCCTTTATCAATAGATTTCTCATGTATGCTAAGAGCACAAAGTCTATTGGCAAGATTTGAGAGCTCTTTAACCATGTAGCAATATCTTAAAGATCAAATAAGTAAAGATAATATGTATTCAATGGACATAGGAACATTAAATAATATAAACAAATTTATTGATACAACACAAAGTTTGCAATCAACAAAACTGTTTTCTTTATTTGTTTGATTGAATTCTCACCACAAAAGCCCAAAGTCTTAATTGGGATAAAAATCCAGTAGAGTTTCGCTAAGCATGAAAAAGATAAAAATATTTACAAAAAGGTCCTCCTTATATAGGAAAATAAGTTGAGAAAAAGGTGGGCACAGTTGACATTTTCAACCGCATAGTCCCATTTTACTACAACTACTACATAAAGAAAATGTGCAGCTGCACAAAAATTTACATCTATTGGTGCAGCTGCATGAAGAAAGAGTGCCAAAAGGGGGAACTTCATTCTTGATTCTCTTCTTCGTTGGATTTCTGAAAACCTTCAAACTTAGTGAGGATGGATTTGACCTCTGATTCGTTCGGCATCAAGGTAGAACTTGTGATAATTTGAATGCGGGACATTACATCTTGAATCTTCACGTGCTTCTTCTTAACATCCTTTAGCATGGATGCGAGTACTTCAAAGCTGACTTGAATTTCTAACAATTTATCAAATATATCAAGCGAGAAGTCTTGTCCTGTGTATTGGTCCATCAAGGAAATAAATTCTTGGGTGACGACTTCAGCAATGACGAGATTTTGATCACCATCATACAAATAGCAAGGGAGATCATTTTAGCAAAAATAAGGTCAACCTCGTCATCACCTTCTTTCTTTTCACGATCCAGCTCTGCAATCGTTAATTTCATTGTCTCTTGTTTATGAGACAATAATGACAAGATATAAATATACTTCTCCCTTGTGGGAATTACCTTGTTCTCAATGAGGACATCTATCCTAAAATCCTCCATTTTGCTCCAAAGGGTAGTGCTTTTCACAACTTCCTCAATTTCTTGTGATAAAGAGGTTTTGAGTCTTTGCATCCAACTCTAGACCACTTCATAATCAGATAATAGTTCCACTGTTGAGCTCAGAAGATGAGAGCCTTCTGACCTTAGCCACGAGATCCATTCGTCCATGACCTGGCCTTTAGCTCCTACCTGTTCAATATTTTTGAGAGATTCGGTGTCTATTGATGACCCTATAGGTTCAACCTCTCGAGAAGATTGTGTTACCTTTAAGAGGACGTTGGTCAACTGCTCACACTTCTGCTTTAGGTTATTTTTCTCATCCCTCTCCTGATCTAGTCTTCTTAACAAAGAATTAAGGGCTGTCTGAGAATCTAATTTCACACTTTCATGTGTCTCCACTCTGAGCTCCACAACCTGCATAGTATAATCTTCTGATCGTATGTTGTATTTGTCCTTGTCTGATGATGGCACCATAACTTCAGCGTATTTTCTTTTGGAAGCTGGGTCTACTACCGCGTGAGATATTGTCTTTGGCTTCTTCGTTCCTTTAGGCTTTGGAGGAACCAAAAGTTCAAAGTCAAATTCATCAGAAGATATTACCTATTTTTTCCTCTTAGGGGCCACTACTTCCATCCAAGGGGGTAGTTCTGGATTGCATGATGGAGTAGTAGCTCCTTGCTAACTTGGGGTTGAATATTCTGGAGTGGGTTGACTAGAACTTGGAGCAGTTGTAAGTGTAACTGATGGTGCTGATATTGAAGTATCTAGTAGAACATTTGTTTCTGCTACCTCTTCAGTTACAGGTGGGAGAGTTGAGGGTGCCGTGAGTGTAACTTCAGCACTTACCAATGAAGGGATTATTGTGACGGTGGTAGTAATGGTGGGTAAATCTACTGAAACCTGTTCTACAAGTGCATCTTGCAAGGTTTCATTAAAATCCATCATGGTAGACTCAAAAGTAGATGAAGGGATATCATCTAGAGTAGAGAAGTTGGTTATTGTAAAAAATTGACCAGTGCTCTCTGATTGCGGCATGCCCATACTTAGATCTCCATCTTCATGAACATCTTCGTCCTCTTGATCAGAGTCAAAATCAGAATTAATAGAGTGAACGACTACTTGTGAGACAATCGGGGCATCAACTTTAGCTGGGCGTGATACTTCTTCTACCTGTATTTCCTCTTGTTGAGGAATTTCACCTTCTTCGACCTCTTTTCCCTTTCTAGCTTCACTGGTAGGCGGTTGTTCTAACTCTTTCGTCACTGCTTCATGTGATGATAATGATGATTCGCCCTTCTTTGCCCCTTTAACTGTAAATTTGATTTTGGGCCCTTTACCCTTTGATTGTACCATAGGAGCTGAAGATAGTGCTTGTGGGTTTGCTCTGCTCTTGGTTCTTGTTTCAGCTATCGCTGTCTTGCCCAATGGACCATCACTGTTGTCATCATCTCCTGAACTAGTGGGAAGTTGTTTCATCCTGAGATTCTTCTTTAGCAACCAAGCATTGGTGTTTGCTAAGATGGGAGAGATCCTTTGCATAATGGACTTTCTTTACTTCTTTGACCATTGCACAAGTGGAAGTGGGGAATCAACAATCTTCTTCTCATAATAAACAGGATCCACTATGTAATCTGTGTCTTCCATAGTTATTGGGATCTTAGCTAGATCCAAATTGTCAATTTGTTCTAGAGTAAGGCGGTTGAAATCCATCCTTCTTATATCCTCCTCATTCTGACAATCCGCCCAAATATCCTCAAACCTATAAACATAAGTGTATATCCTTTTGAGTTTGCTCTTTATACCCCAAAAACCAGAATCGGTTCGGGCCTTGAATCTTCTCATGGTGTTCCATTGCATTTCCTCCTCCATATTTTTGGCTTTAGGATTGGTTAGCATGGAATACCTGCCAATTGACTCTGGGAATTTTAGCTCGATCTTGTGGGCTTGTGATTGTTTCTCATTCACACTAATCAATTGTCTGCATAGCTCCATAAGGATGATTTTATCTGAAGGGAACCTTGGAAGAATGAAGGGCTCACCTGAGAAGTATCCAATTCGGATATAGGTGAATGTGGGAAATTGTAGAAACACACACCCAAAATGAGATACCCTGCTGTAGGCAGCCTCTGATATTCTCCTCTTCTGTAGGCCTTTATCAAAAATACACTTCCATACAACAAAGAAGGCATCATTAACCCTCTTGTAATGATTACCTTGATTTTTGATAGTTAGTTGGTCATAGTACTCCCAAACGGGCACCACTCTTCTGTCACCCTTGGTAGACAAGCCTGGATATTGCCTCATTGAAGCAGCTGCCTAAACCAAGTATGAGGTCATATAAAACTTCAGTGTTACCTTGACCTCTTTCAATTGGGTGCAAAGCGCATCACTGATTTGTTCTCTCCAATCAATTCTTGCAGCTCCCTTTCTGATTATATTCATATAGTAAATCATCTAGCTTTGGAAATAATGAGAGTCTTTTAATCCTCTCACTCTGGATAACATGTGACCATGTCATTATATTCCTCATTAAAATCACTCTGGTGGAAAGACTTAGGCCATTGTGAGGTGAGGGAAGATCTAGCAGTAGAGAGATAAACAGTATTAATCACCTTTTTGCATTTATCCTCATGTTTCTTGTAGTACTCTTGAGCACTCTATTGAGAAATATCAGCCACTTCTTCAGCTGATGAGCCTTAGAAAACACTATTGAAGAATACACTGTCTAGATTCATTATGACCTTTTGATCATCATCTTTTACCTGCCTTGTGCTTGGATCAAAGTGATCAGCCACTCCTAGTACAAATTCAAGATTGTGAGCCATGACTGGGAAGGATGCATACTTATGTATCTCAGATTTGATTAAACTGGTCAGGCGTGTAGGAGCTTTCTGAACCTGGTCAAGAAAATCTTGCATGTGAACATGCCCAATTTTGATGTCCCTGATCTTCTTAATATTTGAGTCCACTGAACTCTCAGGGTACATATTAAAGTACCTGTCATACTTGTATTTCATCTTCTTTGATGATGCTTTACTCGGAGAAGGCTGTCCTGAGGAAGACTTGAGGTTTTTTGAAATTCGTGCACAATGGCTGCATTCAATATTGATGATTATCCCTTCATCATTATCAAAAATCAATTTTTTCTCAAACGAATCAAAAAATGGGACTTAAAACAGGCCAAGGAGTAAAAACTGCCAAAACAGCAGTTCAGAGAAAAAAGTCCGATCTGCTTCTTCTCAAACAAAACTCGCACATCGGAGTTTAAAACCCGATGTGCAATCTTAAAAAAAACAACCTGCACACCGGAGTTTAAAACCCGATGTGTAGGGGAAAAAATGATAAGCACATCGGACAATAAAGTTCGATGTGCAATCTAAAACAAATTAAAGGCACATCGGACTTTAAAGTCCGATGTGCTTTAAATCAGGAAGGATCTGGTTGACATGTCGAGTTTTAAAACTTGAAATGTCATCCCATAATCCTCCGCATATTGGATTTTAAAGTCCGATATGCAGAGGTTAATAAGCCGCATATCAGACTTTAAAGTCTGAAATGCGGAGGGACAACCTTTTCGCTGCTTGTCGGAGTTTAAAATCCGGTGTGCAAGGAAGAGAGGGGCATCTGGAGAACAATCGGATTTTAAAGTCTGATTGCTCTCCGGAGTAAAGGAGGCAATCGGACTTCAAAATCCAATTTTCCTCCGGATAGAAATCCGAAAAACACAACAAATAAAAACAAAAAGAAAAGGAGAAAAAAAATGAAAACATGCAAACAGTAAAAACTCGAAAACAAAAACCCTACCTCTTCCAACCGCTGATGAAAAAGATCTGACAATTGGGCAAGGGAAATCCAAATCAAGATGAGCAGGAGAAGAAGAGGGCACGCGGAGGAAGAAAACAGAGCATAATGAAAATTAAAATGCATAAAATTAACTTAAAAAGCAATTTAAGAAAACCCTAATTAGCAATAAATGCTAATTAAAACAACTTGCAGTTGCATGTCGGGATTTAAAGTTCGACATGCAAGCCAGGGACACTTGCAAGTCGGACTTTAAAGTCCGATATGCAGCTGGGAAATAAATCACCTTCAGTTCAGACTTTAAAGTCCGATCTGCAAGCAAAAAAAAGCTACAAATACATACCGGACTTTAAAGTCTAGAGTGTATTGATAACAAGGAACCCTACAGTCCGAACTGCAGGAAAAACTACAAAGCTAAGAAACAAGGAAAACAATAAAAAACAAAAGGAGAAGAATGAAACGAACTAACCGACCGAGTCGATTAAGCTCTCCCGAAGACCATAAGGTACGAAACGGACCAGCTTCATAGGGTTGCCTCATGATTTTGGCCATACTGAAATCAAGGACAACAATTAGGAAGACATAATATTGCTTTATTGTCAAAATGAAATAATTCTACGAAGGACTCATCACAAGCTTTTAAACATAAAGAATCATTTTCATCAATTTCATGTATAAGTTTGAAAGCTTCATACTCTGGTTGCATGTAAATTTGAAAATTTTCGTCCTTTATACTTTTTGGAACAAGATAACTTTCCATACTATCAAAACTGAAAGTTTCTATTTCCGGGTAAGAGAAAGACCTCAAAAAACCTATTTCATTCAAAACCACAGGTTCTCCAAAGTTGTCTTGATTATTCTCACTTACCATTGTTTGACTTTCATGAGACTGAACTATTTCTTGGTGAACTTCTCGCTCATTCATGACAAGGTAATTGTAGGGGTCAGATGAAACTGAGATGACTGGGGCCTTATCATCATCAAATTTTAATTCTTCATTCAGCTGTAATATTTTTCTTTGCATAAACTTGCAAGATTCTCGTCTTTTCTTTCAATTATTTCAATTTGTGAAATCTGATGCAAAGACTTCTCCATAGAAGAGTAGATGCATGATCATTTTCTACACTTATATTATTTCTAATAGCACGAGAAATACTTTCTTTGTAATGCTCCAAGAAATCATACAGTATTTTATCATCTATTGCAAGAATTTAAAAGATCGAAGGATTTGGTCTTTTCCCTTTTCTCATTGCTCTTGCCTTGAGAATGATGTATTTATACAGAGTCGCTAATCTCCTGCATAGAGATAAATCTACAAGTTTGAGGAAACAAAATGCACTAATCTTTGATTCTGAGTCCCCAGTAGAGTCGCCAAAAATCTGTTAGTGAACAGATTTGTCCTTCGAAGATAACTATACAAATAAACTCAAAATGCCTAGAATGAAGGACAAAAAGTACTAACAGTTGGATAGATTATCATTGAAGTGATAATCTTCCTCTGAATTGAAAGGTACAACTCCCTCTTAGAAGATTTACAAGGAATTAAATTGCTGATATGCTTTTAACCAAAAAGCAATAAAGGAAAATAAAATTCATCCATAGCCATGAAAATGAATGTCAAAGACTTACAAAACATATATAAATAAAGACCATTAAATCAAAGTTTAATTTTATGCACTTATGGATAGCATTTGGACTAAAAACTAACAGAGAAAGTCATTACTCCAATATGGCTTACTTTCAAGCACACAGACTTGTAATAAATCCACATACACAATTGATTATAACAAAAAAGACATTAATAAACAATTGCAAAAGCTCAAAGTCCAGCTACAGTCATGAGAAGAATATCAGCAACACAAAGATTGAAGATATCATCTGCATTCTATTCATGTCCGAAAATCAATTCAAAGATTGATATTTTCTATACAAAGCATTGCTTAGAAAAGCTTCAAATCCTCCCTTACAAATAAAAAACTACTCCCCCTCACCCACAGGCTGCTGGAAGAAAAGAAAAAGAATAAGAGCCCTGCCTCCCTCAATTCTTTCACAATAAATAGCTACATGAGATCATTATTGAGTTTTATAACTGAATCTTGAAAAACCTTTTCACTTATTCTTTTTACTTTCCCCATTACTCTTATTTATAACATCAAATACTTATAAACATTAGAAATATAATTTTATAAAGTTTATAGTAATATTTGGACAGGTGGCACTTGAATATTTTAACTCAAAATAAAATTATTCATTATGCTGGGCGGATTGAAACTATTTGTGATAGTCAAAATCTGTCTCCATGCGGGGCCCATAACGTTTGTTTTCACCGTTAGATTATTCTAAATTCTGGATATGTTGGTCATAACCTAGTTTTCTCCATTCGGACCAGAGCGATTTCCAAAATAATGGCTGAGTAAAAAGATATGTGCTACTATGTGCAGGTCTATATGACTGTCATAAAATCAGACTTGCAGAGCTTGAACCTTGAACTTCATCGAACAGTTTGAACATCACTGAATTGTTTGAACTAGGTTCAAACGGTTCATAGTCTGGAGAAAGAGTATATGAAACATCATCTGTGACCATGAAATAGAGCTGCTGCAAAACACTTGATATGAATGTTAGCTTGAAAATGTCTTAGACACAACTTAGAACTTGTGGTACCTAAATCAACACTACAAACTCTGTTCAAGATGGTTCAAGGGGTTCATGAGGTTCATGAGGTTCAACAACCCATTGAAACTTAACACTAAGGATTTAGAAATGATTTACAGGTGGATTAGGGATTGAACTAACAAATTTTTAACAAGACAAGGACTCAACTAAAAATTTTGCAAGGCGACTCACTCTTGTTATAAGGTACAAATGACAAGGTAACATTGGCTCTGACTGGGGACCGGGACTATAAAGGACTAGGAGAATCCAAAATGTCTTCGGAAGAGATTAGTGCTTAGCCATTGGGCAACAAAGTCAAGAAAAACAAAGCACAGGGAGCTTCTTGCAGAGGGTTAAGGCAACAAGGAAAAACTAACAAGCCAAAACCCAAACTAAACCAAGGCTGAAAATCAAGACAAGCTACACCTAGATCACACCAAAAATATTATTTACAAAAATATACAGGTAGGAAAATCCCACCACATGAACTGGAGCCAAAAACTTCTGACGCAAAACTATCCGCTAGTAGGGAGAAAAAGGAGCGTTTCTAGAAAAATGGCTTGTTTTCAAATGAAGCAACCCAAAACCATGCTCTTCTGGTAACTTCTTCAATGCTGAACACCAAACTAACAATATGCAGGAACTTTGTGAACACACATTCATGCCCAAAAATCCATGTTTCATCATGAACTTCTGAATTTTTTGGAAACATCTGCACAATACTTCTCAAATAATGTTCTATTTCTGGCTGAAAAAAGTAATGCTCATAAGTTCCTAGGGAAAAGGTTGCATCATTCTCACAATCACCACTATTAAGACCATCATTCTTAAAATAATTTTCAGCATTTGAACTAATCTCATAATAGAGAGACACTTCATCATGCATGGGGTCCAACTTAGCTGAAACAACTTCAAAATATTTTACTGAAATTAAATCTCTAAATTCCCTATCCAAACTTAATGGATGAAATGAATTAATATCTGAATACTTCTCCTTGAAAAACCCTTCTTCAATGGATGACAAGAACTTCTCTATGATCTCTTCTTCACAAAAGGAAGTACTATCCAAACCGGTCAATGGTTCTTGGGACTGCAACTCTTCATTAGGAAGACATAATATTGCTTTACTGTCAAAATGAAGTGATTCTACGAAGGACTCATCATAAGCTTTTAAACATAAAGAATCATTTTCATCAATTTCATGTATAAGTTTGAAAGCTTCATACTCTGGTTGCATGTAAATTTGAAAATTTTCATCCTTTATACTTTTTGGAACAAGATAACTTTCCATACTATCAAAAGTAAAGGTTTCTATTTACGGGTAAGAGAAAGACCTCAAAAAACCTATTTCATTCAAGCCCACAGGTTCTCGAATGTTGTCTTGATTATTCTCACTTACCATTGTTTGACTTGCATGAGAATGAATTGTTTCTTGCTGAACTTCTCGCTCATTCATGACAAGGTAATTGTAGGGGTGAGATGAAACTGAGATGATTGGGGCCTTATCATCATCAAATTTTAATTCTTCATTCAGCTATAATATTTTCTTTGCATAAACTTGCAAGAATCTCATCTTTTCTTTCAATTATTTCAATTTGTGATATCTGATGCAAAGACTTCTCCATAGAAGAGTAGATGCGTGATCATCTTCCACACTTATATTATTTCTAATGGCACGAGAAATGTTTTCTTTGTAATGCTCCAAGAAATCATGCAGTACTTTATTATCTATTGCAACAATTTCCAAGATCGAAGGATCTGGTCTTTTCCCTTTTCTCATTGCTCTTGCCTAGAGCATGATATATTTATACAGAGTCGCTAATCTCCTGCACAGAGATAAATCTACAACTTTGAGAAAACAAAATGCATTAATCTTTGATTCTGAGTCCCTAGTAGAGTCGCCAAAAATTTGTTAGTGAACAGATTTGTCCTTCGAAGATAACTATATAAATAAACTCAAAATGCCCGAAATGAAGGACAAAAAGTTCTAATAGTTGGATAGATTATCATTGAAGTGATAATCTTCCTCTGAATTGAGAGGTACAACTCCCTCTTAGAAGATTTACAAGGAATTAAATTGCTGATATGCTTTTAACCAGAAAGCAATAAAGGAAAATAACATTCACCCATAGCCATGAAAATGAATGTCAAAGACTTACAAAACAGATATAAATAAAGACCATTAAATCAAAGTTTAATTTTCTGCACTTATGGATAGCATTTGGACTAAAAACCAACAGAGAAAGTCGTTGCTCCAATATGGCTTACTTTCAAGCACACAGACTTGTAATAAATCCACATACACAATTGATTATAACAGAAAAGACAATAATAAACAACTACAAAGGCTCAAAGTCCAGCTATAGTCATGAGAAGAATATCAGCAACACAAAGATTGAAGATATCATCTGCATTCTATTAATGTTCAAAAATCAATTCAAAGATTGATATTTTCTGTACAAAGCATTGATTAGAAAATCTTCAACTGTTCCCTTACAAATAAAAATCTACTCTCCCTCACCCACAGGCTACTGGAAGAAAAGAAAAAGAAGAAGAGCCCTGCCTCCCTCAATTCTTTCGCAATAAATAGCTACATGAGATCATTATTCAGTTTTATAACTGAATCTTGAAAAACATTTTCACTTATTCTTTTTACTTTCCCCATTACTCTTATTTATAACATCAAATACTTATAAACATTAGAAATATAATTCTCTAAAGTTTATAATAATATTTGGACAGGTGGCACTTGAATATTTTTACACAAAATAAAAATATTCATTATGTCGGGCAGACTGAAAATATTTGTGACAGTCAAAATCTGTCTCGGTGCTGGGCCCATAACATTTGTTTTCACTGTTAGATCATTATCAATTTTGGATATGTGGGTCATAACCTAGTTTTCTCTACTCTGACCAGAGCGATTTCAAAACTAATGCCTGAGTAAAAAGATATGTGCTACTATGTGCGGGTCTATATGACTGTCATAAAATTAGACCTGCAGAGCTTGAACCTTGAACTTGATCAAACAGTTTGAACTAGGTTCAAACGGTTCATAGTCTGGAGAAAGAGTATATGAAACATCATTTGTGACCGTGAAATAGAGCTGCTACAAAACACTTGATATGAATGTTAGCCTGAAAATGTCTTAGACACAACTTAGAACCTGTGGTACCTAAATGAACACTACAAACTCATTTCAAGATGGTTCAAGGGGTTCATGAGGCTCATAAGGTTCAACAGACCATTGAAACTTAATGCTAATGATTTAGAAATGATTTATAGGTGGATTAAGGATTGAACCAACAAATTTTTAACAAGACAAGGACTCAACTAAAAATTTTGCAAGGCGACTCACTCTTGTTATAAGGTACGAATGACAAGGTAACACTACCAGAAGCAAGAAATTATGAACCACTAGTCAAACCTAATTGGTGGAATGACAATCCTTTTTGCAACTATCATCGGAATAAAGGACACCTAACAAATGATTTTCAGAGATTGAAACACCTTATCCAAGATCTAATTGATAATGGAACCATCACAGTGGATAGCCTTAAAACAAACGAATCACACTTGGCTTTCAAAACTCCACTCCCAAATTATGACAAAGGTGAATCATCCCAATTAAAAGATGACAAAGGAAAAACCAAAGTGAATTACACTTATACATATGATGATGTGGTGAATGTAATCATTGTTAACAAAAATTCATCTTCAGAACCAATCAATATTATCATGAGAAGTAAAGCAAAGGTTACCTTTCTAGGTGTAGCAAAAGATCCAACACTCAATCCACAACAATACAATTTAGTAGAGCAATTACAGAGAATACCTACTCAAATATCAATTCTGGAACTTCTCAAGATTTCACCTATGTACAAGGAAATTTTGGAGAAAGCTTTAGTGGAAACAATAGTTTCAAAATATAGGGATGTAGATCAGTTCCAAAATATGGCAGGACACCTTATAGCTCCTCATTGCTTATCATTTTCTGAGAATGATGATGCATCCCTACAACATCCTCATAATGCTTCGTTACATGTTGAAGTCTCCATAAATAAAAATTGTGTCAAACGTGTGCGCATAGATGGAGGAGCTGGCTTAAACATTTGTGCATTAAGTTTCATAAAAGCTTTGGGATATTCAAAGTGCAATAGACCCGAAAAAGAAAATAACCATCAAAGCTTATGATGAAGCAAAGCGTTCTTCTAAAGGAACTGCTGTGCTACCAATAAGGATAGGACCTGTGGAAAAGGATACATTGTGTCAAGTTTTAGATTTAAACCTCTCCTACAACATTCTTCTAGGGAGACCATGGATTCACAAGATGCAAGCAGTTCCTTCTACATACCATCAATGTGTGAAATATCCTCATGAAGGAAAATAAATCACTATAATTGCAGATTCTAGTCAATATTGCAATAATTTGAAGCCTACAAAAGATGCAAGAGTTCCGCATAACAGAGAATCAGTATATCCTACTAAAGAAATTCAAGCAAAGCTATGAGAAAGTTTTGAAGAAAAGCTCAAGTTAAATGATGAAGGAATGGGAAAGTATTCTTTGCAAAATTTTCCACTTTCCCCTAAGTCAAATGGAAAGCCTACAGATATTCAATCAAAGACATCAAAACATATGTTTAAAGGAACCTTTGTTAGTGCTGGAACTCTTGAAGAAGAAAATGAAGACAAAGATATTCTTGGTTGGCTATACAAGGATGAAGATAAAACTATAGCAACAACAACAAAAGTCAATATTCCCATAAAACAATATGGCAAAGGATATGAAATCATGCAAAAGATGAGATATGAAGGAAAAGGACCAATTGGTAAGCAACATCAAGGTATTTCAGAACCTATTTGTCCGCACTCACATTCCATAGAAGATAAATCTGAGCTGGGATATCTAAAATCCAATCAAAAGCAACATAATCATCAACAACAAAAATGGAGAAAGAAATCAGTTTCTAAAGAAGAAGACTAGCAAGAAAAGCTGCATCAAGCGGCCGAAACAGTAACCAATAAACAAAAGAAGCAAGAAGAACATGAAAAGAAAGGAGGAGAGATTACCATCAAAGATGAAGAAAAATCTTGTCAACAAGTCTTGAAAATACAAACAAAGGCAAAATCTGAAAAAGATATTCTAGAAGCAATAAAAATAGAGATGACAGAAATCAGAGAACTCTTTGCACCATACGACATTCTAGTATGGTATAGTGGAGTAATCTTAGATCAGGATTCAGAAACAGATTCCAATGAATATGAATGGGGTCCAGATGCCTTATCCACTAAATCTAGTAGAGAACACAATGAAGATCAAGCAGCTATCACAGAAGAAGACTTGTCTATTGCAGAACAAAAGATGAAGTTAGAAAGAAGACAAGAGAAACTCAGAATTCAGAGAAAAGAGGCATATGCAAAAAGAAAAGGGAATGAAAAAGACAGAGGAGCGATGCCACAAGAAGCGCAAACAAAGATCAGATATGCAAGAACTATAGAAGAACTAAGAGATAGTCAAATTGGATTGACTATTAGTCTAGAAGAAGTTGAGTTTGAAAGGAGAAAAAATTTATTGAAAGAATCCACTTTATCATGTGCACAAATATGTCAACTTCTAAATGCAGATGAGGTCAATCAAGAAGGAATTTGCAGTATCAAAGATGTGCATGTGGATATAATCCATTTATTTAAGGGACAAACGTTAGTTGAAGAACCACTTGAGTGTGAACTACAAAATCCTAATATCAATTTTGTTAAGACTAATTCGGAAACGCTTGAGAAAGACAATTCTCAAAAATATTTAATTTATGACAATACCTATTCTACGCCAAGTTATGATTATTATGTCATGAACATTGAAACACCTAATGATGACAGTGATTATGATTTACCCCTTCTGCATCCTGAACTAATTGATTGGGATAACTTAGACAACCCTGAACTTGATGTCTTTTCCAATAATCATGACTTAGCTATGTACCTTAACATTGTTGAACCCATCCATCCTAAGATATCTTCCATTGCAGAATCAAGTGATGTTTCTCATAATCAGGAGAATACCAAACTTTCCAGTGACAAAAATGAAATAAAACAAGGAAAGTGACCTATTGTTGAAAACCATTTCATGACAACACTAGATCAATCAAAAGAGAAAACAAAGGACGTATCTAATGGTGAAAACCTCCTTGAGGTGCCAGAAGATGGAAAGTTTGATATCCTTCCTTCATATTTTCAAGAGAGATCTGCTATCCTAATAGAACCGATAGAAGCAATAAACATTGGTACATCAAACGATCCTAAAATACTTCATTTTGCTGCCTCGTTATCAGAAAAGGAGAGGAAAGAATACATGAAATTCTTTACGCAGAGACAAATTTTTTTTGCTTGGTCTTATGTAGATATGCTAGGACTTAATCCAAATATTATCATGCATCATCTTAATGTGGATTTAAAAGCAAAACTAGTTAAGCAGAAGCTAAGAAAGATGCATCTGCATATTGCTCTCCTTGTAAAAATCGAGCTGAAGAAGCTATTAGAAGTGGGTTTTATAAGACCAGTTGCTTATCCAGAATGGGTTTCAAGTATTGTACCAGTATCAAAACTAGATAAAAGCATAAGAGTCTGTACAGATTTCAGAGATCTTAATAAAGCATGTCCAAAAGATGATTTCCCGCTACCAAACATTGATATCATAGTAGACTTATCAGTAGGACATGGGATGTTTTCATTAATGGATGGATTCTCAGGATATAATCAAATAAGAATTGCACCTGATGATCAAGAGAAGACAACTTTCACCTATGCATGTGGAACATATTGCTGGAATGTTATGCCATTTGGGCTTAAGAATGCAGGAGCAACTTATCAAAGGGCTATGACTACAATTTTCCATGATATGATGCATACATTTATGGAAGATTATGTCGATGACATACTTGCAAAATATCACACAAGAAAAGAACATTTGAACATTTTAAGAAAGATTTTTGATAGGCTAGAAAGATATCAATTGAGATTAAATCCAAAGAAATGTGCATTTGGGGTAACCTCTAGAAAGCTCCTTGGGTACATTATATCAACTCGTGGCAATGAAGTAGATCCTAAAAAATTTAGCTATTATGGAGATGCAATCACCTAAGAACATAAGTCAATTGCGATCTTTACAAGGAAGATTGCAATAAATTAGGAGATTTGTTTCTCAGTTGGCTGATAGATGCCTTCCATTTACCCATCTTTTACATAAAAATGTTCCATTCAAATGGGATCTAAAATATGAGGAAGCTTTCTTGCAAATAAAATAATATCTTATGAGTCCTCCAGTACTGATATCACCAACTAAAGGGAAACCATTGTTACTCTATGTCTCCACAACAACTGTGTCATTAGGTGCTCTCCTAGCTCAACATGATGATGAAGGAAAAGAAAGAGCAGTTTATTATATAAGCAAAATACTTGTTGGGTACAAATTAAATTATTCGTCAATTGGAAAGATATGTCTAGCAGTTGTATTTGCAACTCAGAAGTTGCGACATTATATGTTGATTCATTCTGTAAAACTAATAGCGAAGATAGATCCTCTCATATATCTATTGAGCAAGTCAACATTGATAGGGAGAATAGCTAAATGGGTTATGATACTGAGTGAATTTGACATAGAATATGTTGACCAGAAAGCTATCAAGGGACAAGTCATCGCTGATCAATTGGCCGATGTACCTTTACAAAATGACATGCCTTTGCATATTGAATTTCCTAATGCAGATATCTTGATAGTAAGTACAAACTTTTGGGAATTGTACTTTGATGGTTCTTATACCCAATATGGTTCAGGCGCAGGAATCTTTTTTATCACACCTCAAGGACATACAATTCCAAAATCATATAGATTGCGGTTTCCATGCACCAATAATACTGTAGAGTATGAAGCATTGGTTATGGGGCTCAAAATGGCCATTGAATGGAATGTCAAAGAACTCCATGTCTATGGTGATTCAAAACTTGTCATAAATTAAATAAATGATGAATATCAAACAAAGGATGATAAGCTTATGCCATACAAACAACTATTGGAGGAATTTAAAGGACACTTTAAGGAAATCACATTCACCCAGATTCCTAGAAATGAGAATAAAGCAACAGATGCAATGGCTACAATAGCATCTCTCTTACAAATTAAGGATAGTCAACATCGCTATGAATTTCTCGTGGAAGATATTTTAACCCTTACTATCCAATCCCAGCGTAACTATCAAATTTTCCATATATCAGGAACCAGTCAAACCTACCAATATTTGAAAGATCATATCCTTCCTCTTGATTTATCTCATAATCAATGAATAAACTTTATCCGTCAGTCCTCTCACTATACCATTATTGCCTATATCCTATATAGACGTGGTCTAGTTGGTACATTGTTGAGATGTCTTGAAAAAGATGAATTTGAAATAGTTCTTAATGACATTCATGTGGGTATTTGTGGTACACACTCAAGTGGTTTAACATTGGCTAAGAAACTTATTTGTATGGGTTACTTCAGGCCCACTATGGAAAGAGATTCATTCACCTATGCTAGGAAATGTAAACAATGTCAGATTCATGGAAATCTAATTCATGCACCAACACAAGAGTTATATCCTATGATAGGATCATGGCCATTTTCACAATGGGGCCTTGATTTGGTAGGGAAAATCAATCCCTCATCTTATAACAGACATAAGTTCATTCTGATTGCTACTGAATATTTTACTAAGTGGATTGAAACAGTTTCTTTAACAACAATGACAGGAAAAAAAATATCATCATTCATTTTGAATTATATAATCTGTCGCTATGGAGTTCCTATGACCATTATCACTGATAATGGAAGACCATTCAAAAATCAAGATGTGAAAGAGCTATGTGAATAGTTTCATATCCAACATAGGTTCTATACTCCATATTATCCACAAGGTAATGGTCAAGCTGAGGCATCAAACAAAACTATCTTGAAAATCTTGAAGAAAACAGTCAATGAAGCTGGAAAAGATTGACACATTCAGCTAAATCCTGCTCTCTGGGCATATCGAACTAGTGTCCGCACTCCAATAGGGGCAACTCCATATTGTTTGGTCTATGGATCAGAAGCCATATTACCTATAGAAGTAGAGATACCTTCTCTATGAGTATCCTTGCATGGTCTTATACCAGAAGAAGAACAACGAGTCTCTCGACTCCAAGAACTAGAATTGATCCAAGAACATCGCCAAAATGCAATAGAACATCTGAAATTATACCAACAAAGAATGGAAAGAAGCTATAACCACAGAGTCAAGCCATGTATTTTCTAGATTGGAGATATAGTTCTAAGGGAGAATCCAAGTAATCAGCAAGATCGGGAAAAGAAGGGAAAATTTGAACCCAATTGGTTAGGACCTTTTGTTATAGTTGCAGCATATGGATCAGGAGCATACAAGTTATATACCCTTGAAGGTGATTGGTTTGATGAACCTATCAATTCTATCCATCTCAAGAAATTCTATGCTTGAGATATAAAGTCCTGAAAAAAAAATCAATAAAAAGCATATAAAATCCAAAAAAAAATAAAAAAAAAAATGCAATAAACTTAGGTGGTGAAAACCTGGTAAACAAGCGCTATCTACAAAGTAAGCTCCTTCATCTATGAGATCACTTTGCGCACCTATCAACTCCACCCTATCACATCTATCACTTTCATCTATCTTACCTTATCCATTCCATCTTCTATCTTTCACATCCATTGCTCTGAACTATTTAGCAAGAAATATGCAGCTTACCAGCAGTTATAAATATTTGACATACTTGTCGTAGTCACTATCTTAGATTTTATCAAAATCAATCATGTGTGCATTTGTATCCCATCATGGTTTGGATCTTGATCAATTTATATATCCATAATAATTTTTGTTTCCATTGGGGGCAAAATCCTAATTCCTTTTGCTAAGGTGATCTTTTGAATCTTTGAAAATCCAAAACATTCGAAAAACTTAGAAAAACAAAACATCTAGGATTTTGAAATAGATAACGAGAAACAAAGAAATGAAAATCAAGGCATTTCATAACAATTGAATCGTGAAACTTAAGAAATGAAGAATCAATCAACAAGTAATACGAGATTATCAAAGATCATTCATCAAGATGATTATATCAGTTAATGACCATAAGAACATATGAATGACATACAAGATTTAGTGTTTATATCTTGATTTTATTGCTAATCATGTACTTTATGCAACTCAAGGATGCCCATGACTAGAGAAGCTATGACGAGGCATGATTATGTTCTTTGATTGCTGTCTGTGGTTTATCTCTTACTATGGTATGAACTTGTCTCAAGATATGATCGACAAAAGATCAAAGAGGATGTTCCAAGTCATGCATGAAAGGGGATAATCCTTGTCTATTCTGCAAGCAATACTCAGGTCAACTTGATCTATTATATGAAGTTGCTTGTATTAACTTGCTATATCAAAATCCATGTAAGGAATACTAAGGTCATCTTGAATCATTATGTCAAGTTGCTTGTATTTTTTTTACAACATTTAAAGCTCAATGATGAAATCAAAGCGCTGTTACAAGATAGCATATGAAGAATGGTAGTATAATTTTTAGTTAGATCATTTCATTATCTCATTATTCGTCTGCATTATAAGCATTCATTTGTCAGTTGTATTATAAGCATATCATTTCATTAACATATCAATGGTCATAAATAAAGATTGAGTGTACTTGGACAAATAGAAACAATTTACATTTAATCATTATAGTTGCATTCATTTTTAGAATCATTTTTAATCATTATCCATTTCATTTAGTTGCATTTTATCATTGCATTACTTGCATTCAAATTTAGTGCATTTCATTCATCATGTAGTGTATCATCATTTTTATTTGCATTATCCTTCCATTAATGATCAATTAGTTGCATCTTTGCACTTAGATTAATAATCATTATATTATTACATATAAAAATCAAAAAACCATTTCATGTAGATCATTTGCATTTACATCATCATAAGCATTAAAACAATCATTCATTTGCATCATTTACATATCATTTAAGTTAGTCATCATTTTCATTTGCATCCAAGATCATCAAAAAATGAAAATCAACAAAAGCATTTATCATTGCATCATTCATGTATAGATCATCATCCATCCAATCACTACATACATATAATCCATGCATATAGATTATCATAAAAATAGAATAAGATGCATAAATATCATCATCCATCTAATCCAAGCATCCAAGCATCATCATATAATGCATAAAGCATCATCATCAAAAAGAGTAACATGCATAATAAAGAAAGATCATCATATAGAGTCCATGTTTGCATATAGATCATCATAAAACAATACAAGTCCAAGTATACAATGATATCAAATAAACAATACAAATGCCTCATCAAATACAAATCAAGTCATGGCTGTCCTATACCACTACCACCTGACTCTGTTTGTCTCTGTGGCTGTGGGTGAGAAGATCCTCCAGATGCCTGTCTCCTCTGATCACCACTCCTTTGAGGAGGTCCCATGACCCCACCACTGCTAGTGTCCATAAACACAGTGGTATGATAACTACCTGCTCTCTGGCTCTTTGCAACTACCTCCTCATATCATCATCACTAGTGGGAAGTCTCCTTCCCAGCCTGAACTAATGCTCTAATAGTGTTAGCTGAGAGAGTACCTGATCCAACTTGTTGAATATGATCAAGAAGGCCCTAAGTATCCTGCTGCCTCCTAACAACTCTATCCCGCTCAGTAATAAGAGTCTGCACCTATGCTCAAAGCTGATCAATCTGTGCTCTCAGACTGTCAATGGTAACCTACTTTGGCACATCACACTTTGGTGCAACCTGCTCTGGCACATCACGTTGTGATGCAACTTGCTCTGGCATGTCATGCTTTGGTGCAACCTGCTCTAGCAAAGCCTGCTGTGGTGCATGAACCCAAATCCCCTCACCACCAACTTGTCCAACTGCTAGAATCTTAGTACGAGTAACTCTCTGAATTCGCCGTCTAATTAGGGGAACATGATCCTCTGGATCCTCATCATCTCCACCATGAGCTGCAATAACCCTAGGATTTGGCTGAATCTGTCCAAAATCAATGCCTCTCCCACAACCCCCATCCAGTCCACTCACCCTGCCTCCTATCAATGGTAATCCTCTTAGGGATCTCATGCCTTCCCTACCATGATCTCTTCTAATCCGTCCAATATCCCTCCCACCCATAGGGCGTGCTCTCTCAATCCTGCCAGCCAGTCCAAACAGTCCTCCATCGACTCTCAATCGACCTCCCCTCCGTCCAGTTCTCCTCCCACCACCACCACCATCCCCACCATCATCTCCACCTCCCCCAGCCTCCTAAGCAGCTCTAAGATCTCATGTCCATCTCTGTCTCCTTGAAACTGAATCATCTGAATCATCATCCTCATCTCCTGAGATGGGAGGAGGATTTGCTGGATCAGTAATGCGAGGAAATGGATGAGCTAATATGTATTGAGCATAATCTACAGTAACCCTAGGATCAAGAATATGCAATCTCATATCATATGCCACTCTCGGAGTAGCAACAAACTCTGCACGAGCAATCTCAAATGACAACGACAGTCCCTAATCTCACCTATCTCTGTGTATACACCTAAAAATGGTTTGAAAATAATTAATTAAATAAGTAGTTATTTAATTAATCCTCCTCCCCAATTTAATTGAATTCACTAAGCAATTTGATTAAATTTCCCTTTTCATCTACTTATTAATAGATCTAAGGATTTATTTAATAGGTTCATTTCATTTCATCCCCTTTAATTAATTAGTTCAAATTAATTAATTCCCTCCATCCAAAATCATTTCTTCTTATCCCCTAATTAATTAAAACAAATCAAATTCATGAGTTGTTGAGATTAATTAGCCTTTTCCTAATATTTGAATTTCTAAATTCAAATTCTCCTAACTTCTACCACTCCTAAACCTAACCATTCCTAAACATAACCCATTCTACCTACCACCATGTCTGCTTTCATCCAACATCTTCTAGAACCTTTGTGACACTTGTCACTAAGTGTTCCCTTTAATCCATCTCCCTTTGCCAACCTCCTCCAATTTAACCATTGATATCTTCAGATCAATCTCAACCGTTGATTCATGCCAACTCACCCCTAGCCTTGGAAAATCCTATAAATAGACGTCATTTTGAGCAATATGGATCCCATCTCATTTTCATCTTATGCATTGTTATTATAAGCATCTAGCTTCTAGTTTATCATCTTTAGCAATGTTATCATGCTCAATTTTAGCTTAATTGCATCCTAATTCTAGCTCATTTTCTAGATTCATATATCTTAATCATGCTATTCTTGCTAGATCATGCATTTTCAGCATTCAAATCCTCCATCTAAGTGTAGTCAAGTCACTGGAGTATGCATAATCAGATATGAGAGCATTTTTTATACTCGCAATTACTAGGAGGCAATAAGTCGATTAGCTATGGTTTCACATTTCATTGATTATATTTACTAACCATTGCTTATAATGATTTATTGAGTGCATTGTGTTTGCAGATATAGGTATACTTCACAAAGCACGACACTCTGTATCGTCGAGAATATATAGTCACACCAGTAGGCATAGGCTGAATGATACCAAACTATCTCAAAATACGACCAATCAACTGTCACTTAACAATGAAAGGAGTCCGACCAATGAGATATCTACTCTGCATGATGAATGGTAATGTCTGTGCGTCATCCATCCATGGCTCACAATCAAGATATGGTCTCCAAGTAACGCTATCCAATGAATCTAATACCCAATGCCAATACTCCATCTTACCCAGCTTATGCTGAGTAAGGATACCTGCATAAAAGTACACATATGGCTGCCTCTCTCCACGAACTCTGTGATGGATAGGCTGAGTAACCACAATCTGCTCCCAGCATCAGATCTACAATAAAGTGCATCTTGTAGATAAACTCGCACTCTCATCATACACTTCCTAATGAAGATCATGGTATAAGTGTCCTAGCATGCAAACACCCCACGCATATCGAGTATGATGTTGAATCATACTCGGGAGAATCTCACCCCATCCAACGAAAAAACCTCATGATCTCCTATCAGGACATATAAATCCTCCAATCAGACCAGCAAGAATAATAGGAAGAGCCTCGTAATACATCACCATATCTACCCATCGGATCTCTCCTCTACCAATGCTCTCATCAGCAAACACAACTCTGCAAGCCTTTGTACCAACTTGATCCTGTAAATCATACTGCACAAGCTCACCAGTCACTGGGATGTGCAGAATCCTGTAGACATCCTCAAGAGTCACACTAATCTCACCCATCAGTAGGTGGAAAGTGTTATGCTCACTGTGCCATCTCTCGGCCAATACTGTCAACAAACCTCTGTTATGTGTACTCTCAGGCATATATAACAAATGGTGTAAACCACAGGTATCTATGTGTCTAATCTCAGCCTGGGTAAGCTCTAGAACTAAATGATACACTATTGGTAATTTCTCCCGACACTGGAGAACATCAAGTTTCTCCTATTTATCAAGAGAAATCAATCAATCATCCAATCATCTATCTAGCAAAATCAAACTGAATCCATCAACTATCAAATCTATCAAATCAACCTGAAGAAATCTATCTATCAAAATCAAATTGAAGCAACTTACTTTATCAAATCATTTTAAAACCTATCAATCATGGTTTTCTATCAATCACCGAGTTTACTCATAACTCTGCTAAGCTCTTACATCAGAAACTAAATCGGTTTCTTAGAGCCAATCAAATCAATCAAGCTAATCAAAGCAATCAAATCTATCGATCCAATTTATCAATCAAAGCAGTCAAATCTATCGATCCAATCTATCAATCAATCAAACAATCAAATCAATCAACCAACCTATCTAACCATCTATCAGGCATGAAATCACTCAATCTAGTTCCTATTTTATCATCAATGCATATTAAACATGTTAAATATAATCATCAAAGTGATTTTTAGTATTTGTCCTTATCAAAAACATCAAATTTGAGCAAAAGCGCTATCCTATTGAACATTTGCGCTAAATCTAAATGCGAATGTGCTAGCCTAGTGAATATGAGCTATCCTTTTTAACAAAAGTGGTAAATCTACACGCATATGTGCTAACCCATGCAAAAGCGCTACCTTTCTAGGCATATGCGCTAACAAACAATGTATATGCGCTACCCTATGCATATGAGCTAACATCTTGAACATATGTGCTAACATAGAGAGCATATGCGCTAAACGAGGCATTTGCGCTAAACCTAATTGCATATGCACTAAAACAAATTGCAAAAGCACTAAAATAATGCCAAAAAAATCAAAAAATTCAAAAAAAACCAAAAAAGCGCTTAAAAACATGAAAATTTGAACGAAAACTTGAAAACAAAGCTCGGGATAAGCTACATACTAGATACCCATGCTCGATAGGTCGCTGATATTGCCAAACTCGCTCAAAACGATGGTTCTCCATAGGAATCACCATTTCACCACCTCAGCAAGAATATTTTCTCCACAAAGCTGACAAGGATAACAATGAAATTAAAATTAGCCTTGGTTAATTTTTTATTTACTATTTTGAAGAGTAATTAATTTCAAATGAGGCAATTTAATTTGTTTTTTTTACAAATGAATTTAATTGACTGAATTTTTATCAAATTATCATGAGATTAATCATTCAAACTAGAATTTTCAACAATTTCACAATTAATCTCGTGAGGGGGCACACAATCAAGATTTTTTATCTTCATCAGGCATGCTATCGAGATTGATTTAATCTTTGAAACAATGTTGTCTTCACATCATTTCAAAGAGGGGCAAAATGTATACACCTAAAATTGGCTATGAGCAATTAAATAAATATTTTATATTTATTTAATAATTACTCTTCTATTAAATAGTTAATTTGAAAATATTAATTTATTTAATTCATTTTCATATCATTCTATTAATTAATATTTTATTAATTAATTCATCTATCCTATTCCTCTAGTTAATTAAATATCTAATATTTAATTATCTCCTCCAAACAATTAAATATCTAATATTTAAAAGTTATTCTCCTATCCTATAGTCTCAAGTATTAAATAATTCTTAAATTATTTAATCCCTTATCCAACTCACCTTCCATCTCCACTTCATCTTCCCTTTGCAAACTCATCAAACATGTGGCTAAGGAAATTAATATTTCTTAAATATTAATTCATCATTTATCCTCAACTTCCAAACTTAATGAAAATTGTGTACGTATACATATTTCATAACCATTTCCTATATTCTCTCCAACACCCCTTACATCTTAGGAAGGACTTGAGTCCACTTGTCCTCTCATGCCTAAATTTCCTCCAACCATCCCTAGATTCTCTCAGTCAGCAACCCAGTCAAGGTGAGATGAATGACACTTGTCTTCTCCTTCCCCCTTTCTCTCAACCTTCACCTTTGCTCACAACCATTGAAATTTGCAGATCTTATTAGGACCGTTGATCTAAGCCACATCATCTCATCCTCTCAAAGTCTATAAAATCAAGAGCTTTAGTTGAGAGGGAGTTGATTCTTCAAAATAGTTTTCAATAAAATCATATGCATCTATGAGTTTTTGAAGCAAATAGCAAATATCAATTAGCATAATCATATAGCAATTATCATATAGCATTATCATTTTAGCATAATCATGTAGTATTTGCATATCATAGTATTAGTTAACTACAATTTATCAGTCCATTCTTCATATGTCATCTTGGAAGCCAACAGTGCATTGTCTGAGAGCACACCATCTGCAACCAAGAACAGTGGAGGTATGACACAATGGGACATAAACCATGAAGGTAATATTAGTATTTTATTTTATATGTATTTCATGTAGTTTCATTGGTTGAGTTTGGATTTCCTATAGCATTTCCATTTGTATTTTGTGAAACTAACTTTTTGCAGGTAGCATTCTGAGGATGAAATTCAAGTCAACACACATTGAAGCTTTTCAAATGCCAAATGCATGAACAAGGTTGCCAAACATAAGAATACCTTGAGTAAATAATCACTCAGCTTTGGTGGCTGTAGTACAATCTTGGGATTTGAAATAACCTTTTCATTAATTACCTCATTAACTGCCCATTACAAAAAAACATTCAGCTGATGTCATCATGCAGATCACCAAATCAGAAACCATAGGTATCAAAACATCGAGTGATTGTTTCCTTTAACAAGAGAAAAAAGGAAAAGAGTATGAGCAAAAAAGAGCCTATCATGCGATCTTGTTATCAGGTAGAAAAAGAATGAGAAAAGATACAAAAAGTCAAGTTTAATTTCCATTGATAAGCGATAGATCGATAGGTGAGGTGGGGCCCCTTTAGCACATGGATAAGACTTAATGCTTAAAGGTTTTATCAGTCGATTGAGAATTTAAAGAACCACAGAAGGAAAAATATTTAGAAATAAGGATGGTATTTGTGACATGAGACATTATCAATGGGTTAATTTCTCAGACGGGTAACATATATGATTTAAAGAGAGTACCGCTTCTAGGTTGAAGAGGTTGGAATTGTTCGGACCAAATGTAATCAAGAAAAACATCTCCATGCCTCACTATATGTTGATATATGTTATGATTAATGGTTATTATCCATTATGAGGAATTTTTAAACACTTATGAACAATAGAAGCGATCGCTTTCATGGAAGAGAGCCAAGGATGTCCCAAATTCACATAAAATTGATTAGATGTAGGAATGATAGAAAATTGGACATCTAGGAATTTAGTGTTGGCATCAATAGGAAATGTGATATAACCAATAGTAGGATAAGAGAAGCCATCAAAAACTGTAACTACCACTTTAGGATCATCATATATCACTTGATGTAATTGTAAAATATAAAGAAATTCTTCAGTTATCACATTGACCATACAAGATGGATCAATAAGCACTCCTCTAGAAGGTATATCTTTTATTTTTGCACTTATGTATAATGGGCCATCAGGTGATTTGAAGGTCTTACTAGGATGAAATGTGATGCACAAGTCCTTAGGAGATCCTTGTTGATCTACAAGGTTCACCATATTATTAGATTCAAGGCCAACATCATCGAGAGAGAAAGCAAGATGATCAGTCTCAATCACATTAGTGGAATGGGATGGTAAAGGATTAGTGAAAATTTGAAGATTTTGATTAGGAGGAGCTACATATTTGTTTCCTTTACACCTACCATAGATATGGTATTATTATCAATCAAATCTTGAATCTTACTTCTCAATGAAAAACACTTTTCAGTGTCATGACCAGGCTGACAATGGTATTGACGAAAGGATTTAGCTTCAAATTAAGGTAACATTATCTTAGATGGATGAATTGGTTTGATTGGGGGAAGTTTTAACATATTATTTTGTAATAACTAAGACATAATGCTATGCAAAGATTCATTTTAATGAGTAAATTCTTTTTCTCTTTTAAAGTATTTAGACAAAGGAGGCACACCTATAGTGGTAGCTACTTCAATGTTGTTGTTGTCGTCATTGAATTTGATGAATTTTTTGTTTTGTTTGAACTTTGCAAATGGTTGTTAAGCACTATCACCCTTATCACTCAGATCCATGGAAGAAGATTGCTCCAATTGACTCACAGTCAGTTGATAATTGTGAAGTACTACGCACAACTGTAGAAAGGAAGTAAATGTTAGGTCCCGGGAATGACAGCTGAGAGGGGGGGGGTGAATCAGTTGTCAACCAGTTCTTAGTAATTTATAAACCAAATGCAAGTTATTCCAATTTAACCTTAATGTCAGTAAACCAAACTTAAGTGCCAGTAAAATAGTTTAACATATATAGTAGTACTGATTTAACTTAATGCATAAAATAGAAAGAGAAACAACATCCACAACACATAACACAAATATTTTGACGTGGAAACCCGGTAATGGAAAAACCATGGTGGGAAACCTTACCCACAATCAGATGATACTTCTGCAAATAGTATGTGTATACAAATGGGGTCTACACAAGTAGAAAGGCCAACTGCCTAGAGCTCACTGCTTAATCACAAAATAGGAGTCACACTGACTACACAATTGGATGGTTAAATCCAATGATAATGTACTGCTCAAAATAGCATCTCTAATGATGGATTCAGTATCGGTTAAGCTCTGAACATGAGTGTCAAAACACCTTAATAACCTTCCTTCAACCTTCAAATAATACCTGCGTGATTCGCACAAGGATCTGCTTATTTTTGCTCTTCAATACACACTCATCATGATAACCTCAGTCTTCAATAAGATGTTACAATCATATATACAAAACCTAAGACCAAATGAATAGGTCGGCTCACTAAATATATTAAAATTAAATCAATTACAAATAAGTCTTGATGCGATACAACATGTCGGCTCAATACATTTACCACAATATCCAATCAATAAACAATCTCCATAACATTTCATGCTGATCTGGAATACCGGTCCATAACCTAGACCTATCTGCTGGTAAAGGCAAATTTGTGAACCCGATTAGACCAATAAGAAAAACACCAAATCCAAACTTCCAGTCCATGTCTTCAACATAACCACATGATCTCCAGATTACCATTGCTGCTGGTGAACCATATAACCTGCTGGTGAACACATACACCAGTGGCTGTGCATAAGTCACTAACCATATACCGATGAACATAATGTAAACCTCCAAGAAGACAAGTGTTGATATCAATGACAAAACCAATGCAACTCATGGTGAAGTCATCCATAATACCCATAGTAAACACAGTTAAGAGAAGTTTATCCCTAATATCGTTTTATAAGTTAGCAACACAAATATTTTTAATATCTTGATCAGGCATAGGAAAATAAATTTGAGAATACAAATTCTTATATCTACCAATAAAATAAATCACTTTTTCTTTAACGCCTTGTTTACAATGTATCAAATAAGTCAAAGTAATTTTAGGACCAATGTTATTATTGTTGGCATATGCACACTCCAATGAGACATTGTAGGTGATTGAAGGTTTTGTCATTGATGGAAACCTTACAATCCTATGGCACCGGTAAGACATTACACCGGCACTAGCAAGAACAGACTCTACACCGACACTCAGACCACCGGCACCGACAGAGAAAGGAAGCATACTGACACAGAGGCCGACAGGATTTTTGTTATATTATATTTTGTTTATTATTGTAAAATCTTTGTAAGCCGACTTGGCATCATTGTAAAATGACTCTTATATAAGAGAGATCATTATAGAACATTTGTAAGTAAGTGAGAAGATTATATTTAGGTGAAATAAGGCAGACCTATTATGCGAATTATAGGTTAACGGTTTATGTAAGAAGTAGAATAGAAACCGTTACTAGATCTGGCATTATAGATGCTAGTTAGAAGTAGTACAAGATACTTGATTTATATAATCCATCATTGTAAGTCTGTGAGACTTTCCATTGAGCAGTGAGCTCTAGGTAGTTGGCCTTCCTGCATGTGCAGGCCCCTCTTGTAGCAGTAATATTCTCTTATTGGCCATATCTGTGGGAATCGTAACAATTGGTATCAAAGCTTGGTCCTCTATTTTTAGAAGCCTAACAGCTTGAGGAAGATCTTGACATTGGTAGAGATGGAAAATCTAATGAAGCAACTAGAAGCAGCTCTTTCAGACTATGATGCAGAGAAATTGAAAAATATCAAACTAGAAGATGATCTAAAGGCAGCTCAGGATATCATTTAGGCACTTCAAGAAAATCTTACCATTTCAAGAAACAAGAGAAGAGAACTTTGTGAAAAGATGCAAAATGAGAATGATGAAAAAGAAACTCTTAATGATATGATAAACAAGCTGAAACAAGAGAACATAACAACAAAGAATGAGATGCAGGATATGACTATGAGATTTTGTAAAGAAATTTAAGATAGAAAGAAGAATGAAGAAGATTTGACCAGAAGACTAAGTGATGCTACAAATGAAAACACAAGATTCAGTTATAAAAATGATTTGTTGAAGATAGATCTGATGCACACTCAGAATGACTCAAATGAACTGATGAGGCAGAAAGAAGTCTTAGAAAGAGAACTAGATACTGCAAATCAACATAAAGAGAAATTCAAGAAAAGCTCAGAGGAAATGGGTAACTTGTTCAAGAATAAAAAACCTAAAGGTGACACTTCTGGAATTGGCTTTTGAAGTTGGTGAAAGCTTCGGTACTACAAATACACAGGATCATAGCAAACCGGTAAGACAACCTAATGCTTATAAATTCAATGGAAAATACTTTAACTGTAATAAGTATGGTCATAGAGAAAATGAATGTAGATCTAGAAATTATCAGAATATCAACACACCCACCGGTCAATGTTCAAAATGCAACAAAGTTGGTCACAACTCTGAAAATTGCAAAATGAATGTGAGATGTTATGTTTGTGGAAGATTTGGACACCTATCTAATAAATGCAGAACACAAACCGACATAGGTAATTGGAAAGCTATTCAGAAGAATAATGTGACTTGTTATGCATGTAACAAGATTGGGCATATTGTTAAATTTTGTAGAAGTAAAGGATCACCAGCAGACAACAAAAGTTCTAGCTTGAAAGGTAAAGAAAAAGTTGAAGAGGTTAAGCAAGAATTCTCAAAACAATGGATTAGAAAGTCAGACCTAAATATTGTTGGAAATACTCCTCCACTGGTAGAACCAATCAACACTTCACCGGTAGGACAGAGTGATGATTCACCGGCAGGACAAAGTAATACTCCACCGGCAAGAAGCTCTTCATCAAATTGAAAAAAACTTTCTTGAGGGTTTGGCAATCAATGAGACATATGCTATAATCCCCTCGGTTAATGGTGAGAAGTTGGAAATTCTTCTATACCGACAGACAATGTTAAGTGGCTACTTAACCAACATACATTAAATGTGGTAGATGGCAAATAAACTTTATAAATTTGTGGTTTTGGCTCCATTTCACTTCACCGAGATTTCAAACATTCGAAGAGCGCGAAATTTGCAGAGCTAAGAGATTTCGAGCAAAGAGGCAAAGCACTTCAGAAATCAATCCATCCAAAGGTAGAAAAAGGTATTTATCATCATGACATCCTCCTCTTCACCTAAATTCATAGAAAAACCTATAGTAGTCGAGGTTATAAAACACCCTAGGCCCATATTTCAGCTAGTTCTCGAGGTAGCTAAGAAAGATGACAATGTAGGTGCTTTTTCCCAAATTCCAAAAGGAGTTGTTTTCGTAGAAGATCCCCGAATATATATTCATTGCAACATAGAGGAATTAGGAGATGAAGAAATTAAAAACATGTATAAGAATGTTATATGTGGTGACTCCAAAAATATAAAACCTGAACATAAAATTGTTGAAACCCTAGGATTCACTAAAATCCTCTGCATTCCTAAATTTCCCAAGGAGGTGATTAGGATACTTTTAAGTAGGGTACATGGTTCATTCTTTTGGCTAATCCTTTGAAGGGAAAATAGAGTAGCCAACCGGTAAGTCAAGCACCCAATATATATTAAGATCAGTTTATTCACAAATTGGCAGATGAAATGGTGATACAGTCAAAATAGGTGACTCACATTGCAGTTTAGTAGTCTTATGCATGATTGGGACACTCTGGATAGATAGGTGATCAGTCTAATTGATGATTAGTGACCAGTGGAAAAAGGTGAAGAGTTACACAGGTGAACCAGAAATACAGGTTGAAGGATGATATCCTCTGAGAATCTTGGAGCAGTGACCAATAAGCTAGATGCGATGACCAAAGGTGAGTCAGTCATGATGATATATCATCAAGTTAACAAATAGTGAAGTTTACTACAGTTAACAATCAATTAAGGTAATATTTGTGTGGATTTTACGGTTCACCTTAAAAAGATAGAACATGACCCAGAGGTTGGTGAAATTATGAGTTCCAGAGGTAGTTAAGGATGAGTCATTGGCGAGATTGATGGAGAGCGCACAGAGAGAGTGCGGGAAGATTTAGAAAGTTTTGAATTTTAAATCTACTGAGTTTTGTATAAAGGTTCTAGTGAAAACCAAAAAGTTTGGTCATATTAAATTGCAAATGTGCAATTCTGAGGAGAGGCAATCCAACAAGATGACAAGAGGGTAGAACTTGTTGGCATTATAATAGACAAGGGGAGATTGTTGGCATTTCAATAAGGATATTGAGAAAGTTGTTGATGATTATGGATATAACTGATTAAGGATGTTTACTATCTCAATATTATTATTTTTTCATTGATGTCAAGAAATTGATTTTCTAATTCAGTATGATGTTGCCATATCTTAAGAAGTATGATTTGATCAGTATAAAGATGTCGGTAAAAGACACAAAAAGATTGTGATGAATAAGGGGAGAAATAAGTTATTCAATGGGCAACTATTATCAAGTTAGACAATGATGAGATCATGATGTTTAGATTGTTTTGATATCCTACATATGTTGTTGATTGTAAGGTTAATACTATACTATGTTACCGAGCAAAGAACCTAGTCGGTAAACCCTAAGGTTATCGCTATAGGTTAATGAAGGCGGAATGTCTATTGAGTGAAGTTTAGTATTTACCGAGTTGCAACCGAGCTATAACAGAATGCATTAAATGATTAAAAGCATTATTTAATGAAAGAAGTTGATGAGTTGGAATTGATTAAATGATTAGTATGTCGTGCATGAAGTTTGTTAAAAATCTATGGCAATGGAAGATTGGCAAAAAGATCTACAGCTCAGATTGAACCGCAATACCTTAGCACAAGTTCCAAGGCAAGGTAAAATGTTTTCAGATCGAAGGATACATTGAACCTGGTCAATTTTTAAGATCTGATGGCTATGATTGATCATGGGATATGTGATCAAGGAGATTAAGCGGTTAGCAAATTGTTTATAAATAAGGAACTGTTGATAAACAATGCATGCGGGCAAGTGTAAGCACAGGGATGCTACACAGTGATTACCGAGCATAGAAGCTTGAAGATCTATTTGATGAACATAGTATAGAGCCCAACAAAGGGACAAGATAAGTCCTATGACTAGATTGTATTGAGAAAATGAGAATTTGCTTTAGCGTTTTAGATGCAAAGTTGCAGATATATTTTTATTACTGTTATTTTGTGAAGTGACAGAAAATCTCTTAACCGAGTGGACTTAAAAGTCTTATTTGTAAAACCCTCTAGCAAGGTGACATTCTGATTGAGTGTTTGAAACCCTTTAACAAGGTCACCTCTAACAAGGTGAAGATCCTAACAGATCTAAGGGAAATCCCTTAACTGGGTCACATGTAGCAATGTGTTTGTAATATTTAACAGGATTTGCTTTTAACTGAGCATACTCTAGAAGAGTATATTTCTTAGTGGGTCCAAAATCCCACAGTGGTTTTTCCCTATTTGGGTTTCCACGTTAAATCTGGTGTTATGAGTGCTGTTATGATTATGTGTTCTTAAGGTTGCATGTTTTACAGTTTTGGTTACTTATATCTGTTTAAGCTACCAAGGTTGAATCTGTTGATTAAATGGAAGATTAAGTTTGTATGATTCACCCCCCCTCTCATCTTTTTGCTTGGCATCTGTACTTAACAATTAGTATTAGTACTATCAATTAGTATCAGAGCATTGGATTCAGGAGGAAAATTTTAAAGGTACTTGAGGCAAAGATCCAAAGATGTATAGGACGGATGCACCGAAGCTGAACAAGTCTAACTTCTCTACATGGCGGAAAAGGATGAAGCTGCACCTATCAGGAATTGGAGAATGTGCTGTATATTATTTGGAGAATGATTTCATTACATCGAGCACCTATCCATTGACAATGGAAGAGATAAAGGCAAAGCAAGAACATATTCAAGCAATGATTGAAATAACATCTGCATTGACCGACTTAGAGTTTAATGATCTAGAAGGCTGCAATGATGCCAAGGCAATGTGGGACAAGCTCATATATGTGTATGACGGTGATGAGCATGTTGAAAGAGAAAAAGTGGACAGTCTAAGAGGACAACTTGAATCTGTGAGAATGAATGAAGGTGAGAACATGACCTAGTACAGTACAAGGTTAAAGGAGATTGTCAATCAAATCAAAGGAGTAGGAGGAACCATTGAAGGAAAGGATGTCACAAGTAAGTTATTGAGAACCCTTCTACTTGCATATGCAATCCAAGTCTCTGCAATCAATGAATTGAGGTCTATACCCAATATGCCAGTTTCTTTGGATGCTACTATTGGTAAGCTACATGCATTTGAGTTAACTAACTATGATAACAGTGGGTCTTCAGTAAATAAAATTGAGTCTGCATTTAGTTCTTTTCATCTTGATGAATCTGATGATTACAAGGATAGAAAGTATAAGTAATCTAAAGGGAATCACAGTGGAGCAAGTGAAAGATTTCGCAAAAGCATGGAGGAGGTACACAAACTTTATGAAGAAATCAGAAAGCAAGAAGAGTTTGAAGCACTATTAGCCAGAAGGCTACCGAGAGGAAAAGGTAAGTACAAAGGAAAGTTGCCTTTGAAATGTTTCAATTGTGATGAGATAGGACATATGGCTTCTAATTGTCCTGACAAAGATTCTACTAAAAACAGAGATTACCGAGATGACAGAAAGAAAAATAATCATTACAAAGGATACCGAGGCTTCTGAAGAAGAGATAGAAAATCATGCCTAATAGCTGATGAGGAATCTAATGATGATAAATCAGATTAAACTGATATAGAGGAAGTTGTTTATGTGGCTATCAAAGATGGATCAAATGAAGAAAGGTATGAAGAAAAATCCCTAATATCTCACTTAAATACTAATGATTCTTGGATCATAGATAGTGGATGCTCACATCACATGACAAGTGATAAACACAAGTTTGTTATGTTAGAAGATTATGATGGAGGTTATGTAAGACTTGGTAATGCTGCACCATGTTTGGTAAAAGTTAAAGGATCCATAACACTTCTTGACAATGCTAAATGTAATGATGTTTATTGGGTTGAAGGTTTGAAATATAATTTGTTGAGTGTAGCACAGCTAAACAACACAGGTTACCGAATAGAATTTCAAAAAGGAATTGTCAAAGTTCATGACAAGCATGGAAAGTTAGCTGCTACTGGGACTCAAACAAAAGGTAACACATTTCACCTTGACTCAACTCGGAATAAGTGTGTTTATGCAAAGATAGATGATACTTGGTTATGGCATAAAAGGTTTTGTCATGTAGATATTGATAATCTAATCAATATAAGCAAGAAGCACCAAGTAAGAGGTCTACCGAGTCTTGAGAATGCTATGTGCCGAGGATGCCAGATGGGTAAGATGACAGGATCAAGCTTTACAAGTAAGTCCTACACTTCTAAAGGAATTTTAGATCTAGTACACACTGATCTTTGTGGTCCTATGAAAGTTTAGAGTTATTATGGTGATAAGTACTTCATATTATTTGTGGATGATGTCAGTAATGTTTTTAAAAGAAAAATCAGAAGCTTTTCAAATGTTTAAATGGTACAAGGAAAGAGTTGAAAATGAAACAGGAAGACAACTGAAATGTCTTAGATCAGATAAAAAAGGAGAGTTTACCTCTGATGAATTTAACTTATTCTGCAATGATCATGGTATAAAAAGACAAGTCTCTTCATCGAGAACTCCACAATAAAATGGGATAGCTGAGAGAAGAAATAGATCTATTGTGGATTGTGCCAGAACCCTGATGATTGAAAAGAAAGTGCCACAAACATTTTGGAGAGAAGCAATAAGCACAACAGCTTACACCCTGAACCAAGTACAACTGAAGAAAGGAACCTTGAAGACACCATATGAAATCTGGTATGACAAGAAACCTAATGTAAGTTATTTCAAAATCTTTGGAAGTAGATGCTATATACATAAAGATGATAGAAATGGAAAGTTTGATCAGAAAAGTGAAGAAGGAACATTTCTTGGTTATTCTTCTAGAAGTAAAGAATTTAAATGTCTGATCAAATCATCTAACAAAATAGTAGAAAGTGCAAATGTGAAAATTAATGAATTTTTAGAAAGAAATGATGAAGGAAATTCTATGGAACTAGAAGATTATGAAGAATTTGTTTATGTTCAACCAAGAAATCCTACTGAGAAAGCTGCTGAAGGAAATAAAGAGAATGTCCAGTTACTGAGTGATGAAGAAGATCATACAGAGCCTATCGAGCCTGTATTAGCCAAGTATGTCAGAAGGAATCATGCATCAAGTCAGATTATAGGAGATAAGGATGATCCAGTGATGACAAGAAAGAAACTAAGACAGAACACATGTCTGATATCTAAATTTGAACCAAGGATAGTGAAAGAGGAAATTAACAGTGAAGATTGGATAAATGCAATGATAGAAGAGATTGTTCAAATCAAGAAGAATGACACATGGACACTGGTCCCAAGACCGAAGGACAAAAATGTAATCAGTACAAAGTGGATTTTCAGAAACAAGCTAAATGAAAAAGGTGAGGTCATTCGAAATAAAGAAAGACTAGTTTGAAAAGGTTATGCTCAAGAAGAGGGAATTGATTATGGTGAGACTTTTGCACCTGTGGCAAGACTTGAAGGAGTAAGAACATTGTTGGCATATGGTGCTTACAAGAATTTCAAGGTATATCAAATGGATTTCAAATCTGCATTTCTGAAGGGTATATTAGAAGAAGAAATTTTTATTGAACAACCTAAAGGATTTGTTGAAGGAGAGAATAAAGATCAGGTATGTAAATTGAACAAAGCTTTATATGGTCTGAAACAAGCACCTAGAGCATGGGATGAGAGATTGTACTCTTATTTGATCAAGATTGGTTTTATAAGAACAAGTGAAAATAACAATATGTACATGAAGAATGATGAAAATGGAATACTGATCTCCGCCATATTTGTTGATGATATTATCTTTTGTGGAAATGACTCTTTATGCAAAAACTTTGGAAATGAAATGAGCAAAGAATTTGAGATGTCATTAATCAGTGAGATAAAGTATTTTATAGGTTTACAGATACTGCAAATGAAAGATGAGATTTTCATTACTAAATCCAAGTACATAAAGGAAATCTTGAAGAAATTTGGAATGGAGGATTCAAAACCATTAAGTACTCCTATGACTACCAACTATAAATTATCAAAGAATGATGAATCTGCATCTGTTGATGAGACACTTTACCGATCCATGATTGGAAAACTACAATATGTTGTTCATAGCAGACCAGACATAGCACATGCAGTAGGTATAGTTGCAAGATTTTGTGCAGATCCCAAGGAAACACACATGACATCAATCAAGAGAATTTTCAGATACTTGAAAGGTACTGAGGATTATGACTTAGTATATCAGAAAGGAAACAACTTTGATTTAAACATTTATATTGATGCTGAATGGGCAGGCAACATTGATGACAGAAAAAGCACAAGTGGAGGAGCTTTCTTTTTAGGAGAAATACTAGTGAGCTAGCTTAGCAAGAAACAAGGATGTGTTTCACAGTCAATAGCAGAAGCTGAATACGTTGATGTTGCATTGAATTGTACCAATATAGCATGGATCAAACAACTGTTGGAAGGTATAAATGAGAAAGTTACCGAGCCAGCAACTATATTCTGTGACAATACTAGTGCCATTAACATTTCAAATAATCCTTTTATGCACTCTAAGACAAAGCACATCTCTATCAAATATCATTATCTTAGAGAAGAAGCTCAAGAGAAGAAAGTGGTGTTGAAGTATGTTAGCACAAAGGAACAAATAGCAGATATCTTCACCAAGCCACTGCCAAGGGACACTTTTGAGTATCTCAGAAGCAAGTTAGGGGTCGTACCCCTATCTTCTACTCACTGACCGAGTTTGGTGAAAGCATCAATTCGATGAATCTACAGAATATTATGTGTGGATTGATGCTGATTTACACACTTTTAGGATGTTTTCTAAAGGTGTACATGAATCAAATATAGGAAACAAATACAGGGAATAGGAATTGAAGATAAAATGCTCTAACCGAGACTGAGTTGATACATAACAACAAGGAATTCACTTCTCAGCGGAAGAAATCATGTTTTAGTTCTTTACTTTTTGGCATTGTTGTCAAAGGGGGAGAAGACTAATGTATGGGGGAGAAATCTAATGACAGGGGGAGAGCATTTTAGAATCTCACAACAATTTGAATCCGAATCAATTAGGTCAAATCAATTAGTTTTGCCATCAATGCCAAAGGGGGAGATTGTTGGCATTATAAAAGACAAAGGGAGATTGTTGGCATTTCAATAAGGATATTGAGAAGGTTGTTGATGATTATGGATATAACTGATTAAGGATTTTTACTGTATTAATATTATTATTTTGTCATTGATGTCAAGAAATTGATTTTCTAATTTAGTATGATGTTGCCATATCTTAAGAAGTATGATTTGATCAGTATAAAGATGTCGGTAAAAGACACAGAAAGATTGTGATGAATAAGGGGAGAAACAAGTTATTCAATGGGCAACTGTTACTGAGTTAGACAATGATGAGATCATGATGTTTAGATTGTTTTGATATCCTGCATATGTTGTTGATTGTAAGGTTAATACTATACTATGTTATTGAGCAAATAACCTAGTTGGTAAACCCTAAGGAACTGTAAAGTGGAAAATCGAACCCCAGGTGTTCCCCCCACTCCAAGGAGAGAGAAAGGAGGTCACTAGGGTTGACGGTTTTCACTTAGGAGAGACTTTACATTCAAAAGAGGGGTTGAAACCCACAAAATCCAATCCCACAAAATGCAAGACTGGATTCTAAATGAGTTTCAAGGGTGGAGACATCAAGGATACCCTCTTTTGTAAAGAATGTAGATAGAAGGATTGAACTAGGAGTGTATGTAAAGTAAGAAAGATTCGCTTGTAGACGGAGATTGGGACATGGGATGAAGCTACAGACCTAAAATTAGCAGTAAAATGTCAAGCAAGTTCGAGCAAAAGTTGATGGGACGATGGCGCCCGGAGTGCACACGGTCCTCCGCAAAATCCGCGAAATGAAGGGGGATCTGTTCGTCTCTGCACAAGGATTCCAGATCTTCAATTACAACCGTGTACCTACAACCTACACACAGAAAAGAGAGGACGATTGGGGGGTTAGGGATTAGGGGTTTTCCTTTAGGTCAAACCTCGGTTTTGGAATTAACCAAGAAATGAGAATGCTGTAAAATGTAAATGTTTGTAATGTGATCAAGTACTAATACCTTGTTGTAAGAATGTTTGTATTCTTACATGTGAAGGTGTAATGATGTTGTATGTTGTATGTTGTAAGTGATCTCCTCTTCAATGGTTGAATCCTTGTCTTGAATGCAACACCTAGCCTTGAATGGAGACTTAGAATGCTCAATTGCTTGAAGGAATGCTTGAATGCTTGAATGTTTGAATGTTTGCCTATCGCTTCCGCCTTTTTGCACACATATGTTTTTCCTCTCTTTTCTGAGAGGGGAAATGTAGTTTATATACTTGTCAATTAGGGTTAGGAGACTGATTTTTTTGACCTTAGGCCGACCTAGGAGCATTATTTTCCAAATTGCAAACATGAAGACCCAATGCCCAACAAGAGACCGGGCCCAAAATAGGGCCAGGGACAAGAGCGCTGGGCGCCATGGTCTTGAGGGACCAGGGCACTGGGCACCATGGTCCTGAAGGACCAGGATGCTGGGCACCATGGTCCCACCTCCCGGGATAGCAGGGTGCAAGGAGGATCAGGCCAAGGTGCAGAAAGATGCAGTTTTTGATGTCGTCAATAGGTTTCGGGATCTCCATTCAGGTTCAACGTTGTGCCGCCATCGTGAAGACCCAAATGCAGTTGAAATTGCAAGTGTCACAATTTTATGATGCTACAAGAACCTAGTCAGTAAACCCTAAGGTTATCGCTATCGGTTAATGAAGGCGGAATGTCTATCGAGTGAAGTTTAGTATTTACTGAGTTGCAATCGAGCTATAACAGAATGCATTAAATGATTAAAAGAATTATTTAATGAAGGAAGCTAATGAGCTAGAATTGATTAAATGATTAGCATGTCGTGCATGAAGTTTGTTAAAAATCTATGGCAATGGAAGATCGGCAGAAAGATCTACAGCTCAGATTGAACCACAATACCTTAGCACAAGTTCCAAGGCAAGGTAAAACATTTTTAGATCGAAGGATACATTGAACCTGGTCAATTTTTAAGATCTAATGGCTATGATGGATCATGGGATATGTGATCAAGGAGATTAAGTGGTTAGCAAATTGTTTATAAATAAGGAACTGTTGATAAACAATGCATGCGGGCAAGTGTAAGCACAGGGATGCTACACAATGATTACCGAGCATAGAATCTTGAAGACCTATTTCATGAACATAGTATAGAGCCCAGCAAAGGGACAAGATAAGCCCTATGACTAGATTGTATTGAGAAAATAAGAATCTACTTTAGCATTTTAGATGCAAAGTTGCAGATATATTTTTATTACTGTTATTTTGTGAAGTGATAGAAAATGTCTTAACTGAGTGGACTTAACAGTCTTATTTGTAAAACCCTCTAGCAAGGTGACATTCTGATTGAGTGTTTGAAACCCTTTAACAAGGTCACCTCTAACAAGGTGAAGATCCTAACAGATCTGAGGGAAATCCCTTAACCGGGTCACATCTAGCAATGTGTTTGTAATCTTTAACAGGATTTGCTTTTGACCGAGCATACTCTAGAAGAGTATATTTCTTAGTGGGTCCAAAATCCCATAGTGGTTTTTCCCTGTTTGGGTTTCCACGTTAAATCTGGTGTTATGAGTGTTGTTATGATTATGTGTTCTTAAGGTTGCATGTTTTACAGTTTTGGTTACTTATATCTTTTTAAGCTACCGAGGTTGAATCTGTTGATTAAATGGAAGATTAAGTTTGTATGATTCACCCCCCCCTCTCATCTTGTTGCTTGGCATCTGTACTTAACAATTAGTATTAGTACTATGAAGAACTACTAAGTGAATAATAGAGTAGTGAAGAGAGTTTGCAAATCTTGGATAGTGTGAAGAGTGGAGAAATAATGTAGAGCACTAGAAGAGTGCATAGAAAGTGTGATGCAGAGCACTGGTAGAGTGCAGAGAAAGTGTAACTGATGGTCAAACAAAAGAGCTTCATTTGGATCCGATTAAGCTCAGAGTAGCTATTACAATAGATCATTCTCTCTGTTGTTTTCTAATAACTGCAATAGGAAAATCCCTTAACCAGATGGACTTTAACAGGTCCCTTTGTAAAATCCCTTAACTAGGTGACATCTTAAATGATGATCCTAATTCCTTTAATAAGGCTACCTCTAACAGGGTAAAGGTTCTAATAGGCCTTAAAGAAAATCCCTTAATCGGGTGGCACCTAACAATTTCTTTGTAATCTCCTAATAGGGATGGATCCTCACCGGGTGTACTCGAGAAGACTTCAGATTTTGTGAGTTTCTGCTCACACTGTGGTTTTCTCCCATTTGGGTTTCCACATGTTAAATATTGATAGTCTTGTGTATTATAATTTTTGTGTGCATGTTTCTTATTAATACTGCTTATACTGATAAGTGTTAAGTTTGAATAAGAAGTTTTAATTAAGGCTAAATCTATAACAATTGGTATAGTGTTGATTCAACCCTCCCCTCTCAACACCGGTTGAGATTAACAATTGGTATCAGAGCCTTGGTCCTTAGATTTAGAAGAGCTTAACATCTTAAGGAAAGATCCAAGATGATGCGAAAGGAGGGTCCCGGGTTCTCTAAAGATAATTACATATTATGGTCTGGTAGAATGAAGCTCTACCTAAGAACCCTAGGAAATCATTACTTGAATCATTTAATCATAGAGTACAATGAACCTATAGGGGTTCTAACTATAGATTAGATCAAAGAGAAGCAAGATAACATTTCAACTATGGATATGATTGCTAGTAGTCTATCTGATAACGAGTATGCTGAGGTTGAAGATTTGAAAACAACCTATTAGATGTACAATAAGTTCAAGACTATCTATGGAGGAGATCCTCATGTACAAAAGGCTAAGGTGGATAGTTTGAGAGGCTATTTTGATGAGATGAGGATACAAGAAAGAGAAAATATAGAACAATACAATAAAAGAATAAAGGATTTGGTAACTTCCATCAGAAGTGCTCGAGGAAAAATTGAAGAAGATGACGTGGTCAGCAAAATCTTGAGAACCTTGCTATCACAATATGCCATAAGGGTTTCTGCAATTCAAGAACTTAGATATTTGGGAACAATTAATGTTACACTTGACTCCCTGATCAGTAAGCTAACTATTTTTAAATTGAGAAACTATGATAAAAGTATGCCTAAGATTAATGTTGCCTTCAAATCTTCCATGACACTTGCACCAATAATGAGAAGAAAAGAAACCAGAACTAGTTCTACTGCAAGAACTAGTCATTATCATGAACATGTTATCTAAAGAACAAGAACAAGATGAGCTTGAAGCCCTAATAGAAAGAAGACTACCAATAGGAAAAGGGAGGTACATAGGTAAACTATCCCTGTAGTGTTTCTCATGCAATAAAATAGGTCATATTGCATCCAGATGTCCTGACAATTATATGAAGGATAACTTAAGAAGATACAAAGAGAAGAGCAGTGAGTGGTATCTTGCAGAAGAAGGAGTTGCCGACGAATAATTAGAAGGACTTGATGGAGAAGGGATTGCATTTGTAGTGGTAATAGAAGATAGCACAGAGTAAAGTGATATGGAACTAATTTCCAGTTCAAACTAGTGTGAAGACTAGGTAGTTGACAGTGGTTGCACTCACCACATGACTGGTGATAGGAAAAAATTCCTTAGCATGGAGGACTGTGATGGAGGACTGGTGAGATTTGGCAATGATGCTCCCTGTGCGGTAAGAGGTATCAGATCTATTTCCCTAAATGATAAAACCAATTGTGAAGATGTTCACTTGGTAGAAGGGATAGAGTATAGTTTGTTAAGTGTTGCAAAACTTAACAATAAGGGTTACCAGTTGGAATTTAATGAAGGAATATGCAAAATAAGTGATAAATCAGGAGGTCTGATTGCTACCGGTAAATAAACCAAAGGTAATCTGTTCTACCTAGACACCACTGTAGGAAGTTGCCTAATGGCAAAGGTAGAAGGAAATTGGCTGTGGCACAAAAGATTGTGTCATGTTAATTTTGATAACATATAAAAGGGTAGTAGAATGAAGTCTGTTAGAGGCATACCTCACATTATGAAACCTAAGAATGCTATGTGTAAAGATTGTCAGCTAGGAAAGTTGACTAGATCTAGTTTTGGAAACAAATCTTATTCATCTAAGAATGTGTTGGACCTAGTGCATATAAATTTGTGTGGTCCTATAAGGACCAAGAGTTTCTATGGGGACCGATACTTCATGTTGTTTGTAGATGATTTCTCAAGAATGATGTGGGTTGTATTCTTGAAAGACAAATCTGAAGCCTTTCACATGTTCAAGGTCTTCAAGGCTCGAGTGGAGAGAGGAACCGGTAAGAGTCTGAAACGCTTGAGATCAGATAGAGGAGGATAGTTTACCTCTCAAGAGTTCATAAATTACTATGAAGAATAGGGGATTATGAGGCATATGTCTGCACCCAGAACACCTCAACATAATGGAGTTGTTGAAAGAAGAAATATAACTCTAATTGATTGTGCAAGGACTCTATTGATACAAAAGGATATTCCACATGTTTTCTGGAGAGAAGCAATGAGTACTGCTTGTATACCTTGAACTAGATTTAGGTGAAGAATGGGACAAATAAGACTCCCTATGAATTATGGTGTGGATACTCACCCAATGTGAGTTACTTCAAGGTATTTAGAAGTAGGTGTTACATTAAGAGGGACGAGTACTCTAGAAAGTTTTATCCTAAGAGTGATGAAGTGATGAAGGAACCTTCTTAGGTTACTCCACAAAGAGTAAAGCATACAAGTGTTTGAACAAAGGGACCAGTAAGATTGTGGAGAGTGCAAATGTTAGAGTGGATGAGTTCTCTGAGAAAAATGAACAGGACAACAAGAATGAACCAGAGGACTATAAAGGATTAATTTACACTATACTTGATGAACCTGCTATAGATAATCCTAATGTAGCTATAAATGAGGAAATATGTGAAGTAGAACCTATACAACCAGTAGAAGAATCTCCAAGAAATGAACCGCTACAACCAAGGTATGTCAGAAATAATCATCCTACTGAGAATATTATTAGTGATGAAAAAATAGGAGTATTGACTAGAAGAAAAGAAAGGGAGAGTACATATCTTCTCTCTAAAATTGAGCCCAAAACAACAAAGGAGGATCCAAAATATGAAGACTGGATCAAAGCTATGGATGAAGAATTGGAGTAGATTGAGAAAAATGAAACTTGGATCCTTGTACCCAGACCGAAGAACAAAAATGTAATAGGCACAAAGTGGGTATTTAGAAACAAAATGGATGAAAATGGTCAAGTAGTAAGAAACAAAGCAAGATTAGCCTGCAAAGGGTATGCACAAGAAGAAGGTTTGGACTACAGAGAAACCTTTGCATTGATAGGAAGGTTAGAAGGAGTTATAATATTGCTTGTTTATGCTGCCTATAGGAAGTTAAAGGTCTACCAAATGGATGTCAAATTGACATTCTTGAATGGTGCTCTAGAGGAAGAAGTGTACATTGAGCAACCAAAAGGGTTTGCTTTAGAAGATGGAAGAAACATGGTATGCAAGCTGAAAAAGGCTCTGTATGGGCTAAAAAAAGCACCAAGAGCTTGGTATGAGAGGTTTCACTCATACTTGATAAGTATAGGGTTCATCAGAACCAATGACAACAGTAACTTGTATTTGAAGAGTGGAAAATAAGGAAAATATCTGATTGCAGATATTTTTGTAGGTGATATCATCTTTGGAGGAGATGATGAAAGGAGCAGAGCTTTTGTAGAAGAAATGAAGAAGGAGTTTAAAATATCCATGATTAGTGAAATAAAATTCTTCATTGGCCTACAGGTATCTTAGTTAAGAATGGTATATTCATTAGCTAGACCAAATACATAAGGGAAATATTGAAGACCTTTGGAATGGAAGATTCCAAACTTGTTGGAAATCTGATGGTTATAGGTTGCAAGCTCTCCAAAAATGATGAGGCTAATGAAGTGAATGAGACACTATGCCAATCCATGATTGGTAAGTTGCAGTATGCAAGGCATAGTAGACTGGATATAGCACAAGCAGTTGGCTTGGTTGCTAGGTTTGCTGCAAATCCAAAAGAGACTCATATGATGGAGATTAAGAGAATATTTAGATATCTTAAGGGGACTAATGAGTATGGTCTCTGGTATCCACATAAGAGTAATTTCAACTTAGGTGTCTTCACCGATGCAAATTGGGCAGGGAACGTTGATGACAAAAAGAGCACTAGTGGAGGTGTTGTTGGCATTTGCATGGAGATTGCATTAATGATATGTTATGTTGTCATTGATGTCAATTAACCAGTAATGTTATTGTTGTAATGATGTTTTGAAACTGGTAGGAAGAGCTAAGTGAAAGGAGACTGTAACCAGTAGGTAAGTTTGTGGAGTGAACCAACATTGATAAGTATTGGAGAGTTGAACTGGTAAACCCTAACCAATTAAGTTTGGTGAATTGGTTATAATGGTTTATGATCAGATAATGAGTGGCAATGATTATTCAATGTATGTAAATTATATGAAGAGAGATTCAAGATTTTTTGGCACGTTGAGTTAATATTTTTGTCTAGGGAATGATCAAGTATATTGCATGTAATGCAAAGCATGTGATGAGTTACTAAGTTCGATGAAGCAGTGTGTTGGTTTCCAAAATGGATGATGGGTTTACACTACTTACAAGACAGAGATGAAGCTGATTTCCTCCAAATATATATGGAGAGTCAGCTCCAACTATCAATATCTGTCAAGCTTGGACCAATAATATGTTAGACATAATGCACCACTGAGAGGGGGAGGGGGTGAATCAGTGGTTCTCTAAACATTTCCTTTTGGTTATCCTTTGTGAGCATACCGGTTTATGGATCAAACACAATGCAAAATTACTAGTTGGTGGGGAGACTAACTCAAATACACACACACAAGGGAACATCACATAACACCAAGATGTACGAGGAAAATATAAGATGGGAAAAACCTTGGTGAGAAATGTTGTTGGAGTCTACTGCTCCAATCCAACCTCAAAGTAAAACACAGCTACATAGTTCAGGGCACCAACCCAAGGAGCTACAACCCCTGAATTTAGGGCACCAACCCAGGGAGCTAAAACTAGTAACAAATTTATGGGATACAACCCAAAGGAGCACCAACCCCTGCACCAAGCAACAACTCAGTGTTCATAATACAAACTACAAATACATAATTTATTATCATGTTACAAGTGAATCTTGCAACCTTATCAAATATCTTACTCTGTCAGTGAAGTACTTCTCTTTTCTACCGAATCACTTGATGGGAAAGGCAATGGGATAGGCTAGCCTAGTCTATGCTCTTAGATCCTTTCCTTGGATCACCAGGTGTTCTAACCACACCCTAGGGTCTCTAGGACTTCCCTTGCTTGTTGAATCCCCTGACCTTGCCCAATCCACCCACCAACAACTTGAATTACTTCTCCTAAGGTCTCACCTACTCATGAGATTCAAAGAACCCTTACTTAGGCTAATAGGAGTTTGGCTTGTCCCACACCTTCTTAGGTCCTAGAAAGGATATGATAGGTCTTAGACATGATTTTCCATCCATTCATGTGCCCCCAAGAGGTTTTAACCTTCCAACCCCTTACCGATTTCACTATTTTGCTTTTTTCCTACAAAATAGGGCTACAAGGAATGTGCCCAATTAGGCCTCCTACCTGGACTTTTAGGGCTCCCTCTTGCAAACGATGCATATTCTTGTGAAAATTTTGAAAATAATTGCTATTCATTTGGCAAGGACTCAATAATTTTTCTAGTTTTGGGCCTCCAAGTGTCTGTACATTGCCCTAGGTGAATTTTGAGCTTTTTAAGGGTTTTAAAGAGGGTTTTTAGGCTTGCCAGGGTCACAGTGTTGGTTTGATGTTTTTACCACCTTGTCTGGATTGGGGGAAGCTCCTCCTTCTCACCAATGGTGCTCCACACATCCCTCTACAACTCCTCGAAAGGGTGCATCCTCCTCTGACCTTCCTTGCTCTCTTGGACCTCTGCAACTTTAACCCTTCCTAGCCGGGCACTGTCTAGTCTCGCCTAGGAGTGGGTCTTTGATTGGCTTCCCTGCATCTTCAAGGGCCCTTCTTGATTTGAAGTAATGTATAGGGGCTGTACTCCTATTCCCCATGGTTTGATGGTGATTCCACAATGGGTAAAGGAGTTATCAACCCATTGACACAAACGAGTCCAAAACTGGACAGTAAGAAGAGAGTTTACAAAATATTTACAAACACACAACACCTGCAAAACAAAACCTAACATAAATGATAAAAATGAAGGTATATACATCATATAAGACTTTCAACATAGTTTTGTTTGAATTTCAATCCATTATCAACCCTTCATTGCTCCATTAGTGCCGACTGGCAACAAAATTACAGTCACAGTCAAGTCACTTTCCTTGGGCCGTACAAAAATAACATCCAACCCATCATCTTAGGGTTTGCAACTACATATTGTACCCTTTCCTTTGTCTATGTGCCCACATTAGGTTTGACCACCCGAAAACTAAGGATTTTAACCTGCTAGGTGGAAAAAGTTGCTTGACAACTTGAAAAGTTGTCATGGAACTTTTGCAACTTTTGAGCAACTTTCTCAATGTTGCTTTTCTTGACTCCTAGGCGCTCATTGGGTTATCCTATGGACACCACCATGCTAAGAAGGACCCTAAACACATCAAAGGCACACATACCCTCTACTCCAAAGGAAAAAAAACTCAACCTAGACTCATGAACCTAGGACCAAACTAGGACCTAAACTAGGACCTAAATAAGACCTATGAGCTCATGGCTCTTATTATATTTACAATGGCTTCTTAAAGAAGCAAGAACACAACAAAATCAAATGGTGGGAGCCCTTTGAAGGGTGCTCCTACACCATACTCCCCCTCTACAACAAACTAAGTAATATGGGGAGTGAAAAGAGCTGGATCAATGCCAAGCTTCTTGAACTTACTCTCTTCAACCCAGGTAGCTTCAGACACAAGTTGACCTGCCCACTCCACCAGGTGGTCCATGTAGACTTGGTGTCTAGTATAATTCTTCATCTTTGACTCCAAGATCTCCTCTGCTATGGGCTACTTCACTTGAGGTAAGGCATTCACATCCAAGTCTTGCAGTACCTTGGCTTGATTCTCAGTCTTCCCTGCTATCTCACCCTTGTACATTATCAAATCAACAACATTGAAGACTGGTGAAATGGCTAAATCTGAAGGAAGATTGACCTTTTTAGTAATTCTCACCATATTTTGACAGAATTCTACAAGGTCCTACCCTCTTCATTTGCAGTTTAGTAGGCTTGCCACTTTGCATTCTAGCTTTGCTCAGATGAACCATCACATAGTTACCCACTTTGAACTAAACCTCTCTCCTTATTTCATCAAATGGTGAAATGGTGTCAAGGACTGGTGCACATATGCCATTGAAGTTCCTCACAAACTTCCTATAAAATTGAGCTAAACCATGGAAACTCCTAACTTCAATCCTTGTCCTAGGGGCAGGCCAATTCAAGATTGCCTCCACTTTGCTTGGATCCATCTTCAAGGTTCCCTTAGACACCACAAATCCCAAGTAGACTAACTCTTGCTTCAAAAATTCACACTTCTTTAAGCTGATTGCCAACTTTTCTTCATGCAACCTCTCTAGGACTAACCTCAAATGCTCAGGGTTTTCCTCTTTGGTTCTACTATAGATGAGTATGACATCTAAGTACACCACCACAAACCTGCCTATGAAGTCCTTTAACACCTCATTCATCAACCTCATTAAGGTGCTTGGGGCATTGGTGAGTCCAAATGGCATCACAAGCCACTCATACAATCCTTCTATGGTCTTAAAAGTAGTCTTCCACTCATCACCCTCCTTAATTCTAATCTGGTGATAACCACTTTTAAGGTCCAAATTGGTAAAATACATAGCACCTCCTAAACAGTCCATCAGATCCTCTATTCTAGGAATGGGAAATCTGTACCTTGTGGTGATCCTATTGATTGCCCTTGAATCAGTGCAAAGTCTACACTTGCCTCCTTTCTTTGATGCTAGCACTACGGGGACTATACATGGGCTGATGCTCTTCTTGATCAGTCCTTGTTCCAACAACTCTTGCACTTGCCTTGCCACCTCCTTGTTTTGGTCAAGTGTGAGCTTATATGCAACTTTATTAGGTAGGGATGCACCAGTAACAAAGTTTATTTGATGGCTTATAGACCTTCTTGGTGGGAGTGTTGCAGGTGCTCCATCACTCACTATGTCCTTATACTCTTGCAACATTTACTTCACCTCCTTGGGTACCTCTGCCTGCAACTTGTCTTCCTCCTTTGGCTTCACAAAGATGGCACACCTCACTATCTCCTCCTCATGTAGAAAGTGTAAGAACTCTTTACTAGTAGCCAATAAGACACTAGGTGTTCTTGAGGTTCCCTCTTCATTCTTTGTCAAAGACTGAATCTTAAAGGTTTTGCTATCCTTCTTGAAGGAAATGGAGTTTTCCTCTCAATCATAGATCACCTTCCTATCAAATTGCCAGGGTCTACCTAGCAATAGGTGACAAGAATCCATGGGTAACACATCACAAAGGATCTTATCCTTGTATCCTCCAATAGAGAACTCTACCCAAGTCTGTTCATTGACAAGCACACTCTGCTCTTGATTCAACCATGTCACCTTGTAAGGGTTAGTGTGGGGTATCCTTTTGAGTTTCAACTTCTTGGCTGCCTCATCTGATATTGTAGACACCCAAAATTGTCATGTCTAATTAAATAAATATTTTATTTATTTAACTATCTAAGCTTAATTCTTCTATTAATTAAATAAATCTTTATTTATTTAATTAATTCATTTATCCTCTTCTAGCCTTATTTCTCATTTAAATAAATACATTTATTTATTTAAATTATCCTTTTCCTAAATTAAATAAATATCTTATTTATTTAATTATCCCACTTCTTCTATTAATTAAATAAATCTTTATTTATTTAATTAATTCATTAACCTTTTCTACCCATGACACATGTCATTCATCTCTTAATTCCTACACTACCTACCCCTTTCATTATTTTATTATTTCTTCTACCTACCCTCTAATCCTAGCCGACCTCCTTTTACACCTCTCAATCTTATCCCTCCATTTCATATAGTGTCTTCTATATAAGGAGATGCTTCCTTCATTATCAAACCCTAATGACTTGATCAATTGACTACACTACGATCCTACTTGCAACCACATTCCGTTCTTTGTTGAGGTCTTGTGCACATAAAATCTGAGAGCAAATATATCAAGTAAGATCAATGGAGATAGAAAGAATGGAGATCAAAACCCTATTGGACATGTGATGGTATAATCTTTATGATTTCATTTGATTTGCATTGTCTTAGGTAATCTTCATATGTTATGGTGGATCTTTGTTGTTGTTAGGCTAGGGTTTTGTGGTTGAATTCATTTAGCCTTTCAAATATTGTTATTATTGTTATCCATTTTCACCATATACATTTTGGCACGCCCGGTGGGACACTTGTCCCTTTTGCATTTAACTTCTTTGTTGCAAATTTTGTATCTTGAAGTTGGAGATCCGATGTTTTCGACAGCATTTTGATTTTTCCGCATCTGCGTACTTTTAGATTGCATTTTTGATTTTTTAGCGCATCTACGACCTCTGGAATTGCATCTGTGTTATTGGCAATATTTTATTTTGCAGGTTCCAGGAAAGCGCGTCTGTGTTGTAAAGTCGCGTCTACGCTATTTTAATCTGCGTCTATGCACAGGAAGCACGTCTGAGTTCTGTTGTCGCGTCTGTGTCGCACCGAACCGCATTTGTGTCACCCAGACGCGTCTGTGTTGAGGGTAATCGCATCTGTGTTTACCAGTTTCAAATTTTGGATTTTGCATGTAGGGTTTCAGATCTGGTTTATTTTGAGCTAACATTTTCAGATCTAGCTAACAAAATTGGTGCAGCTTGTCTTGAAGGCTAAATCGTTTGGTTGAATGCCCCTATTTCACAAAATCTTTTGGATCTAAAATTTACATAACTTGTGTGCTTGCAGGAAGGGGTGATCATTTGAAACAATCCAAACTACTAATAAATCTTTGTTGCAGGTCCTTGGCAAGGGTTTTTGGATTTTTATTGTGTGCCTTGTTTTCATAGACTAGCAAACGCTTCAATTAGTGCACTAAAATTGAATCATTGTCTTTTGTGTCTTGAGCAATAGGCTCTTTTTGTTTAATCTTTAGAGGGCCTGTCTCCCCGTGTGGTCATTAGGACTACTAGTGAGAAGAGAACGACCCAAGTGGTAGCAAGGAAAACCCACCTCTTCTGAACCACTATAAACAACTGTATTCATGGTGAAAACTATGGATAACGTGTGCTGATTAGTTCATACCGACACTATGTCTGCCCATAAACCCATTTGATCAAATTTATTTGATTAGTTGTAGGGCGTAACCCCTACCGGCTGGGAGCCTTCTGTATTTACAGAGCTGAAAGTGCCGCATGTATGGCCACATGAGAAGATGCCTTTACTAGCACCTTTTTGTTTTAGAAGCCCAAATCCTTCTAGTTGTTGGGGTAGGAGGTCGGACCTCTGGTAGCGGCCCACACACATATGGTTCTTAGTAGAGATACAAAGTTCACCACAGGGAGTTTTCGTGGGGACTGATGCTTGGCTGACCCGAGAAGTGAGAATCGAGGGTGGAGCCAGTGAGGTCAAGCATCTAAGTATCCACTTTGAGTAGCATAGCCTCAGGGGTAAAACCCCATGTGGGATCAACAATTATTGTCTTGGCCAGCCATAAGAATTGTGATTGACTTATTTTAAACATTCAAAACATTCATGACCAAACAACAAAACATTGTGTCTTTTGTGTCTTCAAGTGTATGCAAAACATTTTTACATCAAACAACACACTTTTCTTGGAGTCATTTTGAGTCTAGACACTTGCAAACATTGGGTCTTCATCAACACTGTGTCCTCTTGTCATGAAAAACAGTCAAACAGTCAGATTTGGTCACAACAAAAACAACTTCACAGATTGGAAAAAATTGCACAAATTTTACAAAAATGCGTCTATGTCGGACTTAATAGTGTCTTTGTTGTATAACCACGTCTGTGAAGGGCAGAATCGCGTCTGTGTTCCAATAGTCAACATCACACTTTGCAAAAAAATCTCAGAAACGTGTCTGTGTTAAACAGAGCCGTGTCTGCGTCAGGAAACCGCGTCTGTGAAGTATACAGGTGCGTCTGTGTCCAAAATTGAAAAATTGTTACAGTCCAGCAAACAAACACAGTCAGTTTCGGAATTCTTGAGCTTCCTAGGTTGTTTCTCCAGGGTTTCATCTAGCATTCAACGTGTCTTGGGGTCTCACAAAGTCCATCATTGCTTCACATCTCACTTTACAGTTACACTTGTCTAAACTTGAGTCAAAAGGTCACTTGCTTGTCCTCATCATACTTTATCAACACACTACATACAACAACATTTTGCTAAGTGGTCCCTCATCAAGGTTTCTTACCTTTGGGTCTCATTTGGTCTTACTTAGAGTCAAGGTCAACTTACCTCATCAAGAGAAACTATCCTCTCTTTGGAAGTCACACCTACTCTACTACATACATACTTGGTCTTACACTTTGGACATTGCAAGTACACTTCAGATTCATTTACATTCCATCCAACTCTTGGTCTTCCATACTCTTTCCATTTTCATCTAGTCTCACACATCTTAGTCAATACCTAGTTCAAGGTTGAAACCTGCCTTCAAAAATCTAGGAGAGAAACTAAAGAGGCTCAAGAGTCCACAAACATGAGTTCTTATGAGTATGACAATGAGATCTTTTTCAATTCTAATCATACTACATTACCTGACATGGATGCCTATAGAAACATTCCAAATGTTGAGAACATGGACACTATAAACAACAATGCTACACATAATGACAATATGGACAACTTTTCAGTACATTCAGCAGATGTGGAGGAATCCATTATGAATCCCCATTTCAATCGATTGGTTGAGGGAATAATGAGGAGGGATAGACAATACTTCTTACAAATGATGGCACAAAGTGGAGCCAAGATACCTCATGATTTTGACATGTCTAAAATAATCAAAAATCAACCTTTGCAACAACCTCACTCCAACATGGATCAAAGGAGACCTAATAGTGGAGGAAATAGTGGACCACACATGGTACCTAAATCACCATCAGCTTTGCTTCAAAAACCAGAGGTCCCACATACACATGGTCAAACATATGATACTCACCTTTGCAGACCATTATGGAAGTCTTATGGAGAAAAATATGCTCAATCACATACCAATGCTAAGGATCAACCACCAAAGCAATGGGATATTCAAAGGCATCCTCAAAATTTGGACACAAGGAAACCCCGTGTCAAATTTGGGGGCAATACAATAGAACATGACATGCTTGTAGAGTATGGTATACATGCACAAAATAGATATGGTGTTCCACAACACGAGGCTATACCAAGTGGTTCATATACGCAGCATCATTATAGACCTCCTCCATATGAACATGTGTATAATCAATATCATCCATATATGCAACATGCTCCTCCTCCAATGGGTACCTCAAACATAGGATATGGTCCAAGAAGTCGATCTCCACCTAAGAGCAGTTTGGAACAACAAATCAAGGATTTACAAAAGAAAATGGAGGACATAAATACACCAAAGCCAACATACACAATGAGAGACATATGTCCTTATCCATTTGACAAGAGCATTCCAATTCCTCCTTTTCCTACACATTTTGTGACACCTAAGTTTGATAAGTACAGAGGAAAAGGGGATCCTAAGGCACATATAAGACAGTTTTTCACAGCTTGCATTGAGGTAGCAGCAGAAGAGACATATTTGATGAGATTATTCCCACAAAGCTTAGGTGATCAAGCTATGGAATGGTTCTCTCAACTACCACCTAGAATTAAGTCATGGGGTGACTTAGCAGAGGCATTTATCCAACATTTCTCCTACAACATAGATACAGACATATCAGTTACTACTTTGTGCAACACCAAGCAAAAAGAGGGAGAGTCTTTTGCATCATTCTTACAAAGATGGAGAAATCTAGCCAGCAGATGCTCTTGTGAAATTCCACAAAAACAAATGGTAGAGATGTTCACACAAAATGTTAACAAAGACATTGGCTATGATCTAAGAAAAGCTTTTTTGTCCACCTTCAAGGACGTCATTGAAAAAGGCTTAGCGACAAAAAAGGTCCTAATTGAACAAGGAGTCATCAAGATATTCAAGGAAAACAAAGATGACTTTAAAGGAAAAGACAAGCCAAGATTTTGGAATAAAAACAAGAACACAGTCAATGATGGTGTTGTTGATGCCAACATAGTGCAACCCAAATTCATTTTTTCTGGATCAAGTTCTACAAAAAATCAAGTGAATACTCAAACAACTTCCAGATCACGAAGGAAGTACACCCCATTGGGAGAACCACTTGAGTCGGTCTTCAAGAAGCTAGTGGCAAACAAGGTAATCACAGTTCTAGATTTTCTCCATATGAACCAAAGGTTAAACCAAATTGGTGGAGTGATGATGAGTATTGTGAATTTCATAAGAGCAAGGGTCATAAGACAGGAAATTGTCATCGACTGAAGAACATCATACAAGATCTCATTGATAGAGGTGACATTGAGATTGAGGGACATTCGTCTAATCAAGAACATGAGATGTTTAAGGAACCATTCCCAAAACATGACAAGGGAAAAGCTAACGCCACAGAGGATCAAACCAATTATACCAAGCATCCTACAACTATGATTCAACTATCAATCACATCTCGATGGACAATTATGTCTCTACCATTATCATCAAGGACAAAACGTCTGAGAATTCTACCCGAAGACCCAGGATTGTCCTAAAAGGCATTGGATCTTCTTCCGAACCTACCTCTGAATGTCATGTCACAACTCGTCGAGGTAAAATCACTTTGCAAGGTGCTCCAGCCAAGAACATTGCCTCCTCATCAACCAAACCTAAATATGACCTTGTAGAATAGTTAGGGAAGACACCCACGCTCATCTCCATCCTTGAGCTCTTACGCATTTCCCCCGCTCATAAAGCCATTCTTGACAAAATCTTGAGAGACATCGTCATTCCTACTGATCTGAACATGGACCAATTTCAAGCCATGGTGGGATACCTTTCCATTCCACACTCCCTTACATTCACAGAAGCCGATGACACCTCCGTAAGTCAGCCACATAATGCACCATTACACATTGAAGCCTTCATACACAAACATAGAATCAAACGAGTCCTGATAGATGGAGGAGCAGGTCTAAACATTTGTACATTGAGCACTATTAAACAATTGGGATATTCCGACAAAGTTGTGAATTCTACAAACAAAATTACTATCAAAGCATATGATGATGAAGAGCGTTCATCCAAGGGTACAGTCACCTTACCTCTCAGAGTTGGGCCAGTTACAAAGGATGTGGTTTGTCAAGTACTTGATCTTGATCTTACATACAACATATTGCTAGGACGTCCTTGGATTCATGAAATGAGCATAGTCCCATCTACATATCATCGATGCATTAAGTTTCCTCACAATGGAGTTGAAGTGACCGTCAAAGCTGACCCAAATCCATTCATATATTGCAACAATCTACGACCTAGATCAGAAATAAAAATCCTAGTCAATCAAGAATCTATTCCTTCATCAACATATGTGGATCCAGAATCCTTGAAAGCTTCTACATCAAAACAAGTAGAGCACAAAGAAAACTTCAAGTTTAAAGACATGGGATGTGGTGAGTATATATTTCATGTTGACCAACTCTCATTATCTCCTAAAGTATTCAGTCAACAAGAACAACCTACAAACAATTTGCAATGTGAAGGAATTGGGTGTGAACCACCTAGTGTTGTGGCTACTAAGTCTAAATGCAAATCTCCTCTAGTGGTGCAAGCATCTCTTGATATCAATAGTCCTAAGAGTGGTTCCAGAGAAGAATCTATTGAGTGTATTGCCAACCCTCTTGAGAACTCACATAGCCTTACCATTTCATCCACTCATTCCATCTCCACTCCTCTCCCAAACTTGGATCAACAAGAATCACAAAAGCCCTTAGTCATTGGGGATCAAAAATCAAGCTTTGAAAAGAAAAATATAAATATCAATAATAAAGAAAAGTCCTTTAGTCCAAATCAAAATCAAAAGCTATTGGACTCTGAGATCAAGGATAAAAATCCTATGAAAGAAAAAGAACAAGAGATGATCTCCCCTAATATCAAAATAACTGGGGGCAAAAGTGCTACAATTTTAAGTCAAAAAGCATACTTGTTGATCCTAAGTCTCCATCATTCTATCCTACTTTCACTTCTTTTCACAATCATAAGCCTTCATCACTCATCCACTTGTTCCACACATCCATTCCCTTATGGCGATACATCATGGACCTTTAATGGAACTTCCTCGAAGGACTTTGTTGTCAGGGATGCCCAAACTTCTTCAGGTGACACGCATACGGGCCTACATAGTCCACACACTAGTAATTCTATCTCAGTTCCTTTATCAAGGAAGACAGTCACTCGAGATACACATCATTTAGTCAAGGAATGTTGCAATTATAATCATAAAGTCAAGCCTCACACATTTGAGGTAGGGGATTTGGTTCTCAAAGAAAACCCCCAAAATCAGCAAGATAGAGAGAAGAAGGGCAAGTTCGAACCAAATTGGCTTGGTCCTTACATCATTACAGTAGCATATGGATCTGGGGCATATCAACTCTCAACTAGAGAAGGTGAACCTTTGGAGGATCCTATCAACAGCATGCACCTTCGCAGGTTCTACACATAGCTCTTTGAAATATCCTAATTCAAAAATACAAAAAAATCAAAAATTTCAAAAATACAAAAAAATCAAAAATTTCAAAAATACAAAAAAATCAAAAATTTCAAAAATACAAAAAAAATAAAAAATTTCAAAAATACAAAAAAAAATCAAAAAATTCAAAAATACAAAAAAAATTATAAAACAAAAAAATCGTTACTTGGTGAAAACCTGGCAAACAGGTGCCTTGTGACAACAAAAAAGTCAAAAAATCGAAAAAAGTAAAGAGAAATAATTTCGTCCAATGGTGAAAACCACTTCAGTGGCACCCTGGGCAAGTACCATGGTGAAAACTGGGTCACTAGCGCCATGCGTAGAGACATTGCTCCTCCCTCCTTCAAGATTCTCTTTCATCACTTCACTTTGCACACACTCACAACCTATTAGTTCATAATAAACTTACCCATTCCCATCATGGCTTGTTATTGATCTCCCTAAGATTGGTTAGCCATTCATAATAAATCTCCCTTTTCACCTCCCTTTCCATCCATAATAAATCAGATACTATCTGTGGCTAAGGCAAATCCTACGTCTAGTAATGGGTGTGGAACTGAGAATATCACATGTTTCGAGGAGTACAGTTTCTTCCAGCTTCCTTCAGTCTGTCTGTGCACAATCCGCAATAAAGCAGCATTTGCATCACAGATCCATAATAAAGTTTCATCTTCTCCACAATAAAGTATCAGTTTCATGGATTCAGTCAGTTTCAGAGGAGACACAGCAGCAACAATGGGCTTCAACAAATCAAATCTTTTCAACAGACTCAGACAACATTATGGTTCAGTGCTATCTATCCTTTCTGTGAAAGTAAACATTGTGACCACAATCAAATAAGGCTTATACAAGTGACAAGAGACACTAAAATTGAGGACTACAGTGGATGTTGGTGTTGAGTCTTGGTTTTATTTTGATTTTTATCTTTTGGTGACATGTCTTTTAGCTTTTTTGGGATGTCTTTTACTAGAGATTCTATCTCCAGGATGTCTTTGACTAGAAAGGCGAAGATGGGGTATCATCACCTATTTGTATTTTCTGTCTGTGGATTGTCTCTTAGTAATGCTATGACTTGTCCAAGGATATGAGGACACTATGAGTCTAGTGTGAACTGGGGTATTTCTTGTTTGCAACTGTCTTATCTCCATGCAAACAGGTACAATGACTTTCTGGGTCAAACATATGCCTCGATTGTCATAACCTACTTGCCATAATAAAGCTCAATGATGATAATGCACAAGAAGCTCTTTCACTTTCATATCTTCTATCTTCCATTCCCCTTTCTTGATTGACTTCCATCGTCCTTCTCGAGTCCGCGTAGCTTGCTATCACATGACTGAGTATAATGACACACCAAAAACATTTGCATTTCATGTAGTTGCACCTGCATTACCACATATAAGCATTTCATACATACATATAGATATCACAACTGCATCACATCCTGCACACAACACCTGTTAGCACAATTTACATTTGCATTATCATTTTCATTTGCATTACATACATTCACATTTGCATTGGCATAACATATAAAAACATAAAAGAAAAAAATACTGCATTACATCATATACATATTTGCATCCATAGCATAAAACAAACATCACATAAGAACATCTCATCACATAGGTACACATGCATATAGCTACCGCAAAGATGAATCATCTCATATATATAATCAAAACGTGTCATGATACAATGATGTCAAAAATCATATGGCTACAAAAAGCACCCGGAGGTGTCTACAATACAAAAATAGTACAACACTGATACAAAGGGAGCCCTCTATGGCTATGATGAACTCCCTCCCTCGGAGCCACCTAGCCTCGATGGAATCTGATCCCCTGAAGGACCCACCCCAGGATCATCCCACCTGTCACCTCTATCTAGTGGTGGTGGAGGACCCATAACCCCACCACTCGATGCTTGTCTCCTCCGGCTCCCTCCCGTAGCTGTCGCTGTACGGGACGGTCTATGGAAGCTCCTCACCCGCTGATCTGCTAGCACTGCACCATAGTAGAGGTCTCTCCAGTAGGCAATCTCCTCCCCTGCCCGTAGGACATAAGCATATCCTGCCCCTGTATCCTCCGCTGCTTGTCTCTCGGCCTCAGTGCTGTCTCAGCCTCTGTATGGCGCTGGATAGCCTGATCCTACTCCCGCTCAGTATCTCTGAGCCTCGTCCTGAGCCGATCCCTCTCCCTCTCCAACTCCTGGATCTCATCTGCCTGGCCCTGGCAGATCTCCCTCAGATCTAGAAGCTCATCCTTCACTGGGTCAGCCTCCTCCACCTCTGCCTGTGGCTCCCCCTGTACGGGTGCCTGCCCCTGTGCCTGTACCTGTACCTGTACCAGTGCCTGTCTCTATCCCTTTCCCTGCACCTGTACCTATCTGGGACCCTGTGCTGCTGGCACCTGTAGTGGCAATCCACCGCGACCCCTCACAACCCGAGCCTACCTCTCCTCACCACCCTCCCTCCGAGGTGCAACCCTCCTCTCTCCAACTGCTCCCCTCCTCCTCCGTCGGCCTCTACCCCCATCACCTCCTCCATCATCATCATCCCCGCCCCCATCTCCATCTAATGGCTCCCCTAGATCCGTCAACCATGGGAAGGGATGCTCTGCCTAGTATGCTGTGTACTCAGCATCCATGCCGACATCCTCGATCTCTGGCCACATGTCCCAGGGTAGGGGTATCATCTCTACTAGTTGTGTCACTTCCTGATCATATGACAGCAAGGGCCCAAACTGTGCCTGATCTCTAACTGTCCGTGCATACAAGCCTGAGCCCCGGGGCATCCTCTGAATCTGGCCAAACTGTTGGCCAACCCTGTCCACTAGCTATCTCTCTAGCACATAGGGCATCCGCCCAATCAGGTACCTACTCCGGAAGGTGTAGGGAAGCTCAACTGCGTCATCCTCCCACTGCTTGCAGCCCAGGTATGGTCTGCATATGACCACATCAATATCGTCCATCGCTCGCCACCAGTGCTTCAACCTGCCAATCCGTGGCTATGATGTGATCATATCATACAAATGAACCAAACTGCGTCCATGACCCCTGCCCCTGAAGTGTATCGATTGGGTAACCGGCAGATGCTCATAGGCCCATACCTGCAGCAACGTCACTCTACAGCCCAATCCCATGGATCCATGATACACAAACTGATGAAGCTCATAATACAAATGGGCCAGCACACATGGTCCCCAGGCATATCTGGTGTGCTGCGTCACCAGTGTCTCTAATGCTCCTCCCCAGCCCACAGCCAACCCCCGTGTCGCCCTATTCGGACACAGGAACCCACTGATAGCTCCTCCTACCACTACCGGCAATGCTAGCCCTATGGCTGTCATGGTGTCCCATGCCACATGTCCTGCCCTCATCTCCAATCCTGGGTCCTGCAACACCCGTCTTAGGGCCTCCAGGTCTCCATCTCGATCGTATGGGATCAGCTCCCCATCAATCGGTATCTGCAGAATCCTGTATACATCCTCCAGGGTGACTGTTATCTCACCCATCGGTAAATGGAATGTGCAAGTCTCAGAGTGCCATCTCTCAGCACAGTCAACAGTCCCATGTTTGCCCAAAACTCAGGCACATATAGGACATGTCTCAAACCCATCTCCTCAATAGCAGCTCGCTCCTCGGCTGTCAACTCAGGTCGCAACCTCTAAGTCAATGGGAATCTCTCCTGTGACTCCAGCATCGGCAAATACTCCTGCAATCAAGCAAATCACTCATGTCAGTCATAGTGGCATTCCCTGTTCATCACAAAGTACTATGTGTGTGACACTCACTGTTCATCACAAAGTGTTACTCATATTTGCACTCCCTGTTCATCACAAAGTGCTGCTCATACTCTAGTACTCCCTGTTCATCACAAAGTACTCTATCTTGGTACTCACTGTTCATCACAAAGTGCCTTGATCTATCCTAGTCTTCCTAGAGGACCTGCTTGAGTGTATCCTCTCAGCAGCTTATCCAATCGACAGCGTATGTTCATCATAGAATTGCCGATTTGACCTAGAAGACCCAAACTTAACACAAACATGCTTACCTGACATAAACGCGCTTACAGACTGCACAGACGCGCTTGAAAAATACAGACGCGCCTGATTGACACAGATGTGCCTATGCTCTGCACAGACGCACCTGGGTGATACAGACGTGCCTTCTTGGCACAAACGTGCCTGCACATCATAGACGCGGCCGCATTTAACACAGACGCGGGTTCAAACGCAGACGCACCTGGCACAAACACAGACGTGCCTTGTGAGCACAGACACGCCTGGCACCAACGCAGACGCGCCTGCACGTTTTTTGACACTTTTTGGACCCTAGTCTAAGCACATTTATGACCCTATCTAGCATGCATTAATTACAAAAATTAAATGCGTCAAAGTACGAGGAGGTTTGGTGGTACTTAACGGCTCTCCTGCCTCTACTGGCCTCTAGAATCGGCGAACACGGTTCAAATCTATGAATGAAAGCCATCGCTACTGACTGCTGCTTCTCTTTTCTCTCTCTACACTCTAATCTCGTGGATGTGTAGATGACAATGAGGATGTATTTTTCCCCGTGGTCTATCTTATAGCCTACCCTAGCCCTCGCCTTCATTTCCCGAGTCAGTCTTCTTTATCCCGTGACTTTGTCACTTTATCTGGTCAGTCCATTCTATCCTATCTTTCTTATCGAGAGATTGTCTGCAATCTTTTCAGACATTTTCATACAATCTCTCGAGGGGGCATATCATTCCCATCTTGGGGCAACCCTGTATCAGTTCATCTTATCTTCTTTGAAACAACGCGACAAGCCACATTGTCTCAAAGAGGGGCAAAATGTAGACACCCAAAATTGTCATGTCTAATTAAATAAATATTTTATTTATTTAATTATCTAAGCTTAATTCTTCTATTAATTAAATAAATCTTTATTTATTTAATTAATTCATTTATCCTCTTCTAGCCTTATTTCTCATTTAAATAAATACATTTATTTATTTAAATTATCCTTTTCCTAAATTAAATAAATATCTTATTTATTTAATTATCCCACTTCTTCTATTAATTAAATAAATCTTTATTTATTTAATTAATTCATTAACCTTTTCTACCCATGACACATGTCATTCATCTCTTAATTCCTACACTACCTACCCCTTTCATTATTTTATTATTTCTTCTACCTACCCTCTAATCCTAGCCGACCTCCTTTTACACCTCTCAATCTTATCCCTCCATTTCATATAGTGTCTTCTATATAAGGAGATGCTTCCTTCATTATCAAACCCTAATGACTTGATCAATTGACTACACTACGATCCTACTTGCAACCACATTCCATTCTTTGTTGAGCTCTTGTGCACATAAAATCTGAGAGCAAATATATCAAGCAAGATCAATGGAGATAGGAAGAATGGAGATCAAAACCCTATTGGACATGTGATGGTATAATCTTTGTGATTTCATTTGATTTGCATTGTCTTAGGTAATCTTCATATGTTATGGTGGATCTTTGTTGTTGTTAGGCTAGGGTTTTGTGGTTGAATTCATTTAGCCTTTCAAATATTGTTATTATTGTTATCCATTTTCACCATATACAGATATTATGTTATTAGTTGACCCTGAATCAACTATCACCTTGCAAACCTTTCCAAGGATTTTACATCTCACCCTAAACAATGCTCTCATATGCTTAGGTTCATTCTTAACCGGCTGTCTTATCAAGACCCTATTGAAAATCAGATTTTCTCTAGTCTCTGAATCAATATGGTCCACCTCAGGTGTCTTGCTACTTGATGTGTCTTCATGAGCATAAGCAACCCTCTTTGCACTATTTCATAAGGTAGGCTTGCCAGGGCATTTATAGGCCGGGTGTCCCAATTGACCATAGTTGTAACATTTCATAGTTGCAAAGTAGGAGTTACACCTGCCGATACCTCTACCCCTACTTGGACCCCCTTGTGCACCTATTCCTCTAGAATGGCCTCCTCTAAGATTGGCTTCACTGCTATATTCAGTCAACTTGGATTCTCCTTGGTTCCTTTGCTCATTTGCCTTGCTTTTTTAACCACCTCGGTGATTCATTTGATCTCTACCTCTGCCTCTACTCCTGCTATTAGAGTCTCCTTTCCTTTTGTTCCTCTCTTCCACCTTGGTAGCAAGCTGATGACATTTTTGGATAGTGGTGGGAGTCCATAGGCTTATTTCCTCTTGAATGTTCCACTTTAGGCCGCTTAGATACCTAGCCACCTTGACACATTCCTCTTCTTGGACTTTGGATGTAAGACAAAGCCTTTGAAACTCTTCGGTGTAGGAGGTCACATCAAGGTCTTTTTGCTTCAATCCCTATCTCTTCTTATGATGTTGGACTTCATAATCCTCTGGTAAGTAGTTCTCCTTGATCTTACTCACCATGGCCTTCCAATTTGCAATAGGTAGCTTCACCATGCTAACTCTCTCTTCTTGTAGATACTTCCACCATGTCAAGGCTGCTCCCCTTAGTCTTGACTTGGTAACCTTAACCTTTTGAGCTTCTGTCACTCCCTCACACTCAAAGTGGTTCTCCATACCCTCAATCCATTCCATGACAGTGTCAATGTCCATCCTTCCACTGAAATGTGGCAATCCTTCAAAATATTTGGTATTCAAGGCCTTAATAGCCTTTACAAAGGGTTCTTCATTGATCAAGGAGTTTGGTTCAAGTATAATGTCATCTATATCTATAGTTTTCTTGCCTTTATCCTTGGTGTCCTCACCCCAAGGTCCATGTGTCCTCTGATCCACCACTTCTTACAGCTTGTCCCTTATCTCACTCATAGCTTCTTCAAGGAGTTTGTTATTCTCCTTTTGCTCTTCTACCTCCCTAGCCAGCTTTGCATTAGTGACCATTTTGTTCTCCCCTACTGATTCAACAGAATATAGAGACATGCACGGTCCACCAAATCTTTAACTGGCTTTGATACCAATCTGATGGGAAAGGGAATGGGATAGACTAGCCTAGTCAATGCTCTTAGATCCTTTCCTTGGATCACTAGGCGTTCTAACCACACCCTAGGGTCTCTAGGACTTCCCTTTCTTGTTGAATCCCCTGACCTTGCCCAATACACCCACCAACAACTTGAGTTAGTTCTCCTAAGGTCTCACCTACTCATGAGATTCAAAGAACCCTTACTTAGGCTAATAAGGGTTTGGCTTGTCCCACACCTTCTTAGGTCCTAGCAAGGATAGGACAGGTCTTAGACATGATTTTCCATCCATTCATGTGCCCCCAAGAGGTTTTAACCTTCCAACCCCTTACCGATTTCACTATTTTGCCTTTTTCCTACAAAATAGGGGTACAAGGAATGTGCCCAATCAGGCCTCCTACTTGGACTTTTAGGGCTCCCTCTTGCAGATGATGCATATTCTTGTGAAACTTCCCAAAAGAATTGCTATTTATTTGGCAAGGACTCAAGGATTTTTCTAGTTTTGGGCCTCCAAGTGTCCGTACACTGCCCTAGGTGAATTTTGAGCTTTTTAAGGGTTTTAAAGAGGGTTTTTAGGCCTGCTAGGGTCACAGTGTTGGTTTGATGCTTTTACCACCTTGTCTGGATTGGTGGAAGCTCCTCCTTCTCACCAATGGTGCTCCACACACCCCTCTACAACTCCTCCAAAGGGTACATCCTCCTCTGAACTTCCTTGCTCTCCTAGACCTCTGCAACTTTAACCCTTCCTAGCTGGGTTCTGTCTAGTCTCGCCTAGGAGTGGGTCTTTGATTGGCTTCCCTACATCTTCAAGGGTCCTACTTGCTTTGAAGTAATGTAAAGGGGCTATACTCCTGTTCCCCATGGTTTCATGGTGATTCCACAATGGGGAAAGGAGTTATCAACCCATTGACACAAACGAGTCCAAAACTGGACAGTAAGAAGAGAGTTTACAAAATATTTACAAACACACAACACCTACAAAACAAAACCTAATATAAATGCTCAAAATGAAGGTATATACACCATATAAGACTTTCAACATAGTTTTGTTTGAAGTTCAATCCATTATCAATCCTTCATTGCTCCATTAGTGCCGACTGGCAACAAAATTACAGTCACAGTCAAGGCACTTTGCTTGGGCCATACAAAACTAACGTCCAACTTATCATCTTAGGGTCTGCAACTACATATAGTACCCTTTCCTCAATCTGTGTGCCCACATTAGGGTTGTCCATGCTAAACTAAGGATTTTAACCTACTAGGTGGAAAAAGTTTCTTGACAACTTTGAAAAGTTGTTTGCAAGTTTTGAGCAACTTTCTCAATGTTGCTTTTCTTGACTCCTAGGCCCTCATTGGGTTATCCTATGGACACAACCATGCTAAGAAGGACTCTAAAAACATCAAAGGCACACATACCCTCTACTCCAATAGAAAAAAAACTCAACCTAGACTCATGAACCTCGGACCAAACTAGGACCTAAATAAGACCTATGAGCTCATGGCTCTTATTATATTTACAATGGCTTCTTAAAGAAGCAAGAACACAACAAAATCAAATGGTGGGAGCCCTTTGAAGGGTGGTCCTGCACCATACTCCCCCTTTGCAACAAACTAAGGAATAATGGGAGTGAGAAGAGCCGGATCAATGCCAATCTTCTTGAACTTGCTCTCTTCAACTCAGGTAGCTTCAAACACAACTTGACCTGCCCACTGCACCAGGTGCTCCATGTAGACTTGGTGTCTAGTAGAATTCTTCACCCTTGACTCCAAGATCTCCTCTGCTATGGGCTGCTTCACTTGAGGTAAGGCATTCACATCCAAGTCTTGCAGTACCTTGGCTTGATTCTCAGTTTGCCTTGCTATCTCACCCTTGTACATTATTAGATCAACAACATTGAAGATTGGTGAAATGGCTAAATCTGAAGGAAGATTGACCTTGTAGGCATTCTCACCATATTTTGACAGAATTATACAAGGTCATACCCTCTTCATTTGTAGTTTAGTAGGCTTGCCACTTTGTATTCTAGCTTTGCTCAGATGGACCATCACATAGTCACCCACTTTGAACTGAACCTCTCTCCTTATTTCATCCACTTTGGTCTTCAGTTTTTGAGTAGATTCTAGGATGGCTTTCTTGACCTGCTCTTGGATCTCCTTGATGGTTTGATTGAAATCCTCTGCTTGACCAGTCTTCATCTCCATGGAGCCAAGTTCCCTGAGTTCACACACTCCCCTTGGGTGTCTACCATAGACAACCTCAAAAGGACTCCTTCCAGTGGTCCTATTTACACTGTCATTATAGGCATACTCTGCTTGAGGAATGATTAGATCCCACGTCTACCCATACTCCTTGGTTAGACACCTCAACAAGTTTCCTAACACCCTATTAATGACTTTAGTTTGACCATCAGTTTGTGGATGGTAAGCTGAGCTAAATGAGAGATTAGTTCCTAGTCTCCTCCACAAAGTTTGCCAAAAATGGCCCATGAACTTGTTGTCCCTATCTGAAACAATGCTTAATGGGAGTCCATGAATCCTTACAATCTCCTTAAAGAAGAGATGTGCAATATAGCTAGCATCATGTGTAGTTCTACGTGGAATGAAATGGCTCATCTTGGAAAATCTATCTACTAGCACATAGATGCTATCCACACCTATCTTTGTATTGGGGAGTCCTACTACAAAGTCCATGCTTATGCATTCCTAAGGCCTATTTGGGATCGGTAATGGTTGATAGAGGCCTGCATTACTTGATCCTCTTTTTTCCCTTTGACACACACCACATTGCTCCACATACCTTTTCACATCTCTTGGCAACTTGGGCCAATAGCAGTACCTTTGTACTAGATCCAAAGTTTTGTTGACTCCAAAGTGTCCATTTAGACTACCATTGTGTTTTTCTTGGATGAGGTTTTCCCTCATGGATCCTCTAGGCACACATAATTGATTACCTTTGAACAAGAGACCATTTTGGAGAGTGTAATCTGCATACTCAGCATGAAAATGGTTCTCAAACTCGGTGCAAACCTTGTAGGCTGATGAGAAGTCTTCATCTCCTTCATAGAGGTCCTTGAAACCTTCTATTCCTATGCTCTGCAACTGTAACTCTTGAACTATCAACAACTTCTTGCTTAAAGCATCTGCCACCTTGTTGATTTGCCCCTTTTTATGCTTAATGGTGAAGGTGAAGGATTGGAGGTATTCCATCCATTTTAAATGTCTATTGCTAAGATTCTCTTCGGTGTTAATGTAACTCAAAGCCTGGTTATCTGTGAACACCACAAATTCCTTTGGGAGTAGGTAATGCCTCCACTTTTTGAGAGACTGAACTAGTGCATACAACTCTAGGTCATAGGCTGAGTACTTCTTCTTGGCCTCATTAAGCTTCTCACTGAAGAATGCCATAGGCCTTCCCAATTGACTCACTAAACCCCCTACTGCAATTCCACTTGCATCACACTCCAATGTGAATATCTTGTCAAAAGTAGGTAAGAGTAGGATGGGTTTTGTGGCTACTTCTTGCTTCAATAATTGGAATGCTTTATTAGCTTGTTCAGTCCATTTGAACTTAGTTTTAAGGCCTCCTTTTATGGTGTCAAGGACTGGTGCACATGACTCTTATTAAATTTACAATGGCTTCTTAAAGAAGAAAGAACACAACAAAATCAAATGGTGGGAGCCCTTTGAAGGGTGCTCCTGCACCCTCACTCTTCTTCCTGCTGCACCTGCTTCTTCTCTACTGGATTTGCATCTCACGCTCTACACATCACTGGTTTCACACTCTGGTGGTGTAGCCACTACCGGTTCTTCTCTCTGATCGGTTGAAAGCTTCAACCAGGTTCACTCTCACTCTCTTTCCCGTTGAGCACTTGACTGTTCTTGTCTTTACTTGTAGAAGTCTACAACTTTGCAATAATATTGTTTATGGTGAAAATGGATAACAATAATAACAATATTGAAAGGCTAAATGAATTCAACCACAAAACCCTGGCCTAACAACAACAAAGATCCACCATAACATATGAAGATTACTTAAGACAATGCAAATCAAATGAAATCACAAAGATTATACCATCACATGTCCAATAGGGTTTGAATCTCCATTCTTCCTATCTCCATTGATCTTGCTTGATATATTTGCTCTCAGATTTTATGTGCACAAGAGCTCAACAAAGAACAAAATGTGGTTGCAAGTAGGATCGTATATGCCAAGTAGTCAATTGATCAAGTAGTTAGGGTTTGATAATCAAGGAAGCATCTCCTTATATAGAAGACACTATATGAAATGGAGGGATAAGATTGAGAGGTGTAAAAGGAGGTCGGCTATGATTAGAGGGTAGGTAAAAGAAATAATAAAATAATGAAAGGGGTAGGTAGTGTATGAATTAAGAGATGAATGACATGTGTCATGGGTAGAAAAGGTTAATGAATTAATTAAATAAATAAAGATTTATTTAATTAATAGAAGGAGTGGGATCAATTAAATAAATAAGATATTTATTTAATTTAGGAAAAGGATAATTTAAATAAATAAATGTATTTATTTAAATGAGAAATAAGGCTAGAAGAGGATAAATGAATTAATTAAATAAATAAAGATTTATTTAATTAATAGAAGAATTAAGCTTAGATAATTAAATAAATAAAATATTTATTTAATTAGACTGGACAATTTTGGGTGTCTACATTTTGCCCCTCTTTGAGACAATGCGGCTTGTCGCTTTGTTTCAAAGAAGATAATATGAACTGATACAGAGTTGCCCCAAGATGGGAATGATATGCCCCCTCAAGAGATTGGATGAAAAAAAATGTCTGAAAAGATTGCAGACAATCTCTCGATAAGAAAGACGGGATAGAATGGACTGACCAGATAAAGTGACAAAGTCATGGGATAACGAAGACTGACACATGAGGCTAGGGCTAGGGTAGTCTATAAGATAGACCATGAGGGGAAAACATCCTCATTGTCATCCACACATCCAAGAGATCAGAGTGCAGAGCAAGATAGAGCAGCAGCAGTCAGTAGCGATGGCAATGGCTCATAGATTCGATCGCGTTCACCGATTTCAGAGGCTAGCAGAGGCAGGAGAGCCAGTAAGTACCACAAAACCTCCTTGTACGTTGTTGCATTTATTATTGTCATTAATGCATGCTAGGTAGAGTAATAAATGCGCGTTTATGTCAGGAAAGCGCGTTTGTGTCCAAAAATGTGAATTTATGTCTTCTAGGTCAAATCGACAGTTCTGTGATGAACATACACTGTCGATTGGATAAGCTGCTGAGAGGATACACTCAAGCAGGTCCTCTAGGGAAGACTAGGATAACAAATAGGGCTAGGATTGACAATTCTATGATAGAACATACGTTGCCAATTAGGAAACTACTCAAGAGGATTCACTCAAGCATAGGCCCTAGGATAAGATAGATCAAGGCACTTTGTGATGAATAGTGAGTACCAAGATATAGTACTTTGTGATGAATAGGGAGTACTAAAATATGAGCAGCACTTTGTGATGAATAGGGAGTTCCAAAAACGTAGTACTTTGTGATGAACAGGGAGTACCACTAGGATAGAAGCAACACTTTGTGATGAATAGTGAGTGTCACTAGGATTGAGATGATTGATTTGTGTGACTGCAGGAGTATTTGCCTATGCTGGAGTCACGAGAGAGATTCCCATTGACTCAAAGGTTGCGACCTGAGTTGACGTTCGAGGATAGAGCTGCTATTGAGGCTATGGGTTTGAGACATATTCTGTATGTGCTTGAGTTTTGAGCGAACATGGGATTGCTGACTGCACTGGCGGAGAGGTGGCACTCTGAGACTTGCACTTTTCATTTGCCAATGGGGGAGATGACAAATACAATATTCTCTCTATTCAGCAGCAACAAACAATCTCCTTGGCCATTTTACTTATTGCCCAAATTTCCCACCAAACGCCAATTCAAAACTCAATCGGTTAGGGTTTCTTCACCATCTTCGAGACATACCAAATCTAATCAGATCTTGCATGATTCGATCTTTCTGACATCCGAATGCATATCTTTTCCATAGTCATGTTTCCTCGATCACGCCCTTTAATCCTGGTGATTTTCTTTTTACCTCCTCAACAAATCCTTCGGTTAGTCACCAGAGATATGTTGGGTTGTTTCCTTCATCACCTCGATCTTCTCAATCTCTCAACTGGCTTGTAGTTGTCTTTTAGACCTCGAGCCTCAAACCCTTGCAATCCTTCTTCAACATGTCCCATGATTTGAGGGGTCTTTCATTAAATCTGACCAACCCTGCAACAACCTTATCTCTTGTACATTCTATCTTTATCTAATCGCGAGTTTGCCATGTTGACTCCATGTCGACTATCTGCCAGCTTGGCACTTCAATTCGGTCCAAGTAGGATCACTAACCAGCCAACTTACCGGTTCCTCACTCGGGCCGATTTGCTAACCCTTCTGGTCTCAACCATTCCACCGGTTACCTTGTCATATTTGTTCTCATCTTGAACTGTTGATGGAACTCTCAAACTAGTCTCTAGACTGGTAAGTCCTAAGTATGCTCATTTCCACAATGGGGAGGTCTTCTGCAACTGCACTTTGCTTATATAATTGGTAGACTTACATACCCATTACCCCTCTTGATGGCATCATGCCATCAACCTTCACAAGACTCCATCTTCAATCAGTTCTTTTTACTTCAGACTGCATCTACTTAGTCTTGCCTTTCTTCCCCATCAATCTTGTTCATTTCTCTACCGGTTTGTCAAGGTGACAAACACTTCACTCTTCTCTCTCCAAACTATAGTGCACTCAATGCATGATAGGAGATAAGCTCCACTTACTTGGTGGAGTAATACCATCTTCTTTCTGCCATATGCTCATGTGACTTCCCTGTTTATATAACATCTCTTTAAACAAGCATATGTGATATGTAGTGAGCACATTCATTGTCAGTCATTGCTTCTCATGATGACTACATCTTCATCCGGTGGGAGTCTTACTGTTCTGCAACCTCACAGCATACCGGTTCATTCTACTCTTCCAGTGTTGATGTGATTCAAGTAACATTCTACCTCTTCATCACAAACAACCACTCAAACACCTTGCCCATTTGTCGGCACAACACTTTCCAGTTGACATACTTTCCCTACCTTAACAGTGTTCTGCAACACAAGGTGATATCCAAGATATCACATCTTGTACTCCTCCATATCAGTGTTGCACATACATCTCTACTACCAGTTATCATCCCATACCGGTTGACATCAATGACAACACAATGCCAACACCATAACAAGGACGAAAAAAACTCCTAAGATTTACACTCTGCAGAACCAGGGAGGGTGATCCGTTCTGTAAGAAATTCCTTCTCTCTACAAGGATACTTAGGAACTTATGGAAAACAAAGCATATTATCTCATAATAAGAATCAACAGAAAGGGAGAATGCTCAAGGGTGGAAAATCCTTCAGTGATCCTCAACCTTAAACTAGAGTATGAGAGAGGGTGAGACTATTTTTAGAAAATACATAAATCTTAGCAAATGATTGTTCTGATTTTTTATAAGATTCACTCTAAGAGATCTTAAAGAAGATAAAAATAGAAACTGATAACCTAATGAGATTTTCAAGTGAATACCAGTGCCTTATTCATTTGGGTTACAAAGTCTATGAAAAGTATTACTGAAAATACGATAAAACTTCATCTAATAGCTGGTCTTGCTTGAAATAAAACCGCCTTACAGTATTGCTTTGCTTATAATCCTTCATCTGAACTACTTATCAAATCCTATGGCGATCCTTATTTCCTCTGTAATCTCATTCAAGTATTTTCATTAGCCCCTTGGACTAAAACATTGAATAGAAGAATACATACATCATCACAATGCAATAAACAAATGAAACCCTTGATCCCATTTTCTTAAAAGAAGATAAAATCAAACACAGGAGAGTAAAGATTAGGAAACTATATTTGCATTATTACAATAAACTATCTTTTTATATGATGATAGCCAACAAATTCAAATACAAAATGATCCACTTGAAAAATGGGAATCTATAATTGTTCTATTACTTTTTTGCTCTGCAAAATAACATTACAGTCCCTGTTATTTCCTACGACTCTCTAGAGCTATTTTTGGACCTAACCCTACAGGAAAGATCTATTTTATAGAGATCTTTCTTATAAAATTTAGGCCCTAACTAATGGCCTTGAATTCCCTTTTATAGAAAACAAGGGAGAGACAAGCTTCATGCCATAATACACTTGTCAACAATAGATTCATTCTTTGATAATTATCCCTAAAGGCTGTGTACAATTCTGTTTGAAAATATCCACATGTCTATGCCCTGACACCTATGAATCAGCATTCTCGAACCAAAAATTGGTAGAGACAAAACCGTTTGAGTCATGCCATTATCACCCTAACACCTTTGGATGGCATGTGAGATGTTTCATTTCCCTTCCTTAGAAAGGGAAACAAGATCCCGGAAAGAGGTAATGTCACCCCTCAAGCTAGAGGAGGAGCTCAAACTTCATGCTCACGATCAGAGGTAGTGGGAGGTGAAGTTAGAGGGGAAACATAATATGTTAGGGAGGGGTCGCACCTTCCATGCAGCTACATGGATACATTGCTACCCCTCCCTACCTAGACATGTCCCTTTTTCATTTCCCTATGGCCTTTGTCTCAGAACCCTCTGCCACCCAGAGACTGAGTAGACATAGAGGTCGTGTCTTGTGTGACCTTTCTTCATAATATAGGGCTTACATGCCCCCTCTAGTAACCCTCCCCACTTTCACATCCCCTATGGCAATAGACATACTTAGACATGAGAGAGAAAATGCATCCGGTATCACAGAGTATAATGCAACTCCATATATAAGCTTGTGCAAACATCATTTCTTCTATAGAAAGGAAAACTGCACTTAGAAAATGAAAAGGCTTCATACTCATCTACCAATTCGATCACCACCTTGTTGTATTTATAGCTGAACCACACTTCATCAAGTATTGCTTGATCTTGAAACATCATCACTCTAGTGTTCTCAATTTACTCTGCTAACTATGGACACTAGAATTCATGCATATCACATCTGTTGCATTCTTCTGTCAAGCTTCTCCTGATGCAAATGATTTTTTTCTTATCTTATCCCCTTTTTCAGTGTACAATCTCCTACTTCAGGATTTCTGTCAATAAGCAAAACTCTGAATTTATCAGAGAACTCATGATTCATCACACCTAAATTGGAAGCTTATCCAAATCCTTTCACATCTCTGAGCTATCATCTTTGATTGTCAAATCAATCTTAAATCGACAAGTCTGAATCCCATTCATTTTGTTCTTTCCCACGAGCTACAACCCGCACCTCCAAAATACCTCCAAACTTCTCATTTGAAACTCAACCGTAGATCTCATCTAACTTGGAAAATCTAACGGTCATTTCCCACCAACTTAGCAATTTGACTTTCCAACTATGTCTGTGGTGATTAATACTAAGAGGGGGGGTGAATTAGTATGCCAAAAAATACTGTAAGCAAACTCTTAAACAATTTAGCAGATAACCATTGCAATAGATTCACTAGTAAACCGACTAAGATAAATGCAAACCAAATAGCAAACAAAGTGTTCACCCATCAGAGCACAATCACCATAACACAAGATATTTGACGTGGAAACCCAAATGGGAAAAACCAAAGTGAGCAGAAACTCACAAGTAAGTATCTGCAGAATAGTAACAAGACCGGTTAAGGTCATACAATGTTCTTCACTAGAACAAATCCTATTAGGAATCTAGATCTCTGTTAGGAGATAAGTCCTGTTAAAGACTACCCATTAGAGGATTTAAGATCCACAATTGTGAACCACCTTGTTAGAGGATTTACAAAGGCTTTGTTGAGCCTACTCGATTAAGGGCTTTAGACTTGTCGAAGATGTGAGTAATCAACAAGTGAATGATCTAGATAATAGCATAGTATGCTTAATTAGATCCTTGACAACTCCTTGTTAATGCATTTCAGCATCACTTTAGTCTTCTATATCTGCACACTCTATCTCTTCACACAAACCTAACTTTCTCTTCAATGTGTAACATACAAAACCTAGACATGATATCCTTATAAAGGAATTTGATTTCATGTTGGTCCAATAAGATTAGGATACAAGTTCCTAGGTACAGTGCATCTAGACACATTTGGTAACACAACACAAAAACACTGCCAAAGTGTCGGTGGATGATAACTCATCACACATTACAATAATACTGGTTGGTAACTCATCATAGATATATATCGATTAATACAATATACCGATTACCGGTTGTCAAAAAATGAATATTGGAAGATCATAGTGTTCCGATCAAAAAATAACTACCGCTCAGGTCCTTCATTCTGCTTGATATCCTCATACCACTTGGGGTCTTCATACTGCTTGGGGTCTTCAGTCAAACTGTGACCAGTAAACTATCTTCTGCAAAATACCGAGTCTAAAGACTACACATTCAATGACATACAATACCGGTTGGAACAACTACCGGTTGAGCATAACTCATACATCAAGTAAGTGTGTGTCAATCAATGAAAATCAAAACATCATCAAAATACCAACAATCTCACTGATGCAGAGAGAGATCAACTCTGGAACTCTCCCTAAGGATTAAATCAACTCAAGGAGACACATCAAAGGATCCTCTACATGCTAGGTGATTCAAAACCAAACTCAACTCAACACACCCAACCAAGGATAACATCAAAATGGTTTGTTCCAACACCTCTATTGGTCTTAAAACACCCCAAAAACCATAAGACAAGGTTCTACACACCCCCAAACTCAGACTCAAACTCATAAACCAAACTTGCTCTTCTAGGCTCTATTCCTTGTAGCCTCCAAATTGGGTATTTTCAACTTTTCTCCAAATCATCCCAAAACACTTGACAAAAAAATTACATATTTAGACACCCATTTGGATGTTACACAACATATCAGAAAACCAATATAGTTTGTTTTGGACGGACCCTTTGCTGTCTTCAAATGTGCCCCTTTTTAGCCTTAAAAACTACCCACTTTACAAAGGAAGTACCAACAAAACTTAACACCAGATTAAACCCTTTTGTACAGTCTCTTATTATATTCCCAAACCAAGGATTTTTCAGGTCTTAGGTCTTGGTTGCACTCCTAGATACCCAAACACCAAAAACCTCACTAAATCACCCTTTTCCCTAGGGCTTTCTAGAAATATCACTTCCAATCACTTCCAAGGCTCAACAAAAGTTCAAACACCTTTAAAATGGTGTTTCTGGATACTTCAATGCATAAAATACCCCCCTTGTTCAATTAGATTCTCTGCTGCTACACTCTAGCCTTCATTTTCACTCATTTCCAGTCACTTTTCTTCAACTTTCATGCAACTTTCATGGTGTACACCTGCACTCTTCACTCCTTCCTGTCAATACTGGGTTAGTAAACTATTGTACATGTTATTTGGCATCCATACTATGAGAATCAGACCTGTACATTCATAGGATGGATCCTTACATGCTTGGAAATTCACAAATTAGTGAAAAAATCACTGTCTTTTCTGGGACAGTCAGCAATAAATAAAAATATGATATTTTCAAGACTTCAAAAATGCACTCAATACATCAAAGGAATAACCAATAAACCCCCAATGTACAGCAATGATGATCCCTTAGCCTTTCAATGCAAAGAAAGCATGAAAAAACAAAGATTTGACAGCAAATAAAGAGTTTTTTAATTAATTTTCTGAGACAGTCCGTACAAGTCCGTACCAGCATCATCCAACCACACAAAAATTACTTTAGAGACTTTATAATACCTTCCCCAACCAACTCCAACCAATCTCCAACTAATCCAAGTGATTAAAATGTCAAAACAACTCTAAAACTTATTTCCCACCAAAACTGGAACTAGTTGTTGAAATTCAAAATTTGAATTTTCAACTTTATTTCTAATACTTTTAATCAACTAAAACCTATCCCATTCAACTTATTTTGAAATAATAAGATCATTAAATCACAATAAACTCCTATCCAACCTATCTAGACTCCACCATCCTATTACATTGCATTTTTGGTCCTTAGGCCTTTATCAGGACCTTTAGGACTTTTACATAATTTATTGAATTCAACATTACAATAGGCCATTATAGGCTTCAAAACATTCCAATTGACCTCTAGTGATGTCATATCACTCTCCTTAGTCCTTGGTGTCCTCCTTTGTTCATTTGCCCTCCTGGATGCTCCGGCATCACTCGCCCTTTGGCATTGATGGCAACACTTAGGAAAGTTTTGACATCTAAGTGCTTTACAAAAAAAATGTTGCCAAAATCAAAATTACTCCCCCTAAGCATATATACTCCTCCCTTTGCAAAAATTATAAGTGCATAAAATGGTAACATTCACCAAAATTTTAATGTACACTACTCCCCCTTTGCCAACAATGACAAAGTAATGCAAAGTATCCCTTCTATAAAATAAAACAGAGTAGATGTTCATGACAATAAGGAATGAAATTTCTCAAAAAACAAATTTAAAGTTCTGCACAAAAGTCTTCATGCCCGATGTCCATGACTCAAGTAGCGAGGTAGAAATCTCACTTTTAGTCTTCATCTAGAATGCCAATTCTTCCATTGCATCGATGGTACTCATCTCTTGAGATACCATGATAGCTACCAAGTTGAGAAAACATCTCTGAAGAACCTCCAGTTTTGGCAATAAGAGCTGTTGAAGCTCCTGTAGATCTTGAGTCTAGTTTCTGATTTCTAAGTCCATCTTGGCAGTCTGATGCTAAAAATGATGAACAATTTGTTCATAGATAGTGAATAAATCATAGGGCATCTTGGAGTTGCAGATGTATTCCTATAACTCCAATTGGAGTTGAGCTTTCTGTTTGAGCACATCTTCACAAAATAGATGGGGTTGGTAGATTTTACTCAAAAGTAATTTACCCTCACCTATAGCAACACTGATACCATCCTTCTGCTTCAGTAGTTGTGTCCCGATTTCATTCATTTGCTTGACTAAGGCAATATTGAGTTCCTTTTCATGGTTCTTTCTTGCGGTTGCTTGAGCAACATTCTCCAAGCATTGTACCTGGTCCTCCACTATGGTACAAAGATTTTTGAGCTTAAATAGAGAGGAGTTGGTACTGGGGAGGTTAGTACCTGGAATTAGACTAGTAAGGGTGTCAACAACAAATTGTATGACATCTTGTTCTTTCTTCTTCTATAATTCTTCTAGTCTCTCCTGTGCAAGTTTAATGCTTCATAGCAGCTCAGACTCATCTGCTAATTGAGTCAGACATGCAAGAGTTACATCAATAGGATTGGTGGAATCAACCTGCTTGGTTTGATCACTGGTTGCCTTAGGAGTCTACCCTCCTTCGTTGGCCTTGATCTCTGCTTGTTTTCTCTTCTCTGCTTCTTTCTCCTCTTCCACTCTTTTCTTTTCTTCTTCTATCTTCTTCTCTGACTCTTTATTTTTCTCCTCTTCTTGTTTCTTCTCCACTTCTTTCTTCTTCTTATCCTCTTCCTGCTTTTTTTTCTCTTCCTCCTTCTTCCTTTCTTCTTCCTTCTTTTCTTCTTCTTTTCTCTTGTCTTCTTCTTTTTGTTATTTCTCCACTTTGTCTTTGTCCAATTTCTCTTTCTCAGCTTTTTCTTTGTTTGGAGTGTCATCCTAATTATCTAATGCATCAACATCAATAGGGTCATTTTGTTCTTTCACTCTTTCACCTTGACTGTCAAATACCTCATTTGGTTTGACTGAGGATAGGTCAGGTTCTTGATCAGCCTGCCTAGTGGCTTTAGATACTTGGTGCATTTTCACAGCAGCTTTAACCTATATATGTGTATCTTTTTCTACTTCAGAGGTTTTACCTTCTAGTAACCTGAGTCGCGTCCTTCTCATAAAGAAAATGCCTTTGTACTTGTCAACAATTTCAAATAACTTAGAATTTGAAGCATCAGGAAAGTACTGTGCAAAAATTTTCTCCCTGATCTCTTGTTCTCTATCAATGGCAATGTGCCATTTATTATCCAAAGAATCATACAAAGAATTTGGAGTAACATATTTAATCTCAGAAGGTGACCGATCATTAATACATAAATATTTAATGACCTCCTGTTCTACATTCTCTTTCTCACTATCATTAACGTCGTCAAAATATTCCTTTAAGTCATCAAGCACTTTCCTCCTAATATTCTTTATTGTCCTCTGATAATGTGTCATTGGTTTATAAGAAGTAATATTTATATTTACCGGTGCAGAAGTTGCTGGTACATTACCGATAGACTTTGACTTTTTGCTTGATTGCCTTGACTTCTTTATTTCAATCTTCGGTTCAGTGTCTTCTGACTTTGGTGAGTGAGTCCTGGCTTTCTGCTTCCTCTCGAATACTTTTGCCAGAATAATCTCAGGTTTCTTTTTGGCTGGTGACCGCTTGGTCACTTTTGGATTGGCATATGTAATCCGTGCTGATACCGATGGCATTACTTTGCTCTTTTTCTTCATTGGTTCCTCAATCAGTGTGACCCTCTCTAAGTAGGTACTGATTCTTTTCTTCTTTGCATCTAGTGGTGAGGCAAGCAGGGTAGAGGCATACCCAATCAATATGTCATACACCTCTTCATACCCCATAAGGTCAACTACTTCCTTTCTAGGTTCCACCGCTTCCATTATGTAGTGATATGTCCTTATTGTGAAGCAGATGTCATCTTCATAGTTCTTCACTAAATCACCAGATATCCTCATTCTCTGGTTCATCTTTAGTTTGAATTCGTTAAAATACTTATTTAGAACCTCAGAATATGTAGTTCCCACTGCTTGTAGACTCTCCTTAATCTATCTAGAAACTGGTAGGTTAGTAGACCATTGAACATCACAGATTCTAGCAAAATAACCTTGAAAATAGAAGAATAGACCGACTAGAAGTTGGCCAAACTTGAACTTCAGTGATTTCTCCTGTTTGATGGACTTCAGATTCTCCAACAATTGATTATGTAAACAGGTACATAGGTCATATTCAGTATCTTCCTTAATCATCCTGTAAGTAGCATTTATCACAACAGTAGGGACATAATTCATTCTATTGGCATAAAATATCCTGTAACCAATCACCATGCAAGCATATTTCACCAGATCATCATTAATGGTGTTGACGGTCATTGCCCGTTGGTCACTCACAGAACCAGTGAGGTCTATCATTTTAGTTTTGGTGACTTTTCATAGAACTGGTACTTCTCCAACATTACAGAATCTGGTGATGACATGAATCACTTTTGGTATGATGTCATGGGTCCACTCGAGGTACATCTTATCACCATGCACTCTGCGAGGATAATGCGAATACATTCTTCTGAGAATTCTTCCAGAAAGTATACCGCATTGTGCAGTTTCATCTTCTCAAGGCTGCTATACTTTGGTTTAATCTTCTTGTCATCTCCACAGAACAAAATTAGCTGGGAGTGAATTAATATAGGTCCTAGGTCTTCCAACTTATAGTCTATATACCCTGAAATATCTCCCTCAACAATAACTCCGACAGGAATTTGAGATAGGGCATTGTATCTCATTTTCTTTTGAAGAAAATTAGGTGTATCTACGGGTGCACTAGAACTAGAGTGTGATGTAGAAGCCATAACCAAATGATAAGAATGAATTTTGAAAAATACTTTCACAATCTGAGATTTAGTTTTTGCCAATATCACGCACAATACACCACTTCGGTTGCTAGTTCATCGCTTAGTGTTCTTCACTGATTTCTTGAAAATGATTGCAAGATTTCGCACAAGATTTCTTCAAATGCTAAACAAATCGCTCTGGTTGCTCTGCTCTTGAAAATTCTTCTTTCGAAAATAGATAAGTAAAAATGACAACGAAAATCCCTTTTAAACAAACTCTCACCTACCATAATAAATGCATCACTGCTAGGGTACAAACCCTAATTTTTCCTTTTACCACTTCAAATCTTCTATCGATTGACAGGTAACATATACCAATAAAGGTCTTTACCGATATAAATTGGGGGTTCAAAATATTTCATCGATATGTTCCCCCTGATCTTTTTTGAAGCTCAGTTTGCCGGTTCAGAGACTTCCACACTAGGTGCAGAAACAGGTTCATCCTGTGACTCTTCTTCTGATTTCTTTTTCCAAGTTTTATTCATTTCTGCTTGAATGGTTTCAACATCAATCTTCCCTTCTGGAGTGATCGGTATATCACCCGATAGGTTCTTTCTCAGTTTGTAAGTTCTGACAGTGTGTCCCGATTTGTTGCAATGATAGCATACCATTCCAGGTGTTCTCCATGGTCTGTCATTCATACTTCCATTCTTCCTTCTGCATGTTGCAACAGTGTGACTGGTACCACGATAGATCAAATAAGTTGCTCTCCAACTAGTTGCCGCTTGATAACTGACTGACTGATGGTCATAGGTATTGTACTGGTTGGGATTCCGGTTTACAGAAAGTTCTGGGATAACTCCTTGAGTCCTTGGAGGGTATCTCCTAGTGTTGTGCAAATCTGACCTGCATTCAAATTCTCTGCCCAAACTTGTTGCATGCATAATAGTTTCCATTGAATCTATTGGATCTAGGCACATTATTTTGAAAATGAGGAAAATTGTTGTAGGCCTTGCTTCTACACACATTGGCAGTATGTCCCTCTTTGAGACAATTAAAGCAAACACGTTTAAATTTTTGCTGACCTTTACCCTTGGATGTCGGTTGCTTCTTTGATGCTTCAACTTTTGTTCCAGAGGTCTCACCTTCCTCATACGCAGAGAAACTAGGTCCAGTGGCATCCTTTGTTGGCTTTGTCGATTCTAGCTTTTGTTCCAGCTTATCAGTACTCTGATTGAATTTGGCAAGTATCTCCTTTGACTCAGTAAGTTCCTTGGAAATAGCAGCATTGGATTCTATCAAGCTTGCATTCTTAGAAATATCCATGTTTAGTTCACCTTGAATTTCTTCTTTTTCCACTTTACTCTCCTGGAGATGAGTAGTAAGGGTACTGATTTCTTGCTTCAGCTTGGAGATCTCATGATCTTTTTCTTTTACCAGATCTTCAGCTTTCCTTTTATTCTCAATCTCTTGACTCATTCTGATAGTCAGTCCTTCCAACTCCCTTCTCTGGTTGGCTTTAGATTCATACAGTTTTTCAACTTCTTCAACTAGGGCATCCATGTCTGCTTGATTAGAAGAGCTATTTTCAGTAAGTTCCATCAGTTTCTCAACATGCTCTCTTCTCTTGGCCAAAGAGGCTTTGTACTTGACTTTGAGTTCATCATAGGCTCTCTTAGTCTGAGTGAGACGATGAGTAAGTTCCCTCACACTGTATTCCCCCATATCTCCTTCCAAGTGGTTAGACTTATAGAAAGGTTGGCTCCGATACCAATTGATGAATACTAAGAGGGGGGGTGAATTAGTATGCCAAAAAATATTGTAAGAAAACTCTTAAATAGTTTAGCAGATAACCGGTGCAGTAGATTCACTAATAAACCAGTTAAGATAAATGCAGACCAAATAGAAAACAAAGAATTCACCCAAAAGAGCACAATCACCATAACACAAGATATTTGACATGGAAACCCAAATGGGAAAAACCACAGTGAGTAGAAACTCACAAGCAACTATCTACAGAATAGTAACTAGACTAGTTAAGGTCAAACTGGTTAAGGTCATACAATGTTCTTCACCAGAATAGATCCTGTTAGGAATCTATATCTCTGTTAGGAGATAAGTCCTGTTAAAGACTACCCGTTAGAGGATTTAAGATCCACAGTTGTGAACCACCTTGTTAGAGGATTTACAAAGGCTTTGTTGAGCCTACTCGGTTAATGGCTTTAGACTTGTCAAAGATGTGAGTAATCAACAAGTGAATGATCAAGATAATAGTACAATATGCTTAATTAGATCCTTGATAGGTCCTTGTTAATGCATTTCAACATTACTTCAATCTTCTATATCTGAACACTCTATCTCTTCACATAGACCTAACTTTCTCTTCAATGTGTCACATACAAAACCTAGACATGATGTCCTTATAAAGGAATCTAATTTCATGTCGGTCCAATAATATTAGGCTACAAGTTCCTAGGTACAGTGCATCTAGACACATTTGATAACACAACACAAAAACACCACCAAAGTGTCAGTGGATGATAACTCATCACACATTACAATAATACCGGTTGGTAACTCATCCCAGATATATATCAGTTAATACAATATACCGATTACCAGTTGTCAAAAAATGAAGACTAGAAGATCATAATGTTCTGATAAAAAATTAACTACCGCTCGGGTCCTTCATTCCACTTGAGATCCTTGTACCTCTTGGGGTCTTCAATCAATCTGTGACCAGTAAACCATCTTTTGCAAAATACCGATAGTCTAAAGACTACACATTCAATGAAATACAATACCGGTTGGAACAACTACCAGTTGAGCATAACTCATACATCAAGTAAGTGTGTGTCTATCAATGACAATCAAAACATCATCAAAATACCAGCACGTAGACCCACAAATCCTGACTGGATAGTGCCATATCATTCTTCGACCAAGCTCCATTAGCAACCTCCCTTCAAGCCTTCCTGATCAACTAGGGAAATGTGGCATCATCTTGTGATGCCGCGGTCTGTAATCTCCCTGTAACTTCCATCACGGGAATATGAGGGTCGTCTAATCTATTCAATCTTTACCGCTTTCCATACTGCTTGTCAACTCCTCTAGGACTTAAAAGTTGAGCACCTTTTACCTCAGGATGAAATATCCTCATTAATTCTAAGCACATGCAAATTGGTGGGACTGTTAGTAGACCAACCTTTACCACCTGTGAATCGGTATTACAAAGCTTTCGACCGGTTGTGTTGCTAACCTTGTCGGTTTCTACTGATAACATGCGACACAATCTTGTGATGTCGTGGTCATTAAAATTCTTACATCTCTGATTGCGGGGAAGCCCTAGCCATTGGATCTATACTTTCTTTAACAGATGACCGAGGTATTTAGTACTTGCTGAACTTAGGAAAATATAAGCGCGGGCATAAATATTTAGAAGGGGACCGGTAATAGGGAAGTTATGCACTTGAGTTAGGAAATTTTATTTCATGAACCGGTCGATCAATATTTTTCTTAGAGAATAAAATGGCCTCGCTCATGGAAGCGGTACCCTCAGTTTTAAGTGGGAAAAGGTAACAACAAAATATATCATTTCTAGGGTTTTATTCACAAAAATGTAAGAAGTTTTGATAAAACCTAAACCCTAGACCTTGAATCGTTCTCAGAGGATGTAAGAAAAAAAATGAAAATCAATGTTTTGGGCTTAAATTTAAAAATTTCATGCAATCAATTTCCAAGGCTATCAGTGGCTCTAGCTGGGGACGCTCATTTTCCAGGAATGCAACGAGAGACTAGAATCTTTGAGTAAAGCAGACCAACTATAGGGTAGACCAAGAAGAAATTACCTAGATAGGGTAACTTCAACAAAATGAAACTACACTACCAAAGCAAACCTATCTAATTCTCATGGATAACAAATACTTTGAGAAAAGTAGAACCTCAAAATTATCCATGAACATGCAATTAAGAGGGGATTTATTCATAACTCCATTGGGCATAGATTTAAAGAAAACCACTCTACCCCAATTCACTTGTGGCCCGCAAGATCAGACGAATTGTGATAGCCCAAATCCATTTGCCAATGTTAGCTAGTGCTTTCCTCTATCATAAACATGATTTTCTTTTGAAAGCATCAAATATAATCTAATAACATGAGTGGAAAACCATTTTTCAAATTGGCTAGCTATTTCTATCTGTCCACTATGCTTAATTTTATCATTGCACTTAGTATTGAAAACCTGAAAACTGTGCAATGATATAGAACATCTACTATTTTGTGACATATATGTTGTATACTCAATATACCACACATCCTAACTACAACCAATATCCTTTTCTATGAATACATCATCTTGTTGGAAAAGGAAAATCTCATATTCTGGCACATAACTGAAAATACATGCCTCTTTTGCATTATCAACTTGCCTACTGAAATGAGGACTCTTCGAAGAATCCTCCTTTTTACTGATCATATCAAGCAAGCCGTTATCAAGGGGAAGGAAAGGATCATAGATGACCTCTTCATATGTTTCAATTTCTTCCTGTGTTTCCAATCTAATGTGAACAATATCAGCAACAGGGGAAGACTGTTCATTGTTACCTACCTTTAAATTAGATATTGCACCTTCATCTTCACAATATTATATATTAGAAGTTGATGCAATAATCTCCAGATTCTCATTTGTTTCTTCATATAAAGGGTTAAGAATAACATGAAGTCCCTTCTCAAAAATATTGTAATAGAGCACCAATTGATCTTCGTCTGCATCTTCATCAAATAATGCAATGATATTTTCACTAGTTATTTCTGATCCCATCTTCAGGTTTATTAGGAAACCGGGAATCAAAATCTGAACCGAAAGAATACCCAATAATAAAATCCTCACAAATTTTTTCATCAAAAGCTGATGGTATCTCATCAGCTGAATTTTTATTATCAGAGTTTTGCAAACCTGCATCTGCTTCAGAGATAAAACTTTCCAATTCTTCATACTCACTATCATATCTAACTGAAACACAATGCTGCAAACCAATTTCCTGTGAGGTATTCTCCCTAGAGAAATCATTGTTGTTGTCTTTTAGTAAAGTGATTCACATCATATCCATCTCTACATCCAATATGTTAGACACTTTCTCATCAACCTCTTCTTTATCAATATGAGGAATAACCATTGTCTGGGACAAGTTCTCTTCACTCACATTTTTGTTCATATCATAATCAATAATAGGACTAATGTAATCAGTAGGAATATAAAAGTCTTGACATGGTCCTTTAGTTTTAGATTTGTGCTTTACTTCAAACCCTTCCATTTTAGGATAATATACCCTTGTATATAGGTATCCCCTAGGGATTCCATATTTCAAATTGTTTTCAATCTCCATTTCTATCCTATAAGCCTGATGTAAGGTTTTAGGATCCTTATCTCTTAGCAAATAACTCTCTTCTTCTTCTTCAAATACAGCCAAATAAACAACTAGGCATACTACATCATTTGGTTTATAACTGCTAGGAATGTCAGCCAATGCCCTAGTATACCTAAGATTAAAAGAAGGTACTAACTCATCTTCTTCTCCATGAATGTTTTCATAACCAAGCTTGGATCAATTCTTTCACCAAACTGTTCCATGAATTCTACCTTCAACTCATCCCATGATGAGATAGAACACACTAGCACATAGGAGAACTAGTCTCTGGCATTTTCCCTCAAAGATTGACCAAATAACTTAATGAAAACATCTTCTTGATTTATTTAAAAATCTTCCATTAATTCAGAAAATTCCCGCAAATGCTCTCGTGCTGATTCTAACTTCTTCCCATTAAATCCTGGTAATTGTTCCCTAACCCCTACAGGAAAAGGATTTGGGAAACCTTCGATACCATCAAAATTCAATGGTTTATATCTTCCCCTAAAGAAAGATCTATGATGACTTGGCATAGATTGCAGATTTGTTTTTGACATTTCATAAGGAAACATAGGTACATGATACATATTTTTATTCATTCCATTTTTTCTTTCCCTTCTCTTGAACTATTTTATTATAAAGCTCATAACATACTCCATCTAATCTTATAGAGAAGGATGAAAACCAGATCATAGTAGCATGTAAAATAATCACTACCATTCCCTTCCTTAGTGCTTCTTTTACTATTTAGCAAACATTTTTTTTACAATTTTCATGAAAATACATTTGACTCATGAAAATCTCAGTACCTGGAAATGCTGAAATTGCTGCTACCTTCTTCAACCCGGGATTTCGAAAATCACCTTCAATCCTTCAAATATTTAACATTGATCTTTTGATGGAGTCACCACCTCCTTGCAGAGGATCAATACTCAAACAGCTAAAATTTCTTCACAGGTCAGATTTGTTTCAACACAGCACTACCACATTTCCTTAACATCAAATGGCATTATTGATTCTATCCTTAACTTCATTATAAGAGATCAAATCTACTTCATCCTTCCTACAAATTTCTTGGTTCTTTTTCAAGCAGACACACACTGGTGCATAGATCTTAGAGTCACCACTCACAATCGTGAGGTATTATATATAATCTTGAAAAATAGATAGATCTATACTAAACTCTTTATGGAATAAGAACTACATCAGATTCTTAATGATATTTATGAGAATTGACTCAAACCGACAAGGGACAAATTAAGAATCTTCTTCACTCTGTGGGCAAAATCTCCACTATATATTAAGCAATTTTTCTAACCAGGGATTCTCTATAATTCCTTTCATCCTTAGTAGAGTCACCATTTTTTGTTGGTTCCCAAAATGGACAACAGGTTTACAATGCTTACAGGGCAAATACCAAGTTGATTTGCTCCAAATATCTATGGAGAGCCACCTGCAACTATCAATATCTATCAAGCTTGGACCAACAATAAAAAGGATGGAAAGTCCTCCTGCGCTTTAGGCTCTGCAGAACCAGGGAGGGTGATCCCTTCAGTAAGAAATTTCTGCTCTCTGCAATGATACTTAGGAACTTATTGAAAACAAAGCAGATTATCTCATAATAAGACTCAACAGAAAGGGAGAATTCTCAAGGGTGGAAAATCCTTTAGTGATCCTCAACCTTAAACTGGAGTATGAGAGAGGGTGAGACTATTTTTAGAAAATACATAAATCTTAGCAAATGATTGTTCTAATTGTTTATAAGATTTTCTCTAAGAGATCATAAAGAAGATAAAACCAGAAACTAATAACCTAATGATATTTTCTAGCGAATACCAGTTCCTTATTCATTTGGGTTACAAAGTCTATGAAAAGTGTTACTAAAAATATGATAAAACCTCATCTAATAGCTGGTCTTGCCTAAAACATTACTGCCTTATAGTATTGCTTTGCTTACAATCCTTCATCTAAACTACTTATCAAATCCTATGGCGAGCCTTATTTCCTCTGTAATCTTATTCAAGCATTTTAATTAACCTCTCAGACTAAAGAATTGAATACAAGAATACATACATCATAACAATGCAATAAACAAATGAAACCCTTGATCCCATTTGCTTAAAATAAGATAAAATCGCACATGGGAGAGTAAAGAATAGGAAACTATATTTGCATTAATATCATAAGCTATCTTTTATTAGATGATAGCCAACAAATTCAAATACAAAATGACCCACTTGAAAAAGGGGAATGTACAACTGTTCTATTACTTTGTTGCTCTGCAAATATAACATTACAATCCTTGTTATTTCCTACGACTCTCTAGAACTATTTTTGGACCTAACCCTGCAGGAAAGATCTATTTTACAGAGATCTTTCTTAGAAAATTTGGACCCTAACTAATGGCATTGAATTCCCTTTTATAGAAAACAAGGGACCGACAAGCTTCAGGCCATAAGACATTTGTAAGTAACATATTCATTCTTTGATAATTATCCCTAAAGGCTATGTACAATTCCATTTCAATATATCCACATGTCTATGCACCAACACCTGTGAATCATTGTTCTCGAACTGAAAATTAGTAGAAGCAAAACCATTTGAGTCATGTCGTTATTTCCCTAACACCTTCGAATGGCATGTGAGATATTACATTTTTGTCCCATGGAGCATTTCCCTTCCTTAGAAAGGGAAACAAGATCCTGGAAAGAGGTGAAGTCGCCCCTCAAGCTAGAGGAGGAGCTCAACCTTCATGCCCAAGATCAGAGGCAGTGGGAGGTGAAGTTAGAGGGGAAACATAATATGCTCAGGAGGGGTCACAGCTTCCATGCAACTACATGGATGGATTGATGTCGCTCCCCACCCATGCATGTCCCTTTTTTATTTCTCTGTGGGCTCTGTCGTAGAACCCCTCTACCACCCAGAGACTGAGTAGACACAAAGGTTGTGCCATGCATAAACTTTCTTCATAAGAAAGGGCTTTCATACCCCCTCTAGCAATCCTTCCCACTTTCACATCCCGTATGGCAATAGAAATACTCACACATGAGCGATAAAATCCATTCGATATAATAGAGTATATGGCAACTCCATCTATAAGCTTGCTGAAATATCATTTCTTCTACAGAAAGGAAAATTGCACTTGGAAAATGAAAAGGCTTCATACTCATCTACCAACTCGATCACCACCTTGTTGTATTTATAGCTGAACCACACTTCATAAAGTAGTGCTTATTCTTGAAACATCATCACTCTGGTGTTGTCAAATTACTTTGCCAGCTATGGACACTAGAATTCATGCATATCACATCTATTGCATTCTTTTGTCAAGCTTCTCCCGATGTGAATGATTTTATTCATATCTTATCCCTTTTTTCAGTGTACAATCTCCTACTTTCGGATTTCTATCAATAAGCAAATATCTAAATTCATCAGAGAACTCGTGATTCATCACACCTGAACTAGAAGCTTATCCAAATCCTTTCACATTTGTGAGCTATCATCTTTGACTGTCAAATCAATCCTGAATCGACAAGTTTGAATCCTATTCATTTTTTCCTTTCCCACAAGGTACAACCGATGCCTCCAAAATCTCTCTAAACTTCTCATTTGAATCTTAGCAGCATATCTCATCTAACTTTTCAAATTTAATGGTCATTTACTGCCAACTTAGTAGTTTGACTTTCCAACTGTGCTTGTGGACCCACAAAATCTTGACTGGATAGAGCCATATCATTCTTCGACCAAGCTCTGTCAGAAACCTCCCTGCAAGCCTTCCTAATCAGCTAGGGACACATGGCATCATCTTGTGATGCCATGGTCCATAATCTCCCTGCAACTTCCATCACAGGAATGTGAGGGCCGTTCGATCTATTCAATCTTTACCGCTTTGCATATTTCCCATCAACTCCTTCATGACTTAAAGTTGAGCACCTTTTACCTCAGGATAAAAATTCCTCGTTCATTCGGAGCACATGCAAAATAATGGGACTGTTAGTAGACTGACCTTTATCACCTGTGAATCGATATTACAAAGCTTTCGACCGGTTATACTGCTAACCCTGTCGGTTTCTGCTGATAACACGTGACACAATCTCATGATACCATGGTCATTAAAATCCTCGCATCTTGTATTGTGGGGAAGTGATAGTCATTGGATCTATCCTTTCTTTAATAGACAGTCGGGGTATTTAGTACTTGCCAGAACTAGGAGAATATAAGCGCATGCATAATTATTTAGAAGGGGACCGGTAATAGGGAACTTATGCACTTGAGTTAGGAAATTTTATTTCACTCAACCGATCGATCAATATTTTTCTTAGAGAATAAAATGGCCCTACTCATGGAAAGGGTACCCTCGGTTTTAAGTGGGAAAAAGTAACAACAAAATATATCATTTCTAGGGTTTTCTTCACAAAAATGTAAGAAGTTTTGATAAACGCTAAACCCTAGACCTTGAATCGTTCTTAGACGATGTAAGTAAAAACCTGAAAATCAATGTTTTGGGCTTAAATTTAAAAATTTTATGCAATCAATTTTTGGGGCTATCATGGTGATCAAGGAGTGGTCGAGGCTTTCTTGAATGATGTGTAGAGATTGTTATGTAATCCAATGGTCATACCTGAACCGACTTGTTTGTAATCTCTATGATAGTTAGGTTTTTGTTGTGTTACCGACCTAATTGATTTGTTTATAAGGTTGATGAATTATTTTAGTTGAATTATTGGCAAAGATCAGTTGAGTGTGTGGTTGCCGAACCAGATGATGTGTCTGCAGTCTGAGTAAAGGAAGATAGAAGCATGAAAAGGATTTGTACAACTAAGTGAAGTGCTATTCAAATAGATCAACAAACTCCTGTTATTTTCTAACAATGACAACAGTTAAATCCCCTAACCAGGTAAGCTCTAACAAGCTTGGTGTTATTCAAATCCTCTAACCAGGTGATCCATTAGCTTGGATTCTAAATCCTTTACAAAGGTTACTCTTCAAAGGGTATTGCTTCTAACAAGGCATTATAGTCAATCCCTTAACTGGGTGGTCCCTAATAGGATCTATTCCTAATAGGACTTTTTGTAAAGCTTTAACAGGCTTGGCTCCTAACAGGGCGAACTTCAGAAGAGTTCAGATAGTTATCTTGTTAGTCTCATCTCACCATGGTTTTTTCCCATTTGGGTTTCCACGTCAAAAATATTGTGTCAAGTGGTGAATGTTTTTGTGGTTATGTTTCTATAGTTGAATTGTTTATCTACTTATTACACTTTGATAAGTCATGATAACCGACATCAATATTAAATAAGATTTTACTTATGTCAGTAAAAGTATTTGGATGTTTGGGAGTTACAAGTTGTTTATTGTTATCTATTGTAACACTCAACCAGTTTATCTTAACAGTTTTTTATTCTGACAAAGATATTGCATTGATAATTCTAATTTTACTTGAGAGGTTATTTCTGAGTTTGGTGAAGTTAATATCAGTTTTTCTATCTACTGATTCACCCCACCTCTCAGTAGTTGATCAGATCCTTGTTATTTTATCATACCATCAATTGGTATCAGACCATCTCAGGTCCTCTAGGGTCTAATCCTAACAACTTGAGGTAAAGATCTTGTAGATCATGATGAAGAAGGAAGGTATGAAGTTTAATAGAGAGAACTATAGAATATGGAGTGATATAATGAAAATTTATATCAAGAGTCTTGGAAATCAATACCAAGAACATGTTAATACTCAATATGTTGCACCTAGTGGGACTGTGACTGATGATCAAAAGAAAGAGAAACAAGAAAACAATCAAGCACTAGAGGCTATTATCAAGTCTTTGTGAAAATTGAAGAGATTTATAGCAGTGATGAACATGTGAAGATTGCCAAAGAAGAGAGTATAAGAGGGAAATTTGATGACATGCAGATGACTAAAGGTGAGAATATCCAACAGTATGGTCAAAGGATAAAAGAGATAGTTGGTGATACCAAGAGTGCTGGTGGCAAAATGGATGATGCCACATTAATTAGTAAGGTGTTGATAACCCTACTACTGGTCTACACTATCTAAGTTGCAGCCATTCAAGAGCTTAAATCTATTGAAAAAACTAGGGTAACCCTTGACTCCATCATTAGTAAGCTTATTGATTTTGAATTAAATAGTTATGATGGTAGTGTTTAGAAATCTGAATCAACATTTAGATATTTTGTTTCTAAGAAATCTATGAGGAAAAGTAGAGATGTTAGTCACTATCATGAATCTAGATCCAGCAGAGAAATTGATGATGAAGATAGTTTAGTTGATCTTGAAGCATTGTTGGCCAAGCGGTTGCTCAGAGGTATCGATAAATATAGTGGCAAATTACCTTTGAAATTTTTTGCATGCAACAAGATTGGACACATAGTTGCTAATTGTCCTAATGGTGATAATGAGTACAAGCGAGACAAGTTCAAGAAGTACAAGGGAAAAGGAAAAATAGATTGTCTTATTGCAGTTGATGACGATATCATTGGTGAGGAATCTGATGGTCATGCTAATGAAGACATTGTGTTTGTAGCCATTAAAGAGGAGACATCTGATGATAAAGATTTAGTTTCTCCCATGGATAATTCTGGTGATTGGATCATTGATAGTGGTTGTTCACATCACATGACTGGTGACCGAAACAATTTTCTTTCTTTGAAGGAATTTGATGGCAGAGTTGTAAGATTTGGTAATGACTCAACTTGCATGGTTAAAGGTAAGAGAACTATTTATCTTAATGGAAATAGAAGTACAGATGATGTCTATTGGGTTGAAGGTCTAAAGCACAATCTTTTGAGTGTTTCCCAACTCAATGACAGGGGATACCCATTGGAGTTTCAAAATGGTATGTGCAAAATCTAAGAGAGAAAAGGTGAACTGATTGCTACCGGAACAAAGACTAAAGGTAACTTGTTTCACCTGAATCTTAAGGTCAACAACTATTTAATTGCTAAAATAGATGATAGTTGGATTTGGCATAGGAGATTTTGTTATATAAATTTTGATAACATTGTTAAATTAAGTAAGTTCAAGTCAGTGAGAGGTTTGCCTTAGTTGGACAAACCGGTTAATGCTCTGTGTAAGGAATGTCAATTGGGAAAGATGACATCCTCAACTTTCAAGAGAAAATCTTTTTCAGTGGAGCACCTGTTAGATTTGGTTCATATAGACCTATGTAGACCAATAAGGACTAAAAGTATTCAAGGTGATAGATATTTCATGATCTTCACTAATGATTGCTCAAGGATGATGTGGGTCACATTGTTGAAAGACAAAACAAAGGCATTCACTAGATATTGTGAAGTGAATGGTATCAAACGACAAATTTCTATACCAAGGACACCATAGTAGAATAGTATTGTAAAGAGAAACAATTGGTCAGTTTTTGAAGCTGCTAGGATGATGTTCATACAAGGAGATGTAGCAAAGACTTTCAGGAGAGAAGCTGTCAGCACAATTGTCTACACAATGAACATGATTTTGGTAAGAAGAGGTAAGGACAAGGCCCCTTATGAATACTGGTATGGTAGATCACCTAATGTTAGTTATTTCAAGATATTTGGAAGAAAATGTTTTATTAAGAGAGGTGACTATATTAGCAAGTTTGAGGCTAACAGTGACGAAGGTATCTTTCTTGGTTATTCCACAAAGAGTAAGGCCTACAAATGTTATAACAACCGAATATAGAGAATAATTGAGAGTGATGATTTTAGAGTGGATGAGTATCATGAAGTCTCAGGGGAAACCAATGTGGAGAAAAAGGATGAAGATCCTTGAAACCTAAAACCGGTAAAGAAAATACTGATGTACTAGTTCAACCAAAACAGTTAGATTCAAAAGAAGAGGATGATAATGAAGAAAATTAATCTTGAGATAATGATCATGTTATTTTGAGGTATGTGAGACTCAATCACAATCCTGAACAGATTATTGGAGATAAGGATGCTGGTGTACTAACTAGAAGAAGAATCAAAGAAAATTCTTGCATGATCTCCACTATTTAAAAAATTGAGAAGAACAACACATGGACCCTAGTACACTGACGGACAAATAAAAATGTGATAGGTACTAAGTGGGTTTTCAAGAACAAGTTGAATGAAGATGGTGTTGTAGTTTGCAACAAAGCTAGATTGGTTTGCAAAGGTTATGCACAATAATAAAGAGAAGATTATGGAGAGAATTTTACACCAGTGGCTAGATTGGAAGGTGTCAGAACCTTACTAGCTTTTGTAGATCATAAAGGATTCAAAGTATATCAGATGGATGTAAAGTATAGATTGAGCAACCAGATGGTTATGCTTTGACTTATGAAAAGGACATGGTATGTAAGTTTCACAAAGCACTATATGGATTAAAGAAAGCATCAACAGCAAGGTATGAAAGTATTGATTCACACCTGATGAAGATAGGTTTTCAGAGAACCAGTGAGGATAGTAACATATATCTCAAATTTGAAGGAGATAAAATACTAGATAGTGAAGTATTTGTAGGTGATATCATATTTGGAGGAAATGATGATATGAACAATGACTTTGAAAATGAAATAAAAAGTGAGTTTGAAATGTCTCTAGTTGGAGAGATAAATTATTTCATAGATTTGCAAATACAACAAATGAAGAGTGGTATTTTCATCACATAGTCTAAGTATGTGAAGAAGGTATTAAAGACATTTGGTATGAGTAACTGTAAACTAGTTGGGACACCAATGGTTACAGGTTATAAGTTGTCTAAGGAAGATGAGGTCACATCTGGTGATGAGAAGGAGTACAGGTCAATGATTGGAAAATTGCACTATTTTGTTCACAACAGACCAGATATAGCTCATGCATTTGGTCTAGTTGCTAGATTCTAGAAGAATCCAAAGGAAACACATTTGATAGCAACCAAGAAGATTTTAAGATATTTGAAAGGTACTATTGACTATAGATTATGGTATCTATATGAAGGAAACTTTGACTTGAAGGTGTACATAGATGTAGATTGGGCAGGTAATGTTGATGACCGGAAAAGTACAACTGGAGGAGCATTCTTTCTTGGAGGAAGACTTGTTTCATGGAGTAGCAAAAGGAAAAGTTGTATTTCACAGTCTACTACTGAAGCTGAGTACGTTGATGCTTATATGAATTGTACCCAGGCTATCTAGATAAGACACATTTTGGAAGGTTTTAAGAAGAAGTTTACAGAACCTATAAAGATCTTATGTGACAATACCAGTGCCATTAATATTTCAAAGAACCTTATCTTGCATGCACAAACCAAGCACATTGAATTGATGTATCATTTCTTAAGGGAAAAAGTGCAAAGTAAAGATGTGATCTTAGAGCATGTTTCTAGCAAGGAGCAACTGGCAGATATCTTTACTAAACCTCTGCCTAAGACTACTTTTGAGTATCTTAGAAGTCATCTAGGGGTTGTACCGCTTCATAAGGTAAATTAAGCATGATGTAGATTACATCAGTCCCAAAGCTACTTGCAGAATTTTATTGTAGGATTGATGTAGAAGTGGAGTTATTTCAGAGGGGGAGCATCAAGTTGCAGGTTGTTGATGTTGAATAGTAAATTTTTACATTGTATGTTTTACTTTCAATTTAGCATTGTTGTCAGAGGGGGAGAAGAGCTATGTGATTATGGGGAGAAGAAGTAGTGACAAGATGAAGATGAGGAGAGTACATGGTAAAATGTAAACCAGGATTCCTATTCACAATCACAACAATCAATGTTATTGATATTTGTATTGCCATCAATGCCAAAGGGGGAGATTGTTAGCATTTGGATGAAGATTGCATTAATGATATGTTATTGTGAGATTTTGCCAAGATCAAGAGGCAGTGGAAAGCACAAATAAGAGAGAACAAAATAGATGATAGAAATAAACTGTATTCTATCAAGATGAAAAATATGATCAACTAGATCATTAAGCATTACATACAATAAATATGAGCCTGCTTATATAGGCAAGGCTATATGGATATGTGAGCACACAAACATGACATGTGGCTCAATAAGAAACAAGGGTATGTAGGGAATAGGTGTGGGTAGGTAGGAGAAACAATATAATATTCCACATGAGGTGGATCACCCACTGAATGTGGAGTGTAACAACAAGATCACACCATAAAAGGTGGAAATTCTCCTACACACACTATCCCAATGTGGCACAAACACCCAAGTGTCTCATACCCAAACTATTATGAAATGCATTTCCTAAGTAAACTTAAGTATAGTGTAATAATATCCATGATGAATAATTATTTACACCAAAACCCCCCTTAAGTGCAACTTAGGGGAATGCACTAAAGTTTACAATGCAACTAAGCAATGCAAGATGGGTCCCGGCTACTAGGCCATGTTGGGTACCCATGTACAAATGTGAATGCATGAAAACCAATGTAATGAAATCTCTCACAAAGTGGGGAAATTGAGAAAAATCCAATGGGAAAAAACCCTCCCCCAAAAGAGAGATGAAAAACTAGATACAAAGAACTCTCATAGAAGAATGTGGAGGACAAAACCCCATGTGAGGAAAAAGTCCCCCCCATATGAGAGAAGAAGAGAAGCTAGGAAGCCCGCCCTCAATGTGGAATCTGTACCAATGATAGAAGCTTGATGTATGAAGAAACTACTCCACGAACATCGAACAACATTTCTCCCCTTAGGAAGAAACAAAACCAAAGGTGTATCCATGAAGTCTCCCCAATCATGAAGAGAAGATGTATAAAAGAAACTCATGATGAAAGGAATCTCTGAAAACTGCTCAAGTGTCCCCATGTCGATGCTGAAAGACACCCCCTCCAAAGGTGGTAAACTATGCCACACTGCTGAAAAAGGCACTCCAAGATCTAGTGGAGATGGATGTAGAACATGTCCCAGAGACTCACATGTCTCCTCAAAAAATAAAGAGACCTCCTCCAACTACTATACATAAGTATCCACAATCATGTCAACCTCGAAAGAATGATCATGTAGAGAATGAACAAGAGGGTCAGAGTGTTCCCTCGCAACAATCGAAGAAGGATCACCTTCATCAAAGAGAAGATGAATGTCATCAATGATGTCTCCCAAATCTGCAATGTAGGATTCCATAAACAAACCTGCAATGTCTGTCAAGTAAGCATCCCATGAATCTGAAGCTGGAAGACAATGAATATCCTGCTGCACTGAATCACATGAAGGCAAAACTGTCACACTATCTGCATCATCAGGTGCAATAGGTGATGTGATATCAATATGAGAAGATGAAATACAAGACTCAAGAACGGGGTCACATGTGAGAATCCCCATGTTCTAGTGCCCAAAGTTCTCCTCAAAATCTGAACCATCACAAGAAGTGTGATCAACATGTGTAGAATCATCAAATGTGAAACAACCATCATCAATAAAATCTGAAAATGAGTATAACCGAGATGCATGATCAACCACCCCAGTCATAATGATAGCTCTAGTCTCCAAGTCTCTAATGAAAATTGACTCAAGTGTGAACTCCACAACTCTCTTAGTTGCGCCATGTGTGATTTGATAGATAGAAAGGAGATTGTTTGTCAAGTGGGGTACACACAACACATTATTGAAGGAGTTATCCCCAATGTCAATAGATCCTTTCCCAATCACATCCATGTATGTATGATTGCCCATCAATATCTGTGGCATGGTGCAAGGCTCAAATGTAGAGAACATAGACTGCGAAGATGCCATATGATGAGAAGCCCCTGAATCTAGAAGCCATCTCTCTGAATCATGTTTGATAGTAGAACATAGAGCTTTTTCTTTTCTTGTCCCAAAAGAGCAAGTCTTCCCACTTGTAGAAGCCATGAATGTTTCCCCTTTTCTTTTTGAATGTGAGGAAGTGGAAGTTGATGAATCATCCTTCTTGTAGACATTAGGCAAATCAATGTTATGCTTTTTGATGATATGTGTGAGCTCATCAATCTTCTTAGAATGGCAACGATGCTCCTCATGACCAAACTTTTTACAATAGGCACAAGTAGGTCTCTCCCTCTTTGGTGAGTTATCCCTCTTGGAAGAGGATGAATCTCCTTGTTGTGGAGAAGATGGTGCTATGTCCTTAGGCTTTGATTGCCATTTCTTCTTGTTTGAGTTGTCCTTTCCTTGATTTCCTTTGTTTCCTTGATTTGCCACTAATGCTTGAGACTTAGAAGCCTTAAGAATGCCCATGCTTATCAACTTAGTTTGTTCCATCATCAACATTTCATTGAAAGCATCAAATGTAGGCATTGTGTAGCTTGAACCCATTGTTATCCTATGGGTTTGGAAACTAGAAACAAATGCTGCATATTCTTGTCGAAGCTTGCCTATCAAGTTGAATATCAATTGAGTATCCTTCTTATCAATGCCACAATCTTTGAGTTGTGCCCTCAATTCATTTGCCTTAGTGACATAATCTTGTATAGTATCAAAGTTCTTGGGATCTAACATGGTGAGATCACTATCAATTTGATATCCCCTAATCTCATCAACTTGACCATACAAGTCTTGAAACTTTTTCCAAACATCCTTGATTAGAGTACACTTCTCAATATGAAAAACGAGATCCTTCGATACATACTTTCTTAAGGTACCAATTGCCATGATATTTTTAGCGAGCCAATCCAAGTGACCAACTGGATCAACCTTAGGATCAGCGGGAGCAACAATAGTTCCATCAATGTAATGAGTTAGTCCTTTTTCCATAAGTTTACTCCATGCATCAATTTTCCAAGAAGCATAATTATGAGGAGTTAAGAGAGGAAACTTAGAAGAACCCATAGCAGCAAAAAGGAAGGAACACAAGAGCACAAAAGCACAAGCGACACCCCCCAAATTCACTCAATCAAGAAACCCCCCAAAATGGTGATTTTGGCACTTTATACTTAGTGCATATACAATGGGCCACTTGAAAACAATGGCAAAGTGGAATTCTGATTTCAATTTACAACTTCTCAAAATGAGATCTAAGAGACTTCAACAAATACTGCTAGTGATCTAAACTGAGATCCAAGCAAAATGCAAGTACCAAATATGCCAAAAAAGGCCAAATACTAAAAGTAAAATTTCTACTTAAAATCACTACAAACAGATGGTAGATTATGAAAGTAGATGAAAAAATATGCACTTTCAAAAAAAATGGCACCTGAAAAGGAGTCCATATGAGCCCAAATGAAGCCTCCAAAGTTGTAAAAATCGGGATTTCATGATTTCTGAAAAACATGTATCCAAAAAATTGAAAACTCCTACACCATTGTAAAGATCATGAAATTCTACCCCAAAACAAAAAAAATTGCTCGAAAAAAGGAGTTTAGATGAGTGAGATATCGCTATTTGAAAATTGCTTGCAAAATTATAATTTTTGGAAAATTTCTGCCATAGCATGAAACTTCAAATGCCTCTAGATTTGGCCTCTAAAGTCCGAATGTGGGTAGGTAGGAGAAACAATATAATATTCCACATGAGGTGGATCACCCACTGAATGTGGAGTGTAACAACAAGATCACACCATAAAAGGTGGAAATTCTCCTACACACACTATCCCAATGTGGCACAAACACCCAAGTGTCTCATACCCAAACTATTATGAAATGCATTTCCTAAGTAAACTTAAGTATAGTGTAATAATATCCATGATGAATAATTATTTACACCAATAGTTATGTTTTCATTGATGTGAATTAACCGGTAATGTTATTGTTGTAATGATGTTTTGAAACCGGTAGGAAGAGCTAAGTGAAAGGAGACTATAACCAATAGATAAATTTGTGGAGTGAACCGATATTGCTGAGTATTAGAGAGTTGAACCGATAAACCCTACCTATTGTTTTGATAAACCCTAACTGATTAATTTTGGTGAATTGGTTATATTGGTTTATGATCGGATGATGAGTGGTAATTATTATGACATCTATGTAAATTATATGAAGAGTGATTCAAAGAGTTTTTGGCGCATTGAGTTAATATTTTTGTCTAGGGAATGAGAAAGTATATTGCATATAATACAAAGCGCATGATGAGTTACTAAGTTCAATAAAGTGGTGATTAAAGAGTGGTCGAGTCTTTCTTGAATGATGTGTAGAGATTATTATGTAATCCAATGGTCATACCTAAACTGAATTGTTTGTAATCTCTATGAGAGTTAGATTTTTGTTGTGTTACCAACCAAATTGATTTGTTTACAAGGTCGATGAATTGTTTTAGTTTTAAGTGTTGGTAAAGATCAGCTAAGTGTATGGTTGTTGAGCTAGATGATCTATCTATAGTTTGAGTAAAGGCAGATAGGAGCATGAAAAGAATCTGGACAAGCAAGTGAGATGCTATTCAAACATATCAACAAACTCCTATTGTTTTCTAACAATTACAACAGTTAAATCTCCTAACCGAGTAAGCTCTAACAAGATTGGTGTTATGCAAATCCTCTAACCAGGTGATCCATTAGCTTGTATTCTAAATCCTTTACAAAGGTTACTCTTCATAGGGTATTGTTTCTAACAAGGCATTATAGTCAATCCCTTAACTGGGTGGTCCCTAACATGATCTGTTCCTAACAAGACTTTTTGTAAAAGCTTTAATAGGTTTGGCTCCTAATAGGGCAAACTTTAGAAGAGTTCAAATAGTTATCTTGTGAGTCTGATCTCACCGTGGTTTTTTTCCCATTTGGGTTTCCATGTCAAAAATATTGTGTCAAGTGGTGAATATTTTTGTGGTTATGTTTCTATGGTTGAATTTTTTTATCTATTTATTACACTTTGATAAGTCATGATAATCGAGAGAAATATGAAATGAGTTTTCACTTATGTCACTAAAAGTATTTGGATGTTTGTGAGTTATCCATTGTTTACTCTTATTTGTTGTAATAGTCAACTGGTTTATCTTAACAATTTTTTATTCTGACAGAGATATTGCATTGATAGTTCTAAGTTTACTTAAGAGGTTATTTCTGAGTTTGGTGAAGTTAATATTAGTTTTTCTATCTACTAATTCACCCCCCCTCTTAGTAGTTGACCGAATCCTTGTTATTTCATCATACGATTAGGTGTATCCTTTCTTGGAGATAGGATTATGTCATGGACAAGCAAGAAACATAATTGTATCTCTCAATCCATAGCTGAGGCAGAGTATGTGGCTATTGCAATCAACTATACATAGGTAGCATGGATTAAGAAGATATTGGAAGGTATCCAAGAAAAGGTGACTGAACCATTTGTGATACACTGTGACAATATAAGTGTCATTAACATATCAAAAAACACAGTAATGCACTCTAGGACCAAACATATCGCAATAAAATATCATTATCTTAGGAAAATGATGTAGGAAAAATAAGTTAGATTGGAATATGTGCCAACCAAGGAATAGGTTGTAGACATATTCACCAAGTCGCTATCTAAGGATACTTTTGAGTATCTCAGAGGCAAGCTAGGGGTAATTCACCTACATAATCTACGATGAGAGAAGATCAGATCAACATCAATCTAGTATGATTTTCCTAAAAATTTATATGTATTTGGATTGATGATTATGGACTACTCCTGTTAGGGGGAGCAATCATTGCAGTGTGTGCATTAGGTTGTCTAGACTACACCTTTGGCCTTGTTGTCAAAGGGGGAGTAAAGTCAAATGTGACATGAATGGTGTGACATGAATGAAAGCCAGTGAAAGGGGGAGTAAGATCTTTACTCCAGTACAACAGAGGTAGAAGAAAAGTGATTGGTTGCTAATAGAGAAGTTTGAAGTGTTGCCATGATTGTCAAAGGGGGAGATTGTTGGCATAATTGATGTGTTGGCATAACTGGTTCATCAGTTAGTATTATCATTGATGACCAAAACTGACCAGTGAATAAGGCCAAGTTCATATGCAAGAAGATACTTGGTAAACCTTAATGATTTACTCATGGTTGCAAACAATATGGAGGATCCAGTGCTTCCCAAATGTGCATCATTGAAACACTTAAGAAGTTTCTTGTTAAAAGGCTAATCATTGAAGGGAAAATAGAGTAGTCGACTAGTCACTCAAGCACCCAATAGATATTGAGATTAGTTTCTTCAAACTGGCAAATGAAATGATGGTGCGGTCAAAAGAGGTGACTCAGATTGTAGTTTAGTAGTCTTATGCATGACCGGAACACTCTAGATAGATAGGTGATCGGTCTAATTGATGATCAGTGACCAGTGGTAAAAGGTGAAGAGTTACACCGATGAACCAGTGATATAGGTTGAAGTATGATATCCTCTGGTAATCTCGGAGCAGTGAATGGTAAGCTAGATGTGATGACCAAAGGTGAGTCATTCATGGTGAGATATCATCAAACAAATGGATAGTGAAGTCTAATATAGTTAACAATTAGTTAAGGTGAGATTTGTGCAGATTTTCTGGTTCGCATTAAAAAGACAGAACATGACCTAGAGGTTGGTGAAATTATGAGTTGCAGAGGTAGTTAAGAATTAGTCATTGGTGAGATTGATAGAGAGAACATAGAGAGAGTGTGGGAAGATTTGGAAAGTTTTAAATTTCAAATATACTGAGTTTTCTATAAAGGTTTTTGGCGAAAACCAAAAAGTTTGATCATAAAAATTGCAAAAGGACAATTTTGAGGAGATGCGATCCAACAAGATGAGAAGAGGGAAGAACTATTAAGTGAATAGCAGAGCGATGAAGAGAGTGTGCAAATCTCAGATAGTGTGAAGTGCGGAGAAAGAATGCAGAGCATCAGAAGAGTGCAAAGCAAGTGTGATGTAGAGCATCGATAGAGTGAAGAGAAACTGTAACCGGTGGTCAAACTGAAGAGCTTCATTTGGATCTGACTAAGCTAAGATTAGCTATTAAAACATATAATTCTCTCTATTGTTTTCTAATAACTACAATAGTAAAATCCCTTAACTGGGTGGACTTTAACAGTTTCCTTTGTAAAATACCTTAACCGGGTGACATCTTAAATGATGATCCTAGGTCGTTAAACAAGTCTACCTCTAACATGGTAAAGGTTATAATAGGCCTTAAAGAAAATCCCTTAACCGGGTGGCACCTAACATTGTCTTTGTAATCTCCTAACAAGGATGTCTCCTCACCAGGCGTACTCCAGAAGAGTGCAGATTTTATGAGTTTCTGCTCACACTATGGTTTTCTCCCATTTCGGTTTCCACATGTTAAATCTTGATAGTCATGTGTGTTATAATTTTTGTGTGTATGTTTCTTATCAATAATTCTTATACTGATAAGTGTTAAGTTGGAATAAGAAGTTTTGATTAAGGTTAAATTTGTAAGAATTGGTATAATGCTGATTCACCCCTCCCCTCTCAGCACTGGTTGGAATTAACATAACACTTTTAGATATGACATTTTGTGAAGAGGTAGCCATGATGATTAATGTGAAGGTGGGAACACTAGTCATAGGAGTTGTCAAAGGAATGGAATGATTAACATGATTAGGAGGTTGTGTATAACCTAGGGCTTCAACACAACTCTTCATGGGCATGATATTAGAATCAACAATATGAGAAATACCATGCAAGATATCAACACCATGTTTTTCACTTTGAATCATTCATTTTAATCCTTCAATCAATGGGAGAGCCTCACTTTCTCGGTATTCTTGACCCATCCATTATTGAAGATTGTAAAATTGATTGTCCATCTTCGCCAATTGGTCAAAATATACCATAGTTAGTGATTCTTCAATATCATGAGAATTATCAAGAGGCTAAATGGGGATATTGTAGGATTGGAAGAACCACTAATATCCTCATTGAAAAAACTAGCCAAATTGGGCTCCATCTCCTTGGTAATTAAACCTTGGGCAGCATTAATTCTACAACTTCTTATGGGGACACTATAGGTAGGACTAATAGTAGTAAAAATCATGCACTAAGGGAGGGAAATTGGAAATTTGAATTTGTAAATCTAAGTTGCAAAATAATTGAATAATGCTAAATTTTAGAAAAAATGATTACCCAATTAGATGAACAAATTAATTGAAATAATAAAGAGTAATTGAGAATTATCCAATAGTGAAAATGACCTCTTAATTTTAAAATTGAAAATTTAAAGGAGGGAAGGTTTAAATATAAAATTAGGGTTGTCCAAAACTAACCTCTAAATTTTTGAAATGTTGAAATATTGAAGAAAACAATTTAATTTTATAAATAAGGGTGTATGCAATTAACCACTTAATTTTAAAATTTAAATTGAAAATTTAAATGTTGAAATTCAAATTTTCTTTCGACCTTAGGGTGACCTAAAATCAATAAAATTTCACAATATATCTGGAATTAAACAACAAAACACAGTCAAAACCAGCTCCCAAACTTTGAGGAGAAAAAGTCGAGACCAGGTAGCTAGCTACTTGGTCCGACCAACTTTTTACCAGATTTTCAGGGATGCAAGATATTGTGATTTTAATGCGAATTCTAAAAGGATATGGAAATTGGAGATTGTTGGCATTGCATGGAGATTGCATTAATGAAGTATAAGTGTTGTCATTGATTTCAATTGTAACCGGTAATGGAGTTGTATTACAACCGGTAGTGATGCAGTAATGAAATTGGTAGTTGAGTAGTGAAGGAACCAGTATTATTATTGAAGCAGAGAGATCAACCGGTTGATGAATAATAATGAACAACAAATACCCCAACCAGTACTAAGAGGGGGGTTGAATCAGTACAGGTAAAAAATCTCTTAACAGCTTATCTAGCTAAAGCAAAACCAACTAGTTATCACCATTACTGAACTTAACCATGGCAATACCGGCTAAACACAGTAAGACACTAGACACCATAAATTGATAGGTTTGAATACTTCAAATATGATCAATTATGCAACATCAACTTCACCCATAAACATATGTATATGCTATACTTAAAATACCATAACCTATTAACCCTGCATGCATAATCTTTCAACCAAATACTTCATAAACATCACATGAAAAATGCATAACACATAACACATAGATTTTTCATGTGGAAACCGAAATGGGAAAAACCACGGTGGGGATGAATATCCACAAGCTTGTTTTGAACTCTTTAGAAGCTCACCCTATTAGGAGCCTAGTCCTGTTAAAGACTTTACAAAAAGGTTCTGTGAGGAACCGATCCTATTAGAGATCACCCAGTTAAGGGATGGCTATATACCTTGTTAAAGGTTACCTCACTAGAGGATTTAAAGAACTCAATGATCTCAAGTCACCTGGTTACAGGTTTTACAATAAACCTGTTAAAGCTACCTGGTAAAGGGATTTTCCATCTATTGAAATAATTAGAAGACAACAGGAAAAACTATGATATGATAACATCACTACATGCCAAGGTAGATCCTTTTCGTATCCTCTACTATGCAATCACACTCTACAGTTTCCCTCGTACTGGTCTGGCAAGTATCAAGTATCTCTTCACTCGGATACATACAAACAACATTTTCCAATAACTTTTCAATAACAAACATCACCAACCTTATAGACAATAGATAGGTTGGTAACATAAACCCTAAACCCTAAGCATCTTAAGTTTACAACACAGGCGGTCCAATCTTGACCGTCCAAACATATTGCATAGAGCATTACAATTTCAAACAGATCACAAGACAATCTTCATCGTTCATTCATCACCACACATGGGAATAAGTAACCCATCATGCTCTCTTCTCATACCACTAAGAAGAATGATCATTCTCGAGGTAGACTTCAAATGTGGTCGATCTTCTTATGCCTCAATCCTTCACGTGCACAAAGTTGACATGGTACCTAGATCACATCTCTTAGCTAACTCATCATAGAGTATCATCGGTTCATCGCACAAGCTGGATCACCAAACCAATAATCATAGAGCTGAGACTACCAACTAGTAGTCACACTTAGTGAAACACCGACACCGGTTCACTAAATCTCCTCATGCCTCTTCATACTGGTTCACCAACTTCTTCCCTCCACATCGGTTCACTTACACTTATTTGACATCAATGACAACATACATTATCATCATATCAACATGTCGGTTCATCATATACTAATGATATCCAACAATCTCCCCCTTTGGCATTGATGGCAATACTCAGTGTAGCATTTGCAACTGAAAACCTCATAGACCAGTGCATCTGCATTATCAGATATCTTTTCCTCCATACATCGTATAATCTTATATCTTCTCACCCTTTGACAATAATGCCAAAGTGGAGGCATAAGCTTCCAAAATCTACTATGTTACTCCCCCTAAGGAGTAGCTTCCATCAACACATCAATCTTGAAAGATTTGACGCTATAGTACTTGACTGATGGGGAGAACACAACCTTAGTTGACTTCATGAAGGGGCATAACCTCTAATTCACCTCTCAAATAGGTAAATGTAGTCTTTGGTAAGGGCTTAGTGAATATATCTGCTAGTTTCTCCTTACTGGAAACATGTTGTAATACAACCTCCTTATTATGAACTTTCTCTCTCAAGAAATGATATTTGAGCTAAATGTGCTTAGTTCTAGCATGCAATACTGGATTCTTGGAAATGTTTATTGCACTTGTGTTATCACAAAATATATTCACCGGTTCAGATATAAGTACCTTGAAACCTTCCAATACATGCTTCATCCAAATTGCTTGAGTGCAGTTCATAAATGCAGCCACATATTCTGCTTCAGCTGTAGATTGAGAAGTACAACTCTGCTTCTTGCTTGTCCATGATACTAATCTTCCACTGAGAAATAACACTCCACCGATTGTGCTCTTCTGGTCGTCCACATTACCTGCCCAATCGGCATCAGTATATACTTTGAGATTATAGTCACCATCATATGGATAGCACAATCCATAATCAACTGTTCCTTTCAGATATCTAAGAATCCTCTTCATAGCTACCAAGTGGGAATCTCTCAGACATTTCAGAAAATGAGCTACTATGCCCATTGCATGAGAAATATCTGGTCTTCTATGCACCACATAGTGCAGTTTACCGATCATTGACCGATAATACTTTTCATTCACCAATGCTGAATCATCTTCCTTGGTCAGTTTACAACCAATTACCATCAGTGTACCAACCAGTTTGCTTTCCTCCATGCCAAAATTATTCAATACCTCTTTGACATACTTGGATTGGGTAATAAAGATACCCTCTTTCATTTGCTGAATCTGTAAACCAATGAAGAATTTTATCTCTCCTATTAAAGACATGTCAAATTCTTTCTTCATTTCATGTGCAAATACATGACTCATTTTATCATCTCCTCCAAAGATTATGTCACCCACAAACACTTCACAGATTAGAATCTGATCACCTTCTGATTTCAAGTAGATGTTGCTATCTTCACTTGTTCTCTAAAATCCAATATTCACAAGATGAGAGCGTAGTCTTTCATACCATTCCCTAGGTGTTTGTTTCAGTCCATACAGGTCTTTGTGTAATCTACACACCATGTCACTATCTTCTGATAAGGCAAACCCTTCTGGTTGCTCTATATACACTTCTTCTTCTAGGATTCCATTCAGAAAAGAAGACTTCACATCCATCTAATAGACCTTAAATCCCTTAAATGCTGCAAATGCAAGTAGCATTCGAACACCTTCTAGTCTAGCCACAGGAGCAAAGGTTTCTCCATAATCTTCTCCCTCCTCCTGAGCATATCCCTTACATACAAGCCTAGCCTTGTTCCTGACAACTGTGCCTTCTTCATTCAACTTGTTCCCGAAGGCCCATTTGGTACCTATGAAATTTTTATGTTCGAGTCTGCGCACCAAAGACCATGTTTCATTCTTTTCTATTTGATCTATCTCCTCTTCCATTACTTTAGTCCAGTCTTCATCTATAAGAGCTTTTCTAGAAGTCTTGGCTTCAAATTCAGAAATCATGCAGGAGTTCTCCTTCACTTTTCTTCATGTGAGTATCCCTGCATCTTTATCTCCTATGATTTGCTTTGGATCATGGTGTAGCTTCACATATCTGGGAATGACTCTAGCTTGATCTGCTAGCTTTTCTTCTTCTTCTTCTTCTCTTATTGCGGCTTCTACTAGTACAGGAACACTAAGATATTTACAAGTTTCTTTCTTAACCAGTTCCCAGAAGGCTATACCCGGTTCATCTTCTACTTCTTCATTGCATGTTACCTCAGGGGATTCATCAACCCTAACATTGATACTTTCAACAATTTTTTGAGTTCTATTGTTGTAACACTTGAGAGATTTGCTCTTAGTGGAATATTTGAGAAATATTCCTTCATCACATTTTCCATCAAATTTGCTTAAATCCTCACCTCTCTTGATATAGCACTTACTACCAAACACTTTAAAGTAACTCACAATGAGAGTTTTCCCAGTCCAATACTCATAAGGGGTTTTATCTTTGCTTTTCTTGATGAGTACTCGGTTCATAGTATAAACTGGAGTGCTCACCACTTCTCTCCAAAAAGTGTGAGTAACGTTTCCTTGGATCAACATTGTTCTAGCCGCTTCAACTATAGTCTTGTAATTTCTTTATACTATGTCATTCTATTGTGGTGTCCTTGGGGCAGACAACTGTCTCTTGATACTGTTATCTTCATTGTACTTATTGAATTCATCATAAGTGAATTCTCCTCCTTGATCAGTTCTCAGGCACTTTATCTTTTTACCACTTTCTTTCTCTACTATTGCTCTGAAAGCTTTGAACTTTCCAAATGCTTCAGAATTGTCTTTCAAGAATGTGACCCACATCATTCTTCAGTAGTCATCAGTAAGAATCATAAAATACCTATCTCCCTGAATACTTCTAGTTTTCATAGGACCACACAAATCAGTATGCACAAGATCAAGTAAATTTTCTGTTGAGAAAGACTTACCTTTAAAATTTGAGGAAGACATCTTCCCAAGTTGACATTCTCTGCACAAAGAATTCTCAGGTTTGTCCAGTAATGGTAATCCTCTTACCGCCTTGATCTTACCATCTTTAACAATGTTGTCAAAGTTCATATGACAGGGTCTCCTATGCCATATCCAACTATCATCAAACTTAGCCATTAGACACTAACTTATCTTGGCATTCAACTGCAATAAGTTACCTCTGGTCTACTTACTAGTTGCAATAAATTCACCATGCTTCCCAATTATATTGCAAATTCCTCCTTTGAATTCTAGAAATTAATCCTTTGTCACTCAGCTGAGCAACACTCAACAGGTTATGCTTAAGACTTTCTACCCAGTAGACATTATCTGCACTGCTCTTTCCATTCAGTGAGATGGATCCTTTACCTTTTACCAAGCATGGTGCATCTTTGCCAAATTTGACAACACCTCCATCATATTCCTCCAGAGACAAAAAATTTCTCTGGTCGCCAGTCATATGGTGAGAATAACCACTATCAAATATCCACTCATTGGAGTTGTTAATGCGAGAGACAAGAGCTTTCTTGTTGGACACTTCTTCCTTTACTGCTAGAAACACCATGTCTTCATTTCATTCATCTTCTAATTCTTCATCAGTGACACCTTCATCCACAACAACTAGACAATCTCTTCTATTTCCTCCTTTATACTTTTTGAGCCTCTCTGGTTTATCCTTATTGTCATTATTAGGGCAATTTACAGCTATATATCCTATCTTATTACAGGAAAAACATTTCAAAGGAAATTTACCTCTATATTTTCCGGTTCCCTTCGGAATTGTTTTAGCAAGAAGAGCTTCGAACTCCATTAGAATCTCTTCATCATCCATATCTCTACATTGTTTGGATTCATAACTGGTACTAGTTTCTTTTCCTTTTCTAGATGGTATAGTAGATGCTTTAAAGGGTGACTCAGTCTTCTAAACACTACCATCATAGCTATTCAACTCATATGTAGTTAAAATTGCAATAATAGAATCTAAGGATACCTTGGTCTTATCAATAGATCTTAGTTCCTAGATAGCAGCAACTCTGATTGCATAGATTGGTAATAATGATCTAAGGACTTTACTAACAACAGTGGTATCATCAATAGTTCCACCAGTGCTTTTGATATCACCAACCACAGTCTTAATCCTAATGCCATACTGCTGAATGGTTTCACCTTCAACCATCCTCATATCCTCAAATTTACCTCTAAGGCTTTCTTCCTTAGCTTTCTTTACATGTTCATCACCACCATAGATGTTTTCCAATGTATCCCATACATCCTTAGGTGTTTCCTTGTCTTGAACATCAATAAACTCAATGTCTAACAAGATGTTGATAAGGGCTTCCATGACTTGCCCATTTTCATAGATTTGTCTCTTCTGATCATCAGTCAAAGTGCCAGTGGGAGTCACAAATGCATTCTCAACATAGCTCCAATGTTGAGCACCCATACTCTTAATGTAAATCTTCATTATGTCCTTCCATATCTTAAAGTTATCTCTATTGAACTTAGGACCTTCCCTCTTCATCATTACAGTAGGATCTTTTACCTCAATCGGTTAAGCTTATATCACCGAGGACCTGGAGGTTCTCTGATACCAATTGATGAATAATGATGAACAACAGATACCCCAACCGGTACTGAGAGGGGGGGTTTATTAGTACAGGTAAAAACTCTCTTAACAACTTATCTAGCTAAAGCAAAACTAACTGGTTATCACCATTACTGAACTTAACCATGGTGATATCGGTTAAACATAGTAAGACACCAGACACCATAAACTGATAGGTCTGAATACTTCAAATATGATCAATTATGTAACATCAACTTCACCCATAAACATATGCATGTGGTATACTAAAAATACCATAACCTATTAACCCTGCATGCATAATCTTTCAATGAAATACTTCATAAACATCACATATAAAATGTATAACACATAACATGTTGGTATTTTGGTATGGTTTTGTCATTGATGTCAACACCTACTAAACACTATCAACTCTGGCACTTTGGAGAATCAACAACATTCACCGGCAAACAAATGACTCATACACAGTCACTGATATCTAGTACACCGACAGGATATAATGTTCATCGGCACTTGGAATGGCATTGAAAACACATAGTTATGATGAAGACATCATTTGGACACTTTGTCCTGAAGATTTGTTTATTGGCATAGTTGTATTTGCATATTTGCTATTACTAGCAAATAGGTCCAGGTTATACACCAGCAGGCTTATCTTTTCCAGATCAGCATGGCACGCTATGAAGATGATTTATTATTATTGTAAATGCATTAAGCTGACATGTTGAATCAGTTATTACATTGGGCATTAATTTATTTGTAAATTAATTTTATTGTATTATCCTTTAGAGCCGACCTACTAAAATTGGTCTTAGGTTATGATATAAATTCAAGGTCTTATTGGTAAGATCGGATGTGGAATGTGAAAAGAGTTGTGTGAAGGTATATGCAAGAATAAGTAGAGCTATACACACAAACATCATTTGAAGATTGAAGGAGGGTTTTGTGAAGACAATCAGAACTATACTGGTACTGAATCCAACATAGAAAGATGCTAATTTAAGAAGTACATTCTTATTAGATTTAACCATCCAATTGTAGTCAGTGTGACTTCCATTTGTGATTGAGTAGTGGGCTCTAGGTGCTTGGCCTTTCTACATGTGCAGACCCCATTTGTATACACTTATTATCTGTAGTAGTATCATCTAATTGTGGGTAAGGTTTGCCACCGTGGTTTTTCCCCTTACAAGGTTTCCACGTACAAGTTTTGGTGTTATGTGTTGTGGATGACTTTGTTATTTTTGTTTCATGCATTAATCCTTACCAGTATTGCTATTAATTGATATAACTATCTACCTGCATAAAAGACTAGTTTACTAGTACAAAGTATTAAAGTTGTTTAAGTTGTTTTTGGTTTAAATTTATTAGACAGATGATTCATCCCCCCCCTCTTAGTTGTCTCCGAGACCTAAAAATTGCTATCAGAGCCTAGTCCTCTTTTTTTGCAAAAGTTTAACAGCTTGAGGAGATCCAATGTCTAGCAACTATTTCAGGAAGGACATTACTAAACTTGATGGAACCAACTATGGAATATGGAAGATCAGGATGGAGACACATCTGAATTGCATTGGAAAGGATATCTAGGAGGTTACAAAGAATGGCTACTCTGCTCCTACTACAAGTCAACCTAATCCACCAAATCTGACAAAAGATGAAGAAAATGATTGCAAGGCAAGAGAAGTACTTTTGAGCGCATTATCATATCAAAAAATCATGGGACTATGAGATAGGTCCATTGCTAAAGCTATTTGGGATCATTTGGAGACACTGAATGAAGGAGATTCCACAGTCAAAATTGCAAAACTTGAAAGCTTCCAGGCCAGGTATGAAAATCTGAAAATGGAAGAAGATGAAAGGATTTCTACTTTTGGTTTAAATTTTGGTTTAAATTTATTAGACAACTGATTCATCCCCCCCATCTTAGTTGTCTCCAGGACCTAAAAATTGCTATCAGAGCCTAGTCCTCTTTTTTTGCAGAAGCTTAATAGCTTGAGGAGATCCAATGTCTAGCAACTATTTCAGGAGGGACAGTCCTAAATTGGATGGAACCAACTATGGAATATGGAAGATCAGGATGGAGACACATCTGAATTGCATTGGAAAGGATATCTGGGAGGTTACAAAGAATGGCTACTCTACTCCTACTACAAGTCAACCTAATCCACCAAATCTGACAAAAGATGAAGAAAATGATTGCAAGGCAAGAGAAGTACTTTTGAGCGCATTATCAGATCAGAAAATCATGGGACTATCAGATAGGTCCATTGCTAAAGCTATTTGGGATCATTTGGAGACATTGAATGAAGGAGATTCCATAGTCAAAATTGCAAAACTTGAAAGCTTCCGGGTTAGGTATGAAAATCTGAAAATGGAAGAAGATGAAAGGATTTCTGCTTTTATAGAAAGAGTTAATGAAATTGTTTTGGGTATTAAATATTGTGGAGGAACCTTAAGTGAAAATGAAATTGTTTCAAAAGTTTTAAGAGGATTGCCACTGGCATATAAGATGAAAGTTACTGCTATAAATGAACTAAGAGCAATGCCTAACACATCAGTAACTAGGGATATATTGATTGGAAAACTTTCAACCTTTGAAATTGACGAATTTGGTCATGTTGCCACTATAAAAACCGACTTAGCTTTTAAGGCATCAACATTATCTACACAATCATTTGACAAGTTTGATTGGAAAGCCTTTTATGCAACAGAACTTGAAGAAAGGAGGAGAGAAAATGAAGAACTTGAAGAACTTGAAGCACTATTTGCAAGAAAAATGCCCAAAGGTCCAATTAGAAGTAAGTATGAAGGTAAAGCACCCTTTAAATATTTCAATTGTAATAAGATTGGTCATATGGCCTCAAGATGCCCTAATAGACATGCTAGGCTAATAGAAGAAGCTAGAAGGACATACAAACCTAACCCTGAATATCAGATATACAAATTTAAGAAAAATAAAGACAAATCTTGTTATCTTGTTGATGAAGGAGTCACTGATGATTCTGACGAGGATCTGACAGACAATGGATGGGTCTTTGTTGCTATAATAGAAGATCAACCAACACCTACTATTCAACTGGCAGAGCAGGCCTTGGCAGCTAAAATTGAAATTAAGGATGAATGGATCATTGATTCAGGATGCTCACATCATATGACTGGTGATAAGAGTAAATTCCTAACTTTTTAGGAGTATAATGGAGGTCTAGTAAGATTTGGAGATGATAAAGCTTGTTTGATCAAAGGTAAGGGTACAATATCTCTTAATGGTAAGCACAATACTGACAATGTTTACTATGTTGAAGGTTTAAAACATAATCTTTTTGATAAGTCAAATGATGAATGGATAGTACCAAACCGGTACTGAGAGGGGGGGGTGAATCAGTACAGACAAAAACACACTCTTAAACTGGTTTGTTAGCAGACCCTGTGAATTAACAAACAAACAGTAACACCAGTCCTAAAATAGAGTACAACCGGCAAAAACCCAGAATAACAGAGACAAGCATAAACCGGTTGATACCTATCTTATCATATACTCTAACACTTCATTTCCATTTCACCCTAACACATGAACAGGTAATCTACCATCAAAGATATACATATGCGCAACTAGATCAACATGATTCACCGCTTGACAAAAAACAACATAACATGACAAAAAAATTCACACATGACACACATATTTTTCATGTGGAAACCCAACTAGGAAAAACCATGGTGGGGATGAATACACAAGCTTGTTTTTGACCTCTTTAGAAGTTTGCTGTGTTAGGAGCCTAGTTTGGTTAAAGACTGATACAATAGGTTCTGTTAGGAACTGATCCTGTTAGGGATCACCTGGTTAAGGGATGGCTAGAATACCCGATTAAGGGTTAAACCCTGTTAAAGGTTACCTTATTAGAGGATTTTAAGATCTCAATGGATTTGAGTCACCCTGTTAAAGGATTTACAACAAGACGGTTAAAGCTACCCTGTTAAGGGATTTTCCAACTGTTGAGGTGGTTAGAGATCAACAAGTATTACAATGATATGGTAACAACACTCTATGCCAATGCAGAGCCGCTTAAGCTCCTCTTAACCTTCTACACTTACACTCTATAGGTATCACTACTCTCCTTTGGTCTGGCAACAATCACGTATCTCTTTTCTTGGATACACACACACAACTTTTGCCAACAACTTCAGAAAGAAAGACAACATCGACCTTATAGGAAAACATACATGTCGGTAGCATAAACCCTAAACCCTAAAGCTATTAGGTTAAGGAATTCAAGTGGTTCAATCCTGACCATTCAGCATACTGCATTAATCTCCATCATTTATTTTCCACCAATTTCATGGTAGTTGATAACCCATCACACGTTATCATTGTTTACAGACTTCGCACATTCCCAAGATAGATAGGGACAATCTCCTTCATGCAAGGTCCTTCATGTGCACAAGGCTGATGTGGCAACATGATCCATTCTTCGTTATCATGCTAACTCATCACACAAAGTCATCGGTTGAGCCACACAGGCTTGAAGTACTTCAACCGGAAACCCTGAAGTTGAGACTACCAACTGGTAGTCATACAATGCTTCCATGGGTTGGTTCCCATAACCATATGCCGGTTCACCTTGAACAAACACACAGCTTCACTTTGGCACAAATGTCGGTTCATAGTGTTATACCAATTCTCACATATGCCGGTTCTCACCTCTTCAATATATTGACATCAATGACAACATATAATGTCCTTATGTCCACATACCGGTTCACATAATGCCAACACTTTTGAGTGTTGGTCAATTAGTTGAGGATTTCAGTTACAGTTCAAAAATGGTAGATGCAAAATTATGAACAGAACTAGTTTGGAATTTGCAACCGGTAATCAAACTAGAGGCAATATCTTTCAGCTAAATAACAGTGAAAAGACATGCTTGATTGCTCATATTGATGAAAGTTGGCTATGGCATAAGAGACTCTGTCATGTAAATTTTGATTGTATGGTGAAGATCAGTACTACTAAAGAAGTTAGAGATTTACCTAAAATTGTTAAACCTCACAATCCGATATGTAAGGAATGTCAATTTGGGAAACAAGTTAGAGCTACTTTCAAAAGTATTCCAGAAAAATCTAATAATGCTCTTGACTTAATTCATATTGACTTATGTGGTCCAGCTAGAACCAAAAGTTTACAAGGTGATAGATATTTCATGTTAATCATTGATGACTATTCTAGAATGTGCTAGGTTACCTTTCTCAGAGAAAAGTCAGAAGCACTTGGGAAATTCAAACTATTCAAAGCAATGGTAGAAAATGAAACCGGTAAGAAACTCAAATATCTAAGATCAGATCAAGGAGGTGAATTCGCTTCTAAAGAATTTAATGCATTCTATGAAGTAAATCGAATCAGAAGACAATTATCAGCACCCCAGACATCATAGCAGAATGGAGTTGTAGAAAGGAAAAATAGAACTATTTTGGATGCATCTAGAAGTATGTTATTTGAAGCAAATCTACCACATGTATATTGGAGAGAGGCAGTAAGTACAACAGTCTATACATTCAACAAAGTTCACATCAAAGGTGAAACCGGTAAGACACCTCATGAACTATGGTTTGGTATTACTCCTACTCTTAAATATTTCAGAATATTTGGAAGTAAATGCTATATTAGAACAGATGAGTATATTGGCAAATTTGATCCTAGAAGTGATGAAGGAATATTTCTTGGTTATTCATCTAAGAGTAAGGCATATAGATGTTTTAACAAAAGATTGCAGAAAATTGTTGAAAGTACAAATGTAAAGATTGATGAACAATTTAGAAAAATTTCAAGGTATACAGAATCTAAACCGGTAATAGAAATACTGACAAATGAATCTGTACAAAATCCACTGGTATAGAATCAAGATCCAGTTACGCCGGTATCATCTAAAAATTCCACTACAACTAAGGAACAACAACAAACAAAGACACCTCGGTATGTAAGACTGAATCACTCTGAAGATCAGATAATTGGAAATAAGCATAAAGGAGTTATGACAAGAGGAAGATTGGAAAATGAAGAGGTATGTCTTATTTCTCAAATTGAACCATCATCTGTTAATGAGGCATGTGAAGATAAACACTGGATTTAAGCTATGGAAGAGGAATTAGAACAAATTGAGAAGAATAACACATGGACATTAGTTCCTCAGCCTAAAGATAAAAATGTGATTGGAACAAAATGGGTATTTAGAAACAAACTTAATGAAGATGGTAAGGTTATCAGAAATAAAGCAAGACTAGTATGTAAAGGATATTTTCAGAAAGAAGGAATTGATTATAATGAAACCTTTGCACCGATAGCTAGAATTGAGGCAGTCAGATTATTCTTGGCTTTTGCAGCACACAAGAACTACAAAGTTAATCAAATGGACATTAAATGTGCATTTCTAAATGGAGATCTTGAAGAAGAAGTTTACATTGAACAACCAGATGGATTTTCTTTGATAGAAAACAAAGATATGGTCTGTAGGTTAAGGAAAGCCTTGTATGGTTTGAAGCAAGCTCCAAGAGCTTGGTATGCAAGGTTAGATAAGTATGTTTTGAAGATTGGTTTTTGTAAAGGTAATGCAGACAAAAATTTATATTACTTGGTTCTAGAAGTTTTTGTTGATGATATAATAGGAGAAGATGGATTATGTGAAGACTTTTCTATTAAAATGCAGCAAGAATTTGAAATGTCTATGATTGGGGAAATAAAATTCTTTTTAGGATTGCAGATTTTAGAAACTAATAAAGGTATATTCTTGAGTCAATCTAAGTAGTTGAAGGAGTTACTAAAGAAATTTGGGATGGAAAACTCTAAATCGATAAGCACACCTATGACTACAAATGACAAATTATCATTAAGAGATGAATCTACACCTATTAACCCAACTAGGTATAAATCTATGATAGAAGGTTTACTATATTTAACACAAACAAGACCTGATATCATGAATGCAGTATGTATTGTTTCAAGATTTCAGAGTAATCCTAGAGAAAATCATGAATCAGCAGTAAAAAGGATTTTTCAGTACTTACAAGGCACTACAAATCTTGGATTATGGTATCCTAGAGATGAAAACTTTGAATTATATGGATACACAGATGCAAATTGGGAAGGAGATGTAAATGATAGGAAAAGCACCATAGGTGGAGCATTCTTTCTTGGAAGTAGGCTAATTTCTTGGTTGAGCAAGAAACAAAGTTCTACATCTTTATCAATAGCTGAATCAAAATATGTTGCAACAACAACAAACTATACACAGGTATTATGGCTTAAACAAATGTTGAAGGACATAAAGGTAAAATGAAAGGAACCTATAACTATCTATTGTGATAACACTACAGCAATTGATATATCTTAGAACCTGGTATTACACTCTAAAACCAAACATGTTTCTATAAAACTGAATTTTCTAAGGGAAAATGTTGAAGCAAAAGAAATAAAATTGGTTTATGTGAATACAAAAGAGCAGATCGCAGATATTTTTACTAAACCTCTGCCTAAGGAGACTTTTGAATATCTCAGAGACCAGCTTCGGGTCATACCCCCACTGGTAGAGACTTAGGAAGTTGATATTTGTCATCAACCGACAGAATTAACAAGAGAAAAGTTTTACTCCGATATTTGATGAGGAAGCTACTTCTCAGGGAGAGTAGTTGGTATACTGTATTGGTTGGTATTTTGTAAATATTTCCATTACTTTGGCATTTGATGTCAAAGGGGGAGAGATTGGTACATGGAAAAATACAGGAAAAACACAAGGAAGACACATGTTACTCTCAAGGGGAGAGATTTTTACTTTGAGGAGAGACTATTCATATGTAAATTTTGATTTTGGTATTTGGCACTTTGATGGTTTTTCCATCTTGTGTTGCCATCAATGCCAAAGGGGGAGATTGTTGGTATTTTGGTATGGTTTTGTCATTTATGTCAACACCTACTAAACACTATCAACTCTGGCACTTTGGAGAATCAACAACATTCACCGACAAACAAATGACTCATACACAATCATTGATATCTGGTACACCGATAGGATATAATGTTCATTGACAGTTGGAATGGAATTGAAAACACATAGTTATGATGAAGACATCGTTTGGACACTTTGTCCTAAAGATTTGTTTATTGGCATAGTTGTATTTGCATATTTGCTATTACCAGCAAATAGGTCCAGGTTATACACCGACAGGCTTATCTTTTCCACATCAACATGGCACACTATGAAGATGACTTATTATTGTTGTAAATGCATTAAGCCAACATGTTGAATCAGTTATTGCATCGGGCATTAATTTATTTGTAAATTAATTTTATTGTATTATCCTTTAGAGCCGACCTACTAAAATTGGTCTTAGGTTATGATATAAATGCAGGGTCTTATTGGTAAGATCGGATGTGGAATGTGAAAAAGAGTTGTGTGAAGGTATATGCGAGAATAAGAAGAGCTATACATGCAGACATCATTTGAAGATTGAAGAAGGGTTTTGTGAAGACAATCAGAACTATACCAGTATTGAATCTAGCATAGAAAGATGCTAATTTAGGCATTACATTCTTATTGGATTTAACAATCCAATTGTAGTAAGTGTGACTCCCATTTGTCATTGAGCAGTGAGCTCTAGGTGCTTGGTCTTTCTGCATGTGCAAACCCCATTTGTATACACTTACTACCTGCAGTAGTATCATCTGATTGTGGGTAAGGTTTCCCACTGTGGTTTTTCGCCTTACAGGGTTTCCACGTACAATTTTTGGTGTTATGTGTTGTGGATGACTTTGGTATTTTTGTTTCATGCATTAATCCTTACCGGTATTGCTATTAACTGATATAACTGCCTACCGGCATAAAAGACTGGTTTACTGGTAGAAAGTATTAAAGTTGTTTAAGTTGTTTTTGGTTTAAATTTATTAGACAACTGATTCACCCCCCCTCCCCTCTCAGTTGTCTCCGAGACCTAACATAACACACATATTTTTCACATGGAAACCCAAATGGGAAAAACCACGATGGGGATGAATACCCACAAGCTTGTTTTGAACTCTTTTGAAGCTCGCCTTGTTAGGAGCCTAGTCTGGTTAAAGACTACAAAAAAGGTTCTGTTAGGAACCAATTCTATTACAGATCACACAGTTAAGGGATGGCTATATACCCTGTTAAAGGTTGAAACCCTATTAAAGGTTACCTCGCTAGAGGATTTAAAGAACTCAATGATCTTGAGTCACCTGGTTACAGGTTTTACAATAAGCCTATTAAAGATACCAAATAAAGGGATTTTCTATTTGTTGAAATGATTAGAAGACAACAGGAAAAACTACGATATGATAACAACACTATATGCCAAGGCAAATCCTTTTCATATCCTCTACTCTGCAATCACACTCTACAATTTCCCTCTTATTGGTCTGGTAAGTATCAAGTATCTCTTCACTTGGATATATACACACAACATTTGCCAACAAATTTTCAATAACAAACATCATCAACCTTATAGACAATAGATAGGTTAGTAACATAAACCCTAAACCCTAAGCATCTTAGGTTTACAACGCAAGCGGTCCAATCTTGACCTTCCAAATATATTGCATAGAGCATTACAATTTCAAAAAAATCACAAGACAATCTCCATCGTTCATTGATCACCACACATGGGAATCAGTAACCCATCACACTCTCTTCTCATACCACTAAGAAGAATGATCATTCCCGAGGTAGACTTCAAACGCGGTCGATCTTCTTATGCCTCAATCCTTCACACGCACAAAGCTGACATCACACCTTGATCACATCTTTTAGCTAACTCATCATAGAGTATCATCTGTTCATCGCACAAGATGAATCACCAAACCGATAACCATAGAGTTGAGGCTACCAACCGGTAATCACACTTAGTGAAACCCCAACACTGGTTCATTGAATCTCCTCATGCCTCTTCATACCGGTTCATGAAATTCTTCCAATCTACACACCGAATCACTTACACTTATTTGAAATCAATGACAACATACATTATCATCATATCAACATGTCGGTTCATCATATGCAAATGATATCCAACACCAGTAACCCTAACTGATGGAGCTTGGTGAATCGATTATGTTAATCTATGATCGAATGGTGATTAGAGATGATTATACCATGTATGCATGATGCACGTGATGAGTTTCAAAGTGGTTTTGGTACGTAGAGGTAACTATTTTATCTTGGGAATGAGCATATGCATAGCATGAAGTGAAACTGTGTGATGAGTTACGGGATTCGATGAGCGGTCGAAGTTGTCTTGAAAAATGTACAGATGATTTCTATGTAATCCAATGGTCATGTTTGAACCGATTTGTTTGTAATATATATGAGATCTTAGGTTTTGTGCTAAGTTATTGACCTATATTATTTTTTTATAAGGTCGATGAGTTGTTTTGTAATAGTGTTGGCAATTTCCTTAAGTGTGGTAGTGAGACTGTTGCTGAACCAAAAGGAGTGTCTGTAGAATGTTTGAAAGAAGTGTTGTTCTCAATTTTATCTTGGCCAAAATCATGAGGCAACCCTATGAAACTGGTCCGTTTCATACCTCATGGTCTCTGGGAGAGCATAATCGACTTGGTCGGTTAGTTCGTTTTGTTCTTTGCTTTCCATTTTTATCGTTTTCCTTGTTTCTTAAGTTTGCAGTTTTCCTTGCAGTTCGGACTTTAAAGTTTGAACTGCATGGTTTCCTTGTTACGAATACACTTCAGACTTTAAATTATGGTATGTATTTGTAGTTTGTTTTAGTTTGTATTTCGGACTTTAAAGTCCAAACTACGTGTGGTCTTAACCTGCAGATCGGGCTTTAAAGTATGAACTACAGTTTGTTTTAGCATGCACTGCAGGTGTTTTGTCCTGGCTTGCATGTTGGACTTTAAATTCAGACGTGCAAGTGTCCCTGGCTTGCATATCGGACTTTAAAGCCCGACATGCAACTTTGTGTTGTATTAATGCTGCATTAATTGCTATTTTGGTTTGTTAAAAAAGCTTTTTAAAATTAATTTTTACGTTTTGGGTTTTCATTGTGGTTTGTCTTCTTCTCTGTGCGCCCTCCTCTACTTTTACTCATCGTAATTCAGATTTTCCTTGCTCTATTGTTTGATATTTTTCCATCATCAGCGAAGCGGAATAGGTAGGGTTTGTGTTTCTTTTTGTGTTTCTGGGTTTCTTTTTTGGGTTTGCATCTTGTTTTTTTTCGTTTTTGTTTTTGTTTTTGTTTGTCTTTTGTAGACTTCTCTCTGGAGGGCAATCGGGTTTTGTAGTCCGATTGCCTCCCTTGTTTCAGAGGACAATTGGACTTTAAAACCCGATTGCCCTCCGGAGCCCCCTTTCTAAAGCTACATACCGGACTTTAAAGTCCGGTGTGCAGCTGAAGATGAGTCCTTCCGCATATCGGATTTTAAAGTTTGATATGTATCGAACTTTAAAATCCGATATGTGGAGGGGAGTAGGTTGACATGTCAACCAGTTTTCTTTCCCCTTAGTAAGCACATCGGACTTTAAAGTCCAATGTGCCTTTAAATCTTTTCTAGGAAGCACATCGGACTTTAAAGTCCGATGTGCTTTTTTGAAGTTTTTCCCAAGATTGACACATCAGACTTTAAAGTCTGATGTGTTGATAACCCTTTAACAAGATTGCACATCAGACTTTAAAGTTCGATGAGCATATCAAGGTGTTTTTATTTTCACTTTGGACTTTAAAGTCCGATGTGCAATTTTTGTTCTCAAAAGAGCAGGTTGGACTTTTCTCCCCGACCTGCTGTTTTTGACAGTTTTACTCCTAAGCCTGTTTTGAGTCCCGTTTTTCGATCCATTTGAGAAAAATTGATTTTGATAATGATGAATAGCTAATCATCAGTATTGAATGCAGTCATCATGCACGAATGTCAAATCCCTCCTACAAAAAGCCCAAGTCTTCCTCAAGACAACCTTCTCCAAGTAAAGCATCATCATAAAAGATGAAATACAAGTGCGATAGGTACTTGACTCTGTACCCAAAGAGTTCAGTGGACTCAAATATTTAGGAGATCATGGACATATAAATTGGGCATGTTGATATGCAAGAATTTGTTGACCGAGTTCAAAGGGCTCTAGCATGTCTAACCAATTTCATCAAATTTGAGCTGCATAAGTATGCATCTTTCCTAGTTGTGGCTCATGATCCTGAATTTGTACTGGCAGTAGCTGATCACTTTGACCCAAGCACAAGGAAAGTAAAATATGATGATCAGAATATCATCATGACCCTAGACAGTGTATTCTTTTATAGTATCTTCAAAGGTTCACCAGTTGAACAAGTAGCTGATATTTCTCAAGAGAGTGCTCAAGAGTACTATGAGAAACATGAGCATAGATGCAAAAAGGTGATCAATACTATTTATCTCTCTGTTGCAAGAAGTTCCCTCATCTCACGATGGCCTAAGTCCTTCCATAGGAGTGATTTTAATGAGGAATATAACGACATGGCCACCATGTTATCTAGAGTGAGAGGATTAAAGGACTCTCATTATTTTCAAAGCTGGATGTCATATTATATAAATATAATCAGAAAGGGAGCTGCAAGAATCGATTGCGGAGAGTAGGTCAGTGATGCTCTTTGTGTTCAATTGAAAGAGGTCAAGGTGACACTGAAGTTTTACATGACCTCGTATCTGGTTTACGCAGCTGCTTCAATGAGGAAATATCCAGGCTTGTCTACCAAGGGTGACAGAAGAGTGGTGCCCATTTGGGAGTACTATGACCAGTTGACAATCAAGAATCAAGTTAATCATTACAGAAGGGATAATGACGGCTTCTTCGATGTATGGAAGTGCATTTTGTGTGTGTGAAAAAGTGTAACTGTAACTGCAAGCACAACACTTCAATTAAGTCATTATATGCATGGTTAATAATCAATAATCAATAAGTAAAAAACCATAACAAAGTGACTAATTGCCTTCTAAAAGATGCGAGTATAAGATTTCTCTCAGATTGTTATAAGCAATACCAGTGACTAGACTACACCAAGACAAAGGATTTAATCTATATTATATTTAACTATACAGATGCAAGATGGATGAATAATTCAAGCAAATAATCAATTCAAATAATGATGGATGCAAGCAATAATGGATGTAAAAAATAATCTAACAAACACAATAATCTTCAATGACTCCAGAGTGAAATTAGCATGATAATAATCTCCAAGCGTGTTCTCAAAAATCTCTGGGGTAAATTGGAATGAGGACTGAAGACTGAATTTATAGAGAATTGCAAGAGAAAAAGCTCAATTTAGGATTAATTGAAAATAATTGAGAAATCATGTTTAGTTAACCTTGAGATAGATTCCAATTATAGCTTAATTGTAAAGCATTCAAATTAGAAGTCCAAGTTGCATTGGAAATAATAATAAATTAATTCCATGCATTTGTGATAAAAATAGATAATTCCATGCATATATTTGATTTATTCAAGAAAAAGGTCTTTTCAATGCAACTGAACTTCTTTTTCTAAAAAGCTTTGAGTTCCAATTTTAGAGAATAATTCAATAATTCAATTTAATTGCTTTTCTGATTTCAAATTCTAAATTTAGAAAAAGAAATAATATCTGAAGTTTGATTTCTCTCTCAATTGAATTTTTTTTTATTTTTTTATTTCAATTCAGCTATTTGTTTGTAATTAATTCATCTTTTGTAATAAATTAATTCCTTTCCATGATTAAAATGGAAAATTTATTAATTAATTAAATATGCAAGGATATTTAATAAATTAAAATGGGATAATTGATCAAAATGATATTATTGGAAATGATTCAATTAATTAAATAAATATTTAATTAATATTGAGTAGTTGATTTGCCATGTGATATTTGATTATTGGAAAATTAATAATGTGCTCAAGATTGATTTAATTGCCTTTGGTTAGGACCTTGGTGATGTTGTCGAGATTAGGGGCCCATGGTTTAGATGACCATTTTTAGCGTATTACATTTCCCCTCTTTGAATTAATGTGCGAGCAGCGTGTTGGTTCAAAGAATGTGTTATGTCTAGGAGATGCTAGTTCTGAACTTGATTGATCACGAACTAGATTAAGAGCAAGGTGTTTAGCTTGATTCGAAGTGACAAAGCTGAATGAAGTCTGATTAAAGCAATATCGATCCCGAACTTGATTTAACTGAGGATTGATAGAAAACAAAAGATACCGAACTTGAACTTGATTGATCAAGAAGCGGATCTTACTGATCTAGAACTTGATTGAACTTAGATGCAGTGAGTAATGATAAAAATTGATCTTGAACTTGATTGATCAAGACACTATGAGCGAAGAATAAACTATCCAGCTTGATCAAGAAATGAATACTGAACACCTGCTTAGTTTGAGTGTGATCAAAGATACACTTTAAACTTTTGATTGAGTTTAAATGAATAATCAGTTTGATTTGAAGCGATGAAACTGATTAATGTTAAGAGATTAATTCAGATGAAAGACAAATATCAGCTTGATTTGAAGTGATGAAACTTAGATGCCCCTAGTGATTGATTTGATTCAGACGATCAAGAGATCTCAACTTGATGTGAAGCGATGAAGCTGAGATGCCCCTTAGCAATAAGAATTGATTTTCTTTAGTTGAAAAGATTTTGCTCGACTTTTGATGAAGATTTGAAAAAAATTTCTCGACTATGAGACGTGAAGTCATAAGATCGTGAGTATGCCCCCTCGGGAGTGAAATCGAAAGATAATGAGGGTATATGATTATAGGAAAGTATGTGGCAAAAATAAGTTATTTGAGCATAAATTGATTCTGAGGAATATTTAAAATTTTGGCATTGATTGATGAGGAATTGAGTGCAAAGTTGATTTTTTAGAGTTGATGTGTATAATGAAATTGAATTAAGATTCAGCATTGAAATTGAGTGCAATTTGAAGAAAGAATGAGAATTTGATAAAAAGAGCGCTAAGTCATCCAAATTATGAAATTGAGTAGCAAAATGATCTCGAATTTTGATTTTGATCCTGAAAATGGAATCAGAACAGGCAAATTAGCTAAGGGTACAATTTTCATGTCCATTGGAGCAAGTTGAAAAATTAGGTTTTTGGCTATATGTGAGATGAAAGTGTCATTTTCAAATCATTTTAACCCTCCAAGTTTGAAAATTCAAAAAGCCTTCTGTGAGAAAAATGGTGGTCCCTACTCGTTAGCATCAATTCGAGCGCCAAAGAAGACATAATCGACCCCGAAACTATGAGCCAACGGTAAGTGATCGATATTAAGCCTCTTTATGTTTTCAATTTTGAATTTTTTTTGTTCATTTTTTAAGTTTTTCGCATGTGTGGGGTCGGGTTTCACGTTTTATCATGCGAGACAGGATCCTGTCTCGTACGAGTAACTGGCAAAATTTCTTTTTTCATTTCAGACAATAGAGTTGTCATTCGAGACGCACCCTTTGATCGTACGATAGGTCTGTTAAAAGACCATTTTGTTGTGCGACACCTAATAGTTTATCGTTTGGGGTTGTTTTGTCGTACGAGAGCCATTCTTGACTCATATCCCTTTCTGTGTTTTGTCGTTCAGGAAACAGTGAGAATTTTTGAGGGTCTAAACTTGAAAATTTGATTTTGCATTTGACTTAGTTGGATTTTCTTGATGTTTTACTTCTCTTGTAGGCTCATTTAGAATGTTGTCTGATGCATCTTTGTTGGTTTTTTGCAGGTTCGATTACCTCTTGTGTTGTTTAGATGTGTTTATCCTCCCACTATGGCATTAGTTCAACATTTATCTGAGGTTGAGCAGGCTCATGTTGACTTGTGCTGGTTGACTCATCTATTGAGATTACTTGATATCTGTGTAAACCACGGAATGCTCACGATATTGGTAAAGCATTTTCATTCAGAGCGTAATACGTTTCATCTACCAGTGGGGGAGTTGACTATCACTCCCGAGGATATATATAGGATCCTCTATATCCCTTTTGTTGGGGATAAGGTGGATTATGATTTAGGGCACCTTCCAGGATTACAGGTAGTTAGGAACGTATTCAGGGATCCAGACATTTTGACTCGTTCCATGAGTTGGGACATACTTATGAGCAGGTATAGTGAGGAGTATCCTCTGGCATGTGTTCTAGCAGGGTTCACTAGTTGCTTTCTGATGTTGGACAGAGGGCAGTAGGGTTTCCAGTGCGGATGGGGCCGGATGCTAAAGAGGTTGATAGAGACCCCTCAGAGACTTGGTTGGGGCTCTTATTTATTAGTCCACATGTATCGAGAGATGCATGAGATCATTTATAGAGATGGGCAGAGCATGGTCGCGGGTGTGTACATTTTGCAGGTGTGGGCTTGGGAGCACCTTCCCATTTGTCAGCCGATAGTAGATGACAATAGATAGCTCAGGCAGGTGATCATATATAGGTTGCCGGATATATTACGCAGCCCCATCTAGGCAAGACAGATTTTTAGCGACGTCAGCTTGATGACTTGATAGCTATTGTCTGGAGACCATACAGAGACTTAGAGCCATGGGATGACTAGCGGATGGTTTGTAGGGACCCTTTTGTTATGCGCCCTCTAATTGGGAGATCACAGACTATTGTGGAGTGATTCATCATGTCTTGAGTGATGAGGCAGTATGGCCAGCCTCAAGGGATCTCGTAGGAGTAAATAACTTATGCTCGGTATGCAGATGAGGAGAGATAGGGATGGTCTCCATGGTTATCATACACTTTAGCGATGCAAGAGTTGATAGGGTTACACCGCCTGAGGTGGGATTACCTAGATGATGTATTGCCCCAGTATAGAGATTATTTTCAGCAGCATCCATTCCCTCGATTCACAGATCTGAGTGAGCAGGCTCCTCATATTGAGGATGTGGAGGATGATGCCCCCGTACTGGCATAGGGATAGGGCCATAGGCACAGAGAGCTGAGGCTCCACGATGGACTGGTGGTGATCCTGGTGCTAGCAGTAGTAGGGTGCCAGTTGAAATTGGACAACAAAGGGGTGAGGGTGGATACCCTAGGAGAGTAGGGGTGAGATTGGGTGGGACTGAGGAGGAGCAAGCAGCTTCAAGGAAGGTCCAGTAGCGACGGGATGAGCAGGGTGGAGCCACAGGTGGAGATGGTGATGGAGATGGTGGCGGAGAGCCTGTGAGAGAGCAGGGGGCTGACATGGGACAGTCGATGAGAGAACATCTTGCAGAGCTGCAGTAACAGTTGACAGTGGCTCAGACTCAACTGGTGGGGCGAGACTGACAACTTGCTGAGGTGAGGGTGGACCAAAATCACCAGATCGCATCTTTGAGAGCAGAGTCGAGAGCAGAGATAGAGGCTTTGCGACAGGAGGTCCTTCTTCAGAGTAGTAGAGCAGCCTACTATGTGGCAGCATATAGTGTCACAGTTCCTATTGCGCAGTAGGTGATACCCTACTCACAATATATGGCATGATCAGAGGGAGCTCAAGCACCTCATCAGGATGTCGAGCATTAGGCTCCTCCTCCTCCACCAGGCGATGAGGGAGAGGGTGCTAGCTAGATTATTTCTTTTTGTAGCTGGGATATTTTTTGTAGACACGCCCATTTTTTTGTATCCTATACAATTCTTTCTCCAATGGGAGTTTGTATATGTCATTCAACATTATTTTGTACTCTTAGACTTGACATGATATATATATATATATATATGAGATCCGATTTGACTTCATCGTACTTGTGTTTATTGGCTTATAAGATATCTTTTATATGCTTTATTCTACATGTATGCATTTTTTTTTTGAATATGAATGTATGTAATGCAAATGATTATTGATGTCTATTTTTTTTCTTTTCATATGGACACAAATGAATGAGTATGAGTAATATGAATAATGCAATGTTTTCATTTTTCTATGCAATAAGATGAATGCAAATGAGTAATAATGAAATGTATGAAGCTATATTAAATGTTATGTATGCAACTAAACATCTCAAAACACAAGTACTCAATCGAAGAAATGATGATAAATAGACCACTTAGCGTAAGAAATGATGATGCTTTCAGCTCTCACTCAGAAGATAAAGAGATTATTACCATACCGAAATCACTCTAAATTCACAAAAATGCAAAATGATATGCAAAATGCAACTTAAACCTAGTCACTGGATTTAAAATACTTAAGATTCATCACTGAGCATAACCAACACAATAGGCAGGTTAGAGTTCCTTTCTTTTTCAATGTGCAATATTAATTATCTTGTCCACAATGACCCTTTTTTCGTTCATATCCTTTGGACAAATTTCGTAGGGAACCGAATTGCATCATAATGAAATTCCTTCAAAACAAACAAAGAAATGATATGGACCTCCCTGTAGTATACAAATTAGCGGAGTCGAGATATGTGAGGCGATTTCACCTTGATGTGAAGGCTCTTATCATAGACACCTAGCTAATTTATATGTTTCCAGATCATCGAGATCATTCCTACAAGCAGAAAACAAAGAAAATATTATGCCCCCAATCCTTGCTCCTCTTAGTCACAATAGACTTCCTCGAGTTACTCAGAGGGACAATAATCAAAATTCAATATAAAAGATAGTATACAAAGAAAATTTTCATTCATAGCTCAAACTATTTAGTGATTGTTTTCCATTATGTTGTTTTCCTTGTTTAGTTAGTGATAAAAACTCATTGGTAGTTAGGAGACAGGTGACTGACTTGGAGTGGACAACCAGGTTTCGCTGATGGAAAAATGACTTGGTTGACACTGCTTAAGATATGTAATGTGCTCTATTGAGTAACCTAAGACTAGGACGATTACTTTCAAGTCATGAGGGTTCCAATGAAACAAGATGTCATGAAAGTGACTGAAAAATATGTACAGGCTAAAGCAAAGATGCATGAAAGCGGGAAATGCCAACGTTGCGTTGATAGATGGAGCACTTGAGTACAAGAGGCGCCTATTTGCTAGGTTTTCACCTACTTGGCAGAGATTGATTTTTTTTTTTTACCAAGGTGCCTTTTTACTAGGTTTTCACCAGGGCATTTTCTCTCTTTATATATATATATATATTTTTATTTTTTTTTATTTTTTATTTTTTAAATTTCTTTTTTGATTTTTTTTTTCTTTTTTCAGGACTTTTTATAATTTTTAGGATTTTTTTTCAGAACTTTTTCAGCTATATCAATTGATGGCACAAAGAATGCTAAGCAAAGAATTTCTTCAAGTGGATGGTGTTAATCGGTTCACGGAGTTGTTCTCCTTCCGAATTTGAGAGTTGATAGGCACCTGAGCTGTATGTTGTAGTAACAATGTAGGGACCCAACCAGTTGGGTTCAAACTTCCCTTTATTATCATGAAATTGTTGATTTTTGGGATTCTCTCTCAAAACTAGGTCACCAACTTGAAATTCTCTTTGTCAAACTTTCTTGTTATATCCTCTGGACATGCTCTTCTGATACACTCTAAGATGATCAAACGCCACTTGCCGACGCTCATCCAACAATTCAAGTTGTTGCAATCTATATATTCTATGATCTTCATCAGTAACAAGACCTTGCAAAGAAACTCTTAGAGATGGTATTTCTACTTCAATAGGTAATACTGCTTCAGACACGTACACCAAAGAGAAAGGTGTAGCCCCAGTGGGTGTTCCGATACTTGTTCTATAAGCCCATAGTGCAAGATTGAGCTGCAGATGCCAATCCTTCCCAGACTTGTTCATTATTCTGTGCAAGATAGTCAGTAGGTTTTTGTTAGATGCCTCAGCTTGTCCATTACCTTGAGGGTAATATACTGATGACCAATGTTGCTTTATTTTGAATTTCTCATAAAGCTCGTCCAGATCTTTATTCTTGAATTGTCCTCCATTATCAGTCATGATAGATGAAGGTATCCCATGCCTGCAAATGATATAGTTTAGGATGAACAAGGCGACTTGTTTACCAGCTGCTTTGATGAGTAGACCTACCTCTACCCACTTGGTGAAATACTCAGTGGCAGTTATGATGAATTTATGTCCGTTGGATGAAGCCAGATATATTTGACCAATGAGATCAAAGGCCCATTGCTGAAAAGGCCAGTGTGTTATAAATGGTATGAGGTCCCTTGCTGGGGCATGTATGAGATTTCCATGAAGCTGACATTTCTCACAAGTCTTAGCAAATTTGATGGTGTCTTTTTCCATGTTTGGCCAGTAGTAGCTAGCCCATAATAGTTTCCGAGCTAAAGTAAAACCATTCGAATGAGATCCACAAATACCTTCATGAACTTCCGATTATGCATGTTTAGATTATTCAGTTTCTAGACATCTAAGCAATGTACCATCCAAACCTCATCTAAATAAATCATTAGCTATGATAACATATCGCAAAGCGTTGCGATTTAGGTTTCTTTTCTTATTTTGGGTAAGATTTCCAGGGATAATTTGGTTGCATAGATAGGAATAGATGTGGTTGTATTGGGATGAGTCATGTCCAATAATAGAATAGACTATTTGGGTCTCAGGAGAATCATAAGTGGGGTAATATAACTCTTCCACTAGGAAATCAAAGCAAAAATTGGACTCCTGTAGCTCAGGTATAGATGCCAAGGTAGCCATAGCATCTGCTGCTCTGTTCACTGATCTAGGAATCTGTTGGAATGATACAAAAGCAAAATACTTCTTAAGATCGTCAACCATCCTCTTGTAAGGCATCAATTTCTCATCTCAAGTCTGATATGTATTGTTGATTTGATTGATGACCAGCTGAGAATCTCCATAGATATGTAATTCAACAACCTTCCATTCAGTAGCTAGTTTTATCCCATTCACCAAAGCTTCATATTCTGTAATGTTGTTTGTGTAGGGAAACAAAATCTTGTAAGACTTTGGGATTGAATACTTCTAAGGAGTAATAAATAATATACTAGCACCTAAACCATTTTGAGTAAAGGAACCATTGAAGAACATCTTCCAGGGTTGTTGAGTAAGGTGCATTATAGATTCATCTGGAAACTCTATATGAAGCGGTTGAGTATCCTCAAGTGGAGCTTCAACAAGTTGATCAGCAATTACCTATCCTTTTATGGCTTTTCGTTCCACATATTCAATGTCAAACTCTGTAAGGATCATTACCCATTTTGCCAATCTTCCTGTAATTGTTGCTTTATTAAGAAGATACTTGAGTGGATTGATTTTGGCCACCAGCTTGACTGAATGTGCTAGCATGTAGTGCCTCAGTTTCTGTGATGCAAAGACTAATGCCAAGCATGCTTTTTCTATTATACTATAGTTCATTTCATAAGATACCAATGTCATGCTGATGTAATAAATAGCTCATTCCTTTTTGTTGTCATCATGTTGCGCCAGAAGTGCCCCCAGTGATGAATCAGTTGCGGATATATATAAGATTAGTGGTTTACCCTAAAGAGGTGGCATCAATATCAATGGATTAGACAGGTACTCTTTTATCTGTTGAAGATGTTGTTCACACTGCCGATCCCAGTTGTATATTATTCCTTTCCTCAATACCTTTGTGAAAGGTTGAGCTTTGTCTGCTAGCTGAGAAATGAATCTTCTAATGGATTGGAGACGTCCCTGTAGACTTCTCATTTGGCTGATGTTCTTTGGAGGTGACATTTCTATTATAGCTTGGACCTTCTTAGGATCAACCTTGATTTTCTTCTTTGAAATGATGTAGCCAAGTAGTTTACCAGATGTCACTCCGAATGCACATTTCTTTGGATTTAATCAGAGCTTGAACTTTTCAATTCTGTCAAGTATAGGACCTAACTCTTGAATATGCATTGATCTTTTCATAGTCTTCACTAAGGTGTCATCAACATAATCTTCCATATTCTTATGCATCATGTCATGAAAGATAGTTGTAACTACTCTTTGATAGGTCGCCCTGGCATTCTTTAGCCCAAATGGTATAACGTTCCAGCAAAAGGTTCACCATGCACAAGTGAAAGCTGTCTTTTCTTGATCTCCAGGAGCTATTTTGATTTGATTATATCCAAAGAATCCATCCATTAGTGAGTACATTTCATACCCAGCAGTCATGTCGACTATCATATCAATATTTGGTAATGGAAAGTCATCTTTCGGACATGCTTTGTTAAGATCTCTAAAGTCAGCGCAAAATCTGATAGATTTGTCTGTATTTGACATAGGTACTATGTTTGAAATCCATTCAGCATAATCTATAGCTGTAATGAATCTAGCTTTGAGCAGTTTTTCTAGTTCAGCCTTGACCAATAATGCTACATGCGGGTGCATGTTACAGAGTTTTTGCTTAACTAGTTTTACTCTAGGTGTGATTGAAAGATGGTGCATAATGAGATCAGGATCCAAGCCTGGCATATCAGAGTATGTCCATGCAAAGTTTATTTTCTTTTCTAAGAACAGCTGAGTGAACTCCTTCAATTCTTCTGCTGATAGTGATTGAGCTACATGAATGATATGTGGTATCTCTTGACTCCCAATGTTCACTAGTTGAGTTGGTTCAATCAATATGGAGGACCTTTCCTAAAAATGACTTGGTAGTATATCAAGTATCTCACCTTTAAGCGCCTCAGAGAGGTTTTCACCTTTAGGTACATCCTTTATTTTCTCTTTTTTAGATTTTGACACCGCCACAATGTGGTTTTCGCCATTAGATCTTTTATTTTTATTTTTCTTGTTTTTGCGACTAAGATACTTGATATCCGCTTCAGTCATATTTTCACTCTGTTCACTGGTGGAAGAGTCTATAGGTTCGACTGCATTGAGATAATAGGCTAATGTATAGTCATTGGCAAAAGTAGGTATATTCATGGGTTGGTTCTGTAAAGTACAATCAATCAATTCGAGATGTACTAAAGATAAATTTTGGATAGGTTCAAGAGCGTTCATGGTATCATTATCATAGTTGCAGATCAAAAAGTCAAGTTCCAGAATGATACCTTGCGTAAGTGTCTCGAGACCAGGAAGAGTCAAATCATGCTTATTAAAGTTCATGTTAATATTTAATCGATCTAATCTGATAGACATATTTGTAACATCGTTCACTACACCAGACTAGATTTCATATCGTGGTTTAACCATAATAAGACTAGTAGGCAAATTTTTATTGTTTGTATCAGATGATTCAGAATTTGAGGCTGAGTAGATATTGTCTTGAATAGGACTGTCATCAGAGTCATCGGATGAAGTTTCCAAGCCTCCTTCAGGTGATTTAGTAAGCATATGTATGGTATCAATGCCAACATCTTTAATACTGCAAGTTCCTTCATGTTGTGGTTCATTTGTCATTTGTATCTGACACACTTGTTGACATGATCTTTCTTTTTCTGTGACTTGTTGTCATCTACTCCATTCAGCTTCTTCTAGACTGATAACTGGCTCTTGTTTTGTAGCTTCCAACTCTTCTTGTGTAGTGCTATACCTGAATTGTTCTGTTTTAGGATAAGGGCACATAGATGAGAAGCTTTTTGGTATTCTCCCTTCTTTCAATCCTTGTTCATAATTTTCTTGTCTCCTTTGTCTAATTTCCTATATTTCTTTCTCTAGTTTTATGCGCATCAGCTCTTGAGTATCATCTATGACACTGCTAGATTCTTCTGAAGTTCCTGTAGTGGATGTGTTTGAAAGATAGTCAAGACCCCATTCATACTCATTTGAATTAGTCTCTGAATCGTCTACTTGCTTCCTACCAGTATATGTGATTGGAACTTTTAATGGTGCAAATAATTCTTTGATTCTTACTACTTCATCTCTTATATCCTCATGGACCTCAACTTCCTGTATTATTGTAGTTGATACCATCGAAGCCTGAGCACTGATTATTTCTTCTTTCTTGACTGTCAATTCGTCTTTCTCTTTTGTACACTCTGCTTTTGTTTGTTTATGATCTACTTTGTGTAATGTTGAGGGCGATATCCTTTTGGGGCACTTAGACTTAGAAACATGTTTTTGGTCTGATGTATTTTTCGGATTGTATCCCAGTCCAGCCTTATCATTTGTGGATTTGGTTTGTAGCTGAATTGGTTCAGTAATACCTTCTTTTTGTTTTCCCAAAGGACTAGTACCTAAGTACCCCATGCGCTGAATCATTTTGTAACCAGGAACATATTGGTTTGAGGAAATCTCACAATGTCGTACCTCCTCATTTTGACTATCCTCCTTAAAGAGCCAGTTAAGAACAACATCCTCTTCTATTCAATCCACCAAGGAGGTAGAAGACTGTATAAAGAGACCATCATATATGGTATTCGGAGCTGAAGTTTGTGTTCTCATAGCCTCTGATGGTTTGCCCAGCTGTTTTGGTGATGGAGGGAGAGAAACTAATGAAAGTACCGGTTCTATCTTGTAGCCATCCATGCCAGTATTTGTAATCTTCAATCTCTTTTCTAAGTCTTTCTTCAGTGCTACCCTATTATGAGGCACAAAATTATCTGCACCTTTTGTCAATTCATTATAGATGACATTTGTATCAGTAGGAATACTGACTTCAGCCCCATTATAAGGAAACTTTAAACATTGGTGATATGTTGATGGTACTGCCTTCATTTCATGAATCCACGACCTGCCCAGTAAAATATTGTATGATAATGGAATATCAAGAACCTAGAAAAGGACATCTCTCTCTACCAGTCCCACTCTGATTGGTAATGATACTAGACCTTTGTAGGTCCTTTCTTCCTCATCATAGGCTTTTATTGTTATTTTCTTTTTGGGATCAATAAAATTTTCAGAGAATCCTAGTTGTGTAAGCAGATGATAAGTATAGATATTCAACCCCGCGCCTCCATCTATCAAAACACGTTTGACTTTGTGTTTGTGGATTATGGTTTGAATATGCAATGGCTGGTTATGTGGATGATTTAATGAATTGTCATCTTCTTCAGAGAAGGTCAAATAGTGAGGTGAAGTCAGATGACGCACCATAGACTGAAACCGATCAATGTCTAAATCTTTTGGAATGTTGGTAGTGAGCAATGCTTTATCTAGGATTTCTTTGTGAGTAGATGAGAGTTGTAGCAATTCAAAAATTGAGATTTAAGCATTTGTCCTTTTTAAATGTTCAACTACGCTATATCCAGAGGATGATGATAAAGTTAACCTTTTAAATTTGTCCAAGGTTGATTCTTTTTGTTTGTTTGGCAAGGCTATTGGGTTTGATGTTTCTTGAGCTGGGTTGGAAGAACTAGTTCCTTGGAGGGTGACTTTCTTTTGAGATTGGGTCAGAGCTCTTGCATATCGTGATTCATTTGGTTTATCTTGAACTATAATCACATTGCAATATTCTGAGTGTGAAGGCTCAATCATGTTGATAACGTTGTCCTGACTGGCATAAGTGTAATTTACTTTGGCACCTCCTTTGGTCTTTGAGGAATCACCTTGTTTGTAAATAGGCAACAGGTCTTTAAATGCTTTATGATCAACATTGGTTGGATGATTCCCAACAACAACTTTATCAGCATCTATGAGATCTTGAATCTCATGTTTTAGCTTCATGCAATTGTTTGTGTTATGACCCTTATTTCGATGGAAGTCACAATATTCATTTTCTCTCCACCATCTTGGTTTGACATCTGGATCATATGGTCTAGAGTTATCTAGAAGCATTATCAAGTTGTTTGCCAATAGAGTTTTGAAAGTGGATCCATATAATTCTTCAAGAGGTGTAAAATCACGTTTAGGTTTGGAAAGCCAAGGCTTTTCTTTGAACCATTCTTTTGCTTTTTGTGGTGGATTCTCTACGGTAGCCTCAATAACTTTAAGTGCTTGTGTACCACTAGCCAAGTTGAATATTGTGGATTTTGAGTTGGTTTTAACAGTGTCTACTACTCCATTATTAACAACATTCTTATTGTTGTCTTTGCCAAATTTCCAATACTTGTTTTTCTCTTTAGAGCTAGATCTTGTTTGTTTTTCTTTCCAAGGTGTGATATCCCCCTTCTTTATGAGCACATCTTCCATTCGAATGGTATTATCTACCATTTTGTTAAATGATGGGTGTACTTTCATTTGTATGGTATATTTTAGTTCTGTGACCAAGTTATTGACAAATATATCCATTTTCTCAAAGTCTAGAATAGGTCGTGGGTACCTAGAGAACATCTTTCTCTAGCGTTGGAGAAAAGTAAGAAGAGGTTCCCCTATTTTCTGTTAAGTATTACAAAGATTGATCATAATCACATGATGTTGAATGTTATATGAATATTGTTGTAAGAATAGTTGGATTAGTTCTTCAAATGTTTTTATTCCTTTGGGTAGACTTGAGAACCATTCCATTTCTTGACCCCCTAAACTCCTTGGGAAGAGACACATGAGGTACGTTTGATCATGCATGAACTCCATATAGGCAGCACTAAATTCCCTAACATGATCTTGAGGATCTGAGGTACCATCATATTTGTCAAATTTTGGGATTTCCACTCATGGAGGAAATGGAGGCATGTGTAGATTCTTGTCAAATGGAAAGGGACATATTGTTTCCAGAGAATATTGTTTTGGAGACTTGTCCTTATTTTTCAGTTCTGTGACCTCCATCCGCAAGGCTAGTAATTGTTTCTGTACCATGAGTATAGGTGAGTCTTCCTTTTTAGTAATGAGTGTCTGGACATCATATCTAGTAGGAAGTTTGGCACCTTGTTTTTCTAGTTCTAAGAAATAGTCTTTCTTCTCTCAGGTCATGACAGCTTTCATCATTTATCCAAAGTCTTTGTCCTTTTGACAGTCAAGGATTTCTTTTTCTGGAGATTCAGTGTCTTCGTCAGTCACACTTGATGATGAGGAATTATTATCATTTTTGGGAATATTATGGTTGTTTTTGTTTCCATCATTGTATTATGTCTCATCTATAGTGGGAGATTCAGGTTCATCAAAAACTGGTCTGCTTGATGATGACGACATGTCAGTGAGTGGATCCTTCACATAGAATGGATTATCTTGATATTTGAAGGGTTGTTCTTTGCCTTTGGCTTCTTTCTTATGAGAAATCACAGTTTGAATAGGCATTTCTATGGATTAGTGTGACCTAAAGTTGTTTGTGATGTAGAGGTCAAGATCAATTCCAGAGCTAGTTGTTCTGTTTAGAGTATTGTTTGGGAGAAACAACTGAGATTCGGTCTAGTTTTAGGAACAATCTATCCTGTATAAGACGTTTATCTAAGTTGATTCTAAGTGTAGTGTAAGATTCAGTCTGGTTTCAGGAATGATCTATCCTATATAAGACATCATCTACGTGACTTAAATTTGATAGGTAGTTGATTGAACTAGCTGAAAGGTGATCGACCAAATCATGCAACACAAATGGCAGAGGTACACTGTCTTGATCTGTTTATGCTCAGGAAAATTGATAACTAATATTATGTTCGCTGTAAATTATTTTTAGGCAAGCTTGACTATTATGTTCTGACAAAACCAGAGACTTACACGACACAGGAAGTGATCCAAGATGATAAATTATTAGACTCGTACGACTATTCATAGGATAGAGCCTAGAAATTCTGAGTTTTTTCGATTGCTGAGTATGATACTTGAGTATGACCAATTCTGAGATGGACTAATTTTAGACCAGGATACACTAGTTTTGAACAAAATTTTGACTCAAAATGGACTAGTTTCTGACATGGATAGAGTTTCAACTTAGGATGGACTAGTTTCTGACATAGACAGAGTTTCAACTTAGGATGGACTAGTTTCTGACATGGATAGAGTTCCGACTTAAGATGGACTAGTTTTCTGACACGGACAGAGTTTCAACTTAGGATGGACCAGTTTCTGACACGGACAGAGTTTTGACTTAGGATGGACTAGTTTCTGACACAGACATAGTTTCAAATCACTGAGTTGTTTCTTGTCTTCTCCAATTTTTGTTTCGGGGATGAAAAACATAGAAAACAAGTAGTATGTATGGTGACTCCAATCACAGGATGCAAACCCTAAGGAATTTGGTGAGGAAAGAAAACCTTTGCTTGTAGACTCAGGTACACACCCAATAGCTAATAAAAATACGATCGTTGAGTCTCACACAATGGATTTTCAACGTCATATTATCCGACTCCAAATGCTAATGGGGGCACAAAATGACAAGTATCTTGGGAGAGTTACTATCTCTCTTGCATAAAGATTATCTCGCTTTCAGAGGTGAACTGGGTAGCTTCTAATTTTGAATTGGATTTAGTCAGGGATCCGTTCGGCGCATCGAGGTATAAACTCAATTAAGAGGTCTCCCAGCCTTGAAAACCAAGGTTTAATATACCTGAAGGTATGGAGGAGAGCTATTCCCGAGCACTGCCGTTGACTTGATTTTCATCAAATCACATTTATTTTATAGTGGGTTGGAGTACTTGGTGTTTAGCCATTCCCACTTAGGTCATTCCCCTCACACCAGCCGTAACAGCTTTTTTCAACCCCTCCGGAGGGCAGGCCTGCTAAAGATGTATAAATCTCAAACAAAGAAAAAGCCTCAAGGGTCTAGATTTCTGATTGTCTAGAAAAAGAAAAGAGCATACTCTCCTACATCTCAGAATCTTCTAAAAGCACAAAAGACAAATTTGTTCTTTAACCAGATAGCAAGTTAGGTTCCTAAAAATGAATTTAAAGAATACACGATGTTTAGTCGATTCTCCTTAGGTAACCTGCAAAGACAATGAATCAGTAGTCATATTGACTTTGTGCGACAAGCGTTCTGCAAAAAAACTGATTAGGTTGTGAAAAATTCTGAGATAGGCAGATAAATAGTCAGGGTCAGTCGTCAGAATAATCAATAAAAAATCATGAAATTTGCCTTGTAACCAGAAAATACAAAGTTGTACAACAGTATAAAAACTCATACGATACAAGATCCTAACTTGTACGAGACAGGTTTCATGTTCGTAGCACACCTGTAGTTTGTCATTCGAGCCTGTGGGAAATGTCGTATGAGATGTACAGACGAAAAATCAAAAAATCAAAAAATCTGAAATCTGGAAAATAACAAAAAACAAAGCAGTTAGTCTTGGAGGCTGAAAAATGTAGTCTTCTGCCCCACGGTGGGCACCGGAGATGTGTGTGTCAAAAAGTGTAACTATAACTGCAAGCACAACACTTCAATTAAGTCATTATATGCATGGTTAATAATCAATAAGTAAAAAACCATAACAAAGCGACTAATTTCCTTCTAAAAGATGCGAGTATAAGATTGCTCTCAGATTGTTATAAGCAATACCAGTGACTAGACTACACCAAGACGAAGGATTTAATCTATATGATATTTAACTATATGGATGCAAGATGGATGAATAATTCAAGAAAATAATCAATTCAAGAAATGATGGATGCAAGGAATAATGGATGTAAAAAATAATCTAACAAACACAATAATCTTCAATGACTCCAGAGCAAAATTAGCGTGATAATAATCTGCAAGCGTGTTCTCAAAAATATTTGGGGTAAATTGGAATGAGGGCTGAAGACTGAATTTATAGAGAATTGCAAGATTAGGATTAATTGAAAATAATTGAGAAATCATGTTTAGTTAACCTTGAGATAGATTCCAATTATAGCTTGATAAAAAAGCATTCAAATTAGAAGTCCAAGTTGCATTGGAAATAATAATAAATTAATTCCATGCATTTGTGATGAAAATAGATAATTCCATGCATATATTTGATTTATTCAAGAAAAAGGTCTTTTCAATGCAACTGATCTTCTTTTTCTGAAAAGATTTGAGTTCCAATTTTAGAGAATAATTCAATAATTCAATTTAATTGATTTTCTAATTTCAAATTCTAAATTTAGAAAAAGAAATAATATCTCAAGTTTGATTTCTCTCTCAATTCAATTATTTTTTATTGTTTTATTTCAATTCAACTCTTTGTTTGTAATTAATTCATCTTTTGTAATAAATTAATTCCTTTTCCATCATTAAAATGGAAAATTTATGAATTAATTAAATATGCAAGGATATTTAATTAATTAAAATGGGATAATTGATCAAAATGATATTATTGGAAATGATTCAATTAATTAAATAAATATTTAATTAATATTGAGTAGTTTATTTGCCATGTGATATTTGATGATTGAAGAATTAATAATGTGCTCAAGATTGATTTAATTGCCTTTGGTTAGGACCTTCGTGATGTTGTCGAGAGTAGGGGACCATGGTTTAGATGACCATTTTTAGGGTATTACATATTTTTTATAAAGGCCTGCAGAAGAGAAGAATATCAGAGGCCGCTTACAACAGGGTGTCTCATTTTGGGTGTGTATTTCTACAGTTTCCCACATTCACCTATATCCAAATTGGATGCTTCTCAGGTGAGCCCTTCATTCTTCCAAGATTCCCTTCAGACAAAATCATCCTTATGGAGCTGTGCAGACAATAGATTAGTATGCATGAGAAAGAATCACAAGCACATAAGACTGGGCTCAAATTCCTAGAGTCAATTACCAGGTATTCCATGCTAACGAATCCCAAAGCCAAAAATATGGAGGAGGAAATGCAATGGAATACCATGAGAAGATTCAAGGCCCGAACTAATTTTGATTTTTGGGGTATAAAGAGCAAACACAAAAGGACTTACACTCTTGTTTATAAGTTTGAGGATGTTTAGGAAGATTGTTAGAATGAGGAGGATATAAGAAGGATGGATTTCAGCCTCCTTACTCTAGAACAATTTGAAAATTTTGATCTAGCTAAGATCCCAATGACTATGGAAGACGTAGATGACATAGTGGACCCTATTTATTATGAGAAGAAGATTGCTGACTCCCCACTTCTACTTGTGCAATGGTCAAAGAAAGAAAGCAAATCCATTACATAGAGGATCTCTCCTATCTTAGCAAACAACAATGCTTGGTTGCTAAAAAAAATTCTTAGGATGAAACAACTTCCCACTAGTTCAGGAGATGACGACAATAGTGATGGCCCATTGGGCAAGACAACAATAGCTGAAACAAGAACAAAGAGCAGGGCATGTTCACAAGCATTATCCTCAACTCCCATGGTACAATCAAAGGGTAAAGGACCTAAAATCAAATTTACAGTTAAAGGTTCGAAGAAGGGTGAATCATAATCCGCATCACAAGAAGCAGTGGTGAAGGAACTAGAACAACCATCTTCTAGTGAAGTGGGAAAGGGAAAGGAGGTTGAAGAAGCTAAAATTCCTCAACAAGAGGAAGTAGAGGCAAAAGAAGTATCACATCTAGTTGAAGTAGATGCCTCAACTGCTTCGCAATTAGTCATCCACTCTGTTGAATTTGACTCTGATGAAGAGGATAAAGATTTTCATGAAGATGGAGATCTAAGTATGGGTATGATGCAATCAGAGACCGTTGGTCAATTTTTTTACAATAACCAAATTCTCTAATTTAGATGATATCCCTTCATCTACTTTTGAATCCACCATGATGGATTTTAATGAAACCATGCAAGATGCACTTGCAGAATAGGTTTCGGTAGATTTACCCGCCACTACTACCACCATCACAACAAATCCTCCATTGGTAAGTGCAAAAGTTACACTCATGACACCCTCAAGTCTCCCACTTGTAACTGAAGAGGTAGCAGCAACAAATGTTCCACTAGATGCCTCAATATTAGCACCATCAGTAACACTTACAACTAATCCAAGTTCCAGTCAACTTGCTCCTGAATCTTCGACCCCAAGTCAGCAAGGAGCTACTACTCCGTAATACAATCTAGAACTACCCCCTTGGATGGAAGTAGTCACCCTTAAGAGGAAAAAATAGGTAATATCTCCTGATGGATTTGACTTTGAACTTTTATTTCCTCCAAAGCCTAAGGGACCAAAAAAGCCAAAGACAGTATCTTGGGTGGTAGTAGACCCAGCTTCCAAGAGAAAATATGCTGAAGTTATGCTGCCATCATCAGACAAAGACAAAGGCAACATATAATCAGAAGATTATACCATGTAGGTCATAGAGCTCGGGGTGGAAACACATTCATGTGTGAAATTAGATTCTCAGGCAACCCTTAATTCTTTATTGAGTGTAAAGCAGAAAAATCGAACCCTAGTTGTTCTCTCCTCCCCAATCTCCAAGGAGAGAGAAGGGAGAGTCACTAGGGTTGATGGTTTTCACTTAGGAGAGACTTTACATTCAAAAGAGGGGTTGAAACCCACAAGATCCAATCCCACACAATGCAATATTGGATTCTAAATGAGTTTCAAGGGTTAAGACATCAAGGATACCCTCTTTTGTAAAGAAATGTAGATAGAAAGATTGAACTAGGAATGCATGTAAAGTAGGAAATATTCGCTTTAAAACAGAGATAGGAATATGGGATGAAGTTGCAGACCTGGAATTAGCAGTAAAATGTCGAGACGGTGCTGTTCTGCAAATTTGAGCGAAAGTTGATGGGACGATGGCGCCCGACGTGCACACGGTCCTCCAAAAAATCCGCGAAACGAAGGGGGCTCCGTTCATCTCTGCACAAGGATTCCAGATCTTCAATTACAGCTGCGTACCTGCAACCTACACGCAGAAAAGAGAGGACAATTAGGGGGTTAGAGATGAGGGGTTTGCCTTTAGGTCAAACCCCAATTTTGGAATTAACCAAGAAATGAGAATGCTGTAAATGTAAATGTTTGTAATGTAAACAAGTACTGATACCTTGTTGTAAGAATGTTTGTATTCTTACATGCGAAGGTGTAATGTATGTTGTATGTAATGTGTTGTAAGTGATGTCCTCTTCAATGGTTGAATCCTTGTCTTGAATGCAACACCTAGCCTTGAATGGAGACTTAGAATGCTCAATTGCTTGAAGGAATACTTGAATGCTTGAATGTTTGAATGTTTGAATATCGCTTTCACGCCTTTGCACACATATGTCCTCCTCTTTCTCTCCCTTTCTAGGAGAGGAAAAGTAGTTTATATACTTGTCAATTAGGGCTAATAGACTGATTTTCCCGACCTTAGGCCCACCAGGAAACATTATTTTCCAATTTGCAAACTTAAAGACCCGAAGCCCCATAAGAGACCGGGCCCAAAATAGGGCCAAGGACCAGGGCGTTGGGTGCCATGGTCCTGGGGGACCAGGGCATTGGGCACCCTAGTCCTGAAGGACCAAGGCACTGGGCACCATGGTCCCACCTCCCGGGACAACAGGGTGCAAGGAGGATCAGGCCAGGGTGCTGAGAAATGCAGTTTTTGATGTCATGAACAAGTTTCGGGGTCTCCATTCAGGTTCCGTGTTGCATCGCCATCATGAAGACCCAAATGCAGTCAAAAATGCAAGTGTCACAATTTTAGGACGCCAAATTTAGCCCCCACTTTAGCGGGAGTATAAGCGTACGCTCATACTTCCGGTAAAGTACAAGGAAACAACATTGAAAAACTTTCACCATGTCAAGGAGGCAAGATACACCAAGCCTCCAGTGGACTAAGGATCTTACAACTTCGATTGACAAAGTAAAAGGGAAGATCACGAGGGAGAACCATGACTGTCAGTAGTAAGGTTCCCTCACTATGAGTCATGCAAGAAAGATATCAAAATTTTCAAGGCAAAGCTAAATTTGTCAAGAAATTTTCAAGTATCTTGAAAAGATATGAACGAGATGTATGCCCCCCTACGTTAAAGCGATCGCACACGCCTCACCGGAGGTGATTTCTTTAAGGTAGTGATACATATAAGAATGAGAAGGGAAAAGAGCACGTTATCACAAGGATTTAGCCCCCCAAGTGTGAGATAAGCCCAAGGATAATAAACACAAAACACAAAGCACAAGGTGACTTCGCTTTCCTCGGGGTCAGTATGCTGTATGATAATTCATGTATATCATATGTATGTATGCATAATTGTTCTTCATTCCCCAATCAAGGAAGGTCACCTAGAAGAAGGGAACACATGTGTCTTTTGAGTCAACATGAGAGAGACCAAAAGAGATCTCAATGCTTTGAATCGTCCTCAAGTAGACAACACTAAGGACAACAAATAGAAGAATGAGAATAACACATAGAAGAAGTAACAAAAGAGAGGAGGAGAGAATCTGCTATGCTAATGAAACTAGTCTAGCACGTCATCTACCCCCCGATCTTGCTGATCAATATTTTGGAAAGGTAGGAAACACGCTAGAGGAGGAACATCCAACACAGCAGATGGAGCTATCACAAGATCCAAACAAGGGCTATGTTAATGTTCCGAGCCACGTTGTTCTTGTCTAGGCGCTAGGATAAGTGCTTTAGAAAATGCGTTAGATAAATGGTTATCAACATCAATATATTCATATTCACTATCAGAATGAACAGGAATAACATTTTCATCATGAATAACATTTTCATCATGAATAACATTTTCATCTATATCATCATCAAGATTTATAAAAATAGGGTCTTTAACTCGCACAGGATCAAGACCATCATGCATCTTATGTTTAGGAGATTTTGGCTCAATTTTCGGCTGAGGAGAAAATGGAATAATACTAGCTGAAGGTGTTTTTGGGGATTGCAAAGTTTGAGAAGCAGCTGCCTGAGCTCTAAGATGACTCTTTCGTCGGCGTTCACGTGCAGAACAATTTCGTCTAGTCTTAGTAGGAAGTTGAGAAGATTGAGGAGGAGGAATGTTCTCATCCTTATCACTTGGGTGTTTAGGTTGTGGTCTCTTAGGTTGGACCATAGGAGAAGAGGAAGGTCTCTTCTCTCCATAAGAGGAAGGAGGAGGAACTGCTCCATACAAAGGAGGAATATTTGGTTTAGGAAGGAGACCAAGCCCATCATGACGAGGAGGTATAGGTCTACTTTTAGGAAGTTTATTAGATATAGGCATAGTTACATCCATAGGGATGGGTTGGGAATCTTCTTGAGGAAAGACATTAGTTTTATCTTTCAAAGGAAGAACTTCCTTCTCAAGAATGATAGGAATGTCAAGTTTGGGTGTTCTAGGTTCACTTAGAGATAGGATCATATCTTTTTTCCACTTTTGATAAGATTTAAAAAGATGATCACTTCGCGGAGGAAGAGATTGGAATTGTTTAGGCCAAAAGTAATCAATAGGAATGCTAGAAGCTCTTTCACCTGGTTTAAAGAGACTATGATTGATAGTAACAACTTCACCATTATGGGGAAATTTCAAACACTTGTGAATAGGAGAAGCAATAGCTTTCATGGAAAATAGCCAAGGATAGCCTAGCTTCACACAAAATTGTTCGGACGATGGAATAATAGCAAAGTACACATCAAGGGATTTGTTATGGACCTCAATAGGTAATGTAGCGTCGTAAATTGTACGCACTTGCTAGGGTGGTACAATTTCACACCTAGTTTAGCACCCGCCTTGGCGCATTTTGCATTTTGCATTGCATTTCCCCTTTAGCACTTAATTAATTAAATTAATTAGGTCTAAGGTTCTATTTTATCATCTCCCATATCATAAAGTTGGGCCCTTTCATTAAAGTGTGCCCTTTTCATTTTATTCTTCCAATACATCATTTAATCAAAAACCCTAATTAAGTCCTATTTTGAGCTTGGGGGCTTGGTTTCGGGCGTCAAAACATCTCAAAATCACCTGTAACTTCGGGATTCTCTCTAAAATCATCATATTCGACGGCCCTAAAAATTTGGTGAAAAGTTGTCGGGACCATGGCGCCCGTGCACATGGTCCTGGACATTTTTCCTGAAATTTTGGGAGCACGATCCAATCATAAAATAAATCTTAACTCGAAGAAATTGGTGGGATATTCAATCTCTAGGTCGGCCAAAAGACGGAATTACGACCTAGGGTTTCATATATAAGAGCTCTCTTTCTTCATTTGAAAGGATCCGATTTTTGGTTTTGAGGAACCTCATATGCAGCAAAAGAGTAGATCTTTGAAGACTTCAACAACATTCAACATCCTTCTATCAAGCATTTATCAATTTCATTCATCCATTTAGGGCTTGGAAGACATTGAAGAACAATAGGAGATTACCGACTGAAGATTGGCTTGTACTCCTCCCTTGAGGGTTGGGTATGATTTCATGTTGTTTTCATGTCTTTGCATAAGCTTCAATATATCCTTTATTCATGCTTTAGATCACATTGCATCTTGATTTAGAGCATTTACATTATCATTTACAAGCAATTAGGGTTTACTTTCTAGGTTGCTCTAGTTTGCTTTCTTGCATTTAAGGACCTTGCACACACACTAGGTCTGCACACACAATACATTTTACAATACAACTTGGCTATTCGTGGAGGTGGAAATCACCGAAGCGGGGGTTTGACTAAGGCAAAACCCTATATAGCCGCCCAAACACCTTTTTAGATATAAGTGCAGGTTTCGGGACTCGGACGACGCCGCAAGTTGCAGATCCGGGAGAAGCAGACTGAGACAGCACCACACACCAAATCTCAGAGCAAAAGACCAGGACAGGGGCATGGGGCGCCCTGGTCCTGCCAGGACAGGGGCCGTGGGTGCCCTGGTCCCTGGGACAGGGGTGCTGGGCACCCTGGTCCTCCTGACAGACAACATTTTCAGCATTTTTGACAGCTTTTCCAGAGTGCAAAACAGCAGTTTCCAGAGCAGTTTCAGGGGCAGAATCAGGACAGTGGCGCCCGCGCCCCCCGTCCTGAACATTTTCAGTCAGATTTTAACTCCGGGTAAACATTTAAATTCTTGTCTTATCCTTGTGTTTACAGCTTTCCATCATTTAAGTTCAATTCTGTAATCTTGTTATTAGTTCATACTTGCACTTTGGGGTTAGGGATTGAACTTGCATCATTCTATCTATCATTTACAACAAAGGAATAGAAATCCTAATAGGTAACCCATGGCTCTCTCTTCCACAAAAAGAAGTAGCCAATTGTGTGATACCTCTAGGCTCTTTCGTATTCCACAAATGTGTGCTTGAAAGTGAGATTAGGGCATGTTTGCTTAGTGTCACTTTTTTCTCCCACACATTTTTGGGGAACCTGACGTGAACTCCAATCTTCTCTAAATTCTGATTTGTGTTTTCAAATTTGAGTGTTTATGCTATTTCAAATTCAAATTTGTATTTACAAGTTTTAATTTCTTGCAAGATTTAAAAATTTAGAGGAAATTTTTGCTAAAACCCTAATTTTTCAATTCAAAGTTGAACTTGTGGATAGCTTAATTTGGATCAATAATTTCAAATCTGATTTAGGAACTTATTTGAACCATAAATTCCATTTTCTAAATCTACATTCTAAGTGCTTGCATTGGTTAAAATTAAATATTTCCTTCTATTTTGCATGTGTTATCATTTAAAAGAGGAAAATTGTTGTCATGATGCATTCATTTCATAGATGTGATAATGGGTTAGCTTCCCTTGTTTCAATTTTTCCTTCTCCTAAAGAACCTCCCCCCATCTATAACAACATTTTAGTGCCTAAAAGAGTTTCTACCAATCCCTTTGAGACTCTCCCATGCTCTAAGGATGAAGACTTTAAGAGTGATCTTGACAATTCTCCTCAAATGTGTCATTCCTATTTAGCTATCCTAGAGGAAGAGAATGATATCATAAACACCTATCTTAATGTTACTTCACCTTCCCTACATGATTCCTCTCTAAGTGAAAAGGTATTAATGGAAATTGACTTATTTTCTCCTAAAGTTGGTCCTTCCAATGGGGGCATGTTAGTGCAACAAGAGGTTATGAACACTTCTTTCAAAGATCTCCTTCCTAAGCATGAATCTTTGGAGAAATATGTTCATGTTCCTCCTAAAAAACACTCCCTTCATGAGGATCCTTTTGTCCAAGAAGATGACATTATCCCTACATTTCCTAGTGATGGAATTTCCTTTTCCAACAAAATTCCCACTAGAGATGATGAATTAATGATAAATGCTTACCCTTCTCCTAAAGTTTGTCTTACCCATAAGCATCCCTTAGACAAAGAAGATGAAATAATAAGAGATTTCCTTAACTCTCTCTCCCCTAAAGATCATATTGAACATATTTTGAGGAAAGAGGATGAGTTTAACACATCTATTGATGCTCTCCCTCCTAAGGATGAGGAATTAATAAACAATGTTATCTCCTCTCCCGAAATTGACAATACTTCAAACATTCCTTTCAACAACTTCACTATTTGGGATGAACCATTAGAAGAAGGTGTAGATTATTCTCTCTCCCTTGATAATTTCTCACCTTCCTTGAATCTCAATTATTCTCCCTCTAAAAATAAAGCATCTCCTTCTCCTCAACTTGGTTCTACTCATAAGGATACCCTAGTTCAAAGCAAGATGATTAATATCTCTTTCAAAGATCTCCCTCTCCAAAGTGAGACTTTAGAGAGTAATATTGATCCTTCTCCTAGAGAGTTTATTCCCCATGTAGATCCTTTGATGATAGAGGATGATATGACCTTTCCTAGTATTACTTTTCCTACTAGAACATCAATGCCTACCCCTTGTCTCTCTCCTAAAATTGATTTAATCCATGATAAGATTTTAGTGCAAGAGAAGACTATCAATAATTCTTCCAACACTTTTGTTCTTTCTTCTAAACCATCCTCAATCAATTTGATACATGTGAATGAGACAGCTAACAAACCTCTCTTCACTGTCCAAGGTGCTTGTCCTTCTCAAAATTCTCAACCTTTAAATAAGCCTATCTTAGTGGTTCAAGGTGGTTATGCTAATGATTCTTTTTGCACTCCTAACAAACCTATTATTACTGTGCAAGGAGGTTATTCTTCTAAAAGCCCTTATGAGTATGCTAAGCAACTGACTAGAGAGAGTTATCATGCGGTTGCTCATACCTATAACACAAGAAACAATAGGCAACCTAATCCTCCTCCAGTTATTCCAACTTCACTTCCTCCTTCCCAACCTATTCTTCCTCAAGCTCCTCGTATTTCACAAGTTCTTGGTAAGGAATATGATCTCATAGAACAACTTAAAGCTACCCCTGCTAAGATATCCCTATGGGACTTGATTCAAACTTCTTCCGCTCATCATGGAATGTTACAAGATGCCTTGAAAGATTTGAATGTTCCTCCACCTAATACATCTAGTAATATAGCATCTTTAGTTAACTCTGTGATGAATCCTAAAGCTCAAATTGTGTTTACCCAAGATGAGTTGCCTACTAGTGAAATTCAACAACAATATGATCCCTTGATGATTGTGGTTATCATAAATGACACGGCTATAAGACGAACACTAGTAGATAATGGCTCTGGCCTTAATGTATGTAGCATTAATCTATTGCATAAGATGAATGTGGATACATCCCTCATTGAGCCTGACTCTCATCCCATTCGAGGCTTTGATAATGTGGCTAAATCTTCATTAGGTATTATCACCTTACCCGTCACAGTGGGACCTGTTACTTTGCCTACTCCTATCCATGTTATGTCGGGAAATCTAACATACAACTTGTTATTAGGGAGACCTTGGATTCATAGTATGCAAGCTGTCCCCTCTACATTGCATAGACAAGTCAAATTTATTTATAACAATAAGACATATACCTTGATAGGTGATACTAATCTTCAGGCTTGTTTGCAAACATCTACTTCCAAAGGGAGTTCTTCTAAGCCTTCCTCTTCTAGTGATGACTCGTTAAACAAGATACCTATGGATGAATCATCACCCTCTAATAATCAAAATTCTTTGGATGAGTCTAAAGCTCCTGAAGAAGATCCTTCTCGACTTGACTTTACACATGAAAAGGCTTTTGATCCTGAGAAGGTTCTCGCAGAAGACGATTGGGGGTCCCTTGACTTTAATCCCACCTTTGTAGGTGAATATAGGGTTCCTCCTAGAGATCTTAAAGGTAAAAAGAAGGAAGAAACTAGAGATCAATCAGTCTTACTTGAACCTATGAGCAATAATTTTGTGGCCGCTTCTCAAACTTCTTCTCCTCACACCTCTAATTATGAAGAGTTTGATTCTTTGTCTTATGAAAAACCACCTTCTCTTCTTGAAATGGCTGATCGTTATGGTCGTGGTTTTCGCATTTTTGCTAAGCATGGGTATCATGGAAATGGTTGTGGTGCTCATGAACAAGGGATAAAAGTTCCTCTAGAGACTAATTTTCACAATTATGCCTGTGGACTTGGCTATAATCCCTGCAAACACACTAAAGCATCTAAAAGACCATCTCTTAATGTGAATGCTATATTTAGTAGTGATGATGATCTCACTTCAACTAAATCATCTTCTATCAACTCTCATTCCCCTCATAAGGAAATCTTGGCGATGAACAAATCTCTTTATGAATCCCCTCAAATTTCTAGATCCACTTATGAATCTTTATCTCCTATTCATCACAAAGTCCTTTCCTCCAGGGATAAGGCTCTAATAAATTACACTCATCTTTCTTCTAAGATTTCTTGTAACTGTCCTTCTTCAATTTTTATCATTTTATACATGTTTTTGATCTCACTTATAGTTGAGCATTTAGCATGTCATATTCAAATACCTCATTCAATCCATCATGTCTTTAAATAACATTAATGGCTATTATGTTGCTCATCATTATGTGACATTGGTAGCTCATTTACTGGGGGCTCATTGTCATTCATGATGGTACAATTTCAAGTGCAATCATATTTTTGAAGCAACATAATAGCCTAATTTTCTATGTTATCTCTTGTTCCTATGGGGACAAGAGTGATTTCATACATCTCTTCTTTTTCTTATGTCCAAATCTCTCCCTAGAAGATTGTGTAAGTCCTTCTCATTGAGGCAATGATCTTTCCTTATTTTTATCTAAGGATCCACTTTTTCCTATTTTGTGGATGGTGTGAACTTTATTACGTGATGTTATTCCTTGTATGCATTTGTTGTTGTTTGTTCAAGGATTCTCTCTTACAAGAGGTGTAAGTCCTTGACTACAACCTCTTTTGAACTTGGTAAAATACATCCATAATGAATTCACTCTCCCAATTGGGTTAAAAGGAGCGTCATCCTTCATTAAGAATCACTTTCACCTCGCAAAAGAAGGAAGTATTGCATTCTTATTCTCTGCTTTGTCTTATTCTAGGAGATGTTATATTTGTCTAAGACAATTCCTCTTGGGGATAGGAGTCTTTTGTACAAAGATCTCTTCTCCTCTAAGGATCTCCTTTACACATACTACAAGATATCCCTTTTCAACTATCTTATCCTTGCTTAAAGAGTGTAAAACTCTCTTGCTTGGATCTATGACATTGTTGCATTTTTTGGGGTATCTTCTTTTGTGATGAAGGTAGGTATCCTTGCTCTACTTTGCTTATGACATAAACATTACACTTTTTGAGAAATGGGTCATTCTCGGAACCAGAGCACAGACTCTTAGAGCGAGATTTCTCCATTTTTCTTTTATGCAAGGTGATTATTCTTGGAACCAGAGCACAGACTCTTAGAGCGAGATGTCACACTGTTGTACTATACATATACAGGTTGTAGCATACTCCGGCATAGACTCCTATGAAATGCTTCTAACCTCACTTACACACACATGCACGAGGTTGAGTGGAACTAGCGGCATAAGGCTAGACTTTCTCACTCTCCTCCCTTACATGGATCACCTAGACAGACTCTAGGGGCTAGTTTTCCATGTCCTCTTTTCCATGGATCACCTAGACAAGATCTAGGGGCGAGAAGTCCTTGTTTTCTCTCTCACTATTCTTTTCATGGATCACCAATGTGTGTATTCATGCTTTTTTCCTTTCTTTTCTTCTCTTTGCATTTTGTTTCCATTTACATCCTTCATCTTGTGTTAGAGAACTCTTAAATCCTCACACTCTTTGTTGTGTTGGAATTGAGATTTAGTCCTCTTTCTTACCAAATGATTCTCCATTAGTTTTTTATCTCATAATCAAATCTTCTTGTGAGCATTTGTCATCAATATTCTTTAACAATTCGAAGTGGTAAACATGATACCCTGTTTCAACTCACTAAAATTAGCAAGCCGAAACAGGGGGGGGCATATAGCTACCCTCGAATTTTCATCACCTTCCTTAGTAAGCATTAGGTGATTTTGTGATCTAACATGTGGTTTTGTAGGTTGTGGTTCCTAACTGTGTACTGCAGATACCGCTGTGGGCTTCGTTCGACAGACTTATGGATATATCCTTTTTCAAATAATGTTTACTTTTCTGTACTTTAGCTTGCATATGCACGTAGTGTTCATATGACCGCTAAAGTGGGGGCTAAATGTAGCGTCATAAATTGTACGCACTTGCTAGGGTGGTACAATTTCACACCTAGTTTAGCACCCGCCTTGGCACATTTTGCATTTTGCATTGCATTTCCCCTTTAGCACTTAATTAATTAAATTAATTAGGTCTAAGGTTCTATTTTATCATCTCCCATATCATAAAGTTGGGCCCTTTCATTAAAGTGTGCCCTTTTCATTTTATTCTTCCAATACATCATTTAATCAAAAACCCTAATTAAGTCCTATTTTGAGCTTGGGGGCTTGGTTTCGGGGGTCAAAACATCTCAAAATCACCTGTAACTTCGGGATTCTCTCTAAAATCATCATATCCGACGGCCCTGAAAATTTGGTGAAAAGTTGTTGGGACCATGGCGCCCGTGCACATGGTCCCAGACATTTTTCCCAAAATTTTGGGAGCACGATCCAATCATAAAATAAAGCTTAACTCGAAGAAATTGGTGGGATATTCAATCTCTAGGTCGGCCAAAAGACGGAATTACGACCTAGGGTTTCATATATAAGAGCTCTCTTTCTTCATTTGAAAGGATCCGATTTTTGGTTTTGAGGAACCTCATATGCAGCAAAAGAGCAGATCTTTGAAGACTTCAACAACATTCAACATCCTTCTATCAAGCATTTATAAATTTCATTCATCCATTTAGGGCTTGGAAGACATTGAAGAACAATAGGAGATTACCGACTGAAGATTGGCTTGTACTCCTCCCTTGAGGGTTGGGTATGATTTGATGTTGTTTTCATGTCTTTGCATAAGCTTCAATATATCCTTTATTCATGCTTTAGATCACATTGCATCTTGATTTAGAGCATTTACATTATCATTTACAAGCAATTAGGGTTTACTTTCTAGGTTGCTCTAGTTTGCTTTCTTGCATTTAAGGACCTTGCACACACACTAGGTCTGCACACACAATACATTTTACAATACAACTTGGCTATTCGTGGAGGTGGAAATCACCGAAGCGGGGGTTTGACTAAGGCAAAACCCTATATAGCCGCCCAAACACCTTTTCAGATATAAGTGCAGGTTTCGGGACTCGGACGACACCGCAAGTTGCAGATCCGGGAGAAGCAGACTGAGACAGCACCACACACCAAATCTCAGAGCAAAAGACCAGGACAGGGGCGTGGGGCGCCCTGGTCCTACCAGGACAGGGGCGCTGGGCACCCTGGTCCCTGGGATAGGGGCGCTGGGCGCCCTGGTCCCTGGGACAGGGGCGCTAGGCGCCCTGGTCCTCCTGACAGACAGCATTTTCAGCATTTTTGACAGCTTTTCCAGAGTGCAAAACAGCAGTTTCCAGAGCAGTTTCAGGGGCAGAATCAGGACAGTGGCGCTCGCGCCCCCATCCCGAACATTTTCAGTCAGATTTTAACTCTGGGTACGCATTTACATTCTTGTCTTATCCTTGTGTTTACAACTTTCCATCATTTAAGTTCAATTCTGTAATCTTGTTATTAGTTCATACTTGCACTTTGGGGTTAGGGATTGAACTTGCATCATTCTATCTATCATTTACAACAAAGGAATAGAAATCCTAATAGGTAGCCCGTGGCTCTCTCTTCCACAAAAAGAAGTAGCCAATTGTGTGATACCTCTAGGCTCTTTCGTATTCCACAAATGTGTGCTTGAAAGTGAGATTAGGGCATGTTTGGTTAGTGTCACTTTTTTCTCCCACACAGGTAATGTAATAGAACCAATTGCAAGAGAAGAAAATGCATCAAATAGTTTCACAACCACATTTGTTTCATCATAGATCACTTGATTCAATTGCAAAGTAAAAAGAAATTCTTCAGTAATGACATTAACCATACAAGAAGGATCAATAAGCACTCCACGGCAAGGTGTATTCTTGACTTTTGCAACTATATATAAAGGACCATCAGGTGCCCTGATAGTTTCACTAGAATCAAATGTGATGGAAGGTTCTTTAGGGATTTTCTGCTGTTCTACAAAGTTAATCACATTTGGAGTCATAGACACAAGATCATCACGTGAGACAGAGGAATCATTAGTATCAATCACATTAGAGGTATGAGAAGGCAATGGATCAGTAAAAATCTGAAGATTTTGGTGTGGGGAAGCTACAGATTTGTTGCCTTTATCATTCACACTAGAAACAGAGATAGTATTATTATCAATCAAACCTTGAATTTTACCCTTCAAAGCAAAACATTTTTCAGTATCATGCCCAGATTGACGATGAAATTGACAAAAAGATTTTTTATCAAAATAGGGTGAATTAATCTTTGCAAGATCTATTTGCCTTATAGGAGGAAGGGTAAGCACATTTTGTTCCAATAAATTATTCATAATACTATGCAATGATTCATTCAAAGGAGTAAACTTTCTTTCTTTCTTGAAAAACTTAGAAATAGGAGGCACACCTGATGCTACATTCACATTGTTGTTGGTGATGTTTTCATTGAATTTAATGGACTCTCCATTCGGTTTAAACTTCCCAAATGGTTGTTGACTACTATCACCCTTATCACTCGGAGCCATAGGATTTGCTTGTTCCATTTGACTCACAGTCAGTTGATAATTGTGAAGAGTTGCGCACAACTGTTGGAAAGAAGTAAAATCAGAAAACAAAAGTTTTTCTCTAATATCTTTTTGTAAATTAGAAATAAAGATTCTTTGAATATCATTGTCAGGTACTGGAAAAGAAATCTGAGCATACAAATGCTTATATCTACCAATGAAATCAGTCACTTTTTCTTTAACACGTTGTTTACAACGCATTAAATCAATCAAAGTAACTTTAGGACTTATATTATTTTGAAATTGTTGAATGAAAGCATTTGCAAGTTGTTTGAAAGAAGTAATAGAATAGGAAGGCAACGAGCAATACCATTGTAGGGCTTTATCTCTTAATGTTCTAGTAAACAGTTTTGCAAGCAACCTTTGGTCATAAGCAAAATCGGTACATATTGTTTGAAAGGTCTTAACATGTGTTAGAGGATCACCCTTACCATTATAAAGCTCCAAATGCGGAATTTCAACATGTTTAGGGGGGATAGCTCGAACAATGTCAAGAGAAAGTGGGCTCGCAACATCAAATGTGGGCACACTAAACTTAGATTGATTCATAGAGGCAATTTGTTGCTGTAAAGAAGAGACAATTTGTGTAGGATTGTTAATGGTCGCTTCAGTCGAAGAGTTCATATTAGACGTGTTAGATTGTGATGGAGGTGTTATGTTATTGAAAGAAGGTAGAGAGTAAGGTGGTGGGACACTATGATAGTTAGTCATAGGAGATGATTGGAAAGGAGGAACACTACAAGGAGGAATGGAATGGTTAAACGAATTGCCCCCTTGCGTCATGTTCATTTGTGGTGATATAATAGGAACACTTATTGAAGGAATGAATGAAGAATTTGGATTGAATGAAGGAAGAGGGTTGATCGAAGAAGAGGGATTGCCCCCATGACTAGTGATCATAGGAGGAATGTCTTGTATTGAAGTAGTCATTATGTTTGATGTAAAAGTAGGTATACTAGCAATAGGAGTTGTCAAAGGAATAGAATGATTAACTTGAGTAGGAGGTTGTGTATAACCCAAAGTTTTGGCACAACTCTTCATAGGCATCACATTCGAATCCACAATGTGTGCAATACCACGCAAAATATCAATTCCATTCTTATCACTTTGAACCATACGTTTCAGAACCTCAATTAATGAAAGAGCTTCGCTATCAGGGTATTCTTGAGACATCCATTGTCGAAAATCATCAAATTGGTTATCCAATTTTGAAAGTTGTTCTATAGAAACCTCATGAAGAGCTTCTTCATCATTAAGAGGATTAGAGGAATTACCCATGTCCTCGTTAAAAAGGCCATTCAAATTAGGTTCCATCTCCTCAGTAATTAAACCTTGGAAAGACTTAATTCTAAGGCTTCGTCTAACGGGAATAGTGTAAGTAGGGCTTATTGTCGTAAAACTCATGCACTAAAGAGAGAGAGAAGATTTTGAATTTTAGAGGTAGCAAATTTCAATAAAATCAGCCAATCTCCTAGATTTAAGCTATTAAATACAATCAGGACAATCTCCTGAAATTTCGGAAAAAATGTCCGGGACCGTGGCGAACGGAGTGCACACGGTCCTCGCAACTTTTTTTGAAATTTTCAGGGATGAAAGTTATGATGATTTTAAAGCTAATCTGAAAAAATTGAGTGATTTTATGATCTGTAAATAGGCCAAATTAAAGTTGCAATCTTGAAATTGAACCCTACTAAGATTGTTGAAAAATGTAAAATTTGAATTTTGAAAAAGAGAGGGAAACTGAAATTTTGAATTTTATGATTTTAGAGGGAATACTGAAAGAAATGCAGGCTTTGAAATTTAAAAGTTGACTCGATTTCATGCAAAATTCGAATTTGAAAGTGGAAATCAAGGTTGTTGCAATTAAACACTTAATTTCAAAAGTCACAAATTGCAAAAATTTGAATAAAGCACTGAAATTTCGAATGAATGCTAACACACTTCTCAGATTTAGGACTGTAAGAAACACAATTTTGATAAAAATTTCAATTTCGACAATTTTTGAATGATTATAAGCCTTTATCCAAGCAATCACTAGACCAACTTTGACTTTAATTTTGAAAGTGTTAAATTTGATAAAATCAGCCAAAATTCTGGATTTTAGCAGAAAAATATAGTAAGATCTAGCTCTCGAAATTTCGAAAAAAATGTCGGCGACGATGGCGCTCGGGGTGCACACGGTCCTCGCAACTTTTTTCCAAATTTTCAGGGATGAGAGATATTGTGATTTTATTGCGGAATCCAAAGTTATAGCCGATTTGGAGGTGTTTTGATCAGTGAAATTATCAGTCAAAGGTTGAATCAAGAGGGTTTTAAAAATTAGGGTTTTGACACTTAACCACTTAATTTTCAAAATTAAAGCACAAATATGAATTGACAATTTGCAATAGAAGGGTAGATCTGAAACAAGCATTAACAATTAAACATTTCACAAGCTTAATTACTAAAAAGAAAATTTTAGGGTTTTTATGCAATTAGCCTCTAAAATTTGCAAAAGATCAAACATGGAAATGTAATTAAGGAAACAAAATTTTCAGATCTAACCATGGATAATCAGAATGAGGATGTTCACATCAGGTTCACCAAAATGTAAAGTGGAAAAATCGAACCCTAGTTGTTCTCTCCTCCCCAATCTCCAAGGAGAGAGAAGGGAGAGTCACTAGGGTTGATGGTTTTCACTTAGGAGAGACTTTACATTCAAAAGAGGGGTTGAAACCCATAAGATCCAATCCCACACAATGCAAGATTGGATTCTAAATGAGTTTCAAGGGTTAAGACATCAAGGATACCCTCTTTTGTAAAGAAATGTAGATAGAAAGATTGAACTAGGAATGCATGTAAAGTAGGAAATATTCGCTTATAAACAGAGATAGGGATATGGGATGAAGCTGCGGACCTAGAATTAGTAGTAAAATGTCGAGACGGTGCTGTTCTGCAAATTTGAGCGAAAGTTGATGGGACGATGGCACCCGGCGTGCACACGGTCCTCCAAAAAATCCGCGAAACGAAGGGGGATCCGTTTGTCTCTGCACAAGGATTCCAGATCTTCAATTACAGCCACGTACCTGCAACCTACACACAGAAAAGAGAGGACGATTGGGGGGTTAGGGATGAGGGGTTTGCCTTTAGGTCAAACCCCAATTTTGGAATTAACCAAGAAATGAGAATGCTGTAAATGTAAATGTTTGTAATGTAAACAAGTATTGATACCTTGTTGTAAGAATGTTTGTATTCTTACATGCGAAGGTGTAATGTATGTTGTATGTAATGTGTTGTAAGTGATCTCCTCTTCAATGGTTGAATCCTTGTCTTGAATGCAACACCTAGCCTTGAATGGAGACTTAGAATGCTCAATTGCTTGAAGGAATGCTTGAATGCTTGAATGTTTGAATGTTTGAATATCGCTTTCGCGCCTTTGCACACATATGTCCTCCTCTTTCTCTCCCTTTCTAGGAGAGGAAAAGTAGTTTATATACTTGTCAATTAGGGCTGATAGACTGATTTTACCAACCTTAGGCCGACTAGGAAACATTATTTTCCAATTTGCAAACTTAAAGACCCGAAGCCCCATAAGAGACCGGGCCCAAAATAGGGCCAGGGACTAGGGTGCTGGGCGCCATGGTCCTGGGGGACCAGGGCGCTGGGCGCCCTAGTCCTAAAGGACCAGGGCACTGGGCGCCATGGTCCCACCTCTCGGGATAGCAGGGTGCAAGGAGGATCAGGCCAGGGTGTTGAGAAATGCAGTTTTTGATGTCATGAACAAGTTTCGGGGTCTCCATTTAGGTTCCATGTTGCATCGCCATCGTGAAGACCCAAATGCAATCAAAATTGCAAGTGTCACAATTTTAGGATGCCACACTGAGAAGATTGGATCAGGAGAGGGATGAGAAAAATATCTTGAAGCAGAAGTGTGAACATCTGACAATGTTCTTTTAAAGGTAACACAATCTTCTCAAGAGGTTGAACCTATAGAATCATCAATAGATACCGAAGCCCTCAAGAAGATTGAACAGGTAGGAGTTGAAGGCTGGGTGATGGACGAATGGATCTCGCGTCTAAGGTCAGAAGGCTCACTTCTTTTGAGCTCAATAGTGGAACTATTGTATGATTATGAGGTAATCCAGAGTCAAATGCAAGGACTGAAAACCTCCTTATCACAAGAGATTGAGGAAGTTGTGAAAAGTACTACCTTGTGGAGCAAAATGGAGGACTTGAGGATAGATGTCCTGGTTGAGAATAAGGTAATTCCCACAAGGGAGAAATACATACAAGTCTTGTCTTTATTGACTCATAAGCAAGAGACAATGAAGTTAATGATTGCAGAGCTGGATCGACAGAAGAAAGAAGGTGATGATGAGGTTGACCTTATTTTTGCCAAGGTTGGTTATCTCTCTTTCGATTTATATGATGGTGATCAAAATCTCATCACTGCTGAAGTTGTCACACAAGAGTTCCTTTCCTTGATGGATCAATGCACGGGACAAGATTTTTTGCTTGATACATTTGATAAACTATTAGAAATTAAGGTCAGCTTTGAAGTCCTTGCATCCATGATAAAGGATGTTAAAAAGAAATAGGCGAAGATTCAAGATGCAATGTCCCACATCCAAATCATCACAAGTTCTACCTTGATGCTGAACAAAGCAGAGATGAAAGCCATCCTTGCTAAATTCGAAGATTTCTAGAAATCCAATGATGAAGAGAATCAAGAATGAAGTACCCCTTTTTGGCACTCTTTCTTCATGCAACTGCACTAATAGATGTTGTCAGTTTTTGTATAGCTAGATGATTTCTTTATGTAGTAGTTATAGTAAATTGGGGCTGTGTAGTTGAATAAGTCAACTGTGCCCACCTTTTTCTCAACTTCTTTTCCTATATAAGGAGGACCTTTTTTGTAAATATGGGATCTTTTTCATGCTTAGCAAAAACTTTGCTGAATTTTTATCCCAATTAAGACTTTGGGCTTTGTGGTGAAAATTCTATCAAATAAATAAAGAAAATAGTTTTGTTGATTGCAAACTTTGCGTTGCATCAAGAAAATTGTTTATATTATTTAATGATCCTATGTCCATTGAATATATATTATCTTTACTTCTTTGATCTTTAAGATATTGCTACATGGTTAGAGAGCTCTCAAATTTTGCAAATAGACTTTGTGCTCTTAGCATACTTGAGAAATTTGTTGATAAATTAAGTAACTTGTGGTAAGCTTTGTATTGCTATGGTTATTAGTAGTTTAATGAATTAGAAATCTATACTTGAAGACTTTGGGCTTTAAGTTGAGTTTCTAATTGTTTAATTTGTAACAATCAGTGTGAATTAGCGTTACCTTAAAGGAGACTTTGTGCTGCTTAATAGTAAATCTTGGTTTAGTTTGTTAGATAAATAGTTCTTCTCTTTGAGTATCTGAAGAGGTAGAGAAATTGTAGCTAGGTGAAGGGAGAATACATAAACTCTCAAAAAAGAGAGTTATATGCCCAACACCAACCCACAAATTTAATTTCTTATTAATTAGAGGAGACATTTCATAGGAAACCTCCCCTTGATGAGAGGAGAGATTAATTTCTCAGCATAGCGTTGTGTGAATTATATATTTCATCATTAGTACGCTGGTGACAAAATATTCACCCAACAGTTTTTTTGGTGACTCTGCTGGGGAACGATGTGCAACCAGTTTGTCTTTTGGGTTGCAGTGCATTTTCATTGTAATTTTCATATTGTTGCTTCTCTCTGTTTCTAATCTGGCTGATCGACTTTACACTCGTGGGCAGCAGTTAGCAAGAATTGTTGATCCTACATTTGAGTTATTGCAACAATTCAATTTTACCCTTTGTGACAGCTCCACGAACGCTTTCTCCTTTGCAGCAGACATGAAGTTTTCCTCCATCTGCACAGCGATCTCCCGTACCAAGTGAGGCATCAAGTTTGCAAGTTTCAGTTGTTCCATTAGCAAATCAATTTGTAATACCACCTTATAATCCATTAAGGATGGCCACTGTTGACCCTTGGGGCACTTCTTTTGGTCCTCTGAACTTGACCGCACCTTTGCATGAACTACCCAAAGGTACGCAGAAAAATTTACCTAAATTTTTTGGGGATGGTTCTCAGCACCTGGATGAACAAATTGCTATCATCTACATCACATGTGGAGTCCTAGGTGTTGAACATGAAGATGTTTCAGTGAGATTATTCAATGAGACTTTGCATGGAGCTACTGCTGATTGGTTCTATCATCTTACCAATGCTTGTATCACAAATTGGGCAACTCTCAGAATGTTGTTTGCGGCGAGATTCAAGTTTACCAAAGATGATCATGCTTTATTGACACAATTAACTCAGTTGAAGAAAGAGCCTTAGGAACCCATGCGCGAGTTTGTAGCAAAATTTGACAAGTTACATAATCGTATTCCAGTTGCTTCACGGCCCAGTGCTGGGAACCTTAAATGCTTTTTCAACAATGCCCAATTGCCAGAGGTGAGTTTTCTTTTGCGAAAGAATAATCCTACAGACTTGGTTCCAGCTCAACAAATGGCTATATCGGTTGAAGATGATCTTATCCTTGTGGGTAAGATAAGGAGAGATCCTACCAAGGTTAGGAGTAACCAGGTTGTCGATGCATCTCTTTCTTCAACTAGTTGTGATGATCCTATGATACAAAATCTAGTGAATGAGTTTCTAGCACTTAAGAAGAAAATTTCCTCATAAGGAAATACTTCTTATCATGATGTTCTAAGAAGGACTTACCCAAACAATGCTTCCAATTATGCCATGCGTAATCATAATAAATTGCCTCCTACTCCAGAGAGGCTTGCATTGGAAGCACCACCCCAAAGTTCAGCTACTGGATATTATGAAGCTGAATAGAATGATCTTCCTCCTTTTGGTGAAGAAGATGCTAATTCGCATCAAGAAGGAGATGCAGAGTTAGCTGGTGACTCTAATATTAGGTTTATGCAATATCAAGAAGATGATACGCCAGACACACATGATGGAGATGTCTTTGCAGTATTCACTCATTCGCAAGGACAGATAGCTCAGCCACCTATCATTGTGAAGGGTGATGATTCCACTCAAATAAAGGACTCTCAATGTTTTCCGATTTCTATTGCAAAGCGTGGGACTCCCATACCAAATCCTACAAAGGACAACACTATCTCAATGGATGCTGCGAAGGATAAAAATGTAAGTGATTCTTCGACGGCTATCAATTTTTCTGCACCTGTCAATTCTTCTACACATGCACTGAAGACTAGTGTACCAAATATTTTAAATTCTCAAAATGAGAATCCAAATCCATCTTTAGTGATCAATTCCTTTTAGTCATTTGATATTTTAGATCATGAAAAGAAAACCAAAATACAAATGTCTAAATTTGAATTTTTGAGATCTAACCCAGATCAATTTGACCATTTGGTCAAATTTGTTAAAGAAAAAGATTCTACCCCTAGTAATCTTCCAAAGTCAAACTCACTTCAAAACAACCTAGTAACTTCCCCTTCTCCAGTTGAGAAGATAGAACCATTTTACATCTCTTTGTTAATTAATGGTTATAAGCTTAGTAACTATGTAATTGATTCTGGGGCATCTGATAATGTTATACCATCAAAAGTTTCCAATGCCCTTGGTTTGACTTTGACCAAAACATTTGGAAGGTGTTTCTCCATGGATAATAAACAAGTTCCCTTGATTGGTCAAATCAAGGACGCACAATTTGCTTTTTCTTCGTTCCCAGAAAAAAAAATCAAAATGACAGTACTGGTAGCCGATGTACTGGCTTCCTATGGGATATTGTTGGGAAGAAATTTCTATAGAGATGTTGGGGGTGAGTTAAACATGGATATGACTGAGGCTCGTATCCCTGTTAAAGGAGTTGTCCAAAGGTTACTTCCAGAAAAAGAATCAAAATATACTATTGTCAAGTCTGACGATTAGCGGGCCCAAATTATTTTCGAGTCATCAGGCATGGGTAATTTTTTCATGGATGCTGATGATGCTTTAAAGGTGACTCCTGAGAGTGAAGGTGGCATTTCCCTCAATAATTTCCTTGTTGATTGTGAAGCTAGTTGTGAAAGTAGTGTTAAGGAATCAGAAAGACCTTCAAGTTCACAAAAAGAAATTCCCAATTTTGATACTGTCAGCATTGGTAGTCCAGATGATGTTTGGACACTGGAGTTTGATGGCAGTTGTTCTTCTACCAGATTAGGAGCCGGTATTGTTTTGGTTTCCCTTGAGGGTAATTTTTTCCCTTTCTCCTTCAAATTGCAGTTCGATAACACAAATAACACTGTTGAGTATGAGTCACTCCTTTTGGGAATGAATTTTACTCAGATGAAGGGAATCAAGAACTTGCATGCTCAAGGAGATGTCAATTTAATAGTCTATCAGGTTAGGAATATATATCAAACAAGGAGCGAAAGACTACGGCATTACCGCAATCTTGTCTGGGATCTAATAGAAACGTTTGATACTTTTGATATATCTGTAGTTTCTCGTGAATTCAATGATAGGGCTGACTCATTAGCAGTATTAGCAACTACTTTGGTTCCTCACAAAGATTTTTCGGGATCAACTTATGTTGTTGAGTTAGTTTTCCGGCCAAGCATTCCTGACAACTCTGATCATTGGCAGATGTTTAATGATGATCATCATGTAATAAATTTTTTGTAGACTTCTGATGATTTTAATGATCTGTACTTTGAAGGTAGTCATTGCCCTTCAAAGGATGCAATTGAAAGTGTTGATGCAGAAACAGGAGAGAAATTTCTACAATTGAAAGGAAACAAGATCCCCAAGGGTCTAGTTTTGCTAGAAAAGCTTTTGGATAAGCATGATCGCTATGTTAAGAAGCAACAAAGATCAACTACAGGGTCAATGGAATATGATCAAATAAACATTGGGACTGAGGACAATCCAAAAATGATCAACATTGGAAAGTGTTGCTCACAAGGAGAAAGACAAAAATTTGTTGCATTATTGCAGTAGTATTTTGATGTCTTGGCATACTCCTATGAAGATCTAAAGTCTTTTCATCCCGAAGAGCTCCACCATGACATTCCTTTGAAACCAAGTATTATGCCTTTTTGTCAAAAGAAAAGGCAATACAACCCAAAGATTTTTGATACTATCTTTGTTGAAGTACAAAAGATGTTGAAAGCAAAGATAATCTTCCCTATCCACCATTCTTCCTGGATAGCCAACATTGTACCTGTACATAAGAAGAATGGCAAAATTCAGATATGTGTAGATTTCTGAAACTTGAATCAGGCATCCTTGAAGGATAATTATCCTCTACCTATCATGGACCATGTCCTACAAGTTGTTACTGGAGTGGAGATGATGTCCATGTTGGATGGATTTTCAGGTTATAATCTAGTAGAAGTGCTGAAGCAAGATCAACATAAGACCACATTTACTACGCCTTGGGGTACCTTTGCATATCACAGGATGCCTTTTGGATTAATAAATGTGGGAGAAACTTTCCAATGTGCAATGGACTTGGCCTTCCAAAGTTTTCTTGGTAAGTTCATTGTGGTCTATCTAGATTATTTGACAGTTTATTCTAAGGAACGTCAAGATCATTTTTCCCATCTACAACAAGTCTTAGAGAAATGTTGTCAGCATGGAATTTCCTTTAATCCCAAGAAATCTATTTTTGGGGTCACTGAAGGTAAATTTCTTGGGCATATTGTTTCGAAGGAAGGTATAAAAATTGACACAGAAAGGGTAAAAGCTATCCGTGACCTTTCCTTACCAACAAGTAAGAGTGATATTCATTCTTTCTTCGGAAAAGTTAATTTCCTATGAAGATTCATTCTAGACTTAATTTCCTATGAAGATTCATTCTAGACTTCGTCGAACAAACTCATCATATAGTTAATATGATGAAAGGTAATTCTCTCTTCAAATGGACTCCTGAAGGAAAGAATGCTTTCCATCAGATCAAAGAAGCCATGGCAAATGCTCCAGTCTTAGTATGCCCAGATTATGCCAAAGAGTTCATTATGTATAGCTATGCATCAGATCATTCTTGTTCAACTATACTAATACAGAAAAATAATGAAGGTGTGGAATCACCTATTGCATTCATGAGTTATCCGCTGAAGGCTCATGAGTAGAAATACTCAGAAATGGAGAAGCATGCTTTTTCCATGGTAAAAGTGGTTAAATATTTCAGATTTTATATTCTGAATTTGCGTGTCATTTCTCTTGTTTCTGATGTTGTTGTCAAGTCGATTCTGACACAACAAGAGTTTGGAACCAAAAGGGGCAACTGGGTTGCCAAGATTCAAGAATATGATATGGAAATCAAGCCCACTAAATTGGTTCGTGGAAAAGGTCTTTGTCAGTTAATAGCTGACAACAAATCAATAGATGAAGTGGTGCTTGAAAATGAAGGTATTAATCAAGGTCTTTCTCATGTTCTATTTGTTAGCACTACTGATGAGTGGTATTCTAACCTAGCTTATCTCTTAACATATGGAGATTGTCCTGCACACCTATCAAGGAAAGAAAAGCAAACCTTAAAGCTTAAGGCAGCGAATTTTGTCCTATGGGACAATGGTTTGTACAAGAAAGGTTTGGACGGTAATTTCCTGCATTGCATGGACAAACAACAACAAGTAAGAATACTTCAAGCTTTTCATGATCTTGCTTGTGGAGGACATTTTTCTGCCCCTGTTACTGTACATAAAATCTTGCATGCTAAGTATTACTGGCCAACATTATTTAAAGATACATACAGTTGGGTTCGCAAGTGTGAGCAATGTCAACAATTTGTTGGTAAGCCTAAATTAGTTGCGCTCCCACTATAGCCAATAATAATTTAAGAGCCTTTCCAGTAGTGGGGGTTGGACTTTATTGGACCTGTGAATCCAACATCAAGCGCAGGTCACATATATATCCTCACGCTGATGGATTACCTCACCAAGTGGGTGGAGGAAATCCCAACCAAGCAATCTACCTCGTTGATGGTTTGTCAATTCCTGAAGGAAAACATCGTCTCAAGGTTTGGCATCCCTCATAAGATAGTAGCTGATAATGCTTCATATTTTTCATCTTATGAGATAATTGACTTTTTCTTTGATCATGGTATTACTCTTTCACACTCATCTAACTATTATTTGCAAGGAAATGGTCAAGCTGAGTCAAGCAACAAGAATCTGGTTACTATTATGAGAAAACTTGTTGATGAGAAACAATGGACTTGGAATAAAGCTCTTTATGATGCGCTATTGGCGGATCATATAACTCCAAAAAGAGCAATCGGCATGTCACCTTTTCAACTTTTGTATGGGTTGAATGCCAAGATTTCGATCACTGTGGAACTTCCAGCATTAAAGCTCACCAAGGCCATTGAGGACAAAACATATCAAGATTCACTGGACAAGTGGATTATGTTCCTTTCTTAGCTGGAAGAAACAAGGGCTGAAAGTGGTAGATAGGATTGTTGCACACCAAAGCTAAGTGAAGGCGTTGTTTGATAGGAAAACAACTTCTCATGACTTTTGAGTTGGTGATCAAGTCTTGTTATGGGACAAGAGGAGGGAACCAAAGGGTTTGCATGGAAAGTTTGATTCTTTATGGAGAGGTCCCTTCACTATTCATGAAGTATGTGGTGAGCATAGCTACTTACTTGCATATGCAGATGGTACCCCATTCTTGCTAACTCATAGCAGAGAACATTTGAAGCTCTTTACTCAATAGAGAGCGATGTAAAGGAAGTTGTAGTTTTTTTTGAAATATGTATAGCCTTCTCTTTTCAGTCTTTTCATCGCCTGACTCTATAGCCCAATGGATACAGCCACTCAGAGTTCTAGATTCTACAAGCTTCAAGTGTTGTAGCTTGTTCCCCAGTCAGAGCTAGTTGTTGTCCTCGATATCAGCTTGGCAAAAATCATGAGGCAACCCTATTAAACTGGTCCATTTCATACCTTATGGTCTCCGGGAGAGCATAGTTGACTTGGTCGGTTAGTTCATTTCGTTCTTTGCTTTCCATTTTTATTGATTTCCTTGTTTCTTAAGTTTGCAGTTTTCCTTGCAGTTTGGACTTTAAAGTCTGAACTCCAGGGTTTCCTTGTTACAAATACACTTTGGACTTTAAAGTCCGGTATATATTTGTAGTTTGTTTTAGTCTGCAGTTCAGACTTTAGAGTCCGAACTGCATGTGATCTTAGCCTGCATATTGGGCTTTAAAGTCCAAATTGCAGTTTGTTTTAGCCTGCAATTCGGACTTTAAAGTCCGAACTGTGGGTGGTTTGTCCTAGCTTGCATGTCGAACTTTAAAGTCCGACGTGCAAGTGTCCTTGACTTGCATATCAAAATTTAAAGCCCAACATGCAACTTCGTGTTGTATGAATGCCGCATTAATTCCTATTAGGGTTTGTTAAAAAGCTTTTCAAAGTTAATTTTTACGTTTTGGGTTTTCATTGTGGTTTGTCTTGTTCTCCGCGTGCCCTCCTCTACTTTTACTCGTTGTGATTCAGATTTTCCTTGCTCCATTGTCATATCTTTTTCCATCATCAGTGAAGCGGAAGAGGTAGGGTTTGTGTTTCTTTTTGTCTTTCCGGGTTTCTTTTTTGGGTTTGCATCTTGTTTGTTTTCATTTTTCTTTTTCTTTTTGTTTGTCTTTTTTGGACTTCTCTCCAGAGGGCAATCGGGTTCTGTAGTCCGAATACCTCCCTTGTTCTAGAGGAAAATCGAACTTAAAAACCCGATTGCCCTCTGGAGCCCCCTTTCTAAAGCTGCATGCTAGACTTTAAAGTCCGGTGTGCAGCTAAAGATTAGTCCTTCCGCATATCGGATTTTAAAGTCCGATATGCGGGATCTTAACCTTCACATATCGAACTTTAAAATCCGATATGTGGAGGGGAGTAGGTTGACATGTCGGGTTTTAAAACCTGACATGTCAACTAGTTGTCTTTCCCCTTAGTAAGAACATTAGACTTTAAAGTCCCATGTGCCTTTAAATCTTTTCTAGGAAGCACATCAAACTTTAAAGACTGATGTGCTTATTTGAAGTTTTTCCCAAGATTGACACATCAGACTTTAAAGTCCGATGTGTTGATAACCATTTCACAAGATTGCACATCAGAATTTAAAGTCCGATGTGCAAATCAAGGTGCTTTTATTTGCACTTCGGACTTTAAAGTCCGATGTGCAATTTTTGTTCTCAAAAGAGTGGGTTAGACTTTTTTCCCTAACCTGCTGTTTTTGGCAGTTTTACTCCTAAGCCTATTTTGAGTCCCGTTTTTCGATCCGTTTGAAAAAAAATGATTTTGATAATGATGAATAGATAATCATTAGTGTTGAATGTAGTCATTGTGCATGAATGTCAAATCCCTCCTACAACAAGCCCGAGTCTTCCTCAAGACAACCTTCTACAAGTAAAGCATCATCAAAAAAGACGAAATACAAGTACGACAGGTACTTGAATCTGTATCCAGAGAGTTCAGTGGACTCAAATATTAAGGAGATCAGGGACACCAAAATTGGGCATGTTGATATACAAGAATTTTTTGATCGGGTTCAAAGGGCTCCTGCACGTCTAACCAGTTTGATCAAATCTGAGCTGCATAAGTATGCATCTTTCCCAGTTGTGGCTCATGATCCTGAATTTGTACTGACAGTAGCTGAACACTTTGACCCAATCAAAAGGCAAGTAAAAGATGATGATCAAAATGTCATCATGACCCTAGACAATGTATTCTTTAATATTATCTTCAAAGGTTCATCAGTTGAAGAAGTAGCTGTTATTTCTCAAGAGAGTGCTCAAGAGTACTATGAGAAACATGAGGATAAATGCAAAAAGGTGATCAATACTATTTATCTCTCTGCTGCAAGAAGTTCCCTCATCTCATGATGGCCTAAGTCCTTCCATAAGAGTGATTTTAATGAGGAATATAATGACATGGTCACCATGTTATCTAGAGTGAGTGGATTAAAGGACTCTCATTATTTTCACAGCTGGATGTCATATTATTTAAATATAATCAGAAAGGGAGCTGCAAGAATCGATTGGGGAGAGAAGATCAATGATGCTCTTTGTGCTCAATTGGAAGAGGTCAAGGTGACACTGAAGTTTTACAGGACCTCGTACCTGGTTTATGCAGCTGCTTCAATGAGGCAATATCCATGCTTGTCTACCAAGGGTGACAGAAGAGTGGTGCCCATTTGGGAGTACTATGACCAGCTGACAATCAAGAATCAAGGTAATCATTACAGAAGGGTTAATGATGCCTTCTTTACTGTATGGAAGTGCATTTTTGATAAACACCTACAGAAGAGAAGAATATCAGAGGCCGCTTACAACAGGGTGTCTCATTTTGGGTGTGTATTTCTATAGTTTCCCATATTCACCTATATCCAAATTGGATGCTTCTTAGGTGAGCCCTTCATTCTTCCAAGATTCCCTTCAGACAAAATTATCCTTATGGAGTCATGCAGACAACTGATTAGTGTGCATGAGAAACAATCACAAGCACATAAGACTGGTCTGAAATTCCCAGAGTCAATTGGCAGGTATTCCATGCTAACCAATCCCAAAGCCAAAAATATGGAGGAAATATAGTGGAATATAGTGAGAAGATTTAAGGTCCGAAATGATTTTGATTTTTGAGGTATAAAGAGAAAACTCAAAAGGACTTACACTCATGTTTATAGGTTTGAGGATGTTTGGGCAGATTGTCAGAATGAGGAGGATATAAGAAGGATGGATTTCATCTACCTTACTCTAGAACAAATTGAAAACATGGATCTAGCTAAGATCCCAATGACTATGGAAGACACAGATGACATAGTGGACCCTATTTATTATGAGAAGAAGATTGTTCACTCCACACTTCCACTTGTGCAATGGTCAAAGAAAGAAAGCAAATCCATTACACAGAGGATCTCTCCTATATTAGCAAACACCAATTCTTGGTTTCTAAAAAATAATCTTAGGATGAAATAGCTTCCCACTAGTTTAGGAGATGACAACAACAATGATGGCCCATTAGGCAAGACAACAATAGCTGAAACAAGAACAAAGAGCAGGGCAGAGTCACAAGCACTATCCTTAGCTCCTGTTGTACAATCAAAGGGTAAAGGATCCAAAATCAAATTTACAGTTAAAGGTTCGAAGAAGGGTGAATCATCATCCGCATCACAGGAACCAGAACAACCACCTGCCAGTGAGGTGGGAAAGGGAAAGGAGGTCAAAGAAGCTTAAATTCCTCAACAAGAGGAAGTATAGGTAGAAGAAGTATCAAATCCAGTTGAAGTAGATGCCTCAACTGCTTCGCAAGTAGTCATCCACTCTAATGAAGAGGATCAATATTTTCATGAAGATGGAGATCTAAGTATGGGTATGATGCAATCAAAGACCATTGGTCAATCTTTTACAATAACCAATTTCTCTAATTTAGATGATATCCCTTCATCTACTTGTGAATCCACCATGATGGATTTTAATGAAACCTTGCAAGATGCACTTGTAGAACATGTTTCAGTAGATTTACCCGCCACTACTACCACCATCACAACAATTCCTCCATTGGTAAGTGCTGAAGTTACACTAATGGAACCCTCAACTCTCCCACCTGTAACTAAAGAGGTAGCAACAACAAATGTTCCACTAGATGCCTCAATATCAACACCATCACTAACACTTACAACTGCTCCAAGTTCTAGTCAACCTGCTCTTTGATCTTTGACCCCAAGTCAGCAAGGAGCTACTACTCCATCATCCAATCCAGAACTACCGCCTTGGATGGAAGTAGTTGCCCCTAAGAGGAAAAAAAAGGTAATATCTCCTGATGAATTTGACTTTGAACTTTTAGTTCCTCCAAAGCCTAAGGGAATGAAAAAGCCAAAGATAGTATCTCGGGTGGTAGTAGACCCAACTTCCAAGAGAAAATATGCTGAAGTTATGTTGCCATTGTCAAACAAAGACAAAGGCAACATACAATCATTAGATTATACCATCCACATCATAGAGATCAGCGTGGAAACACATGAAAGTGTGAAATTAGATTCTCAGGCCACCCTTAATTCTTTGTTGAGAAGATTGGATCAGGAGAGGGATGAGAAAAATATCTTGAAGCAGAAGTGTGAATAGCTGACCAACGTTCTTTTAAAGGTAACACAATCTTCTCAAGAGGTTGAACCTATAGGATCATCAATAGATACCGAAGCCCTCAAGAAGATTGAACAGGTAGGAGCTAAAGGTCGGGTGATGGATGAATGGATCTTGCGGCTAAGGTCAGAAGGCTCTCATCTTTTGAGCTCAACAGTGGGACTATTGTTTGATTATGAGGTAATCCAAAGTCGAATGTGTTGGTGTAAATAAATATTCATTTTGGATATTATTACACTTACTTAAGTTAACTTAGGATAATGCATCTCTTCGTAGTTTGGATTTGAGACACTTAGGGAAGTGTGCACATAGGGATAGAGTTTGTTGGAGAAATTCCACCTTTTGTGGTCTTAGTTTGCTGTTACACTCCACATTCAGTGGGTCATCCACATCTTGTGGAATATTATATTATTTCTCCTACCTAGCCCTAGTATTTCTTACCTACCCTGGTTTCTCATTGAGCCACATGTCATATTTGTGTGCTCATACATCCATATGGCCTTGCCTATATAAGCAGGCCTCTATTCATTGTACTGGTTAATCCAGTTGATCATTTTGCATATTGATGAGAATACAGTTTGTTCTTGTCATTCTATTGTCTCTTTTATGCTTTTCATTATGCCCTTGATCTTGGCAAAATCCTACATGGTATCAGAGCTATTGGGGCTTCATTGATTGTTTTTGGAGACATCGTGGAAGGCTTCTATTTTCGGATTTGGGGATCTTCATTTTTTTGGGGTGTCATACAGTGATTTGGACATCACCGTTGAATCCGGGAGGCCATTTCCATAAATTTCGACTATAAAGTCGACCTATTTTGGTGAGAAAAGTTTTTCCCCCATTTTGGCTATTATCGTACAGATTTCGAAATTTAATTTTCTCAAAATTTTTTGAAAAAATAAAAAATTTCAAAATGGATTGGTTAAAAGCGGGCAAAACACCAGCTATACGGGTAGGGTGGTTCACTCAAGTGCCTAAACTCAATCTATTCCATATCCTTAACTCAACTTCTTCACTCGAGGCGGGACCTCAGGACAAGCCGAGACGCAGGAAGTTCTGACGATTAACCTCCACATTGGTTATTTATCTGGCCTTCGTGGTTCTCTTGGAAGACCATGCCAATTCGAGCTTGAACTTATTGCCCAGATTCATGCAGATCAATTGATAACTGATACTTTTTCCACCGGGGCCCCCACCCCGCGGTCGTTCCTCCCCCTTCGCACTACGTTCCTCACGGGACAACTTACTTCCTTGGCCCCGCGGTCGTCCCTCCCCCTTCGCGCTTCGTACCTCTATTTCGGGGCTACCTTAGAAATGATTCTTTGGCCCCACATTCACTCGTCCCTCAATGGCTTCTCCTTTTCACTCTTCAATTTACCACTTCGACGTCCACCTTTGTCATGGGGGAATGAACCAGCTACTCTATATTCCCGTCCTCTATTTTATTAGGAATGAAATCGCTCAACCGGTTCTAATGAAATCGCTCACCTAACTTCGGAAGGTGAGGGCCCCTACCCCAATAAAATAGAGCAAGCTCGTATCCTCCAGTCAAGCTTCCACCTTTTCACTAGAGAATTTACCACTTGCCATGTTCATAAGGGGGGAATGAACCAGCTAAAGTATCAGATTAATGCATATCAATTGAGTATTTCCTGCCACCGGGGTGTAGAATTGATAACTGATAGGCCCCAACATGCTCGTAAGTAATGCGCATCACATCTTCTTATGTTCTGTCTGTCTTAAAATAGTGATTTTAAGGTAATCAATAGAGCACATAGCTCAGGTAAAATAAGGACAATTTATACTTCGAGCAGGACCTACAGACCGGGAAACAACACGCAATCTTGGGCTGGACAATGATGTTCCCGCAGTGGGGAGATATTTGTCAGATGATTAAAGACAAAGATTATTCAGATCCTTTTCTGCATCCAGGGGAGCAAGAACCCGACCCTGATGTATATCACAACATAAGGAGGTCTTATCTTCATAATGTCTTCTCGACCGGCTGTCATGCCCTGTGATGATATTATCTCCTGGCTAATTTACCAGGTAGACATTGAGAATAGGCTAATCAAGGATGATCAGGGTAAGGCTATTGCGTCCTCTCAAGCTTCTAATCTACAAACCTACTAGAATTCTTTATTTGCAAGATCTGAAGTTAGCTTTACTAGTGACTGGGTCACATAATTGACCAAGGATAAAAACTCTCACAATATCTTGAAAGAATGGTGGGCAGAAGGAAAGGCGGCATTCAAGTCGCGTCAAAAGGGCGTATACCCCACCATAAACATCCATCACCCATACCGGTACGCAGTTGCACTGATCAGCAGGATTTATGATGAAAAAGATGCAACACACGGTTTGGCTCCCACTGCTGTACAACATAGTGAAATATGCAACTATATTCAACTGGTCAGCCATTTTATCTATGCCTCTCAGGGACAACATTGCAAGAGCTCAGTATCACACTCCGAGAATCCCCCCTTAGTTCTTCATGTCCTCCTACCTACTGGACAGACTTTGTGCTTAAAATGCATTTCTGGGGATGGGGTGAAATGGCAGCCCAGTGACTGCCAATTCATATCTACTGTCAAGACTTATGGAAGCACAGATACACGAACTACACAAAAATTTGGACCATTGCTCATAGCTCCCACTTACAGCTTATCTTCCGTCTCACTCCATGTATGACTGAAGAGGCCATGAAAGTGGCTGGGACAGTAGGGGATTGGTATGTTATGGAAAGAAGCAATTACATCATAATATTTTGAGCCACCAAGCCTCCACACTTACTACCAAGGTTCATCCCCGACAGATTGGTGATCTGTTCAATTGCTTATCAGACTTACCGAGGAGCCTCTTCCTCAGACAATAAATGTTTGTGGTCTCCTCTTCCTCTGTATGTAGGTTTGTATGCATTATAGGCATGTTACGTATATAAGGCCGGTCAACTCTTTTTCTATCCCGTTGCCCTGCCATACCAACTTAATTGAAAAACAAAGCAAAAAAAAAAAAAAAAAGAAGTTTTTTTGTGTTGTTTTTGGGGGGTCCGCAGACCCCCCCTCGTGCAGTCCGTACCTACGTGTCGCAGGTGTTGCAGGTCCGGACCTGCCGCTGACGCCGCCATGTACAGGTACCCGTCACTCCCGCAGACCGCCGAGACCCGTGCTACCGAAGAGCTCCCGCCACCGGCTTCCCTCCTGCCGGCCACTTTACCTACATGCCGCCGAGTCCTGTCCACGCCGCCGGCCAAAGTTTTTCGGCGATCGCCCAGCCTCCGACCCCGCCACGTGGAGCCCAGTCGGCTACCAGGACCCCACCACATAGTGCCATGTTAGGTTCGAACACCACGTCACCCACCACAGAGTGCCACGTCAGATCCGTACGCTCTGTCAGCCGTACTGCATAGTCACCTGCACAATCAGCAGTCCATACAGTACAGACGCCCAGTCAACAGGGAGGCAAAGTTTTCCCGACAGTCATATGGCCGTCAAATTTAACATAGTGAATTGCTTACATCAGTGCCACATCAACATTTTTTGAAATTTTTTTGACCCCTCTCCATTGTGCTTTTCAGTTTTGCAGTCCAACTTTGAAAGGCCATATCTCGCTCATTTTTGCTCCTTTTTTGGTGCAATTTTTTTGAAATGGGCTGAAATTTCATGATCTTCGTAGTGGTGTGTTTATTTTATGATTTTGGTTTATAGGTTTTTCAGAATTTTCAGATTCTCTCAGTTGTACCTGTCCAATCCTCAATTCTGCAACTTCAAAGGCCTCGTTTGAGCTCATACGACCTCCTTTTCAGGTGCCATTTTTTTTGAAAGTGCTTATTTTTTTGTCTACTTTCATAATCTATGATCAGATTTCAGAGATTTTGAGTGGAAATTGTACTTTCAGATATTGGTCTTATTTGGCGTATTAGGTACTTGTAAATTGCTTGGATCTTAGTTAGATCTCTTGCATTATCAATTTGTGACTCTTTTGGCCTTATTGAGATAGTTGTAAAATTGTAATCAGAAGTCCACTTTGCCATTTTTTGCAAGTGGCCCATTGTATATGCACTACTTATAAAGTGCCAAATCATCACATTTGGGGGGGGTTCTTTGATTGAGTGAATTTGGGGGGTGTCTTGTGTGATTGTGCCTCTCTTTGTGCTCTTTCCATTTTTGTTGCAATGAGTCCTAATAAATTTCCACCTTTAACTCCACATAATTATGCATCATGGAAAATTAAAGTATGGAGTAAATTAATGGAAAAGGGTCTCACATATTACATAGATGGAACAATAATAGCACCACTTGATCCTAAGGCTGATCCAAATGCTCAATTAGAATGGCTCACAAAGAATTGCATGGCTCTTGGAACCTTATGCAAGTATGTATCAGATGACCTCATTTTTCACATTGAGAAGTGTAAAACAATCAAAGAGGCTTGGGATATGTTTTAGAAATTGTATGGACAAGTTGATGAAATTAGAGGCTATCAGATTGACAATGAGCTCACCAACTTAGATCCCAAGAGTTTTGATACAATCCAAGATTATGTCACCAAAGCAAATGAGCTTAGAGCAAAGCTTAAGGATTGTGGAATTGACAAAAAGGATGCTCAATTGATATTCAACTTGTTGGATAAGCTTGCACCAGAATATGCAGCATTTGTGTCTAGCTTCCAAACTCATCGTTTGACAGTGGGGAGTTCTTATGTTATGCCTTCATTTGATGCTTTCACTGAAATGTTAATATTGGAACAATCTAAGTTGTTGAACATGGGGTTTCTCAAGTCTTCAAAGTCCAAGGCTTTGGTGGCTAATCAAGGGAATCAAGGAATTCAAGGCAAAGATTCCAACAAGAAGAAGAAGCAATCTAAGTCTAAGCCACACCAGGAAAAAGGACAATCATCCTCTCCATCACAAGGCAATTTTTCATCCTCTTCCAAGAAGGGGACACCACCTAAGAAGGATAAACCAACTTGTGCATATTGCAAGAAGTATGGTCATGATGAGCATCGATGCCACGCAAAGCAAGCTGATGAGTTAACCAATCTTCTCAAGAAAAACAACATCAACTTGCCATCCACCTACACAAAGAAGGATTCATCTCCTTCCTCTTCCTCATAGTCTAAGGGAAAAGGGCAAGCATTTGTGGCTACAACAGGTTCTTCACAACAATGGATACTTGACTCGGGTGCCTCATATCACATGGGTTCTACAAAGGAGCAGTTTTCTTCATTGGAGCCATCTAAGGTACGTCACATTTACATAGGTGATGATACACAAGTAGAGGTTGAAGGGAAAGGTCTAGTTGACATGGATGATGGAACATTTGAGAATGTTCTCTATGTTCCTAACTTGTCTACCAATCTTCTCTCCATCTACCAAATCGCTCACTATGGGAATGGGAAAAAGGTTGAGTTTACACCAGATTCAGTTGTGGTAAAGGAACTTGATGATGATGCCTTGGTAGTAGTGGGACAAGTCAATGACAACTCAAGGCTTTATTCATTTTCCCACTTTGTGCCAAGTTCACCTTCTAGGGCCTTACTTACTCATTCAAATTTAGAAAGTAAGCTATGGCATGAGCAGTTTGGTCACCTCAACTACCGCTATCTTCAGCAGCTAAGCACTAAAGACATGGTCATAGGTCTACCTCGAATTAGTTTTTCAGAGGGTGTATGTTCAGGTTGTTCCATGGGCAAGCTTCTCGAGGAGAAGTTTGATAAGGGAAAAACTTGGAGAGCTTTGGAAGTTCTTCAACTTGTTCACAACGATGTAGTAGGTCCATTTCCAGCACCTTCATTTAGTAAGGCTCGCTATGTTCTCACCTTCAATGATGACTACTCCCGCTTCACTTGGGTCTACTTTCTCATTCATAAGAGTGAAGTATTTGACATATTTCAAGACTTCAAGACTCATGTGGAGAAGCAATCAGGGAAAGTGGTCAAGATTCTTCGTAAAGATAATGGAAGGGAATATGTGAACAAGAGACTTGAGGATTTTTGTACATTTGAGGGGATTGATCTTCGGCATTTTGTCGCATACACATCATAGTAGAACGGGGTTGTAGAACGTAAGAATCGAACTCTCAAAGAAATGGCTAGCTGTATGATACATGCACGTTCTCTTGATCCTGCCTTTTGGGTAGAGGCTATTAGTTGTGCCACACACATCCAGAATTGGGTTCCTCACAAAGCTTTGCAAGGTATTACTCCTTTTGAGGCTTGGGCTGGTAGGAAACCGATTGTGAGACATTTCAGAGTCTTTGGGTGTCCAGCATGGGCTCGCATACCTCCGCAGAAATGCAAGGCATTGGAACCTCAGAGTCGGCCTTGCATATTTGTTGGATATCTGGAGGGTGTTAAGGCATATAGATTGATGGATCCAGAGACACAGGAGGTGTTCATTGAGAGGAGTGCTCACTTTGAGGAAAGCTCTCCTAGCTTAGCCTCTCTACCTCCTCCACCTTCCTCCATTATGGATAATGATGTTAGTGATTCAGATGATGAGACTCCTTCAAATTTGACTCGTAGGGTAACACCTCCGGAGGGTCCACTTGTAGTTGAGGAGCCTCATTCTCCACCTCCACCTAGACCTCGTTGGGCTCGACAGAAACTTGAGTTTGCAGGTTCTCTTGTTGGGGATCCTTCAAATACACGAAGAATTCGATCACAACATTATGATCTTCCACATGCATTCATTGCTACCGCTTCTGATCCACAGACATTTAGGGAAGCATTAGGGGTTCTTGAGTGGGACCACGCTATGGAGGAAGAGTATAGTTCCTTGATGAGGAACAACACATGGGATTTAGTCCATCTCCCTAAGGGGAGAAAGATGGTTTGATGTAAGTGGATCTATTGGACCAAGTTTGCAGTGGATGGTAGTGTGGATAAGTATAAGGCTCGGCTTGTTGTGAAAGGTTTCTCGCAGGTTGCAGGTGTTGATTATACTGAGACCTTTGCACCCGTAGCCAAGATGAACTCCATTCGTTCGACACTTGCTATTGCTGCAGCTCATGGTTGGGCTGTACATCAGATGGATGTGAAGAGTGCTTTTCTTCATGGTGATCTTGATGAGGAGATTTATATGGAGCAGCCACAGGGTTTCATCCAGGATACTTCCTTGGTTTGCAGACTAAGGAAATCTCTCTATGGCCTTAAGCAGGCCCCCAGGGCTTGGTATGCCAAGATGGATTCCTTTCTTCTCTCCGCAGGTTTCACCAAGTGTCATTCCGATCCGAATGTCTACATTTTGTGACAGGATGACTCTCACTTGATACTTGTGCTCTATGTTGATGACTTGATCATTATAGGGAGTACTTCATCCATCATTAGCAGGGTCAAATCTACTTTGCATGATAGATTTGCTATGACTAACTTGGGTCTTTTGCACTACTTTCTCGGGATAGAGATTTCACAGTCACCTTCTAGGATTACACTATCGCAGCCCAAGTATGCTCTTGATCTACTTGCATGCTTTCATATGGCTAATTATAAGCCTGCCCTGATTCCCTTTCTTTCATGAGTCAAGCTTGAGGCTCAATGTTCTTCTCCACCCGTTGATGCCACTTTGTATCGTCAGCTTGTGGGTAGTCTCATCTACTTGACTCATACATGCCCTGATATTTCATTTGAAGTTGGCATGGTTTCCCGCTTCATGTAGGATCCACATGAGCTTCATTGGAAAGCCACCAAATGTATCCTTCATTACATCCAGGGTACACATCACTATGGGATTCACTATGCAGCAGGCACAGGACTTTGCTTGGTTGGTTACACAGACTCCGATTGTGCTGGCGATCTTGATGACCGTAAGTCTACTTCTGGTTACAGTTTTCACCTTGGTTCGGGCCCCATTTGTTGGCAGAGCAAGAAGCAACATGCTATTGCTCTCTCTTTGACTGAGGCTGAGTATGGAGGCGCTGTTAACGCAACGACTGAGACCATTTGGCTCCAACAGATTCTCACCGAGTTTGGATTCACCACTCCATGACTGATAGTTCTACATTGCGACAATCAGAGTGCTATTGCAATCTTGAAGAACCCGGTCTAGCACCAGTGGACCAAACACATCAAGATTCATATGCACTATATCTGAGAGCTCATCCAGGAGTAGGTCATTGATTTGCAGTATTGTCCTACAACAGTGCAGGTTGCTGACATATTCACCAAGCCTTTCACCAAGAGTAAGTTCCAGTAGTTGCGAGCTCTCTTGGGGGTGCGGGATGTGTCGTTAGGGGGGGTCAGCTGACTTCTCCTTCCTCTCTTATGGGGGGGACTTTTTCCTCTTTGAGGTTTTGTCCTTCTTCTTTGAGAGTCTTTTGTACATTCATCTCTCTTTTGGGGGGGAGTTTTTTCCCACTAAGTTTTCTCCCTTTCTCCGTTTGTGAGAGATTGCATTGCATAGTTTTGCTTGCATTTGCATATTGTACATGGGTTCCTATCATGGCCTAGTAGCTGGGACCCATCTTGCATTGTTGACTTGAGTCTTCATTCGCCTAAGTTGCACTTAAGGGGGGGAGTTGGTGTAAATAAATATTCATTTTGGATATTATTACACTTACTTAAGTAAACTTAGGATAATGCATCTCTTCGTAGTTTGGATTTGAGACACTTAGGGAAGTGTGCACATAGGGATAGAGCTTGTAGGAGAAATTCCACCTTTTGTGGTCTTATTTTGCTGTTACACTCCACATTCGGTGGGTCATCCACCTCTTGTGGAATATTATATTATTTCTCCTACCTAGCCCTAGTATTTCTTACCTACCCTTGTTTCTCATTGAGCCACATGTCATATTTGTGTGCTCATACATCCATATGGCCTTGCCTATATAAGCAGACCTCTATTCATTGTATTGGTTAATCCAGTTGATCATTTTGCATATTGATGAGAATACAGTTTGTTCTTGTCATTCTATTGTCTCTTTTATGCTTTTCATTGTGCCCTTGATCTTGGCAAAATCCTACAGAATGCAAGGACTCAAAAACATCCTTATCAGAGGAGATTGAGGAAGTTGTGAAAAGTACTACCTTGTGGAGAAAAATGGAGGACTTTAGGATAGATGTCTTGGTTGAGAATAAGGTAATTCCCACAAGGGAGAAATACATACAGGTCTTGTCTTTATTGTCTCATAAGAAAGAGACAATGAAGTTAATGATTGCAGAGCTGGACCGACAGAAGAAAGAAGGTGATGACGAGGTTGACCTTATTTTTGCCAAGGTTGGTGATCTCCCTTGCTATTTATATGATGTCGATCAAAATCTCGTCACTATTGAAGTTGTCACACAGGGGTTCCTTTCCTTGATGGATCAATGCAAAGGACAAGATTTATCGCTTGATATATTTGATAAACTATTAGAAATTCAAGTCAGCTTTGAAGTCCTCGCATCCATGCTAAAGGATGTTAAAAAGAAATAGGTGAAGATTCAAGATGTAATGTCCCACGTCCAAATCATTACAATTTCTACCTTGATGTCAAATGAAGCAGAGATGAAAGCCATCCTTGCTAAATTCGAAGATTTCCAAAAATCCAATGATGAAGAGAATCAAGAATGAAGTACCCCTTTTTGGCACTCTTTCTTCATGCAGCTGCATCAATAGATGTTGTCAATTTTTGTACAGGTGCACGTTTTCTTTATGTAGTAGTTATAGTAAATTGGGATTGTGTAGTTGAATAAGTCAACTGTGCCCACCTTTTTCTCAACTTCTTTTCCTATATAAGGAGGACCTTTTTTGTAAATATGAGATCTTTTTCATACTTAGCAAAAACTCTGCTGAATTTTTATCCCAATTAAGACTTTGGGCTTTGTGGTGAAAATTCTATCAAATAAATAAAGAAAACAGTTTTGTTGATTGCAAACTTTGCGTTGTATCCAGAAAATTGTTTATATTATTTCATGTTCCTATGTCCATTGAATATATATTATCTTTACTTCTTTGATCTTTAAGATATTGCTATGTGGTTAGAGAGCTCTCAAATTTTGCAAATAGACTTTGTGCTCTTAGCATACTTGAGAAATTTGTTGATAAATTACCTAACTTGTGGTAAGCTTTGTATTGATGTGGTTATTAGTAGTTTAATGGATTAGAAATCTATACTTGAAGACTTTGGGCTTTAAGTTGAGTTTCTAATTGTTTATCTTGTAACAATCAATGTGAATTAGCGTTACCTTAAAGGAGACTTTGTGCTGCTTAATAGTAACTCTTGGTGTAGTTTGTTAGATAAATAGTTCATTTCTTTGAGTATCTGAAGAGGTAGAGAAATTGTAACTAGGTGAAGGGAGAATACATAAACTCTGAAAAAAAAGAGTTATATGCCCAACACCAACCCACAAATTTAGTTTCTTATTAATTAGAGGAGAAATTTCATAGGGAAACTTTCCTTGATGAGAGGAGAGATTGATTTCTCAGCATAGCGTTGTGTGAATTATATATTTTGTCATTAGTACGCTAGTGACAAAATATTCACCCAACAAGAAGATAGGAGCATAAAAAGATATGATCAAGTAGAGTAATGCTATAACCATATTAGCAAAGACCTTGTTGTTCTCTAACAATTACAACAATTAAATCCCTTAATTGGATAAGATTTAACAGGCTTGGTGCTTTCTAAATCCTCTAACTAGGCGATCCATTAGTTTTGATTTTAAATCCTCTATCGAGGTTACTCCTAACAGGATATTTCTTTCAATAGGGTATTGTAGTGAATCCCTTAACCGGATGGTCCTTAACCAGATTCAATCCTAAGCGGATATTTTTTGTAAAGCTTCTAACAAGGCTTGCAACCTAATAGGGCAAACTTTAGAAGAGTTCAAAATGTGGGTATTCATCCCCACTATGGTTTTTCCCATTTGGGTTTCCACGTCAAAAATCATTGTGTCAAGTGGTGAATGATTTTGTGTATGTTTTGATATGGTTAATATGTTTTACTGGTAAAGCCACTTAGATATGATTAGATGACCAGAAGAGATCTTAAATGAGCTATTACTTATGTTAAGTAAAGTGGTTTGATGTTTTGGTTAAATGGTATATGAGTTTCAGATCTGTTACATTGTTATATTGGTATTCTAGTCAATCGGTAAACTTGTCAGTGCAATTGCAGTTTTTGTTACAGTGTTTAAATAGGCTAGTTTAGTGATTGATTCATCATATTATTAGGGACCAGGTAGCTAGCTACTTGGTTCGACAAACTTTTTACCAAATTTTCAGGGATGCAAGATATTGTGATTTTAATGTGAATTCTAGAAGGATATGGAAATTGGAGATGTCTAGATATGGGAAATAAGGCCTTAAAGTTAAAAATAAGAGACACTTAGGATTCTCAATAAGATACTAATTGAAAGAATGAAAGAAAAAAGGGCATAGTTAAGGTTAAGGGCTAGCTTTTATGAGCTTGAGATCCAATTAAATTGATTAAATGCTTAATGGAAAATTTGAAATTGCACAAGATTAATTTAAATTTAAAAATTAGGGCTTGCTGCATAAACCACTTAATTTTATAAATTTAAATTTAAAAATTTGAATGTTGTAAGGCGGGAATGTGAATTTTGGAATTGAAGAAAGAACTCAAATTTGAAAATTAATTCAAGATCTACACAATCCACAAGTTCAATTTTAAAATAAAAAACTAGGCTTTTTTTATTTAACCACTTAATTTTTATTTATTTTTTGAAAATTGAACATGTAAATGAAAGCTTGAATTGTAAAATTGAATAGTTCCTAGATCTGAAATAATTCATCGAATTTAGATGAATTACAAGCTCAATTTTGAATTTAAAAATTAGGATTTTTGTGAATTTAAGATCTAATTTTTTTAAAATTGCAAGAAAATTAAACTTGTAATTGAAAATTTTAATTAACTGCATATGAATCAAATCTAAAATTGAAGATTAGAAGTAAGGATAAGACACGTCGAGTTCACCAAAATGTAAAGGGGAAAATTAAAGGTGACTTGGCAATTTGTAACATAGAAGGAGAAATCACCAAATCACCTATTCTTGCATAAATGGGGAGATGCCTTTACATTCAAAAGAGGGGGTAAATCAACTACATTCAGTCACTAATTAAATTATGACTAAATACTAAGTAGATTAATTAAAATGGAATGTGCCTGACCCTATTTTGTAAGTTAACTAGTTGAATTAAGACTAGGTGCTAGAAATAAAGAGAAATCTAAGAAAATAGTAAGTTGTAAATTCAAGATTTTTTCGTGCACCTAGATCTGAGAATTATGAAATGATTCAAAGCTATTCTATGAAAATTGGCAAAAGTAGCAGGGACCATGTGTAGGGACTAGGAAGCCCCCTGTTGGTTCTGTGAAATTTTTGATCGCCGAAAAGGGTTTTTTCATTGCTGTATCTGAAGCTTATCCCAAGAGTTATAGCTACACACCTTCTTTCTACACAGAAGGAAAGGGAAATTTGTTGGGGATAGGGGATTGCCTTTAGGTCAAACCCCAGTTTTGGAATTAACCAAGTAGTTGAAATAATGTAATTGAAATGACTATTGTAGAAATCCTCCTCTTTGAGGGGATGTTGAACTGACTGAAAATGAAATGCTTATACCTCATTGTGAATTTTTTCTTTCCTCCATACGGAATTAGGACTTCGTGAATTAGGATGATAATATCCTCTTCAATATTTGAAATGTTGACTCTATTGCCGCTCTAAAGCTTGAAGGAAGACTGAAAATGCTCAATTTCTCTTGAATGCTTGTATGCCTGATCTCTTGAATGCTCGGATGCTTGCTAATGATTATCTATATCTTCAAATGGGATGAAAAATCTCTCTTATATAGTTCCCCATAGGGAAAATGAATTAATTTTTTGACATGAGCCGACATGGAGGGGTTTTTCCTTCTCAAATTTGAGATAGGTCCACATTAGGGAGGACTAGGGTGCCACACCTTGGTCCTGGTGACAACCAGGGAACCATGCCCTAGTTCTGCCCTATTTTAGGGTAGGATCAAGGTGGCAATGAGGTGCATCTTTGAGCTAGATGGTGTTTATGACATGTATGAGCATAATCAGGCCTCTGATTAGGCCAAGGGGCATAAACACTAAAGCGAAGACCCAAATGTGATAAAAAATTGCAAGGGGTGCAATTTTATGATGCTACAAAATTTAATCGATGAAACACATTGACATTCCTTGTCCAAATACTATACTAAATACTACAGGTGCATTCACCATCATTAATCATTTGAAACTCATTAAAAATCTGAAAATACTAATTACTATGTGACACAAACATGATATGCTCATGAAAGAAAACATTCACGTGCTGAAAATAACCTACTAATTTATATGTAGGAGCAAAATCTAAGTCAAAATGTATCATACTTGGCACCATAATAAACATTATCACTATCAAAATTTATATTTGCAAGATATAGAAGTTTATGGTCACCTTCAGGAGCATACCACTGGTACTCAGCTTCCAATAGCTTTAAACTTTGTTCACTATTGAATGAACATGTGTCTTCATCTTTTGGACCTTCCATATTTACTTCGTTTATTTGTCCACACGGGTTGTGAGCATATCCTTTTACAAATCAATGTCTTCTTTAATATCACAATCATCCTTGAAACCTGAAAAACTCAATGACTTCATGACAACACATCTTTGTCATAATTTGGGAGCTTGAATTTCCAACAACCCTATCAAAAGAATAGTCACGATCTATAATAGAAATTTGACCCTCTAGCTGTTCATCTTCGATCATATTTAGGCTACTATGACAATAATTTTTAGGTATATATTCTTTCTCCTCTTGCTATTCACAAATATTATCCATTGTAGGATGGGCAATGTAGTTCATTCCCAAAAATGTAATTGGTATCATTATGAACTTGTGCATCTTATCACCTTCTTGCTAAACCTTATCATTTTTAGCATTAAGATTTTTAACACTAAGTGCATTTCTAGATTTGAACCTTTCAATCATATCCATCCATTCAATAACTTGATCCATACTTGTTGGTTTCAAGTCTTTTGACCAATAAACATCACTAGGTTCATAGATTTGTAAAAATAAATTAATCCATTTAAACTCTTGAAGTGTGAATCTTAGACGAATGTTCTTTAATGCTCATAGGAATATTAGAAACAATGCATGTGGTGGCTCACCTTCTAATATTCCTATGTTCAATGATGCACTAACATATACCATTGAATTTTCAACATATACACTATGTTCATACTCAATCTGAGGCTGATAGAAATACTCATGGTGTCGAAGAAGATTGGCTAGGATAAAAGGGACATTCATACTTTGAAAACGATTTTCAACACTTGAACCCATATTGCATTTGTTTATATACCACATCCCTACTTGCTGGAAAATTTTGGGACCCTAAAAGTTGTTCATAAATTTCATTGTTGTCACCAAACGTACTTAGGAACAACCTTGTAAAAATCTCTCATGAAGATATGCATTGCACGAGAAAACTATCATACTACTCTCTTTCATTATCTCTTAAAGACCTCGTGAAGAACTTCATAACAATATCTTTAACATGAATCTAAAAAATCATCTATAAACTCACAAAATGATTACACATGTTTGATTACTGATTCACATTCCTTTGCATGAAACAAGGGCATAGGGTCTTTAATCTTAATAGGAAAGGGGTGTGTATCCTTGATTATTAATAAAGTTCAAGGGCTTATATCTTTCTGGGATAAACACTTCTCTTTGTGTACATGGCTAAAGTTGATGATTATGCTTATTATGATTGGGACAAAACTTGGATGATACATTTTTTCTTGACTTCAAAACTTCTTCATACAATATTACAGTTACATTTTATGACTTTCTTTTCAGCTTAAGACCTTAAGCACAAAAGGTACATAAAACAACTAAAAACCATGCTTAATATTCTCTTGAGTGAACCTATTACATCATTACATTCTCTTCTCAAAATAACATGACTAAAAAGTACAACATAAGAGCTCATGTAAAGTGAATACAAAATATTTCCCTTCTTAATAGTGCTACTACACCTGATAAGGGACTCATTTCAGACCTAAATATCCATGGTTTTCACACAAAATTCTTTCGTTAACTAATAGAAATATACCTAGAAAAATTGTAGCAGTTGGTTACTTCTTGTTTGACTGAGAAGTATTCAGATTTGGAGTTCCTTTGATTTCTTCATTAGGTTCTTTTAGGATAGAGTCACCACCTCCTTGTTGAGGAACAATCTTTGAACAATAGTGATCTATTCAAAGTTTTTTAACATGGCTCTTCTCTTCAACAACAGAGTAACTCAACTCTTCTTTACATATGCTGCTACAAAACATGTTCCAAGATAAAAAAAATTCTTAACATCTAAAATAAATTCTCAGATTCTTCACTTTCTTGACTCTTGAAAAATGGATTTATGACTTGTCTCCCCATCAGAGTCGCCAATCTGTTGATTCCCAAATAAATATATCCCCAAACCCTAAATGATAGCCACTTCTTATTCTTAGGTTCACGATTGGATTTGGCCAACAAATGAGATTCAATCACAAGAAAGAAATCTCCTACACTTTTAGCTTTGCAAGACCAAGGTGGGTATACCTTGGCAATGTCTAAATACCCTACTTCATTTTATGCTCATAATTGTAAACTACAACATATATCCCAATGAGAATATGCCAAGGAAAGTTTATAAACTTTATATTTGACTACAACCCTAGCTTCTGAACATTTCACTCAGCACTTGGGGATGATTCCTATTCTAACATTAATTCCTACAACAAAATGGAAATGACATTATGAGATAATTTGTGATTATGAAAACTGGGCGCAAACCCCATGACTAGTGCCATCCTTAGGGCAGCAAAGTCAACTTACAAAATGCAAAAATTCTACCTAAATCGATTAAACTTATGTAGTGAGCTCAGAATATTAATGCATTACATTAATATCCTCCATTTTATTTTTGTTGTGTAGTCATTCTTTGTAATCCTACATGCACACAACACCATCTCTTTGACTTGTTAGAAGCATTTTAATCTCTTCCTTGATGAGAAGCAAAAAACAAGACAAACACCAGAACTTGCAGGGATAAAATAAAAGATCTTTGATCATTCATTTCATAAAACAATGCTTATAAATGATAGAGAAAACTACAAGAAAACACTTAAAGCTTGCTTGCATTCTGGTTAAGAAATATTCAAGACAGTAAAACAACTAAATGTTGAAAATATAACTCTACATACTTTAACTACTGGATTGTACATGGAAGCCTTGCTTCCAAAAAATTTTCAAATTTTTTACATTGAAATCCTTAAAATTGAGGAGAAGACAAGAATAAAAAGGTAGAGAAGAAACCCTAAAAGAAAGTCAAGAATGACACATGACTTCTTCTCAATAGTTTATCTTGAATTTTTAAATCTGCACTTTGTCTCCTTAGATATGCCTTTTTAATCTGCATCTTTGAACCTTCTTGAGACATTTGGCAGCTTGAGTGAAACTCCAACATCTTCGAACATTTCTTCTCTGTCTACAACTGAATTTTTTTTAATCTTTATCCAGCATCATATAGTTGTCATTTTGTATCATCTATCTTACCTAAATATATGAAAATTCCCTTTTTTATCACTCCTTTTAATTTGTCGATAGCTTACATTTTTTTATTGACCAGAATAGAAATATTCCCTTTTTGGTGACTGCTCTATTTTGTCATTTCTGCTCATTCCACTTTAGTGAAAAAATATTCTCACCTTTGCCAAAAAATATTCATTTGTTGCATTCCACCTCTCTTTGAAAAAATAATCCCAGTATATCTTGGTGGCAGAATGATACTTCCTACAACATTTTAATCATGAGTCCAGAAGATTTAATTTGGACCTACATGATCTCTCTATCTTGTTAACATATATGACTGGACCTATTTTACATGAATGGAAAATAAGGAGATGCCTCCCCCCTACCCCGAAATCATTCCCAAGTGCTAAATAATTCATTATTATATTATTTCCCCTCCATTTCACAGTTTCTCAAAATAAAACAATATTTTTTTTATCAGTTATAGATTTAAATAGATCCTTATAAAAGCGGTGTATGAGATTGACTATATTAGTAACAATCAATACTGACATAAAAGTGGAGACAAGAAAACACAGTGAGATCACCATCGTATTTCTTAGGATTTACAGTTTTCACATAGCTTGAGAACACTTGGGTATGGGAATCGACACTTTGAACCTCCTCTTAACATTGTTAAACAATATGGATTCAACAAAAAATATTGTTCTCATTTGGCCTTTAAACCATGTTGTTATTACCTTGTACCTCAAATGCGTATGAAGTCATACAATCTTCATAGGTGTTGCTTGTGCAATCTCCATTCCATCACACACCACTACACATATCAAGATCCTTGAGAAAAGTTAGGGCATGTCCCATAATGTATACCACTTCAATGATTTTGACTCCTCCCTTTAGATTGCATATTTACAAAATTGGATTTCAATAACAATGCACTATATCTATATACTTGCTTATGATCATTTATTTGTTGTGTAGATGCAACTATAGCATATTTGATCAACATCTCTATATTAGCTTTTTTATTTTAATGAAGATACCCATGTTAATGAGAGAAGATAGAAAGGGTTTTCTATCTATGGGATGACATTCAAAATCAAAATAACACATCATGAAGTTTCTCATCTACTGCATATACTCTTGTTGCTCTCACACACTGACACACAATCACATTTCCATCAATACTAAGGATGGATTGATGCCTGAGGAGACCCAAATGGGGATATTCAATTATTTGTAAACCCTAACCCTTTTCTTTCCCTAAATATTTATTTCCTATGGCCCTAGACTTCCATTTCATCATCTTGTTGCTTCATGCGGGGTAGCAGGATGCACCAACCTCTTTACTTATAGACCCACATCCCTTTCTAGTTTTTCAAAGTCACCACATGAGGTGGAGGGGACAAAATTCCTATCCCCACTACCCCGCCTTACCTTTTAGGTTGTCTTCAATATCTTGCAGGATGAGGGAAATCATAAGACTTTTGAAAAGTCTTTGGATTTTATTTCTCTTTCATCATACTATTCACAGGCCTACCATCATATGGATTTGAATCTTTTGAAAATAATTCGCTTAAATTTTATGTTAGAGTATTTGGGTATTTACTTGATTAATTAAACATTATTTGTTTAATTATTTAAGTTCCCTTTATCTCTTTTACACTTAAGCTAACTTTAGGTGCATATTATTAATTATTATGTGCAAACCTAGGTTTTCCCTTTTAGGGTTTCTTGACCTATTAAAGGTTGAGTTCTTTCTTTTCATTGTATGAAGAAGGATTATTATTGACAATACATTTTGGAGATTATTGAAATCTCATCTTTTGGAGCATATTTTTCCTGTGTATTCTTTCCTTCTATGATTTGCTTCATTGCTTCTCCTTGTAATAGGTTTTTTAGCTTGCAGAGATTATTTGGGCTCCTATGGTGTTGTATTTTCTCAACTCTTTTATAGTATCAGAGCTTCAGATCTGCAGCTACCTGTTCTTGTTTTGAGATTTTTGGCTTTGGAAGCAGATCTGGGGTTTCAGAAAGTTTTTTATGCACCTAGGGTTTGACCTTTTTTTCTGAGCACTTTGGGCCTAAATGGACCTCACCATTGTGCTCAAAAGGCTTGAAAACCCCTATGGTCATATAAAATTCAACCTATTTTGGTTCCTGAGCCTCTGGGAGTATTTTTTTCTCAGATCCAAGGCATACGACCTTGGCACGTAGATCGAGAAAAAGATTTCAAAAAAAAAATATTTTGCCTTTTTACGGCATGCAAGTCAGATTTTTATATTTTTGAAAAAAAAAATAAAAAAATATCAAAATCGATAGTTGTTTTTTTAAAAAGAAAACAAAAACAAAAAAAATAAATTTTTGGGGGTTTGTTCTGCATTGTTGAGTGTACTGGGTTGACAGTCCGGCCGCCGTACGGCGACCAAACTTGTTAGTCCGGTCACCCACTGTGGTCCTTGTCGACCGCTCCCTTCGACCCCCGTGGCCCCACCGGCAGCTCCCTCTGGCCTCCTTCTAGCAAGGCCCCCTCTGGCGACCCCGCTGCCGCCTGCAGCCCCCCGCTCCCCAGCTGCCATCTCTCGACCTCCGTCGGCCCCACGGTCACCGCCTATGACCCCCGCCGCCTGGCCCTCCCCGACCTCCTTTGCTGCCGGTTGCTGCCTATGCAGCCTTCTCCACTCGGCTCACCGCCCAATCGCAGCTCAGCCCCGGCCCGCTCTGCCTAGCGGTAGCTCAGCCCCAACCGGCTCTGCTCCCTGGCCCGCCGTCCCAGCGGCCCTGCTCTGCCTGAACGCATCGCCGCCGCGCCGACCAGTGGATCTTCTTTGCATGCGAGCGTCGCTCCACCCGAGCTACCACCGGAGAACCACCAGGCTGCCACCAGAGTGCCACCGGATCGCCGCTCCTTGCCCTCCTTCGCCCAAACAAGTCACCAGACCTCTTTTTTGGCCTCTTTCAGGGGGGGTTTGGTTTTTCGGCTCTATCTTGGGCATACGGATTCATTTTTTCAAAAACGAATAGGTGTCGGAAAGCTGATTCCGAGGCTGACTTCATGGTGTTGGTAATTTTTTCCAATTTTGCTATTTGACTATGTTTTTTTCCAGTCAAAGTGAGGTCTAGTTTTTGCACTTTGGGAGCCATAGAATGAGCATCCGACCTCCATTTTTTGAAAATTTTATATTTTTGGAAAGCATGTGCTGTGTACTTTCTAGCCATCTAAGTTTTAATTCCAGATTCTTCTCCATGCATATTTTATTCAGTTTTTTGCTTTTCAGCACTCTAGTGGATATCGTGGTTGTTTCAAGTCCTGGGATCTCTTCTCTGAGTAGGGTGTCTCTATTTTGGTTCACGTTTCTTTTTTCTAGTCTTCTTATCATTGTAGTTGTTTTTACCTTGTTTGCCTCTTGATTCGAGTAGTGTCATTTCAGGGCACTCATGCAGATTACAGTCTTCTCTACCGGGTCATGTTCTAGTTTAGTGGATGTTCTTCAGATCAGCAGTTATTCTTCGATAGAGTTTGCAGGTTCTTCATGCTTCAGTGATATTATTTTTCATCTCTTTTTGGAGTATATTTTTGTTTCCACGTGGTTTTCTCTATTTCTCTAGTTCATAGAGATTTCATTATATTTGGGTACCTGATCAGGCCTTGTTGCCGGGACCCATCTTTATTGCTTTCAGTAGCTATTCTAGGTTTTAGCTTCTCACTAAGTCTATCTTAAGGGGGGGTGTTAGAGTATTCGGGTATTTACTTGATTAATTAAACATTATTTGTTTAATTATTTAAGTTCCCTTTATCTCTTTTACACTTAAGCTAACTTTAGGTGCATATAATTAATTATTATGTGCAAACCTAGGTTTTCCCTTTTAGGGTTTCTTGACCTATTAAAGGTTGAGTTCGTTCTTTTCATTGTATGAAGAAGGATTATTATTGACAATACATTTTGGAGATTATTGAGCTCTCATCTTTTGGAGCATATTTTTCCTGTGTATTCTTTCCTTTTGTGATTTGCTTCATTGTTTTTCCTTGTAACAGGTTTTTCGGCTCCTGTGGTGTTGTATTTTCTTAACTCCTTTATTTTACTTGCATAGTAATTTTTGATCATTGAAATGACTTCACTCCTTTGGCCTTTTATTAAATCATTTAGAATGATTTAGGAAATTCTCCTTTTGAATAGCCAAAGATTTAAATCAATCAAATGATTTAAATTACTTTATTCTCTCTTTTCATCCAAATTGATTTATTTATAATATTATTTAAATCAATTTGATTTAAATAATATATAATTCTTTGAATAGGCTTCAATTGGTCATACTAGGCCACATCATTAGTCGGGCCCCTTGTGGGACCGCCTAAATTTTTTTCATGTTTGCACAACTGACCTTTGAAGATTCTTTGAAACCTCAACTAGATTCATTATGGGCTCGAAAATTTGAGCAGATGATGATTTAATTTGACGTTTGATAGCTCTGAGCTCTGATCAAAACAAGCTGATGAGCCTCTAGAATTGGCTTTAAAAACTGATCAAATCACCTCCCCATGTCTTGAAAATTGGTGCACTTGTAAAATGAAAAATGGTTGTTCATGATGATGCCTAAGGTGAAGGATTTTAATCCTCAAAGTTGCCTGCTTAGTCATTTTTTGAAGGTGCACTTTTCAAACCCTCCTGAAACCCATCCAAACACTTATTTGAACAAACTTTGGTTTCAAAGGCCTCCATCTGGAAAATTGATACATTTAGATACCATGAGAACATGTGCAAAGGGTTTTTTCTCAATTCCATGACATGTGAAAAATATTAGCTGCCAAACTTGCCTTCTCTAAATTTTTTGGAAACACTAATTTTGAATATCTACAAAGTCCATCTGAATTTGGCTTTGAATAAATATCATATGAGGTGTTGGGGTGTTGTAAATTGGCAAAGTGGTAGATAAACATATAGAGAATCACAAGGAACTCTCACTTTTGCATGTAGGTCAATAGACCTCACCAAATAAAAAATAAGAATGTAGGGCTACTTTAGCATTATTGATTCAAGCTGGAAAACATGTTAATGAATTCATGGAGTTCTAAAAACTTACATGGGCGTTCATTATTTTGAAAAAAATAACCAAATATTATTGGTTTGGCATGTCACTCAATTGGTAACAAAACGCAACTCTCCAAAGATGGCTTACTCAAAAAATTTGAATATCAATATTTACACAAACATTACACTTACCTCATCACCCTAAAACAAGGACTTCAAAAACTCATCAAAACTAATCCTAGGAGGCTGAAAATGGACATTTTCCATCTTTGATAGGAGGATAACAAGATCCCAAAGTGGTTTTACATGAAAAATAAAGGGATATCAAGATACTGACCCTTAAATTGGGCTATTTGAATTGATTTAGCAAGAGTGTCTCCAAGTGTCACAAACAAAATTTTCAACATGGGCCCTCATAATTTTGCCAAATTTTTGAGGTCCCAACACCCTACTCCCCCTTAATCGGGTGTAGACTTTGGTAGATAGGCTTTAGATCACTTCAATTTGTAGACGTCCAGTTTACAACTCAATTCAATTACTAAGACCAAAGCGCCAAGTGCCCCAGTCCTGCCAATTCAGGCTCAACTTTCAACATCAGGTGCGCATTAGAATTCCTCTCTTAGATCTATACTCCATGTCTTAGTTTTATTTATGTATCTGACTATTATTTACTATTATTCTAGTTGTTCTTATTACTTCTACTATCTTAGGTTACATCTTACATTTAGCTCATTCCTCTTTCATATCACCAAAGGAATAGAAACCCTAAAATTATTCCTTGAATTTATTTCACACGAATTAGTCAAAGTGAATCACTTCCTTAGGCTTTTTTGTATTCTAATGTATGGATGAAAGTGGGATTAGGTCTTAAACTATCTAATCCCATTTTCCACCATCACAACTATATAGAAATTCATGTAATAGTATGGAAATCCATATGGTCATACTATATCGACGATTTAAAAAAAATTATACAAGTCAAAATTTTCACTCCATTGCTTAAAAAATTGCTATGCAAAATTTTAATTTTTGTGTCAAAATCTTTTATAAATTGTGCAAAGTAAGGGGGTTCATTTTTAATAGACAACTCAATTTTCTTTCACCTAAGGTCTGTTGGCCACTTGGTGGAATTGATTGTGTTGCATTGATGTTTTGTCATTGATGCAAACACTATCTATTTGGATGCTTTACCAACAGCCTTCTGGTCCTGGTAGGATGAGTGGTTTCTGGTTGATCTGGATCTAGCATGATCCAGTAGGCTTCGATATAGTTTGGTGATGGAATTGGCTTGTTCATGATACTCATGCTCATATTTGGTCAGTTGGTTTTGGTCTGGTAATCAGATGCTATCCTATTTTCTTAGAAGCTTAGTTTCTAGTTCTGGTGAGGGTTTCATCGGCAGCGCTTTTGATGAAGATTTTTGATGAATCACATAAGTGGTGTTGGTACAACTTCTGGTAGAGTTTCGAGATGCTGTTGGTGATCATGTTTGAGACTTTACAGATGGAGATAATTTGTGTAGTGTGTGGACCTATATTGGGTCTCGGTTGATCTAGGTTATGGACCGACTTTAATGTAATGTGTGGTTTGGACCTCGGGTAAGTGCACAAAGATGGTGGTCAAAAAGGGGGGTATAAGTGGACACGTTTTTTTGAAATCAAGTGAACCTGAAATTGGAGGCAAAATTTGAAAGTCATCCACTCAAGATATGAAGATAATCAAACAACAAATATTGTAGTACTCTGAATCTAGTTTTCAAAATACTAAACTTTTTCAAAATTGGATAATATTAAGGGGGTCAAATCCTTTGTGCACGAAAAATAGACCTTGATTTTTTCTAAAAAACATAACATAGTGTCTGACGTGCGCTTCAAAAAAGTCATAGTTAGATTTAGTATTTGGACAAATCCTTTGACAAAAAGATAGTTAAGAGTGAGAACTAGAAGATTTGTATTTTTTTGTAATTGTTTGTTGAGTATTGTTCTTTTATGATTTTTCCAATCGAGAACATCCTGAAAATTAGGTACCTGTTCATGCATGAAGCATAAGTTGCACTAAACAAATTGAAAATACAATTTTTTTTAAAAAATTGTAAAGAATCAAGTGCACTAAAATAATATATAAATTTTTTAAAATTTGGATAGGTATATCAAAAGTTATTAAAAAAATGGTGCACCTATGTCTGTGAGAACTATGGAGACACTGGTAAAAGAAATTCAATAATAATATGTTATTGTTGTTCAAATTTTAAAAAAATTATATGGTTAGAAAGCTCAGAAGATGGGTGAAAATATGGTGGAAATTATAGAAATACCCACTTGATGAAGTGTAAACTTGATGATGACAAAGTCGATAAAATAAAACATGTCAAAAATGAGAGAAATGGAGGGAAATCAAACTTGCAAACCGTAGCTTGGTCATCCAGGCCTATTTCCAAGCCTAAACAGTTAGAAGCGCCTACATGATACTTATGGTGTAAGAAGTGCGTATGTGCTCTTTTTACTATAAACAATGCATACACGTTAAGTTTGTTTAAATTTTGGGTGTGTGTATAATATGATATTGTATATATAATATGTGTATATACATATAATATAATATATATATATAATCTCTCTCTCTCTCTCTCTCTCTCTCTCTCTCTCTCTCTCTCTCTCTCTCTCTCTCTCTCTCCCCTTCTCCCTTCCTCCATACCCCATCCCTCTCTCCCTCCCTCCCTCTCTCCCCTTCTCCCTTCCTCCATACCCCATCCCTCCCTCTCTCCCCTTCTCCCTTCATCCATACACCATCCCTCTCTCTCTCCCTCTCTACCCTTCTCCCTTCCTCCATACCCCATCCCTCTTTCTCTTCTTCTCTCCCTCCCTCCCTCCATACCCCACTGCAACTGTGTCTGCACTTCTATATAAGTAAGTGAATTTATTTCTTGTCTACAACTTCCTCTTTGATTTTTATCATGTATGCTCTCCTAAGAAAATTGACTGATGGATTTGTGTGTATATTTAATAGGAGGAATAGGGTTTGAAATTGAACCATGAGTTCATTACCATGAAAAACAAGGAAACCTGCAGAAATATTCTTCTCGAATGTGCTTTTAATGAGCATATGAGATGTGGAAAATAGTGTCAACAAAGCAACATGATGAGTCAGAGTACCTACAATATGTTTTTCAGAAGGAAACAACCGGTAGGAAGAGAAAGAGGGAGAGTAACATAGATGATGTCCTGGAGAATGATAGTGGTGGGTATGCGAGAGTTCCCATGTTGTTACACAACGCCTGTCACCTAAAGAAATTAAATTTTGTTGTATGTGTGGCAGTGGTAGTATATGATGATCAGCAGTTGTCAAAAGGCTTGGAACGGTACATACCCATGAAAGAAATCAAGTGTGTAATTACTATAGTCACAATCGAGATAAGTCCTATAACCTTGCAAATTTAATAGCATCATATGTTTTAGAACTTAGGTAGTACTGTTAGGGTTAGGTTAATCTCTTAAACTTTCTTTTTAGTGAAGTCTCATTGTCTGTTCGCTTGGAGTCTCTCTTATGCTGACAATGGTCTAACTTAGCTATATCAAAACTAAACTATTGATGCTCTATTGTATGATGTTCTATTAATAACTTTAAATTTAATATATCATTTTATTAGCCCACCATATGACCCCTTAGGTGTCATTAGAGGTCATATTATTTCCTAAGAGGTCATATGGTGTCCTGTGACCCCTTAGGACACCATATGACCTCTTAAGACACCATAAGACCCATAACAACACCATATGGTTTCCTAAGGGGTCATAGGATACCATATGACCCCTTGGGATGCCAATGAACCATAACAACACCATATGGTGTTCTAAAGGGTCATATGGTGTTTTATGACCCCTTCGGACACTATTTGGTTTCATTATAAGTCCTATGGCATGATAAGGGATAATATAGTGTCATATGACCCCTTAGGACACCCTATGACCCCTTAGATGTTGTTAGGGGTCATATTATGTTCTAAGGGTCATATTGTGTCCTGGATTCAATCTCTTTTCCTCTCCCTCCCCCCTCCTTCTCTCTCTCTCTCTCTCTCTCTCTCTCTCTCTCTCTCTCTCTCTCTCTCTCTCTCTCTCTCTCTCTCTCTCCCTTCTCCCTTCCTCCATACCCCATCCCTCTCTCTCTCCCTCTCTCCCCTTCTCCCTTTCTCCATACCCCATTCCTCTTTCTCTTCTTCTCTCCCTCCCTCCCTCCCTCCATACCCCACTGCAACTGTGTTTGCACTTCTATAGAAGTAAGTGAATTTATTTCTTGTCTGCAAATTCCTCTTTGATTTTTATCATGTATGTTCTCCTAAAAAAATTGATTGATGGATTTGTCTGTGTATATTTAATAGGAGGAATAGGGTTTGAAATTGAACCATGGGTGCATTACCGTGACAAACAAGGAAACCTAGAGCAGTATTCTTCTCGAATGTGTTTTAAATGAGCAGAGTAGATGTAGAAAATATTGTCAACAAAGCAACATGATGAGTCAGAGTACCTGCAATATGTTTTTAGAAGGAAAAAAACCGGTAGGAAGAGAAAGAGGGAGAGTAACATAGATGATGTCTTGGAGAATGATAGTGGTGGGTATGCGAGAGTTCCCATGTTGTTGCACAATTCTTGTCACCTAAGGAAATTAAAGTTTGTTGTATGCATAGCAGTGGTAGTATATGATGATCATCAATTGTCAAAAGGCTTGGAACGATACATACCCATGAAAGAAATCAAGTGTGTAATTCCTATAGTCACAATCAAGATCAGTCCTATAACCTTGCAAATTGAATAGCATCATATGTTTTAGAACTTAGGTAGTACTCTTAGGTTTAGGTCAAGCTCTTACACTTGCTTTTTAGTGAAGCATCGTTGTTTGTTCACTTGGAGTCTTAATTATGCTGACAATGGTCTAACTTAGCTATATAAAAACTAAACAACTGATGTTCTATTGTATGGTGTTCTATTCAAAACTTGAAATAATATATCATTTTATTATCCCACCATATGACCCCTTAGGTGTCATTAGAGGTCAGATGGTGTCCTGTGACCCCTTAGAACACCATATGACCCCTTAGGACACCATATGACCCCTTAAGACACCATACGACCCATAACAACACCATATGGTTTCCTAAGGGGTCATAGGATTCCATATGACCCCTCAGGACACCATACGACCTATAACAACACCATATGGTGTTCTAAAGGGTTATATGGTGTTCTATGACCCCTTAGGACACTATTTGGTGTTGTTATAGGTCCTATGGTGTGCTAAGGGATAATATAGTATCATATGACCCCTTGGGACACCCTATGACCCCTTAGATGTTGTTAGTGGTCATATTGTGTTCTAAGAGTCATATTGTGTTATGGTCTCTCTCTCTCTCTCTCTCTTCCTCTCCCTCCCCCTCCTTCTTCTCTCCCTCTCTCCCTCTCCCTCACTCCCTCCCTCCCCCCTCTCTCTCTCCCTGTCTCCCTCTCCCTCCTTCCTTCCTTCTCTCTCCCTCCCCCTACTCTCCCCCCTCTCTCTCTCCCTCTCCCTTCCTCCATACCCATTCTTCTCCCCCCCCCTCTCTCTCTCTCTCTCTCTCTCCACCCACTATCTCTCTCCCTCCCTCCTTCCCTCCTCTTCCCCTCTCTCCTTTCTCTCCCTCTCCCTTCCTCTCTCTCTCTCTCTCTGTCTCTCTCTGTCTCTGTCTCTGTCTCTCTCTCTCTCTGTCTCTGTCTCTCTCTCCCTCTCCCTCTCTCTACCTTCCCTCCCCCCTCTATCTCTCTCCCTCTCTCTCCCTCTCCCTCCTTCCTTCTCTCTCTCTCTTCCTCTCACTCCTCCCCTCCTTCTTCTCTCCCTCTCCCTTCCTCCATACCCCTTCTTCTCTCCCTCCCTCCCTTCCCCCTCTCCTCTCCATCCACCCTTCCTTCTCTCCCTCTCTCCCTCCTTCCCTTCCACCCCCCCTCCTCTCTCCCTTCCCCCTCCTCTCTCCCTCCTCCTACTCTCCCCCCTCTCCCTCTCTCTCTCTGTCTCTCTCCCTCCCTCCATTTTCATTCATATTTTTTCTACTAACAATAGCACATACAGGATACCGAACCTATTAGTTCACTGGCCCGCCATAACTTTTTTAAGGCATAGGAGCGCATACACGATACTTATTACTTGTAAGCATGTACGGGGTACCGAGCCCATTATTTGCTACCCTATGATAACATTTTTTAGGCTTAGGAGCACGTACGAGCTACTTATTAGTACAGAATGGGAAAAAAATATCGTTGGGCTTGCCAATATTTTATGGACTAACAATGTGCACATGGTTATTAATGTAATGCGTACGTAGTACATATAAATAGTTTTAGTTTCCCAAGAGCCTCAACGACCTCAAAAGAATTTTTTGAGGTCATTGAAGGCCTCACTGTAACTGTGTCTGCCCTTCTATCACTATTTTATACATAGAAGTAAGTGAATTTTTTGTTTTTGCATGATTTCAAATGATTGAATTGTTGTTCTTATTAGTTTTGTCAATAGTATTGTGATTGTTTAATAGTTTGATTCCAAAAAAATGTGATAAGATGCATATTTATGATTATTTGTTTGTTTATGAACTTTTCTTTACACATATATGTAATATGATTCTATTTAGGACAATTGATATCAACCATGGGAAAGAACAAGCAAGGAACGATGGAACAACAAGAGAATGAAAAGGAAAGACAAAGGCAACATATGAAGAAATTACATGATATAAGAACAATGGGAGAAGAACGTATGTCATACTCAACATCTGAATTTGATTTAGCAAACAAACATAATGCACCTATTGCAATTGAAGAAGAGACATTTGATTTACTGTATGAACCTAATGCAATTGAAGAAGATACTGCATTGAATAATCAATTAAATGATGAACATAAACCTTCATGATTTGATGAATTGAATGTACATAATACACCGATGTTAATACCTCCTAGAATCATTCGTAGGGAACCAAAGTATCTAATTGACATTGATGAGAATATATTGAAGCCAATGACCAATAAATAAATGAATGAACTTGTAGGATAATGGTTAAAAGAATATGGCAAAACTATTTTGAAAACTTAAATCAAACCGCAAGATGTCAATTAATTGTTCAAATGATTAAAAATTTGACTTTTAGAGAGACAATGAAAATTCTAGGCCTAAGATCATCTGAAAGTAACTATGAAAGAACTATTGTGAGAAATTTATTTGATGCATATCAAGCTATTGGTTCAAAATCACGTACTAAAGATTCTAATGCTACATGATGTGTCATTACATCAACCATAATGAGCAAGAAAATAAAAAAATTGATCGTTTGATAAGCAAAACAAGTAAGTCATTAAACGTTAATAGAACAACATTAAGTAAAGCATTAAAGAGGTGGGAAAAAATATATGAACCTAACAATAATTCTCTTTGGGCATTCTTGGGTAGACTACCACACAAAGACAAGGTTGTTGTTGATGTACTAAGAACATTAATTAAATTTTTTTGGCATGACAACACAAGAGTTTCACCCAACTAAAGACATGTTGTTAGAAGGCAAATTGGGTCTACAAATCATGAGCCACATGTCAAACACTATTTGGATATGACTCAAACTAAATTTTCTAAAAGATTCCTTCAAAAGTTTCCTCAAATAAGAATTTCTCAAATATTTTTTGAAATGGAAAAATGTTTTTATATTAAGATTAATCATGTACACACCACGTGTTGTTGTAGGATACATATTGAATTTTCCATGCACTATGATATTTTTTGTCATATTTCTTCTACTTTGTACGCTAATGATGTTTTGCATGAATGCAATATACAAGAAACTCCTAAGTCGGTAAGAGAATTTATTTCAAGTGTGCTATGTAATAGACATGATGGTTGCATTAATTATAAGATACCTTGTTTGGAAGGTTCTTGTGCTATATGTGGTGGTTTGCAACGTTTACCAAGATGTGTACATTTGCAGAGAACACATGAAATTGGTATGAAACTAGTTTCTTTCAGAAAATACAAGATAGTCACAGATGCATATCATAAACTTTCCCACCCAGGCGCGCTCGTGACATTGGATTGTGCACATGATGAACCGAATCAATTCTAGCCAATCTTGCAACTTTGCATTGCATGCAACTGACGGTTTTTGCAATAGTCAAAAATATGCTACCAATTGAAAATGGCTCTGAGTCGTCAAAAACCAAGATAGGCCATTGTAGAGGAGCCTCATGCAAACCCACAGGTTCAAACCGATCGACCATATTTTTCCTGGATTAGAAGAAACAATCCCTCAAATTTTAACAATTTTTTTGACTCATGGCACTTGAGAGATCGCGTCGATATGGTACGACTCTCAATGTTCCATAGTTTGGGATGCATGATAGGGGCATTCCTGGTAAAAAACTTCTCACCTGGACATTCTCGTGATGTCAGTTTGTGCACATGACAAGATAAACCAATTATAGACAATCCTGTAACTTTCCATTGCATGCAACTGGCAATTTTTGTAGCAGGCGAAAAAAATGCTACCAATTGAAAATAGCTTCAAGTCATCAAAAACTAAGATAGGCCATTATAGAGGAGCCTCATGTGATGCCATGGGTTCAAACGGATCGACCATATGTGTCATGTATTGGAAGAAACAGTCCATCAACTTTTGACAATTTTTTGGACTCATGGCACTTGAGAGATCGCCCCGGTACGGTATGACTCTCAATGTTCTAGCACTTTGGGATGCACGATAGGGACATGCCTAGTGTAAACTTGCCCACTTGAATACGCTCGTAATGTTGATTTATGCACATGATGAGCCGAATCAATTATAGCCAATCCTCAACTTTGCATTGCATGGAACTGACAGTTTTTGCAGTAGGCAAAAAATGCTACCACTTGAAAATGGCTTTGAATTGTCAAAAACTGAGATAGGCCATTGTAGAGGAGTCTCACATGACCCCACAGATTCAAACAGATCGACCATACGTGTCCTATATTTGAAGAAACAATCCGTCAAATTTTGACAATTTTTTGGACTCAGGGCACTTGAGAGATCACACCGGTATGGTACGACTCTCGACATTATGATGCTTTGGGATGCACGACAATGACATGCCTAGTGTAAATCTACCCACCTAGATGCACTTGCGACATCAGTTTGTGCACACGACAAGCCAAATCAATTATAGCCAATCCTGAAACTTTGCATTGCATGCAACTGATGGTTATTGTAGCAGGTGAAAAAATGGTACCAATTGAAAATGGCTTCTATTCGTAAAAAACTAAGATAGACCATTGTAGAGGAGCCTCACACGACCCCACAGGTTCAAATGGATCGACCATATGTGTCTTGGATTTGAAGAAACAGTCCATCAAATTTTAACAATTTTTTGGACTCAAGGCACTTGAGAGATCGCACCAGTATGGTATGACTCTTGACATTCCAATGCTTTGGGATGCACAGCAGGGGCATGCCTAGCATAAACCAACCAACCTGGACATGCTTGCGACGTTGGTTTGTGCACATGGTGAACAAAATTTGACCATTGCGAGCGTAAGGGTGCTCTCGCACCAAACACATATTGTTGTTTATATTCATATTGTTGATTACATATGCAAATATTCATTTAAATTTATAAAAGGGCAGCCACCAAATATAGTGAATCCACACTAATGAACTGAATACAAGGAGTTTTGTAGGGTTAATTCAATATTTTAGAGATTTTATCAAATCATATTCCACAATTGCAATGTTTTATATCATATATTTTTGTTGTTTATATTCATATTGTTGATTACATAGGCAAATGATCACTTAAATTTATAAAAGAACAACCACAAAATATAACGAATACAAAATAATGAACTCAATACAGATTTATTAGATTGAATATCAACATTTATATATATATATATATATATATATATATATATATATATATATATATATATATATATATATATATATATATATATATATATATATATATATATATATATATATATATATATATATATAAGGCATGTCTGCCAAGTCAATACAAGTAATATTAAATGTGGCATATGCCATGTCCAAATCGATATATAATAAAAATGTAGAATATAGCTGTAACATCTATTGGTCATTCTATGACCAAAACTAACACTATATGATCCTAAACTTGTGGCGGATCATCAAAATCAAGCCTCTTCAATGTAGTACACGACTTTGTAGATGGTTGCAAAACCACAATTCAAAAGCCAAGTTAGAATTCTCTTGTAGAAAATAATTCACAATTAACAACATAACTGTACATTTATCTATAATTCCTTTGCAATTAAAATGTAGATTACCTCATCGACTGATCTAGGAGCTAATGTCTTCACTCTCCTCTCCTTGTCACTCTTAGGAGTTTTTTTGAATACATACTCAAATGGATCCATGTTATGGCCGTACCACGAAGGGGTCTATTGTAGATTAAATGTATAATTAATACAATGTACTAACATAAATATATCAAAAACACTTAAAAACTATAATATAGAGAACAATGATGTACCTATGTCTGAGATGCTTCTCCAATGGACTAAGGATGGCTCACCATCGATGGAAAAACTATCACTATTACCTATACAAAAAATGTTCAAAGATTAAATAGAATTAATATAATGTTAAGTATTGTAGGTTAAAACAATTAATGTAATATATCAAACAAAAGTATACTAGATCCTGAGATGCTTCTCCAGTGCATGGAGGAGGGTTCGCCACTGATGAAATAGGTATGGATATTTCTTGTATGAAAAAATTATAAGATTATAATATATCACAAGTTCACATGTACACGTGCATATAATCATGGAATCAAGAAAATAAAGTAGAGATACATACCTCCTCCCTCTCTTGATCTGCGGATGAATCAGGTGTATTCAACAAATCCACATAGCTTAATGGCCGTTGTACATGTAAAATAGACAAAAACACTAATCAAGCGACAAACCCCAACTAATACTTGATTTAAACATTTTCAAATAATTATACAACTAAAAATGTGTTCAATTACCTTCTTCCCACATTTTGGCATCTTCGAGGAATTATTTTTCTTAGGACGAGCCCTAGACGCGGAGGGGCTACCCTAAAAAAACAAAATTAACATGAGATATTAGAATAGATAATATATTAAACATAATTTTAAAAATCTAAAATGAAATGACTTGCATATTCCATCAAAACAATACATAAAAAGGGTTGTACAAAATATGATACCATATAGCCTTGCAGGCCAAAATCGATCGCTGAGAGCATGATGTCATCAATCTAGGACATTTGGTCCCTTGTCAACACCTACAAACCAAAAATTGGACAAAGCATTAAAGATAGTTAGTATATCTTATATTTTTTTGAATTCAAAGTGTACTATTCTATTTTAACATGTTATAAAATTTATACCTCAGGCATCGAAGTTGCAGCTATAGTAACTGGGGGAGGAGTATGGGATACCGCTATTGAATCCTGAAATGCATATTATTTGTCTTAATTTAAATCGATGTATAAATAAAAATTCATTTATGTAATTACAAATTTAAAGTGACTGATAAATAAAATGCTATGAATTCAAATCAACACACCTATGTATGTCGCTCATGGGCAAACACCATGTCCATCAACTCATCTGTCAATGTGAAATACTTATTCATGTGGGCCTGACATCTACTCCCACAAATCGTGTATGGATGAGATGTGGATCCATTTGCACCAACTGCATCATCTATCCCTGAGCATATCCCTGAGCAACTAACACACATATGCTGGATGGACTCTCTGTTGCCACCTAGAGAAACTAATGGCTCATCATCCGATACAATAGGGTGTGCATATGACATCCCATGTTGGATGATGACACCATTCAATGTTGTGGCTGCTTGAAGAGTCTGTAGCTCCATCGACTCTTTCAGCTCTACTGGGACAACATGATGCACCTTAGGTTTGGATGCCAGGGGCGGTGACTCTCTACGGGTAATCGCCTATGGGATCCAGGTCTATCTTGGGTAGAGCCACCACCTCTACCATGGAGCTATCTCATGTCAAAATAGTTTGGGTGCACATTGAGCACAAACTCACAATATACTTTTCTCATAAAATATAATGGCACCTCATAATTATTACAAGGTGGATCATCAAAGACCATCCACCACCTTTGCCAAAAAATATTCATCATCTGCATATTGGTACACCAATGTATGTAAACCTCTTTGCATTAAGAGGTAATGATTGAATAGTTTTGGGATCAACAAAAACGGCACATATTTTTTGTTTACTAATATTTTTTTTGTTTACTCCCTCATATGATAGCCCATCGACATAGAATTGATGACACCTATGTTGGTATGATATGGTTTTGTCATTGATGTCAACACCTATTAACACTTATCAACTCTGGCACTTTGGAGAATTGACAATGTTCACCAGCAAGCAAGTGACTTTATGTAGAGTCATCGGTATCTTGTTCACCGGCAGGATATATTGTTCACCGGCACCTGGAATGACATGGAAAACACTTGGTTATGTTGAAGACATTGTTTGGACACTTTGCCCTAGAGATTTGTTCATTGGTATATTCGTGTTTGCATATTTGCTGTTACTAGCAAATACGTCCAGAATAAGCACTAGTAGACTTATCTATTCTAGGTTAGCATGACATGCTTTGGAGATGATTTATCAATGTTGTAAATAGATTAAGCCAACATGTTGAATCAGATATTGCATCGACTATTGATTTACTTGTAAATTGTTTTTATTGTAATATCTTTTAGAGCTGACCTACTAAAATTGGTCTTAGGTTATGGTATATATGTAAGATCTTATTTGTAAGATCGATATGCGATTGGAAAAAGGAATTTTAAGAAGGTATATGCGAGAATAAGTAGAGCTTTACACACAGACATCATTTGAAGGTGAAGGAAGGTTTTTGTGAAGGTATATCAGAACTACATCGGTACTGAATCCAGCATATGAAGATGCTATTTTGAGCAGTACATCATTATTGGATTTAACCATCCAATTGTAGTCAGTGTGACTCCTATTTGTGTTTGAGCAGTGAGCTCTAGGCGCTTGGCCTTTCTGCATGTGCAGACCCCATTTGTATACACATACTATCTGCAGTAGTATCATCTGATTGTGGGTAAGGTTTCCCACCATGGTTTTTTCCCCTTACAGGGTTTCCACATACAAATATTGGTGTTATGCATTGTGGATGTTATTGTCTTTTCTATTTGAAGCATTAATCTTTACTGGTACTGCAATTAACTAATAAACTATCTACCGGCATAAAGTCTGGTTTACCGGTATTAAGCAGTAAGTTTGGATAAGTTGTTTTTCATTTGAATTTATTAGACAACTGATTCACCCCCATCTTAGTTGTCTCCAAGACCTAACAATTGGTATCAGAGCTTAGTCCTCTTTTTGCAAAAGTTTAACAGCTTGAGGAGATCCAATGTTGACTAACTATTTCAGGAAGGACGGTCCTAAACTTTATGGAACCAAGTATGGCATATGGAAGATCAGGATGGAGACACATATAAATTGCATTGGAAAGGACATTTGGGAAGTTGCCAAGAATGGCTATACTGCTCCTACTCTCGGTCAACCTAATCCACCTACCTTAGGAAAAGATGAAGAAAATGACTGGAAAGAAATAGAAGCACTTTTGAGCGTATTATTAGATCAGAAAATCATGGGATTATCAGATAGATCTACTGCTAAAGCTATTTGGGACCATCTAGAAACATTGAATGAAGGACATTCCACAGTCAAAATTGCAAAAATTGAAAGCTTCCGAGTTAGGTATGAAAATTTGAAAATGGAAGAAGATGAAAGGATTTCTGCTTTTATGGAAAGAGTTAATGAAATTGTTTTGGGTATTAAATGTTGTGGAGGAACCTTAAGTGAAGATGAAATTGTTTCAAAAGTTTTAAGAGGATTGCCACCGACATACAAAATAAAAGTTACTGCTATAAATGAGTTAAGAACAATGCCTAATACATCAGTAACTAGGGATACATTGATTGGAAAACTTTCAGCTTTTGAAATTGAGGAATTTGGTCCTGTTGCTACTATAAAGATAGATTTAGCTTTTAAGGCATCAACATCATCTGCACCATCATTTGAAAAATCTAATTGGAAAGCCTTTTATGCAAGAGAACTTGAAGAAAGCAGGAGAGAAAATGAAGAACTTGAAGCACTATTTGCAAGAAAAATGCCTAAAGGTCCAGTTGGAAGTAAGTATGAAGGTAAAGCATCCTTTAAATGTTTTAACTATAATAAGATTGGTCATATGGCTTCAAGATGCCCTGATAGACATGCTAGACTAAGAGAAGAACCTAGAAGAACATACAAGCCTAACCCTGAATATCAAAGATATAGATTTAAGAAGAATAAAGACAAGTCTTGTTATCTTGCTAATGAAGGAGTCACTGATGATTCTAATGAGGATCCGACAGACAATGGATGGGTCTTTGTTGCTATAATAGAAGATCATCCGACAGGTACTATTCAACTGGTAGGGCAGGCCCTGGCAGCTAAAATTGAAGTCAAGGATGAATGGATCATTTATTCAGGATGTTCACATCATATGACTGGTGACAAAAGTAAATTCTTGAACTTTCAAGGATATAATGGAGGTCTGGTAAGATTTGGAGATGATAAAGCTTGTTTAATCAAAGGAAAAGGTACTATATCTCTTGATGGTAAGCATAATATTGACAATGTTTACTATGTTGAAGGTTTAAAGCATAATCTTTTGAGTGTTGGTCAATTAGTTGAGAAAGGATTTTAGTTACAATTAGTTGAGAAAGGATTGCATAGTGAAAATCAGTACTACCAAGGCAGTTAGAGATTTACCTAGGATTGTTAAACCTCACAATCCAGTATGTAAGGAATGCCAATTTGGAAAACAAGTTAGAGCATCTTTCAAAAGTATTCCAGAAAAATCCAATAATGCTCTTGACTTAATTCATACTGATTTATGTGGTCTAGCTAGAACTAAAAGCTTAGAAGGTTATAGATATTTCATGCTAATCATTGATGACTATTCTAGAATGTGTTGGGTTACTTTTCTCAGAGAAAAATAAGAAGCACTTGGGAAGTTCAAACTATTAAAGGTGATGGTAGAAAATGAAACCAACAAGAAAATCAAATGTTTGAGATCAAATCAAGGAAGTGAATTCACATCTAAGGAATTTAATATATTTTGTGAAGTAAATGGAATCAGAATAAAGTTATCAGCACCTCGGACACCACAATAGAATGGAGTCGTAGAAAGGAAAAATAGAACTATCTTGGATGCAACTAGAAGTATGTTATCAGAAGAAAATCTACCACATGTATATTGGAGAAAGGCAGTAAGCACAATAGTCTATACATTCAACAAAGTTCACATCAAAGGTGAAATTGGTAAGACCCCTCATGAACTATGGTTTGGCATTACTCCTACTCTTTAATATTTCAGAATATTTGGAAGTAAATGCTATATTAGGAGAGATGAGTATATTGGAAAATTTGATCATAGAAGTGATGAAGGAATATTTCTTGGTTATTCATCTAAGAGAAAAGCGTATAGATGTTTTAACAAGAGATTACAGAAAATTGTTGGGAGTACAAATGTGAAAATTGATGAACAGTTTAGAGGAACTTCAAGGTATATAGACTCTAAAACGGCAATAGAGATACTGACAAATGAACCTACATTGAACCCACCGGTATAGAATGAAGATCCAGTTACACCAGTATCATCTGAAAAATTCCACTATAATTGAAGAACAACAACAAACGAAGATACCCTAGTATATAAGATTGAACCACTCTGAAGATCAAATAATTGTGAACAAGTATCAAGGAGTTATAACAAGAGGAAGATTGACAACTGAAGAGGTATGTCTTATTTATCAAATTGAACCATCATCAATTAATGAGGCATGTGAAGATAAGCAACGGATTAAAGCTATGGAAGAAGAATTAGAATAAATTGAAAAGAATAACAAATGGACATTAGTTCCCCGACCTAAAGACAAAAAAGTAATTGGAACAAAATGGGTATTCAGAAACTAACTTATTGAATATGGTAAGGTAATCAGAAATAAAGCAAGACAAGTGTGTAAGGGATATTCACAGAAAGAAGGAATTGATTACAATGAAACCTTTGCATCAGTAGCTAGAATTGAGGCAGTTAGATTATTCTTGGCTTTTGCAGCACATAAGAATTACAAAGTATATCAAATATATATTAAATGTGCATTTCTGAATGGAGATCTTGAAGAAGTTTACATTCAACAACCTGATTGATTTACTTTGACAGATAACAAAGATATGGTTTGCAGGTTAAGGAAAACTTTGTATGGGTTGAAGCAAGCTCCAAGAGCTTGGTATGCTAGATTGGATAAATATCTTTTGAAGATTGGTTTTTCTAAAGGTAATACTGACAACAATTTATGCTATAAAGTGACTAATGATGACATCTTGGTTATAGAAGTTTTTGTTGATGATATAATCTTTGGAGGAGAAGATGGATTATGTTAAGACTTTTCTATTGAAATGCAGCAAGAATATGAAATATCTATGATTGGAGAGATAAAATTCTTTTTAGGATTGCAGATTTCATAGACTGATAAAGGTATATTCTTGAGTCAATCCAAGTACTTGAAGGAGTTACTAAATAAATTTGGGATGGAAAAATCTAAACCGGTAAGCACACCTATGACTACAAATGACAAATTATCACTAAGGGATGAATCTACACCTGTTAATCCGACTAGGTACAAATCTATGATAGGAGGCCTACTGTATTTGACACAAACAAGACCTGTTATTATGAATGCAGTATGTATTGTTTCAAGATTTCAGAGTAATCCTAAAGAAAATCATGAATCAACAGTAAAAAGGATTTTCCGGTACTTACAAGGCACTACAAATCTTGGTTTATATTATCCTAGAGATGAAAACTTTGAATTATGTGCATACATAGATGCAAATTGGGCAGGAGATGTGGATGACAGAATAAGGACCACTAGCAAAGCATTTTTTCTTGGAAGCAGATTAATTTCTTGGTTGAGTAAGAAACAAAGTTGCACATCTTTGTCAACAGCTAAATCAGAATATATTGCAGCAACAACTAACTGTACATAGGTATTATGGCTTAAGAAAATGTTGAAGGACATAAAGGTAAAATGCAAGGAACCTATAACTATCTATTGTGATAACACTGCAACAATTGATATATCTAAGATTTCGGTACTGCATTCCAAAACTAAACATGTTTCTATGAAACTAAATTTTCTGAAAGAGAATGTTGAAGCAAAAGAAGTAAAATTGGTTTATGTGAATACTAAAGAGCAGATTGCAGATATCTTCACTAAGCCTTTGCCTAAAGAAATTTTTGAATATCGCAGACATCATCTTGGGGTCATACCCCCACCGGTAGAGACTTAGACAGTTGATGTTTTTCATCAACCGACAAAATTAATGGAGAAATCTTTTACTACGGCTTTGATGAGGTGAGCTACTTCTCAGGGGGAGTAGTTGGTATGTTGTATTTGAACCTGGTTTTTGTATTGGCTTTGGCATTTGATGTCAAAGGGGGAGATATTGATATGGAAAAACATAAGGAAAAATCATGTTACTCCTAGGGGGAGTGATTGTTACTTTGGGAGAGATTGATTACGTATCTGAATTTTGATTTCTGGTTATGATCTCTTTTGGGAGATTGTTGGTTTTTGGTTTTTGGCATTTCTATTTTGGCACTTTGATTGTTTTTCCATCTTGTGTTTCCATCAATGCCAAAGGGGGAGATTGTTGGTATGATATAGTTTTGTCATTTATATCAACACCTATTAATGCTTATCAACTTTGGCACTTTGGAGAATTAACAATGTTCACCGGCAAGCAAGTGACTTTATGTACAACCACCAGTATCTAGTTCACCGAAAGGATATATTGTTCACTGGGACCTGGAATGACATGGAAAACACTTGGTTATGTTGAAGACATCATTTGGACACTTTGTCCTTGAGATTTGTTCATTGGTATATTCATGTTTGCATATTTGCTGTTAGCGGCAAATAGGTCTAGAATAAGCACCCGAGGGCTTATCTATTCTAGATCAGAATGACACACTTTGGAGATGATTTATCGATGTTGTAAATGCAATAAGCCAACATGTTGAATTAGATATTGCATTGGTTATTGATTTACTTGTAAATTATTTTTATTATAAAATCTTTTAAACCTGACCTACTAAATTTGGTCTTAGGTTATGGTATATATGTAAGATCTTATTTGTAAGATCGATATGCGATTGGGAAAAAGAATTGTAAGAAGGTATATGTGAGAATAAGTAGAGCTTTACATGCAGACATCATTTGAAGGTGAAGTAAGGTTTTTGTGAAGGCATATCAGAACTACACCGGTACTGAATCTAGCATATGAAGATGCTATTTTGAGCAGTACATCATTATTGGATTTAACCATCCAATTGTAGTCAGTGTGACTCCTATTTGTGTTTGAGCAGTGAGCTCTAGGCGCTTGGCCTTTCTACATGTGCAAACCCCATTTATATACACATACTATTTGCATTAGTATCATCTGATTGTGGGTAAGGTTTCTCACCGTGGTTTTTCCCCTTACAGGGTTTCCACATACAAATATTGGTGTTATGTGTTGTGAATGTTATTGTCTTTCTGTTTCATGCATAAATCTTTATCGGTACTCCAATTAATTGATAAAATGTCTATTTGCATAAAGTTTGGTTTATCGGTATTAAGCAGTAAGTTTGGATAAGTTGTTTTTGGGTTGAATTTATTAGACAACTGATTCACCCCCTCTCTCATTTGTCTCTGGGACCTAACAACCTATCCCTAAAGTTTCCTCATTTGGTAATTTGTGTGGAAACAACTATGGCACCACTAGCTAATGTTTCTAGGCTAGTGGCGAGGGATTGATGATGCTCAAGTTCGGATGTTTTCAATTTAAGAATCAGTCTGTTAATTTTAGACATATTTTGTCCTAACTAATTAATTAATTGCTCCTGTGTTTTAGATGTGCAGTCAAAAGGAGGAATTGGGGGTGTATCTTGTGGATTTTCAGGAGGTACATTTAGTTGTTCTTGTTGTGGATTAGAATAATTTGGTTTTTGAAACAAAAAATGAAAAAACCTAATCAAAATTAATGAAATTAAATTCAAAATGTAAAACAAATTGAACAAATAGGAAAGAAAGACAAAAATAAACAAAAACTAACCTTGATCCATAGTGTTTGGAGGAGCAATATAGCACCCCGTTCGTAGTTTAGGAGAGAAAATGAAGAAAAAACAAACTACAAGTGCGCTATTCACGGGAAAACAAGACCCAGTTTTTTTTTAAAAACTTTTTTGGATAGGCAACGCGTACATGGTTCTTTTGGGATTATTAGCACGTACATGCTCATTTTCCTATAAGTAGCACGTATGCACTCATTTTTCTAGAGGTAGCGCGTACGTGCTACTTTCCCTAAAAGTAGCGCGTACACTCTACTTTCCCTAAAAGCAGAACGTACGGACTACCTTCTCTAGGCTTGGGAGCAACAAACCTAAGCGCGTATGCGATCATTTCAAAATTTAGAACCGCGTACGCACTGCTTATTTTTCCATGTTTTTTTTGGGTGGTGTTCACTTTTTTTACCACCATCTTTGTGCACATACCCCCTCTCGATGTATTTCTAGGATGTATATGTTGGATATTATTTGTTTGGTCTTAGGCTGCCATGGTTTGTAATTATGAAATTGGTTTATTATCTGGTGGTCAACCTAATTGTTTATGGTTGAGGGTTTGTATTTCTAGATGTAAGATCTCATTGTAGATAATCATGGTTATGGTTAGAAGTCATGGTCAAGGAATGTAATGTGAGAATAATGTAATATCATTCAGACAGAGGAGTTGGTCAATCATTGGAGATTGAATTGGGTTTATTTAAGAGGACTTAGTCCTCTGGTATTGAGGTTCATCAGAACTATACTCAGGCATAGGAGATGCTATCTTTTGCAATTCAACAGTTCTCTTGATTCTAGTCTGGATTTCTATGTAGTCAGTGAGGCTCCTTTTGTGATGAGCAGTGCACTCTGGGCTGTTGGCCTTCTTGAAAGTGCAGGCCTCTCAATTATAATTCATATACTTACTGCAAAAGTATTATCTAACTCTAGGTAGGCTTCCCACCATGTTTTTTCCCTTTACTGAGTTTTCCATGTACAAATCTTCGTGTCATGTGGATGGTATTTATTCTGTGATTATTGTTTATGCTTAATTGGTTTTTAATGTTTTGGGTTCCAGTATTAAATTTTAAAGTGTTAATGGTTCCGGTAATCTGAGACAATTGATTCACCCTCCCTCTCAGTTGTCTTCTAGTTATTTGAACTGTCTAAAAATTGGTATCATAGAATTGGTCCTCTCTACATAAAGCTTAACTTCTTGAGGAAGATCCTATGATGACTAATAGTTCAAGTTCCTCAAGTTCTTCTAGAGATATATTTTGGAGGAATATTCTGAGGCTTGATGGAACAAATTATACAATATGGAAGATTTGGATGGAGGCTCATCTAAGATGTCTTGGCAAGGAGATTTGGGAGATCACATAGAATGGTGTCACACCCTATAATTCGAGATCTGGCAATCCTCCTCTGGTAAACATGGACAAGGAGCTTGAGAATGATTGTAGAGAAATAGAAGCCCTGTTGTGTGCACTTTTTGATCAACAAATAATTGTATTAACTGACAAATCATCTAGAAAGGATATATGGGATAAGTTGGAGACTCTGAATGAAGGTGACCCTACAATGAAGATTGCTAAATTTGATGGTTATCGGGTAAGATATGAAAACCTGAAGATGGAAGAAGATGAAAGGATTACTGCATTAATGGAAAGGGTAAATGAGATTGTTATGGGAATTCAATGTTGTGGTGGAACTATGAGTGAAGATGAAATTATTTCTAAAGTCTCAAGATCCCTACCAACAACTTACAAAATGAAGGCTATTGCTATTAATGAGTTGAGAACATTGGCTAATACATATATCAACATAGATACCTTGGTTGGGAAACTATCTTCTTTTGAGCTTTAAGAATTTGGACCTTCTGGAGCTATGAAATCTGAACCTACTTTTCATGCATCTACATCTGCAACTGGTAAGCAAGATTGGAAAGCTTTGTATGCAAAGAAATTGGAAGATATGAAGAGAGAAGATGATGAGTTTGAGCAACTTGAAGAGTTATTTGCTAGAAGAGTACCTAAAGGACCGGTAGGAAGTAAGTATGAAGGAAAAGCACCTTTTAAATGTTTTGTATGTAATAAGATTGGTCATTTTGCATTTAGATGTCCTCGAAGGAATTCAAGATTTGAAGAAAGAGTTCGAAGATCGTTCAAACCTAACCTTGAATATAAGTAGAAGAAAATCAAAGACAAATCATTCTACATAGGGGATGAGGAAGGCATTACTGATTCTAATGATGAACTTGAATACGACTCTGCTAGTGGATCTAGCAATGGAAAGAAATGGGTGTTCCTGGCTATCAAAGAAGATGATTTGGCACTGCAAGAGAATGTACCTCAAGAGAAGGCACTTGCTACTAAAATTGAAGACAAGAATGAATGGGTAATTGATGATGGTTATTCGCATCATATGACTGGAGATAAAGGGAAGTTTCTATCTTTGCAAGAATTTGATTGCGATCTAGTTAGATTTGGAGATGACAAAGCATGTATGATCAAAGGAAAAGGAACTATATCATTTGATGGTAAGAACAATACTGGCAATGTTTATTATGTTGAAGGTTTAAGACATAATCTTTTGAGTGTAGGATAATTGGTAGATAAGGGATTTCAATTACAGTTCAAGGATGGAAAATGAAAAATCATTAACATATCTGGTTTGGAGATTGCAACCGGTACACAGACAAAAGGTAATATATTTCATTTGAACTCCGGTGAGAAGACATGTATGATTACATAGATTGATGAGAGTTGTCTATGGCATAAACAGTTAGGGAATATACCTAAGATTATGAAGCCCTATAATCCAGTATGTAAGGAATGTCAAATGAGTAAACAGATCAAAACCCTTTTTAGGATTATACAAGATAAATGAAATGGTATTCTTGATCTTATTCATACTGATTTGTGTGGTCCTATTAGAGTTAAAAGTTTCAAGATGATAGATATTTCATGCTAATCATTGATGATTATTCTACAATGATGTGGGTTACTTTTCTAAAAGAAAAATATGAAGCATTTGAAAAGTTTAAAATATTTAAGGCTAAAATGGAAATTGAGATAAGATTGAAGATTAAATGTTTGAGATCAGATCATTATGGAGAATTCATATCCAGCGAGTTTAATAACTTATGTGAGAAGCATGGTATAAGAAGACAATTTTCTACTCCTTAGGTACCTCAACAAAATGGAGTTATGGAAAGGAAGAGAAAAAATATCTTGGATGCCACTAGAACAATGATGATGGAAGCTAGTATAACTCATATCTATTGGAGAGAAGTAGTTAGGAAAATGGTTTATACATTCAATAGAGTGCATATCAAAGGAGAAACTGGTAAGACACCTTATGAATTATACAATTTAGAATTTTAGAATTTTTGGTAGTAAATGTTATATCAGGAGAGATGATATCATTGGGAAATTTGATCCTAGATGTGATGAAGGCATATTTCTTGGTTATTCTAATGAAAGCAAAGCATATAAATGTTATAAAAAGATATTACAGAGAATTGTGGAGAGTGCTAATGTCCAAGTAGATGAGCTAAATATAAGTCAAATCAGAGTTTATGAGAAGGAACATGCAATGGAAATGATTATATCTGAACCTTTAGAACCTTTACCGGAACAGAGAGTTGAACCAGTTACTCCAGAAGTATCAGAGAATTCTATAGTAACTAAAGAATAGGGAAGAGGAATAGAGAGTCAGAAGACTCCTAGGTATGTTAGATTGAATCATTCAGAAGATTAGATCATTGGGGATAAGAGAAATGGAGTGATGACAATAAGAAGAATGGAAACTAATGAGGTATGTTTAATTTCCCAAGTTGAACTGGTATTAGTAATTGAGGCATGTAAAGATAAATATTGGTTGAAAGATATGGAAGAAGAATTAGATCAGATTGAGAAAAATAACACATGGACCTTGGTTCTCGAGTCTAACAATAAAAATGTAATTGGAACTAAATTGGTTTTTAGAAATAAACAGAATGAGGATGGTCAAGTTATAAGGAATAAGGTTAGATTGGTTTGTAAAGGATATTCTTAGAAGGAAGGAATTGATTATGGAGACTTTTGCACCTATAGCTAGGATTGAAGCTTTAAGATTATTTCTTGCCTATGATGCTTATAAAAACTACAAGGTTTATCAGATGGATGTTAAATGTGCACTTATGAATGGGATCTTTATCAGGAAGTTTATATTGAGCAACCTGATGGTTTTTCACTATCAGTTAATACTGATATGGTTTGCAGGTTAAGGAAAGATTTATATGTATGGAAATAAGCATCTAGAGCTTGGTATGTAAGATTGGATAAATATCATTTAAAGCTTGGTTTTACTAAAGATAGTGCTGACGGTAATTTATATTATAAGATCACTGATGATGATATACTAATTATTGAAGTATTTTTTGATGACATTATTTTTGGAGGTGAAGATAAGTTATACATAAAATTTTATAAGAATATGGAGAAAGAATTTGAGATGTCTATGATTGGTGAGATGAAATTTTTCTTAGGTTTTCAGATTACTCAGACTGACAAAGGTATTTTCACCTGTCAAACTAAATATACTAAGGAATTGTTGAAGAAATTTGGTATGGGAGATTCTAAACTAGTAAGTACTCCTATGGTTACAAGTGAAAAATTGACAAGAAAATATGTTTCTGCACCAGTAAATCCTACAAGATACAAGTCTATGATTGGAGGTCTACTTTATTTGACTCAGACTAGGCCTGAAATTATGAATGTTGTTTGTATTGTTTCAAGATTTCAAAGTGATCCTAGAGAAAATCATGAGATTGTGGTGAAAAGGATTTTTAGATACCTACAAGGTAAATCAGAATATGGTTTGTGGTACCCTAAGGATGATAACTTTACCTTATGTGCATATATAAATGGTGATTGGGCTGGAGATGCTGATGACTGAAAAGTACTTTTGATGGAGCTTTCATTATTGGAAAGAAGTTGGTTGCATGGATCAGGAAGAAATAGTCATGTACTTCTTTATCTACTGCTAAAGCTGAGTATGTTGTTACTGCTACTCAATGTACACAAGTTGTATGGATGAAGAAAATGTTGAAGGATATAAAGGTGGATTGTGATGCACCGATAGTTATTCACTGTGATAAGTCTGCTGCTATTGATATATCAAAGAATCTGGTATTTCATTCTAGAACAAAGCACATATCTATCAAGTATAAATTTTTGAGGGAAAAGGTGGAAGAAAATAAAGTTAGACTAGTTTATGCAAACACTAAAGAGAGGATTGCAGATATTTTCACTAAACCTTTGCCCAAGGAATCATTTGAGTACCCGAGAGACAGATTGGGAGTTTTTGCCCCTCTGGTAGAGACTTGATTGATGCGGTTTAACATCAGTCCGACATGCATTATCAAAGATAATATGCATTCCAACACTTATGTGGGATGCTACTGCTCAGGGGGAGTAGTTAACTTTGTGATTCAGTGGTTTATGTTTTTGCTTTGATATTTTTATTAGATTTTTGGCATTGATGTCAAAGGGGGAGAGATATTGATGTGAAAAAGACAAAGAAAGAAAAAGAAAAAGTCACAGGGGGAGAGATATGGTTAAGAAAATTAAAGGTAGAAATATTAATATTCAGAGATGTATATGGGAGATTGTTGGCTATCTTCCATTGGAGGAGACTTGTTTGGCATTTCTTGGTACTTAGATGTTTTTCACATCTAGTGTTACCATCAATGCCAAAGGGAGAGATTGTTGGCCATTTGGTGGAATTGATTATGCGTTGCATTGATGTTTTGTCATTGATGCCAACACTAGTTGTTTGGATGCTTCACCGACAACCTTCTGGTCCTGGTAGGATGAGTGGTTTTTGGTTGATCTAGATCCGACATGATCCAGTAGGCTCCAGTATAGTTTGGTGATGGAATTGGCTTGTTCATGATACTCATGCTCATATTTGGTCAGTTGGTTTTGGTTTGGTGATCGGATGCTATCATGTTTTCTTAGAAGCTTAGTTTCTAGTTCCGGCGAGGGTTTCACCGGTAGAGATTTTGATGAAGATCTTTGATGAATTGCATAAGTGGTATTGGTGCAGCTTCTGGTGGAGTTTCAGGATGTTGTTGGTGATCATGTTCAAGACTTGGTCGATGGAAATCATTGATGTAGCGTGTGGACCTATATTGGGTTCTAGTTGATCTAGGTTATGGTCTGACTTTAATGTAACATGTGGTTTGGACCTCTCGATGTATTTCCAGGATGTCTTATGTGTTGGATATTATTTGTTTGGTCTTAGGTGGACATGGTTTGTAACTATGAAATTGGTTTATTATCTGGTGGCTGACCTAATTGTTTATGGTCAAGGGTTTGTATATATAGATGTAAGAGCTCATTTTAGATCATCATGGTTATGGTTAGAAGTCATGGTCAAGGAATGTAATGTGCGAATAATGTAATATCATTCAGACAAAGGAGTTGGTCGATCATTGGAGATCAAATTGGGTTTATGTAAGAGGATTTAGTCCTCCAGTATTGAGCTTAACCAGAACTGTACTCACACATAGGAGATGCTATCTTTTGTTGTTCAACACTTCTCCAGATTGTAGCCTAGATTTCTATGTAGTCAGTAAGACTCATATTTTGATGAGCAGTGTGCTCTAGGCTATTGGTCTTCCTCCAAGTGGAGGTCCCTCAATTGTAATTCACATATTTATTGCAGAAGTATTATCTGACTATGGGTAGGCTTCCCACTGTGGTTTTTCCCTTTATTGGGTTTTCCACGTACAAATCTTGGTTTCATGAGGATAATATTTTTTCTATGATTATTTTTTATGATTAATTAGTTAACTTCTATTCTGGTATTAATGTTTTGGGTTCTGGTATTAAATTTTAAAGTGTTAATGGTTCCAGTAATCTCAGACAACTGATTCAGTCCCCCCTGTCACTTGTCTTCCGGTTATTTGAACTCTCTAACAAGGTCAAACAAGGACATTGTTGGCCTAAAAATAGTTGGTACATAGGTGACATCAGCCCCAAACCACTAAAATTGGTTGACCTACCAAAAAAAGGGCCAGTTTTAAAAATAACAAAGGCCTCTAAATTTAGTAACATTCACTCAAATACCTAAGTTTAGTGTTTGCTCATAACTTTGCCATACAAAGTTGAAATTGGACAAATGAGATAGGTTGGTATTTTGGTTATGTTGATATGGTTTTGTCATTGATGTCAACGCCTATTAATACTTATCAGCTCTGGCACTTTGGAGAACTGGCAATGTTCATCGGCAAGCAAGTGACTTTATGCACAGTCACCGGTATCTGGTTCATCGACAGGATAACCAACACTTGGAATGACATAGAAAACACTTGGTTATGTTGAAGACATTGTTTGGCCGCTTTGTCTTGGAGATTTGTTCATTGGGATATTTGTGTTTGCATATTTGTTGTTACCGGCAAATAGGTCCAGAATAAGCATTGGTAGGCTTATCTATTCCAGATCAACACGACACACTTTGGAGATGATTTATTATTGTTGTAAATGCATTAAGCCGACATGTTGTATTGATTATTGCATCGGTTATTGATTTACTTATAAATTGTTTTTATTGTAATATCTTTTAGAGCTAGCCTACAATAATTGGTCTTAGGTTATGGTATATATGTAAGATCTTATTTGTAAGATCGAAATGATATAGGGAAAAGAAATCATAAGAAGGTATATGCGAGAATAAGCGGAGCTATACATGCAGACATCATTTGAAGGTTGAAGGAAGGTTTTTGTGAAGGCATATCAGAACTACACCGGTACTGAATCCAACATATGTAGATGCTATTTTGACCAGTACATTTTTATTGAATTTAACCATCCAATTGTAGTCAGTGTGACTCCTATTTGTGTTTGAGCAGTGACATCTAGGTGCTTGGCCTTTCTGGATGTGCAGACCCCATTTGTATACACATACTATCTGCAGTAGTATCATTTGATTGTGGGTAGGGTTTCCCACCGTGGTTTTTCCCCTTACAGGGTTTCCACGTACAAATATTGGTGTTATGTGTTGTGGATGTTATTGTCTTTCTGTTTTATGCATTAATCTTTACTGGTACTGCAATTAACTGATAAACTGTCTACCGACATAAAGTTCAGTTTATTGGTATTCAGCATTAAGGTTGGTTAAGTTGTTTTTGGTTTAAATTTATTTGAAAAATGATTCACCCCCTGCCTCTCCATTGTCTCCGGGACCTAACAATTGGTATCAAAGCCTAGTCCTCTTTTTGCAGAAGTTTAACAACTTGAGGAGATTCAATGTCTACTAAGTCTTTCAGCAAGGACAATCCTAAACTTGATGAAACCAACTATGGGATATGTAAGATCAGAATGGAGACACATCTAAATTGCATTGGGAAGGACATCTGGGATGTTACAAAGAATGGCTATATTGCTCCTACTCAAAGTCAGCGTAATCCACCTACCTTAGGAAAAGATGAAAAAAATGATTGCAAAGCAAGACAAGCACTTTTGAGTGTATTATCATATCAACAAATCATGGGATTATCAGATAGGTCTATTGCTAAATCTATTTGGGATCATTTGGAAACACTGAATGAAGGAGATTCCACAGTCAAAATTGCAAAACTTGAAAGCTTCCAGGTCAGGTATGAAAATTTGAAAATGGAAGAAGATGAAAGGATTTCTACTTTTATGGAAAGAGTAAATGAATTTTTTTTGGGTATTAAATATTATGGAGGAACCTTAAGTGAAGATGAAATTGTTACAAAAGTTTTAAGAGAATTGCTACTGGCATACAAAATGAAAATTACTGCTATAAATGAGTTAAAAACAATGTCTAATACATCAGTAACTAGGGATACATTGATTGGAAAACTTTCAGCTTTTGAAATTGAGGAATTTGGTCTTGTTGCTACTATAAAGATCGATTTAGCTTTTAAGGCATCAACATCATCTGCACCATCATCTGACAAATCTGATTGGAAAGCCTTTTATGCAAGAGAACTTGAAGAAAGCAGGAGATAAAATGAAGAACTTGAAGAACTTGAAGCACTATTTGCAAGAAAAATGCCTAAAGGTCTAGTTGGAAGTAAGTATGAAGGTAAAGCACTCTTTAAATGTTTTAACTGTAATAAGATTGGTCATATGGCTTCAAGATGCCTGATAGACATGCTAGATTAAGAGAAGAAGCTAGAAGAACATACAAGCCTAACCTTGAATATCAGAGATACAAATTTAAGAAGAATAAAGATAAATCTTGTTATCTTGCTGATGAAGGAGTCACTGATGATTCTGATGAGGATCCGACAGACAATGGATGGGTTTTTGTTGCTATAAAAGAAGATCAACTGGTACCTACTATTCAACCGATAGAGCAGGCCTTGGCAGCTAAAGTGGAAGTTAAGAATGAATGGATCATTGATTCAGGATGTTAACATCATATCACCAGTGATAAATGTAAATTCTTGAACTTTCAGGAATATGATGGAGGTCTAGTAAGATTTGGAGATGATAAAGCTTGTTTGATCAAAGGAAAAGGTACTATATCTCTTGATGGTAAGCATAATACCGATAATGTTTACTATGTAGAAGGTTTAAAGCATAATCTTTTGAGTATTGGTCAATTAGTTGAAAAAGGATTTCAGTTACAATTCAAGAATGGAATATTCAAAATTATGAACACAACTGGTTTGGAAATAGCAACTGGTAATCCAACTAGAGGTAACATCTTTCATTTGAATAACAGTGGAAAAGCATGCTTGATTGCACATATTGATGAAAGTTGGCTATGACATAAGAGACTCTGTCATGTAAATTTTGATTGCATGGTAAAAATTAGTACTACTAAGATAATTAGAGATTTACCTAAGATTGTTAAACCTCACAATCCGGTATGTAAGGAATGCCAATTTGGAAAACAAGTTAGAGCATCTTTTAAAAGTTCCAGAAAAATCCAATAATGCTCTTGACTTAATTCACACTGATTTATGTGGTCCAGCTAGAACTAAAAGCTTACAAGGTGATAGATATTTCATGCTAATCATTGATGACTATTCTAGAATGTGTTTGGTTACTTTTCTAAGAGAAAAATTAGAAGCACTTGGGAAATTCAAACTATTCAAAGCAATGGTAGAAAATGAAACTGGTAAGAAACTCAAATATCTAAGATCAGATCAAGGAGGTGAATTTACTTCTAAGGAATTTAATGCATTCTATGAAGTAAATTGAATCAGAAGACAATTATCAGCACCCCAGACATCATAGTAGAATGGAGTTGTAGAAAGGAAAAATAGAACTATTTTGGATGCATCTAGAAGTATGTTATCTGAAGCAAATCTACCACATGTATATTGGAGAGAGGCAGTAAGTACAACGGTCTATACATTCAACAAAGTTCACATCAAAGGTGAAACCGGTAAGACCCCTCATGAACTATGGTTTGGCATTACTCTTACTCTTAAATATTTCAGAATATTTGGAAGTAAATGCTATATTAGAAGAGATGAGTATATTGGCAAATTTGATCCTAGAAGTGATGTAGGAATATTTCTTGGTTATTCATCTAAAAGCAAAGCATATAGATGTTTTAACAAAAGATTGCAAAAAATTGTTGAGAGTACAAATATGAAAATTGATGAACAATTTAGAGGAACTTCAAGGTATATAGACTCTAAATTGGCAACAAAGATACTAACAAATGAACCTACATTGAACCCACCGGTACATAATGAAGATCCAGTTACACCAGTATCATCTGAAAATTCCACTGTAACTAAGGAATTGCAGCAAACGAAGACACCCCGATATGTAAGATTGGAGCACTCTGAAAAACAGATAATTGGGAACAAGTATCAAGGAGTTATGACAAGAGGAAGACTGGAAAATGAAGAGGTATGTCTTATTTCTCAAATTTAACCATCATCAATTAATGAGGCATGTGAAGATAAACACTGGATTAAAGCTATGGAAGAAGATTTAAAACAAATTGAAAAGAATAACACATGGACATTAGTTCCCCAACCTAAAGATAGAAATGTAATTGGAACAAAATGGGTATTCAGAAAAAAACTTAATGAAGATGGTAAGGTAATGAGAAATAAAGAAAGACTAGTGTGTAAGGGATATTCTCAAAAAGAAGGAATTGATTATAATGAAACCTTTGCACCGGTAGCTAGAATTGACGCAGTCAGATTATTCTTGGCTTTTGCAGCACACAAGAACTACAAAGTATATCAAATGGATATTAAATGTGCATTTCTAAATGGAGATCTTGAAGGAGAAGTTTACATTGAGCAACCTGATGGTTTTTCCTTGACAGATAATAAAGATATGATTTGCAAGTTAAGGAAAGCTTTGTATGGGTTGAAGCAAGCTCCAAGAGCTTGGTATGCATGATTGGATAAATAGCTTTTGAAGATTGGATTTTCTAAAGGTAATGCTGACAACAACTTATACTATAAAGTGACTAATGATGACATCTTGGTTATAGAAGATTTTGTTGATGATATAATCTTTGGAGGAGAAGATGGATTATGTAAAGACTTTTCTATTAAAATGCACCAAGAATTTGAAATGTCTATGATTGGAGAGATAAAATTCTTTTTAGGATTGCAGATTTCAGAGACTAATAAAGGTATATTCTTGAGTCAATCAAAGTACTTGAAGGAGTTACTAAAGAAATTTGGGATGGAAAACTCTAAACCGGTAAGCACACCTATGACTACAAATGACAAATTATCACTAAGGGATGAATCTACACCTATTAATCCAACTAGGTACAAATCTATGATAGGAGGTTTACTGTATTTGTCACAAACAAGACCTGATATTATGAATGCAGTATGTATTGTTTCAAGATTTCAAAGTTATCCTAGAGAAAATAATGAATCAACAGTAAAAAGGATTTTCTGGTACTTACAAGGCACTACTAATCTTGGCTTATGGTATCCTAGAGATGAAATTTTTTAATTATGTGCATACACAGATGCAAATTGGGAAGGAGATGTGGATGATAGAAAAAGCACCACCAGCGGAGCATTTTTCCTTGGAAGCAGATTAATTTCTTGGTTGAGTAAGAACCAAAGTTGCACATCTTTATCAACAATAGAATCAGAATATGTTGTAGCAACAACTAACTGTACACAGGTATTATGGATTAAGCAAATGTTGAAGTACATAAAGGTAAAATGCAAGGAACCTATAACTATCTATTGTGATAACACTGCAACAATTGATATATCTAAGAATCTGGTACTACATTCTAAAACTAAACATGTTTCTATTAAACTAAATTTTTGAAAGGAGAATGTTGAAGCAAAAGAAGTAAAACTGGTTTATGTGAATACTAAAGAGCAGATTGCAGATATTTTCACTAAGCCTTTGCCTAAGGAAACTTTTGAATATCTCAGAGATCAGCTTGGGGTCATACCCCCTCTGGTAGAAGCTTAGATAGTTGATGTTTGTCATCAACCGACATAATTAATAGAGAAATCTTTTACTTTGACTTTGATGAGGAGAGCTACTTCTCAGAGGGAGTAGTTGGTATACTGAATTGGTTGGTATTTTGTTATTTTGTATTTGAACCTATTGTTTTAGCTTTGGAATTTGATGTCAAAGGGGGAGAGATTGATATGGAAAAACACAAGGAAAACACATGTTACTCTTAGGGAGAGAGATTTTTATTTTGGGAGAGATTGATTACTCTCTGTATCTGAATTTTGATTTCTGGTTATAATCTATTTTGGGAGATTGTTGGTTTTTGGTATTTGGCATTTCTGTTTTGGCACTTTAATGGTGTTTCCATCTTGTGTTGCCATCAGTGCCAAAGGGGGAGATTGTTGGTATTTTGGTTATGTTGATATGGTTTTGTCATTGATGTCAACACCTATTAACACTTATCAACTCTGGCACTTTGGAGAACTGGCAATGTTTACAGGCAAGCAAGTGACCTTATGCATAGTCACCGGTATCTGGTTCACCGATAGGATATATTGTTCACCGACAGGATATATTATTCACCGACACTTGGAATGACATGGAAAACACTTGGTTATATTGAAGACATCGTTTGGACACTTTGTCTTGGAGATTTGTTCATTGGGATATTCGTGTTTGCATATTTGCTGTTACTGGCAAATAGGTCCAGAATAAGTACCGACAGGCTTATCTATTCCATATTAGCACGACAAGCTCTGGAGATGATTTATTATTGTTGTAAATGCATTAAGCCGATATGTTGTATCGATTATTGCATCGGTTATTGATTTACTTACAAATTGTTTTTATTGTAATATCTTTTAGAGCCGACCTACTATAATTGGTCTTAGGTTATGGTATATATGTAAGATCTTATTTGTAAGATCAAAATGCAATAGGGGAAAGAAATCATAAGAAGGTATATGTGAGAATAAGCAGAGCTATACATGCAAACATCATTTGAAGGTTGAAGGAAGGTTTTTGTGAAGGCATATCAGAACTACATTGGTACTGAATCCAGCACATGCAGATGCTATTTTGACCAGTATATTTTTATTGGGTTTAACCATCCAATTGTAGTCAGTGTGACTCCTATTTGTGTTTGAGAAGTGAGCTCTAGGCGCTTGGCCTTTCTAAATGTGCAGACCCCATTTGTATACACATACTATCTGCAGTAGTATCATTTGATTGTGGGTAAGGTTTCCCACCATGGTTTTTCCCCTTATAGGGTTTCCACGTACACATATTGGTGTTATGTGTTGTGGATGTTATTGTCTTTCTGTTTCATGCATTAATCTTTACCGGTACTGCAATTAACTGATAAACTATCTACCAACATAAAGTTTGGTTTACCAGTATTAAGCATTAAGTTTGGATAAGTTGCTTTTGGTTTAAATTTATTTGACAACTGATTCACACCCCCCCCCCCCCCCCCCTCTCAGTCGTCTCTGGGAGCTAACAAGATATTGTTGGAAAGTTGGTTCTAGTGCCAATCTTATTTTGTATATAGTTTGATCATATTGAACACTAATATCATATACCATGCCGCCAATGTTAACTTTCAATTTCACACCTTTGGGGCCATAACATGAGCAAATAGATTGTAGTTTTTGACTTTTATACATCGTTAAAAAGATCTTAGAGTCCTCTATACAAATATCAAGTCCTTTACTATATAGTTTTCACTAGGTACTCAAAGATCTCAGTATTATAATTTTTGGGTTCTTTCTTAAAAAATGTGCAAATATGTTGTTTTTTAGTGATTCATGTAGAATTTATTGACATTAAGATGATATATACTATTGTATCAGTCTATTTCTATATTTTATATTAATTTTTTATGGATATAAATTATTTTGTTCCCCTTACTCCATTCAACTATCATGGTTGGGAAAAATAAATGGATATTGACTTGAAACACCAAGGGTTATATAGAGTGACCATGGGTACTAAAGGTGTGCCTAAATGTGTTTCTAAAAAAAGAAAATGGTTTAAAATGTATGATGAGGCTTTGGAAGATTATGCATGTCTATCTCTCTAGATATTCTCTTTCATGTTGAGTCTTGCACAACATCCAATGAGATCTGGACAACATTAGAGTCTGTGTTTTGAAAGAAAGATAAATTGAGGGGATTTTAGTTGGAGAATGAGCATATTGGCTTGAGTCTTAATGATTTTGACAACATCTAGGACTTCTTCACCAAAATCAGATCTCTCAAACTACAGTTGAGTCAGTGCAAAATTGAGAAAGATTCCATTTAATTCTCTCTATCCTTCCCAAGATTGGTCTCAATTATTCAATTTTTGTTTCTACATTTTATGCCACTAGAGATGCACTTTGTAAGTTTGTTACATAATCCCTTCACTTAATGAGTTTTCTTCTCAAATCACACGAGCGAAAATCAAGTTGGTTTAGATGGTGAGATTGAAGTCTTCTAAATCACAAGCTCTTGTTGCTTCCCAAATTTCCACAAATTTGAAGGCTTTATATGGAAAAGGAAAGACATAAAAAACACAAGGATTCCAAGTCACATTAGAAACCCAAAGAAACACAATCAAATGATTTTTAAAATTATTCTTCCTCTTCTAAGAGGTCATCATCAAAGAAGGATAAGCCAAAATATGCATATTGCACTAAGCGAAGACATGATGAGAATTTATGTTATGCAAAGAAGATTGATGAGATAACACATCTTCTACAAAAGTGCAATATTCAACCACATTCATCCAGTACATATTCTTCTACCACTTTAGGATCTGGACATTTTGGGTCTTCTTTTATGGAACACGGTGAAGACAAGATGAAGGATCATGGTCTATATGCATTGACATATTCTTAGTTATTTGAGTGGCTTCTTGATTTAGGAGCTCCGCATCATATGGCATCATTAGAGGATGTTTTATCCTCTTTTGAGCATCATAAATTTCCATAGATATTAATGGGTAATAATGTTAGGAATCCCACAGATACTGAGAGGGGGGGGTGAATCAGTATCTAACTGGTGAGTAGAATTTATTGAATTAAAACATGCAGAACATATTATAGCAGTGTATCGGTATGCAAGAAATAATGCAATAAACAAAATCAAGCAAATCCACATGAAAAGCACATCATAACACAAGGTTTAAACGAGGAAACCTTGGTGGGATTTTTGACCCACAATATTCACTCACTGGCCAATAAGAGAATATTACTTACAATAGGGGCCTACACATGCAGGAAGGCCAACTGCCTAGAGCTCACTGCTCAATGGGAAGTCTCACTGACTTACAATGAGGATTATACAAATCCAATATCTTGTACTTCTTTACAATAGCATCTATAATGCCTGATCTAGTACTGGTTGCTGCTCTGCTTTTTACATAAACCCTTAGCCTATATTTCGCATAATAGGTCTGCGTAATATTTTTCCTTAGCACTTCCTCACTCATCCCAAATGTCTACAATGATCTCTTTTATATATAAGAGTCATTTTACAATTTGCCAAGTCGGCTTACAAAGTTTTTACAATAATAAACAAAATATAATATAACAAAATCTTGTCGGCCTCTGTGTCGGTATACTTCTTTTCTTTGTGTCTGTGCCGATGTCCTGAGTGCCGGTGTAGAGTGTGATCTACTGATGCCAGTATAATGCCTTTACCAGTGCCATAGGATTGTAAGGTTGCCATCAATGACAAAACCTTCAATCACATACAATGTCTCATTGGAGTGTGCATATGCCAACAATCTCCCCCTTTGGCATTGATGGCAACACTCATGAGAAATTTCAAAAATGTATCCAAAAATGTGAAGTCCAAAAATGTTACCAAAAATGTGTGTGCTCCCCCTGAGCATATGATTCTCGTGATATTGAATTTTCTCATCCCACTACTCCCCCTTTGGCATCAATGATAAAGGTTGTCAAGATGTCGGTAGAGTTTGTAGTTTCGACCTTGTAACTGGGTGGTTACAATTTGAAAAAGATCTCCCAAAATCAAGTTTATACTATCCATAAACTTCTTGCTATCCTTTACTGCGGTCTTTGTTCTCTTCACTGTACCAGTGAGATGCTGCAAATGCTCTGCCGGTGTTTTCTATCCCTGTATTAGTGCCTCAGATACTTCCTTCCGTAGTGATGCTAGATAGTCCAATCTTGGACTTAGTTTTAATCTCAAATGTTTTGCCTTATTCACTATTCCTTCTTTCTCTCTTTCTAATTTAAGTAAATCTTCTTCAAAATTTGTTATCTTCTCCTCAAAAACTGATAGTATATCAGGTGAGTTAACAAAATTATCTGTAAGTTTATTGATATCATCCTGTACCTTGCTCATCTTTTTGTCTATATCTACAGTCAAAACGTTTGTCTTACAGGTGTCTTTGTACAGAGTTTTGTACTCTTTCAATAAATTACACAATTCCAGTAGAAGTGTGTCAAAATTTCTGTTACACTTCTTTATTTGCTCATCAAAGAATTTCTACTTTTCAATTTCTACTTTATCCTTCAATGACTCTTCCTTTATTTTCTCAATGTTTTATGTGATATATTTACACAGTGTATCAAGTTGTCCTAAAGAATCTTTATTGTCTACATTACAGTTTGGAGCAATTACCTTCAAAATTGGTATGGTATCATCAATTGCCTTATAAGCTTGTGAGTTGCAATTTGTTATCTTTTTGATTGAATCTAATAGTACCTCAGTCACATTAGTTGATTTGTAGCCTGATGATGAACCAACATTCTGAGTACCGCCAGTGGAAGTAACCAAGCTTGTATTGACCTCTGGTAGGTCTGTTTGTGTCTGCATTTCTTTAAGAAATGGTTTTTCTATTTCTCCAGTTCCTAGTGGCATTGTTTCCTTATGTGTTCATGTTCCTGTTGCTTTTGTTCCTATTCCAGAGCCTTTTGCTCTATTTTTTGCATTGTCTCAGTTTGAGTCTCTACCTTTTTCTCTTTGTCTTTTGTCGGTTTCTCCTGTGTGTTTTTAGTTTGCTCAGTACTGGAGGCTCACTAGCCATGTCAGTCTTATCAGCTGTATCATTGTCTACCACTATGTTGATCTTTTGAGTATCAACATCCATAGTATATAAGACTTCAGGATTAGGATTACCATCCTCTACATCCATACTCTCAGTTGCCGGTTGATCTTTTGTAGCTGTTGTTTTTACCGGTGGAGTAATCAAAGGAGGTGGGGGTAAGTTATCTCTAACCTTGATACTAGGTTGTCCACCAACTTTACCTTTACCCTTGTCTCTATCTTTTTGATTAACTTTTATGGGTTTGGGGTTCTTGTATTCTTCTTGTTTTTCTTTTCAACTAGGAATATATCCCATCCATTTTCTGTTTCCTCAGTCACCTCATTAACTCTTCCGACCATTAAAGCAATGTGTCGGTGTGCAGTAGAAAATACTGACTGTTTGGCTTGAGGAATTAGGTCATCAATTTCTTTGGGTGAGTTTACCAGATATACATCAAGTAGCTTTTCAATCTTTATTTTCTTGTCCAGTTCTATTACTGCTTGTCTTCTTGCTTCCAGTCTCTTAAAAAGTTCATTTGGAATTTCATTGACTACTTCCATCAAAAACTTCTTATACATGTCCATATGCAATATAACACTATTTTCAACTTGTTCTTTTTCATCAGCTGTTAAAGTGTCATATATTTTCTCTATATTTTTCAGTTTACCTTCCTCTATAATTTTATTCAGCAGTATATCAAGAGGGGCCTAGTCTTTGTTTGTCCTCTTCTTCTTTTTGGGTGTCAGTTTCTTCTTCTTTGGTGTAGCCTTTCTTACCGGAGATCTTATTGCTTGTTGTTTTTGTCTTGTCCTCCTGGGTGAGGGTGTAGTTATCGGTGAGGGATCTCTTTTCCTTACAACTCTTTTGAAAGTTGCAGGTATGTCACTCCTCGAAGAAGTACCTGCCGGTGATAGGTGAGTTTCAGGTTGTGGAGCTGCTAACTCATCCTCTGTTATACAGGTTGTCTTCAACACATCTTCTTTGATGGCCTTTGCTTCTTTGGAACCTTTCCTTACAACTGGCTCAACCTTTTTCACTCTTTTCTTTGATTGTATTTGGCTTTCAATAGTTTCTGCACTACCAAATATTTCTTCCTTAGGTTCTCTGGGGGCTTCTAGAAGTGCTTTAGCATATGTTTCAATTATATGATCATCTGTTTCATAGCCCATCTTGGTTACCCAAACTGTCCTAGGGATGACTGCTTCCATCCAGATTTCATCCTTTTTGATTACAAAGCATATTTCATCCTTGTATTTGTCGACAATCTTTTGTGATAACCTGATTCTTTTCTTCATTTTGGCCTTTAATGCTTGAAAGAATTCATGAATATTGTTTTCCTTGTCTTCTCCGATGTTATTGAATAGTTTTGTTAACTGTTTACCTATCGATATATCATATCCAAGTTCTTTGTAGCCTATACTAGGAACTTGTTTGGTTATATGTAGCATCAGACATACTAACAGATTTCCAAACCTGAAAGTTCCTTTCTTGTCCTTCTTAATCTTTCCAAGGTTGTCAATTAATTAATTCTTTAACCACTCACATATCAAACTTTGCATTATCTGTGACCATATCATAAGCACTCTTAATGCATAAACTTGAAATTGAATTGAGTCTATTTTCATGAGTAGCTTTATACCCTAATATCATGCTGATAAATCTCACATTAATGTCTGTTACATCATTAACTCTTAGGGACCTTTTGTCAAATGTTGCATCAGTTAGGTTTGTAACTAGGTCATTGGATACCTTTTTGGTTTTATCTGGCCTTTTACCAGTGGTCGGTAACCCTGTGACAACTTTCACAGCTTCCTTAGTGATTTTGTGGATTGCATCTAACTAGAAAAATTCACCATGTACCCTGCTTAAGACTATCCTAATCACATCCTTGGGGAATTCAGGAATGCTAAGGATCTCTGTAAATCCTAGGGTTTCAATGATCTTGTGTTCATCTTTTACATTGCCGGTTTTATCACATATAACAGTTTTAAACATGGTTTTAATCTCTTCATCTCCTAGTTCCTCAATGTTGCAGTGGATGTAAATTATGGGGTCTTTAGCATAGACAACTCCCTTGGGAATTTGAGAAAAAGCACCTAAGGTATCATCTTTCTTTGCTACCTCAGGGACTAACTAAAATATGGGCCTAGGTATTTTTATCACTTCGATAATAGTAGGGTTTTCTATATATTTAATTGCAGAGGTGGATGCCATGATAAAATACCTTTTGCTGTCTTTAGGATGGATGAATGCTTGGAGTGTTCTTGCCTCTTGCTCGAAATGCCTTAGCTTGGAATCTTCACGCTCTTCATAGGTTTGAAATCTCGGTGAAATGGAGTGGAGCCAAAACCTCAATTTTATGGTGCCTTTTTGCCATCTACCACGTTAAATGCATGTCGGTTAAGTATTCACTTAACATTGTCTGGCGGTAAAAAGTAATTTTCAACTTCTTATCTCTAACTGAGGGAATATTAGCACATGTGTCATTAGATTGCCAAACCCTCAAGGAAAATTTCTTCAATTAGATGAAGAACTTCCTGCCAGTGGAGCACTGCTCTATCCTGTCGGTGAAGCATTGATTTGTTCTACCGATGGAGGAATATTCCCAATATTTAAATCAGCTTTTCTAATCCATTGTTTTGATAATTCTTGCTTAACCTCTTCAACTTTTTCTTTACTTTTCAAGCTAGAACTTTTGTTGTCTGTTGGTGATCCTTTACTTCTACAGAATTTTTCAATATGCCCAATCTTGTTACATGCATAACAAGTTACATTATTCTTTTGAATAGCTTTCCCATAACCTATGCCGGTTTGTGTTCTGCATTGATTAGATAAATGTCCAAATCTTCCACAAACATAACATCTCACATTCATTCTGCAATTTTCAGAGTTGTGACCAACTTTGTTGCATTTAGAACATTGACCGGTGGGTGTGTTGATATTCTAATAATTTCTAGATCTACATTCATTTGCTCTATGACCATACTTATTATAGTTAAAGCATTTTCCATTGAATTTATAAGCATTAGGTTGTCCTACCGGTTTGCTGTGATCCTGAGTATTTGTAGTACCGAAGCTTTCACCAACTTCAAAGCCAATTCCAGAAATGTCACCTTTAGGTTTTTGATTCTTCAGCAAGGTGCCAAGTTCCTCTGAGCTTTTCTTGAATTTTTCTTTATGTTGATTTGTAGTTTCTAGTTCTCTTTCTAAAACATTTTTTTGTCTCATCAGTTCATTTGAGTCATTCTGAGTATGCATCAGATTTGTCTTCAACATGTCATTTTCATAGCTAAGTCTCGTGTTCTCATTTGTTGCATCACTTAGTCTTCTGGTCAATTCTTCTTCATTATACTTCGTATCCTCAATCTCTTTGCAAAATCTCATAGTCATATCCTGCATCTCATTCTTTGTTGTCATGTTCTCTTGTTTCAACTTTCTTATCATATCATTAAGTGATTCCTTTTCATCATTCTGATTTTGCAATTTTTCACAAAGTTCTCTTCTCTTATTTCTTACAATAGTAAAATTTTCTTGAAGTGCCTGAATGATATCTTGAGCTACCCTTAAATCATCTTCTAGTTTGATATTTTTCAATTTCTCTGCATCATAGTCTAAAAGAGCTCCTTCAAGTTGCTTCATCAGATTTTCCATCTTTACCGGTGTCAAGATCTTTCTCAAGCTATTAGGCTTTTGAAAATAGAGGACCAAGCTCTGATACCAATTGTTAGGAATCCCACAGATACTGAGAGGGGGGGATGTGAATCAGTATCTAACTGGTGAGTAGAATTTATTGAATTAAAACATGCAAAACATATTATAACAGTGTACCAGTATGCAAGAAATAATGCAATAAACAGAATCAGGAACATCCACATGAAAAGCACACCATAACACAAGGTTTTAACGAGGAAACCTGGTGTGGGAAAAACCTTGGTGGGATTTGTGACCCACAATATTCACTCACTGGCCAATAAGAGAATATTACTTATAATAGAGGCCTACACATGCAGGAAGGCCAACTGCCTAGAGCTCACTGCTCAATGGGAAGTCTCACTGACTTACAATGAGGATTATACAAATCCAATATCTTGTATTGCTTTACAATAGCATCTATAATGCCTGATCTAGTACCGGTTGCTGCTCTGCTTTTTACATAAACCCTTAGCCTATATTTCGCATAATAGGTCTGCCTAATATTTTTCCTTAACACTTCCTCACTCATCCCAAATGTCTACAATGATCTCTTTTATATATAAGAGTCATTTTACAATTTGCCAAGTCGGCTTACAAAGTTTTTACAATAATAAACAAAATATAATATAAGAAAATCTTGTCGGCCTCTGTGTCGGTATACTTCTTTTCTTTGTGTCTGTGCCGATGTCTTGAGTGCCGGTGTAGAGTGTGATCTGCTGATGCCAGTATAATGCCTTTGCCGGTGCCATAGGATTGCAAGGTTGCCATCAATGAAAAAACCTTCAATCACATACAATGTCTCATTGGAGTGTGCATATGCCAACAAATAACACTTGCATGTGTATTAATGAGAGTTGTTCTATTGAGAGTGATGGTGACATATTCAATAATGTTCTTTGTGTCCCTGCATTATCTTCCAACCTTCTCTCCATCTACAAAATTACTCACACCAGCACATGAAAGATAAATGAGTTCAACCCCAATTTAGTTCTTATGAAATATCTTCATAGTAGAGAGCTTGTTGTAGCATCCAATGTTGATCACACATCAAAGTTGTATGAGATCTCTCATGTTGCTCCCATTGAGCATGCATTTGATCCTATCTCATGCATCAAGAGTACTTGCGAGATATTGCAACATTGTTTGATACATGTTACACTCCAAATATTGGGATCATGATTAAGGATATTTCATTCCTATTTGATGGTAGTTTGAGCATTCTTATCATCCCACCTATAGTTCTTTTAGAGATTGTTCATCAAGAATCTTCATAGTTGTTTGGTTTTTCTTCAGTTGATTTGACATGTTTTGATTCAGATAGTTGGACAATTGAGAAACCTTCCATAAGACACTTCCAAAGATCATTCCTTTCATTTCCTTTAATGGAGTTTTTTCCGCCTTGGCCACTTGGCTTGTTTCTTCCTAAGGGGAGGAATAGAGTTTGTCGATCTTTGATCTCCATCAAAATACATCCTTGAGCCTTCATCTTTGACATTGGAGTTTCTTAAATATGGTGGGGATACATTGTCATGTTCTCTCTCTCATGGGGGATATTTATTGTACTTTTGTGTTCGATTCAATACTTGGGGAGAGATCTTGGGTCCTTCATCTTAGTTACATGTAGTACCTTTTTCATTCATGACAACTCTCATTTTTGGAGAGAGTTTTTTCCCATGTGTATTTCCTCCTTTTCTCCATTTAAAGAGACCTCATTAGTGTTATTTGCATTGGTTTGTACATGAGTACCTAATTAGGCCTTATTTTTGAGGACTCATTCATTCATTCATTTTGCATTCATCTTATTAGATATTCAACTTATCCCTAAGTTAATCTTAAGGGGGGGCGTTGGAGTAATTTTAGGATAATTATCTAATTATTTATTAATTAGGACCTTTAATTTATTTTTCACCTAAGTTGAACTTGGGTGATTTATTTTATCTATGTGTTATTATTTTTTAGATAGGGTTCACTTAAAGGCACTTTTGGTTAACTTTTTAGCTTGTACTTGAGCTTAATTTAGCTCCTGCTTTGCATTTTTTAAGTTCTTCTTGTAGCGTAGAAATTAGGAATCATTACAAGATAAGTAGATCAAATCAAAACGTTAAACATGATAGCTCAATCAAAGAAATACTCATTGCAATGAACCTAATCACAATGCACATTCAATGAAGGTATGAAAATGAAGCATTCAAAAGAAAACATTATGCAAACCAGATTCAAGATTGAATACTCCTTCCATGCGGCTCCATTGTTGTTCTTTCCTCTTCAATAGTTTTGTGGATCTCACCTACAAGTGCTCTCACAATTGAAAGCAAAAAGCTCAAGAGTACTAGAACGAAAATTCAGTAGTTTGTTAGCAATTTAGAATTCATGAAGTGATTGAAGGGGTTGAAGGGGTTCGAAGGGCTTTGATTGAAAAAAACATCCAATTTATAGAGAAATTGGATAAATGACAAGATTGGCATGATGCAATTCAAAGGGAAATTGCAAATCAATATGACAAATTATGACAAATTATGCATTTCCCATGCACAATTTGATTGATTGATTATGACACATTTCATGTCAAAATTGATTGATTAATCAATTATGACAATTTCATGACAAATTGAAATGTCACTCCCATAGAATTAGGAGATGAAATAGGAGGGAAAAAGAATTAGAAATTTGAAAATTAGGAAATTGAAATTGATGACCAATTAGGAAATTGGAATTAGAAATTGATGAAAAATAGGATTTAGGAATTAGTGAATTAATTAATAATTTTTCATTTATTAATCAATTCACAAAGAAGAATAATTAGCCAATTAAATAAAGATTTAATTGTAATGAGAAGAATTAGGATAAATAAGTAATTTATTTAATCCTAAAGGAAGAAATGACAAATTAGGTTAAATGACTAAATCATAAAACCCTAGAAGACGAATTAGAAATGCGAAAATGACAGTTAGGTCTTGATTAAAGATAATTAATGTCATGATTTTGAATTGATAAATGACCAATGCGACAGAATGATTTGATTGATAGATGCGCCAATTGACAAGGAACAATGACAAATTGATCCAACTTGACATAATTGAGACAGACAATGATCGATAGCAAAATTGATTGCAAAATGTCAAAATTGACAAAATAGATTGCAAGATGTCAAGATTAGACATGACCACGATCAATGACAAATTGATCGTAAAACGACAAGATTGAAGGATTGATGATAAATCGACAAGATTGATAAGAGGACAACGATCGATGACAAATTGATCGTAAGATTGACAGGATCGATAAGAGGACAAAACCCTAATTAGGATTGACGATGTCCAAAATGATGAGATTGATGATAAGATTGATAAGATTGACAGGAGGACAAAACCCTAATTAGGATTGACGATGTCCAAAATGATGACAAATGAATACGCACATTGATGCGACAGGATAAAATTGATCAAAATCATGACTGGATAATGTTGTCGAGAAGACCAAATTTGAGGACGAGATGATTGAATAATGTAGAAGAATGACTCGATGTTCGCAAATGATAAAGACCAAGTGCGTGACATAGGAGAAATGTTAATGCGACGCAAAAACCTAAAATGAGGCAATGCGCAAATGTTAAAGTATGACCTCGCAAGCGTTGACCATTTTTGGGTGTCTACATTTTGCCCCTCTTTGAGACAATGCGATTCTGAGCGTTGTTTCAAAGAACAATAACGAAAATGCCCCAGATAATAACAATGACATATGCATGCCCCCTCGAGGAATTGGCCGAAAACATGCAGAAAAGAGGCCAATTGATCGATAAAAATGACAGGATCGAACGGACCGACAATCGGAGATCGGATGCATGACAGATAATCAATTTAATGTGCACAAGACCGCGACCAACATAAGATGGAGAGGACGCACGTCCATCTATGCAATGTCAAAGAGCTATAAATGGGACCAAGAGGGTGAAAGTGACTCATTTGCACTAGCTAAAGAGGAGGATTTGTTGCTCTGGACAAGAACACTTGTAGATAGATGGCGAACATTCCAATGGCGGGTCACCTTGGAGAACGTGTACGCACATTTAGACGACCGGAGGATGCAGGAGCAGCGGTATGTATCTCGAAAACCCATGTTTTGGATTTCATGAATTTTGATGGCTTACGGGACATTGCGGGACCCACAGGGGACACCAAAATGAACTCCTGCGCTTGTGTGGTCTAAACCTGCGCTTGTGTAAGGAGTTCTGCGCTTGTGTATGAATACACAAGCGCAATTCATCTAACACAGGCGCAAGTTTCTCCAACACAGGCGCAAGTTGTCAAAAAACCCTAGTTTTGAGGTGAAATTGCATGCAAATGACCTAACAGGGGGGGGGAAGGGTAGGATAGGGTAATGTGGATGAAAAACACCCTGATTTGATCATGAAAATGAAGACATGCAACTGACAAAATGATGCCCCGATTGTGATGCAGAGTCGACAATATCCATTGATCGCACGGGAGAATCGACCGGACTGTTTCATGCTACGACATAGACTCAGGAGCACAGAGAGAGACACATTAGCTGGACTGGGATTGTATTACATCACATATATGCCCGAAATTAGGGCAAACACAGGATTGCTTACCGCATTGGCAGAGCGATGGCATTCGGAGACTTCCTCATTCCATTTGGCGACTGGCGAGGCGACAGTGACTCTAGAAGATGTATGGCGCATCCTCCGCATTCCTATACATGGGGAGATGATAGAGTACGACCCAGTGACAGGGAGAGACGCGTTATGCAGACTGTTTGAGTGTGACGCAGAGGATCTAGACATTGTCGAGAGGGAGATTCGGTGGGAGACTATGGCGGCCGAGTATGAGCAGTGGTGATAGCATGTCTTCTGGCAGGTGACAGACGAGGACATGGATTCCCTATTGGTTGGGGAAGAGTATTAGAGCAGATGGTGACAGAGGGGACAGTGTATGCATGGGGACCATGTGTACTTGCTATGTTATATTTCCAGCTGCATCAGATAGCATATCAGGGAGTGCAGACGCTGAGTTGTGGAGTGACATTGCTTCAGGTATGGGCATTTGAGCATATTGCCATATGTCGGCCGATTACAGATAGACAGGTTGTACCACACCGACCATACGTGTACACCTATGGTGGAGCACTGAGACAGGGTCCTTTTGGATACATATTATACTGGCGACATGAGTTAGACAGACTTAGAGAGTTCATATGGAGGCCATATCGAGATTGCCCCGGATGGTTAGATGATCATGATGAGTTACCATACTGCAGACAGGAGAGGTACTTGATTGGGCGACCAGTAAACCGTCAGAGAGTGATTGAGTTATACCTTCCAGAGAGAGTTCGGCGACAGTTTGGAGAGACACAGGATGTTCCCTGGAGGACTGCATGCTTTGCCCGATCTCACCGAGAGACGAGTCAGTGGGGTAGTATGATTCAGCCACGTATAGCATATGCCGACTTTGCACAGTTACAGCAGAGACAGTGGGATTGGATGTCAGATGTGGTAGATGCTGGGACTACAGAGGAGTATGAGACATGGTTCGCACAGCAACGGCCAGTGCCTTTGACCGATCCGGATATTCCAGTACCGAGGAGACAGGAGGACTTCCCACTCACAGGAGAGGAGGGAGATGATGAGGACGAGGAGGATGACGAGGATGAGGAGGATGACGGTGATGGAGATGAGGACGGAGCTGATGGAGGTGATGAGGAGGAGGAGGGAGACGGGGGAGAGGATGGTGATGGTGGTGAGGACGATGAGGAGCCAGACTCAGTGGATCAGGAGACTTTGCAAGATATTCCCATAGAACCAGAGACAGCTAGGACAGAGGAGATAGACATGTACAGGGCTACCATAGCGAGCCAGCAGGATTATATTGCGATATTGGAGAGACAGCATGAGCAGTTCAGAGCGGAGATAGCCAGACTCACAGAGGCTCGGGATACAGCCATAGCTCAGGCACAGCGAGAGGGACAAAGAGTCACTGAGTTCATTGGGTCGATCAGGGATGCCAGTGCACGGGAGATGGCACAGATGCTGGTAAAGACCGGCGAGGAGAGACTGTACTGGAGGACACTATATGAGGGTGCAGTTCCACCGGAGCGGAGAGCACCTTCATATCGGGCACGATCGAGGACAGAGAGCAGGTCACGCTCTCGGAGGTCATTGAGCAGCATAGGAGGGAGTGGACCGATGAGACCACCACAGCCAGGACCAGGACCAGGTACATCATCTGCGAGACATGGCAGGGATGAGGAGGACAGAGGGAGCACCCAGTGACAGAGGCACGTGCTCCATATGACAGACAGTGGACATTATGTAGTTTGACATTATGTAGTCAGCCTGCGGGCCATACTTAGGACAGACAGTCCGATTTTGTACTCCGACATTATTATGATATGTGATATGATATGCATCGATATGATGGATGCAATATGTTATGACTTATGGTTTTTTTGCATGTATGGATGACTTATGCACTGGTTTATGAACATGTATGGATGCATTTTTATGTATTTTTGATGCATTTATGAAATGAAATGGATAAAATGCTTGATGTAATATGTGATGGAATGCAAATGTACTAACCAAATGGATGCAGGATGCAGCATATGTGCGTGGACATCAGAGCACTAGACCGAACTGACTATCCGACCGGACGGAAGAAGTGTTAGTAAGAAGAAATAAGACAGAGGACAATTAGAGATGATGAAAATTTGCTTTCAGTAATGCACTTTGTAGGTGAGAACCTTTATTTTTATTTAGCAAAATGGATGCGTAGCATCATGGCATTGAAGGCCAGAGCTGAAATGCAACCCTATTTGCGAAAGACAGACATAGCATAGACAAGCAAAGATCACAATCAAAGAAAAAAGACCATGAGCCATCCCGGTCACTCTAAATCACTCAGTGACATCATCGAGTGACATAGGAACATGATCGAAGCCAAAGATAAATCAATAAAAAGATAAGACACACAAATTCAAGCAAATCAAACAAACATCTTGATCTTCATTGTCAAAAGTTGAACGTGCTGATAGGACGATCATGCTGTCTAGTTTCAGGAAATGTGATACCCCGTCTAAGACAGGACACAGTCTGGTTTTGAGTATACCACACCCTGTATAAGACCCATGATAATGTGACAAGGACAAATGATTTTTTTTGATGCTGATATTCAATTGATAAGACAATTTTGATCAATTTGAATGTTTGGTTTGAGTTGAAAAAGTTCATCTGGTTAAAGCATGATTTCAGTTAAAGTACAATGTTTGATTGCAAATTGTTGGACGTATACACAGTGAGCTGTCGATGCACAAAGGGAATAATTTATTGCAGAATGTTTGTTTTGGTTTTTGGAGTTTTACACTTTTTTTGTGTTTTCAATTTTTTCAGGACTTTATATGATTTTTATGAATTTTGTTGATGACATTTTTCAAATTTTTAAGACTTTTTTCAGGACATTATTTGATTTTTAGAATTTTTTTCAGGACTTTTTTCAATTTTTATGATCTTATTTCAGGACATTTTTCGATTTTTTTGGATTTTTTTTTAGGACATTATTTGATTTTTATGGATTATTTCAGGACATTATTTGATTTTTTTTTTGAGATTATTTCAGGACATTTTGAGATTTTTTATGGATTTTCTTCAGGACTTTTTTCAATTTTTAAGACTTTCTTAGGACTTTTTTGGATTTTTATGACTTTTTCAAATTTTGCCCCCAGTGTCTAGCAATGCAAGGAATATGACAAATGGATAAATAGGCTTGCTGCAATGATGGTGGATAGAGAGAAGACAAAGGCCTTTTATCATGGAGACAATACGGATGCAATTTCCAAGGACTATGACGTGATGGGACAAGAGACTGGATATGACAATGTACAGCAGTGACATGGCATGAGGGACATGTCAAGAGGTTTTTGAAAAACATGTTTAAATTTTTGTGTCCTTATGTCAAATCAAGATCGAGGAATGAAAAAGAGTGTTTGGATAGTGATAAGATATGGATAGGATAAGCAAGATCAAGAATGGATAAGGGACATGGACTGAAGGTCGGGATTGGCTATGGGATAATGGTAGAAAGTTGCAATAAGACAGGGAATATGGATGAAAGGTTGTAATAAGCAAATGGATAAATGACCAAAAGCTATGATAGACTGAAAGCTGCAAACAAGATGCATGATGCTCATGATGATCGTCAGCCTTGTCAAGATCAAAGGAGGAAAGAGGAAAATGGACATGAGGGACAACAGGATAATGGAGGGTAATGACAGGGGTATGATAGGATAATGAAGTGCAACAGGATATGAAGGAGGAAACCTGCCCCCAAGTGTGATGTGCAAGAAGTTCATCGATTACGCATGACGCCTGTTTGCCAGGTTTTCATCATGGTACTTGCCCAAAGCGCCTGTTTGCCAGGTTTTCACCAGTGGACGAATTATTTTTCTTTATTTTTTTCTTTTCTTTTTTGTCCTTTTTTTTTTTTTGTCACTTTTTTTCTTTTTGTATTTTTGACTTTTTCAGAAGAAGATGGACACATGATAGGGGATGGAAGAAGGACTCAAGTGTCTTTTTATTTGGATAGTAGCCTTGAAAAGAATGGACCATGACCTTTAAAAGTATGCTCAAAGACGTTGGTAGGATAAGGACATGGACAATGAGATGAAACTAAGGCAAGGATTTATGCAAAGGATTGGATGAGAGGGATGGAAGGATGAAAAATATGCATTGGATAATGAATAGGGTATTGGAAGAATTGGCCTTGAGTGGATGGAAATGTTGGCAAGATCGACATTGGCACACACCTTGAGGGGTGATGGACTGATGGAGGAAAGATGTATTTTGGATATTGAGATTTTGATGGAGGAACGACTATGGATTTTGGGACATAAGGGCCCAAAATGGATGAAGAAGGTGATGGAGGAATAGACTTGGACGATTTGGATGGAGGAATAGCTTGGGATTTTGGGACATAAGGGCCCAAAATGGATGAAGAAGGTGATGGAGGAATAGACTTGGACGATTTGGATGGAGGAATAACAATTTTGGATGCCAAGTTTGATGTTTCTCTTTGTGCTTCAAGGAGCTTCTTGGGAATCCACATGGTTTTTGATTTTTCATGCTTTTGTGGTTCCTTGGAGTGCATTGCTTGCACAAGGGATTTAGGAACCCATATATATTTTGACTTTGCTTGATTTTGCTCAGTGGGCCTTTGTGGCCTTTTGGATTTTTCTTTTTCTTTATAGATCATATTGTTCTTTGTTTTGACATGTCGATTAGATTGGACATGTTGATCCTTGAATACATGTGGATTTCTAGACTTATGATGCTTATACTTGGCATCCAAATTGCTTGGAGGAGGGAATGAATGTCGGTGTGGATGGGAATGATATGGAGGCATGTGGGATGGATGGAAGGTTCTCCAAGATGTGTGCCTTTGTTGATGTTGCATAGGAGATGGAGGGATATAGGGACCTAGAATGGAAGGAAGCGATGATGGGGAAGGTGGACATTTGAATTTTGACTTTGAAGGGATACCAACGCCTTGAGTGTGAGCTCTGTAGCCATGACCATTAGTATATTCTTTGATATGAAGGGATTCTTTCTTATGAAGGTCTACCCCTTTGTCTTTATCAATATTTTGACTAATAGGATACTCTTTTCTTTCGGAAGAAGACGCAAGTCCATTATGAGGTGGATATGATATGAGAGAAACAATGAGATCTTGAAGTGGATCGGATTGCACCAAAGTGGAAGAACCCATTATGCATGTTGAGGGTTCATGAACATCTTGCACTGACACGTTAGAATCATGAGGGGTATCAGGATCATGAGGGGGACTAGGAGTGTGTAGTGGACATGGTTCAATGATAGGCTCTTCAAGAGATGGAATGGGAGAAATAATGGGATCATCACAAGAAATGTGATCTTGGAGTGTATATGGAGCATCAGGACAAGGAGATGGAAGAACAAAAGGATCTTGTGGAGGATTTAAAGGAATAATTTGATCTTGACAAGGAGGAAGATCATTGGAATCTTCTTTAAAGGTGCTTTGCTCTTGACTTTCAATGGGATCATCGGAAAGGATGGAAGGGATATCTTGATCTTTCTTAGGAAGTGGAATGTCAATGGGATTTGAAAGGACATTGTGTTCTTGGAATGGAAGGGGATCGTTTGGGATTGGATGGACTAGGATATCTTGATCTTGCTTGGGGAATGGAATGTCAATAGGACTTTGGATAGGATGGACAAGAATAGGGGAATCATCGTGAGTGTCTGGGGAAATGGGATCTTGGTCAACAATTGGATGGGGTGATAAGGTTTCAGGATCTTGATCTTGATTTGCTTTAGGACTCATTTCTTCATGCTCTAAATTATTCTCTTGACATGGAGTTGGACTTTGAATATGCATGGGGGATTTTGGCAAGGGATTAATGCTTTGGCATGAAGGGGATGCACTTTGAACATTTGCGATGGATTCTGGCAAGGAATTAATGCTTGAACATGAGGAAGAGGGACTTCGAATGGGGTCCTCTAAAACAGGTAATGGCAATAAAGTGCATGGTGGCATTGGGTCTTGTATTTCTGAAACATGACAAGGATGTGCGTCACAAATTGGATTATCGTGGCAATCAATTATGGATAGCTCTTGGATAATTGCATCCTTGGGTGTATTGTTTGATGAGGACAATATGGAAGGTTCTTGTGAAACTTTTAAAGGTGTAGGGATAGATGCCACTGGAGAGTCAATTTTCTTGTGAGGGGATGAGGCATTGCTAGACATAAGTGTATTATCTTTATCTTCCTCAAAAGACTCACTTAGTTTTTTTCTTAAGAGCATTGCAATAAGGCCACCTTTCTTTCGAGGTTTTGACATAGTTGGACTTGGAATTTGAACTTGTTTTTGATTTGATGTCATGTTTTGATATTGGACTTGATGTTGATCAGATTGGTTTGACATGTTTGAAACTTGGGTTGGTGTGTGTTGCAACCTTTGTTTTTGAATGTTTTGTGGCAATTGTTGACATTGATATGTTGATTGAACTTGAACTTGTTTTTGATTTGATGTCATTTTCTGATATTGAACTAGATGTTGATCATTTTGGTTTGACATGTTCAAAATTCGGCTTGGTGCATGTTGCAAGTTTTGTTTTTGAATTGGTGATTGTGGTTGTTGACATTGATATTCCACCATTGGTTGAACCATTTGTTGACATTGTATAGTTGGTTGGACATATTGTTGAAATTGAACCATTGGTTGTGTTGGTTGCATATGTTGAACAATTGGTTGTGTCATTGGTTGTGATGGTTGAAAATATGATTGATAGTAAACACCTTCTTGTTCTTGTTGTGGAGGCACATAATGTTGAAATTGATGTTGTCTCCTTTCTTGTAATTGTTTCATCATCTCTATTTGGGAGAGGAGAGCTGGTATGTCTGATCATTCAAGAAGAGATCTTACATTAATTGGCTCAAAATTTTGACCTGGAAATTTTCGAAACATTTTGGACATTTGAGATCTTATCTTCTCACTGTTTATCACTTTTTGCTCCAATATCTCCTTTTCTTGAGCTAGTTTCTCCTCTAGTTTTTGTATTTGGACATTTAAATCATCATGATAAGTTTGACCGATATTGCCTTGTTGTTGGGTTGGATATAATTGTGATTGCATTGTCGGTTGATATGTCAAACTTTGTTGCATCATTGGTGCTTGGAACCTTGTTTCAATAGACATGTCACTATGCAAATGCAATAATTTTGGAATTTTTTCAAGGATAATATATGATATGCAACTAAATGCAAACTAAATAAATGAAAATGCAATCTATGTTTTTGGTGTTTTTGAAGATTTTGACAAACTTTTGGAATGCAAATCTAAGAGAGACCCTTAGGAAATTGAAATGATGTCTAGACCTCAAAGGACAAAAGGACCAAGTGACAAAGGACAAGATGACAATGTCTCCCCTATATGCTTGGATACTAAGCTAGGTTTGACGAAATGATATTGATGACAAAAAGGACAAAAGACTTGATGAGGTCTAGACTTCTTAACAATGACTTAGGGTTTACCAAAGATTTGGATTGCTCAAGTATGACAAGACCTAGGTTTGATACTATATGCAAAAGGATAATTAATATGCAAATGATCTTAATATAATATGATAAAGACTTAGGTTTAATGAAGAGGCTTGGGATATGCAAATGCCAATGTATGACAATGTCCACCTAAGATGAAACCTAAGGTTTAATTATGAAATGATATTACTCTTATGCAAGGGGACTCATGTAAATGGATGACTTTTATTGGTATGCAAAAGAAGTATGACTTAGATGAAACTTAACCTTGATACTTGATAATGACTTGCAAAATGCAAACTAGAATGAACCTAAATGCAAGTGACATAAGAGTTGAGACAAGTTTTTGACCAATGTTGGACAACCATGCTTGAAGTATGATCTTTGAATCTTGTTGAATGTTTGTTGGATGAATATCTTTGGTGTTTGATCTTATGTTATATCAATGTGCTTGTTCTTGAAATGGGATTCAACTTTTGACAATCAAAGAATACAAGATATTGCAACTTAGACTCAAGACAATCATGCTCATTTCCACATTTCTTAGGGTAGGCAAAGACATTAGGTACTTGAGAGGTAGACTCATTATGAGATTCAAGGAGAATACATAGATGCTTGACCCCACGGGCTCCCCTCCACGGCACTCACTTCTCAGGGCAGCCAAGCCTCTAAAAACAAGGTATGTAGTAAGGATTTCTGTTAAGCATTACTCCTTGATGTCATGCAAGCATGATTGAGACATTAAGCCCATCAAGATACCAAACAAATGTAGTCGCGCAAGCACGATTTAGACCAAAAGGCCCTACTTAGATGTTGATATGAGAAAGAGTCCAAGGGTCATCACTTCCCAAGTAACTACAATTCCCACGTAACACTTCCTTCAAAGCTTTCGCTCATCGGGTATTTTTTTATAGTGAGTTAGAATGCCAAGGAATTCTAGCCATACTCACTTTGGGTCGTTCCCTTCTCACGATTATCACTTGCTTGCTAAAGCAAAGTGGTCGGGAAGGCAGGCCCTCTAATGGAGACAAACAATCAACCACACAAGCATGGTATCGAAGATCTGGATTTCTGATCACCCTATGAAGGATGAGAGCATACTCTCCTACTCCAATGTCATACTTAACAAACAAAGAAAACAAAGGTTCATTCCCACCTATTTATAAATCACTAAGTGCCTAATTAAAAATCTCAAACACACGATTTGGTTGTTTCTCCAAGGCAACCTGCAAAACACATGTCAGAAGTTTGATTTATAGTCTTTGACCATCGAATCTGCATAACACACGTTAGTAATTTGATTTTTAGTCTTTGTCATGCGTAAGCCAAGATCCTGCACAAATAATCAGTACCAAAATCCAAAGCACAGATGATCTGATTTATGAAAACTATCAAAATTTCAGTCTACTTTGAGAAGGCATAACTTTCTCATCCTAGCTCAAAATTTTTCAAGTAAAAACTGCATTTTTCACCTCTGTTCTGGACTTTACACAGGCGCAGAAGTTATGACACAGGCGCAAGATGTCTAAAACAAGCGCAGAAGTCTTCAACACAAGCGCAAGATGCTTCAACACAGGCGCAAAATGCTTCACACAGGCGCAAGATGTGTCCAGAATGCACTGCACGGCTCTGTTTTTGAGTTTTTGACCTGCAAATCAACTTAGAAGCACTCAAAAACACAGTAAGATGGTTAGAAGGTTAGTATTCACGACGGGTTCACCATTTAATGTGGGGTAGAAATTAGGAATCATTACAAGATAAGTAGATCAAATCAAAACGTTAAACATGATAGCTCAATCAAAGAAATACTCATTGCAATGAACCTAATCACAATGCACATTCAATGAAGGTATGAAAATGAAGCATTCAAAAGAAAACATTATGCAAACCAGATTCAAGATTGAATACTCCTTCCATGCGGCTCCATTGTTGTTCTTTCCTCTTCAATAGTTTTGTGGATCTCACCTACAAGTGCTCTCACAATTGAAAGCAAAAAGCTCAAGAGTACTAGAACGAAAATTCAGTAGTTTGTTAGCAATTTAGAATTCATGAAGTGATTGAAGGGGTTGAAGGGGTTCGAAGGGCTTTGATTGAAAAAAACATCCAATTTATAGAGAAATTGGATAAATGACAAGATTGGCATGATGCAATTCAAAGGGAAATTGCAAATCAATATGACAAATTATGACAAATTATGCATTTCCCATGCACAATTTGATTGATTGATTATGACACATTTCATGTCAAAATTGATTGATTAATCAATTATGACAATTTCATGACAAATTGAAATGTCACTCCCATAGAATTAGGAGATGAAATAGGAGGGAAAAAGAATTAGAAATTTGAAAATTAGGAAATTGAAATTGATGACCAATTAGGAAATTGGAATTAGAAATTGATGAAAAATAGGATTTAGGAATTAGTGAATTAATTAATAATTTTTCATTTATTAATCAATTCACAAAGAAGAATAATTAGCCAATTAAATAAAGATTTAATTGTAATGAGAAGAATTAGGATAAATAAGTAATTTATTTAATCCTAAAGGAAGAAATGACAAATTAGGTTAAATGACTAAATCATAAAACCCTAGAAGACGAATTAGAAATGCGAAAATGACAGTTAGGTCTTGATTAAAGATAATTAATGTCATGATTTTGAATTGATAAATGACCAATGCGACAGAATGATTTGATTGATAGATGCGCCAATTGACAAGGAACAATGACAAATTGATCCAACTTGACATAATTGAGACAGACAATGATCGATAGCAAAATTGATTGCAAAATGTCAAAATTGACAAAATAGATTGCAAGATGTCAAGATTAGACATGACCACGATCAATGACAAATTGATCGTAAAACGAAAAGATTGAAGGATTGATGATAAATCGACAAGATTGATAAGAGGACAACGATCGATGACAAATTGATCGTAAGATTGACAGGATCGATAAGAGGACAAAACCCTAATTAGGATTGACGATGTCCAAAATGATGAGATTGATGATAAGATTGATAAGATTGACAGGAGGACAAAACCCTAATTAGGATTGACGATGTCCAAAATGATGACAAATGAATACGCACATTGATGCGACAGGATAAAATTGATCAAAATCATGACTGGATAATGTTGTCGAGAAGACCAAATTTGAGGACGAGATGATTGAATAATGTAGAAGAATGACTCGATGTTCGCAAATGATAAAGACCAAGTGCGTGACATAGGAGAAATGTTAATGCGACGCAAAAACCTAAAATGAGGCAATGCGCAAATGTTAAAGTATGACCTCGCAAGCGTTGACCATTTTTGGGTGTCTACACTTCTAATTATAGGATAAGAAATATCTTTCTTTCTATAGAGAAATTCATTCACTCATTGTAATTGTATCTCCAATATTATTTTGTACAATAATTCAAAATTCTCTAGTTGTTATAGAGAATATAATATTTTCTTGATCTCTTTTGTGTGATAAGTGTTTTGCTTGTAGATTATTTCTGGCTCGTATGGTTGATCATCAACTTCTAAAGATTTAATTGTAGATCATTAAGATTTGATAGCAAAAGATCATCCATAGTCTATAGCTGAGTGATCCTATTGCATCCTCTTTGAATATTTTCCATGTTATGGATAAATTTGGTTTTGAGATCACCTTCCTAAAGCCACACTTCTCACAATTTTGATCTCTAGTGACATTCTTATCTTGCCAATAGTTTACCACATTCCACATTTAATTCCTTTTGTTTTACACACTTGATTGTGATATATTGTTGCTTATGAAAAATTCAATTAAAAACTTGATTTATTTTTCAATTATTTTTTTCTCATCGATGATGTTGTTGAAATAAGTCTTATTCCAATGCTTCAATTTTCTGTTGAATAAATACAACCACTTGCTTAAGATGAACATTTATGTGCCAAAAAAATTGATTGATTCTACCCACCACCCCTTCATGAGGTTAATCAAATATTTCCTTTTGAATCACATCTTTTTGAAATGAAACTAGAATTTTGTCGAGGGGGAGTCCCTGCGTATTGGGATTTCAATTGTGAAATGGTTCAAAATGTGGATCAATTTAATTTTGGATATTGGTTGAAGAGAAGTCCCTAGCCAGTCATTATAAATAAGGAATTATCCCAATCATTTAGTGATATTGGTAAAGACATCCCTTTTGTTGTTTCGTGTAAATTTCTCATTCATTGCTATGATGTTGATTAGGCCATTTATTCTTGCAAAGGATGCAAATCTATTTGTGATTACGCCACCTTTTCTAAGCCCTCAATCTTTTCTCTAGGGTCTAACATTGTGTTAAAATCTTTTGCATGATGAATTATCCACAACCAATTGGAAGTCTCAGCCAAGTATGTACCAGAATGATTTATTGTCTCCCTTTTTTGGTTGGCCATAAACATTATAGATGGAGAAAGCCAAATTTGAGGAAATTCTTCTCGCAACAACTTTGATCCAATTATGGCATTGAGCCAAAAGATCCAATTTAAATTTGTTGGGCTTCCACATTATAGGGACACCTCCTAAAACACCAACAAGATTGTTGAATTGGCTAGCCTAGCCTTTGCAACACTTGATGAAATTATCTACTTCCTTGGACAAAAGCTTGTATTCTTAAATGAGGACTAAGTCAATCATTTGATTTTCCAATTGGTGCTTGATCATGTTCCTCGTTAGCCAACATTTAAGCCCGTAGCATTCCATGTAAGAATATTCATTGTTCTCAAAGGGAGGGCTCACCTCCATAGATCCCTGCATGTAGGATTTGATTGAGGTTTATTGGCAAAGTACGACATCCTCCTCCCATTTTTTATTTACAAATTTTACATACAATATTTGTCTTTACCAAGCTAGATTTTAATATTGTCTACACATTGGCTAATTTTTCTTGTATCAATTATGACTAATGCATCCTCTTCAATTTCTTGATCCAAGTTTAGATCCTCATCCAATCCAGTCTCTTTTATTGTGTTTGTGTCCATCTCTTTTGGATTGTCCCTAACCTTCTTGTTATCTATTTTCGATGAAGAAAAATCTGTGGCAATTGTGTTTATGGCCAAAGGAGGAGATGAATCACCACCTTTTTCTCTTCCGTAGGAATGGGGCTCACAGAATTATCATTTTTTGATCAGTAAAAAACATAAGGAGGATTACGCTCTTCATGAGAGGCAACCACCATATCCATTACTATATTTGTTGTAGGTTGTTCTTTTCAGTGTCCATCTTTAAGTGTAGGGTAACTTGCACCCTACTTCATTGCATGATCTATTGCTGCATGCGAAGCATAAATATTTATTCTCCTTTCTCTTGACATTTTGAGTCAATATCACACTTTAATTGTATAGCCATACTAATTGAGGTAGGTAGTGGTGAAGATGAGTTGAATTTGAGCATAAAGTATAGAATCTCCTTCACCCATATTGATTCTAGGGCATGGCCTAGTTTATTTCCTATTTGTTTCAAACAATCTTCTCATCAATATTCAAAGGGTAAGTTATATAATTTGATCTAGTAAGGGCCTTAAGATGGATACATCACCCTAGGTCCAAAGTTCGTCATCCAAATTTAGTAAACATGAAAAGGTCCTCAATGCACCATGGGGTTCTACCTAACACCACATTCTTATCTACCTTGGTTATTGAAGTAAACTAAGAAAAAATGTTTTGGCAGAAAGTAGATTTTCTTGCTTTTTCCCAACTTCTTCTAACCTAATGTCTTATTTTTCTCTGCTCTGATGACCACCGTGAACCCTTCTAATAATTGTCATATAGAGGAAAGGAATAACATTTTTGTCTACTATGGAAGAGACATTTATATCCAAACATTCACATTTTTGTTCATTCAAGGAGGAAGACAACTTGAAAGTAGGTGTGAAATTCTGCCCTAAGTCATTCTATATATATTAAAAAAACTTTAATATTTAACTATATGATATCTCCCAATATCTTTTATATAATTTTTTAAACATAAATAAACATAAATCACACTATTACATGTCACCTCTTACTACTGATAATTACTCCGTAAACATAAAAGAAAATCAAATGATAAAAGCAAAGAAGTCGGCAAATACCCAAAAAAAAACTAAAAATTAACTACCTCAAGAGAAAACTGATCGCAAGACAACATAAACAACACCCTATATATACCAAATCACAGAACTAGTTTCCCCAACAGTTTTTGTTGATCCCTGTTTCAATCCCCTCCCTAACATTCCCTTCGATACAGCCATGGCAGAGGATCCCAATACAGCCGTTACGAAGGAATGTAAGTTGAAATTGAAGAGTTCAGATGACAAGATATTTGAGGTAGACTGTGCCGTGGCCGAGCAATCGAAGTTCTTAAAGAACATCCTGGAGGACATAGGAACGGAGAAAGCCGTTCCTTTGCCGAATGTTTCCAGCGAAATTCTGGCGAAGGTGATCGAGTACTGCGAATATCATGTCAATGCCGCCAACACCATCTCGGAGTTGGATGTGAAGAAGTGGGATCAGGAGTTAGTGAGGCAAATGGATTATGCAACCCTTTTTCATCTCCTCAAAGCTGCCAAGTACCTGGATGTATACAATTTTCTGGACTTAGTGTGCCAAACTATAGCAGACAGGATTAAGTGGAAAAGCCCAGAAGCGATGAGAAAGATATTTAATATAGAAAATGACTTCACTCCTGAAGAGGAGGCAGAAGTCAGGCGTGACGTTCAATGGGCGTTTGAGTAAATCTGAATATTTAAACTATGGTACTTGCAGGCTCTGCTGTCAAGTATCTTTATAATGAATTCCTGGGCTTCAAAAACTCATGGGTTTTATTTGATACTATTATTTCCGTGGTCTGCTGGACTTAAAAGATGTTTTGGATGATAAGTTTGACAATAATTTAGGCAAGGCATTATGGTATGTTTTCATCTAATTGTTATGTGAACATCTCCCATGCTAATTTTTTGAAGATCCCCCATGCTAATTTTTCTCACAAAACTGATATAGTTTTAAATTATTAGCTATAAAAAATGTCATCCCATTGATTAGCATGTTTAATATTATATTTATCATACCCTGTCCATGATTTTATTGATTAATTTCATTGCCCAATCATATATATGCAGTATATATACAGTGGTATTGTATTTTTTTTTTAATCTAACAATGTTGGATTGATGTCTTCAAAATATGGAAATGTAAAACAAGAATATAATTTTATTAAATATATATTATATATTATATATTATATGATGAAAACATGAACACATCTTATTGAGTGAATCTAAACAGCTTATAATGAAAGAGCTATTGTATACATTAAGTGATGAGAAGAGGCTCTTGAAGAGTATCATAGATTGTGTTTTTGAGGTGATAGAAGAATGCCATTCGTATTTGTAAAATAGGTTGTGAACTTTCAAATGAACATATTTTAGTTTACTAAAAGCGATCACAATATGCAAACAATTGCATAACAATAAATACATAACTATAGTATTATATGTCAAAGATTCTACTAATTTTGACAATATTTCATTGTTAATGATGTTTAGATGACAAGTTTGATAATACTTTAGGTAAGGGGTTAGGGTATGTTTTCTTCTAATTGTTTTGTAAAGATACATCTCCAATGCTAATTTTTTTCTCACAAAACTGATATAATTTAAAATAATTAGCTATTAATTGTGCTGATATTTTATGTCAAAAGTGCCATGTCATTGATTATGTTTAATATTATATTTTACCTGTCCATGATTTTATTGATTAATCTCATTGTTTGATATTTTAGGCACAAGCATATATATGCAGTGGTATTGATTAGTGTTTTTTTATCTAACAATGTTGGATTGATGTCCTTAAAACATAAAACATAAAACAAGAATACAATTTTATTAAATATATATTATACATTATATAATGAAAAACAAATCTTAATTGAGTGAGTCTAAAAAGCTTATATTAAAAAATAAAAATGAAATTGTCATTTTATGATGTCTTCAATGTCCACCTTATTTCTTATAAATTTCATCTTGTGTTTTCTCAAATTTGTTTAATACATATATTTCATTTTGAGTGATGTTTGTTCTAGCTCATTGGACTATAGTATATATTTAGTGATGAGAAGAGGTTGTTGAAGAGTATTGTACATTGTGTTTTCGAGGTGATTAAATAATGTAATTCAACCTTGTAAAATACATTGTACTTTCAAATGAACATATTCTAGTTTGCTAAAAGCTATCACATGATGTAAACAATTACATAACAGTAAATACATAACTATAATATTATATGTCAAAGATTCTATTATCAAATATATATTTTTAAATAAATTAAAAAATATATATTACCATACATTTTGAATGATGTTTATTATAGCTTGTTTTGCTATTGTATATATTTAGTGATGACTATCAAATATGTTTTGCCTAATAAGATAAAAAGATATTGTAGAACCTCAATCTCATAGAAAAAGAGAATAGTATCATTTACAATCATGATCATATAAATAATTTTTGTAATTTAGATGCTTTATGCTCTAAAAAGGAAAATAGTTGGATTGTAGCATTTATGAGCCAATAATATGGTTTAGAAAAATCAATATTAAATATGAAACTTGTTAAGAAATCGTTATGTAGGGGAACATAAAATATAACTAATCCTAATACAAAGAATTCTTCTTGATGATCAAAGGTCTTGAATTTAAAATCCTTGGGTAAATAATGAAGAACATTATAATTGTGATAATATATATAGTCATTTACATTTTTGGAAATGCAAATATGATGATTTATATAAATATGCCATAATTTAATAAGAATCAAATATTTAATATCATTTTCCTAAGCCCACCAAATTTTAAGATACAACATTATATGAAGAAGACATATCTTTAATAGTAGGAGAACATAGAGCATACATAATAAATTGAAAAACTATCCATAGTGTTTCCTAGAGGCATAAAGTAGTAATGCTAGTCATGAAATTTGCATGATTTTTGTACTTCTTATGTAATGTATTAATGGTATAGGAATGGAGATGCAAAAGGAGAGAGAAAGATTTTGATAGAGGGATTTTTTTTTCAAACTAATATTCACCAATAATATGTGTTTTGGTTAATAGTTTTGTCACTAGAAAAAAAATACAAGACTCATGTAATGGGTAACAATAAAATGCACCAACAATTAAAGACATCATTATAAAGTTAATGATTTGTCTCTATGTTTAAGTTCTCTTTGATGAAATAATTTTGGATTCTTGAATACTTATGAAATAACTTCATGCATCTTCCATGCTCTAGTTTCTCCTTTTTAGCCTTGTTGTCCTGATTTTCAATGGGTTCTTTAAAGAGTTTTTGAGATGTGTGCAAAATCATTATCATTTCCAAAATCTGAAAACAATTAAATGTTGAGAAATGTAAAGTGTGAAGGAGAATTATCTTGTGAGCATGTATTTGGTAGCATTTTGAGCAATGTTGCAAAACTTCTTAAAAACCCAACACATCATTTGTGATATTTTAATTCTTCTATTTTTGTCATCCTCTACGCTTGCATCATGAGAAAAGACTTTTGAGTTCTCTTCATTGTTTATCTGTTTGCCACTCACCTATGGTCCAATCCTTGAAAGTTGTAACTTTCATGCATCTTCCATGCTCTAGTTTCTCCTTTTTAGCCTTGTTGTCCTGATTTTTAATGGGTTCTTTAAAGAGTTCTTGAGATGTGTGCAAAATCATTATCATTTCCACATCTTGTCATGTGTTGGCCAAAATCTGAAAACAATTAAATGTTGAGAAATGTAAAGTGTGAAGGAGAATTATCTTGTGAGCATGTATTTGGTAGCATTTTGAGCAATGTTGCAAAACTTCTTAAAAACCCAACACATCATTTGTGATATTTTAATTCTTCTATTTTTGTCATCCTCTACGCTTGCATCATGAGAAAAGACTTTTGAGTTCTCTTCATTGTTTATCTGTTTGCCACTCACCTATGGTCCAATCCTTGAAAGTTGTAACTTTCATGTTTGAAAATTGAAATTTCTAACTTTCACACCCAATGCTCTAAAATTCTAACTTTCAGATTCAAAAATTGAAACTCCTAACTTCCACGCCCCATGCTCCAAAATTCCAACTATTGCCTCTAAAAATTGAACTTTTTAACTTTCACACCCAATTCTCCAAAAATCTCCAAAAGTCTAGCTTTCTAACTATCATATTCAGATTTCAAAAAGTTAAACTTTTTAACCTTTGCACTCAATATTCCAAAAGTCTAACTTTCTAGCTATCACATTCAGATTTCAAAAAGTTAAACTTTTGAATCTTACTCCTATGCTCCAAAATGTGAACTTTCTAACCTCCCAAATGATTCAATATGCTCAAATGCTCATAAAACCTAACTTTCATTCCTTTTTCCTTATTGCTCCCAAATGTTAACTTCTGAAAACCTCAGGTTCAAGAACTCAACCGTTTCTCAAGAACCTTCAAAGAGTTCGAAAGCCAGAGTCTTCTGCAACGCTCGTCATTATACATGTGTTGACGGAAAATCTTGGTGATGGTTTTCAGTTGCAAGAATTGCACAGAATATATTTGTTTAAAAGGGCTCGAGAAACTTCTAAGCAAGTGCAATTGGCAGGCGTAAAGCCAAATACCAAGATCTCTTATGTTATCCTCTGAGGTTGGAGGAATTTTGTTAATTATAAATCAGCGAATGGTCTTGTCGACATACATGTAAAATGTGTAGTTCTAAACAATGTGTCTGGCTACATAAGCCTAGAAAGGGCATTTGAACGGTTTGACAGTGTGCTGGCTACATCATCTGTTTGACACAACGCCTCGAAGGACACAAGCTCGTGAAATGCACTGATTTCAAATGAAGAAATGTCGTCGAATGCGATTCAATGATTATAAGATTTGCAGAACAACGGAATAATTGTTGAAGGAAAATGTCACGCATCAAATATTTTACAAAATACCTTGAAGGTATGACTTGTGGATTATGACGATAATCATGAGCATGGCCTGGGAATTTTTTGACAGAATGTCTTGTAGAAATGTTATCTAAAGGGATGTAGTCGAGTTTGCATGACAATTAAACAAGATTTTGTGTTCACAATATTCCATTCCTGCATATGCTACTCGCCCGGTTGTTGTTGAGGTGTATACACATGCAAAATGTGGAAATAAAGACAATGCACGCGAAGTGCATACAATGTCTCAAAGAGATGTAATCTCTAGGAATGAAACAAAATGATTTCAGAATGTGCACCAGATGGATTGTGCAAGTAATCTCCCAAAATCTTTTATTTGATGAAGCACTCTGGAATACATCCTGACATTGTAAGCTTTGTTTATGTTGGGGTTGGTAAATGTGGACTGTAGTACATAATTCAAACACATGAACTGTCTGTCAGTATATCTGAAGAGAGACAAATTAAGTTTATATTTTTAGGTTTAAAAGTATTACACATTCAGAATTGACTTTGACATTTTCTAGACTTAATATGTTGCTTAAGGTGTGTTCAAACTAAGAATACACTTTTAAACTTAAAATGTAATATGTTACTTAATATATATGATTAAGACCTCATTGTATGCAATCATTACAAAGATTGTTAAGAAGGCTTCACAAACTTTCGAGCAAATGCAATTCGCAGGCATAAAGCCGAATTCAACAACCTCTGTCATTATCCTCTGCACAGAATTGGAGAAATCGGGCCTTGTTTTGAATGCATAGAAGAAAATGTTGCAACAGTTTATTGGAGTGCAGACGGACAAGATATTGAATTGCTGATAAAACGCAACAAGTTGACGTTTTTACCATCAGATTTCAGGAAGAATTCTATACTACAAGTTCTTAAAACACATTTCAGGAAGAATTCTATACTACAAGTTCTTAAAACACTAGAGACAACTATATCAAAAAATGGAAAGTGGGTCTAGATGAATAAGGAATAGGGTTCAAATATCCAGTCCATATCCTTGTTTTCAAAAGAGGTGATATTTAACAGTGGCCTTAAGATGCTAAATTGTTGACATTTTATCCTTTGTTCACAACAATAGACAGTTCAATACTGCCACTAAATTCTAGACCTTTCTGTGTTGACATTTGGGATTTGGTTGAAACTTCCAATTGGAGGAATATTGATGACCATATTGTTTTACTGAGTTGGGTACTCGCTATAGAAAGAAAGTGGCAATGTCTATTGGAATATTGATGATCCATATTGTTTTATTGAGTTGGGTACTCGCTATAGAAAGAAAGTGGCAATGTCTATTGAAATTGATGGTAATACCTGAATTCTACGGAAGTGTGAGTGACATGTAGGATATTTTACGATGGCGTAAACTTTTCAAAGACAGACAATTGCCATATGTGCAAGGCGACAATGAAAGACGTCTAGTCGTTATAGTTGAAATGTGTGTTCTTGAAAAGTGAATGACCAATTATTTATGCCAATGATTGATGTGTTAAATATCTGACCATTTGAGAGGGGGTGAATTAGTTGATTACTAAAATTTTGTTCAATATTTTTACATGAAAGCACATACACAAAATAAATCACACAATGAACACTAGATATGACATGGAAAATCCAAGAAAGGAAAAAACATGGAAAATGTTAATTCTTAGTATATAGCTCCGGTTAAGGTGATTTTTACAAAAGGGTGGCTCACTACCAAAATGCTCATTGTTGGGGGGCTCACTGTCCAGAAAGGCTCAATGTCAGAGGACTCACTACCCAGAAAGGCTCATTGTTGGAGGGCTCACTGCCCAGAAAGACTCACTCTCAAAGAAAGAAGAAAGAAAAGAGAATCCACCACTGTGACATATTATACAATATTGAAACTGCTTCTTGTACCTCTTAGCAACAACAAACTTCACATATCAACATCAATTGGATTTATCCTTTTTAGTCTCACACATCTTCAATATATCTTTTACTCCTCCTTCGTTCAGATCATCCTCTTACTTGTAGTATCTCTAGACAACATAATCTTCTAAGTTATCCAAACAAGATTTGAAAGAGGTCAAGACTAAACATTCTAGTGGTGGGAAGGAATGAGAAGTAGACCATACTACAACATACTTCATCAAATAGATCAACACATTACATCCAAATCAAATACCAGACCCACATCATGGCTCATACACTACACAAATATGGCTACATATTCTCCAATCCTAGATCGAACCGAACCCAAAATAACACTACCCAACTTAGAAAAAAAAAGAATGGAACCAAAATACTCATGAATATATTCAATTAATACCATATCCGGTGAATAGAGAAATCTAGATCACCATTAATACGAACAAACCACACTAAATATCAACTACAACATATTTTCTGGAGAACCAATCATTCCAAGAGAACATATTCCAGATTACCAACTTAAGGAACCAATCCCAAAACAATATGTTGACATCAATGACAACCACCAACATTACATTTGCAACAATCTCCCCCTTTGTCATTGATGGTAACATCCATCACTAACACATCAATAGCCAGCAAACAACTCTCTATGCATCATTAGATTAGTGTCTTTCAGCATCTCATCATCTCTCCCCCTTTGACATCAAGGACAAAGGTGGACAAAACTTCCCCTATGGACCTTTCTCTACTCCCCCTAAGAGGAAGCACCCAAGCATTAGTCTAGATAAGAATATTCAAGTAGTTCAATGGACCAATTCACATTCAAATGTACATTAGTTGAAATCAGGAAGGGGTAATATGCCTCACTTCTATCAAAGATACTTAAAAGAATTCTTACACATTGCCTTTGTGAAGATATCCATAATCTGCTCTTTTGTAAGTATCTAGCCGAGCTTTACTTCATTCTCCAACACCTTTTCTCTGAGAAAGTGATTGTGAATAGATATTTTATTTGTTCTAGAATGTTGTACCAGGTTTTTAGAAATATTTATTGCACTAGTGTTATGACACATAATTGAGATGGGCTCATTAAACAATACACAAATATCCTTCAAAGTCTACTTCATCCATAGTATCTGTGTGCAACATGAAGATGCACACTATATTCAACCTCAAATGTAGATAGAGACACGTGATCCTTCTTCTTACTTAACCAAGAAACCAACTGGGAGCCAAGAAGGAATGCTCCACCACTTGTACTTTTCCTGTCATCAACACTTCTAGCTCAATTTGGATCTATATAAGCTACCAAGGTGAAATCTGAATTTTTTGGATACCACAAACCAAATTCTTCTATTTCTTTTAAAAATCTTAAAAATTCTTTTTACTACCACAACATGCCACAACATATGATTCTTTTGGTTCTTACCATAATCTAGTGGCCAAACAAACTACATACATGTTATCCAATCTGGTAGCAATCAACTATAATAGTCTTCCAATCATTGATCTGTACTGGCTTGGATTAGCTTTAGGAGATTTATTATATTTTGTTAACTTGTGTCTGGTGGTCATAGATGTATACACTGGTCTATAATTCACCAACAAAAAATTCTTCAACAATTATTTAATGTATTTAGACTAAGAAATAAAAAATCTTTTTCTATTTTTATTTACTTAGAAACCAAGAAAAAAATTTAACTCATTGATCATGGACATCTCAAATTCCTTTTGAATCTCACTAGCAAAATTTTTGTACATGCCTTGATTTCCTCCACATATTATGTCATCAACATAAACCATAATAATTAAAAATTGTCTTGAGTGAGTATTGAAATAAACATTACTATTGGCAGCTCCCTTTTGAAAACCTCAATCAAATACTTGTATAGGCTTCCACACCAAGCTCTAGGAGCCTATTTTACACCACACAAACCCTTCTTCAATCTACAAATAATGTTTGGATCCTCTCTCAACTTAAAATTAAAGTGTTGAATAGGGAATTGAACCTTGGGAATGAGAGTAATATGAGTAGTATTGAATTACTTTAGGATATTATTGTTACATCTCAATTCCTTTATTACAAGCCAAGCATCCCAACCCACATAGTGCCAACATTTCTAAAAAACGTGGCAAAAATTCCATCTGGCCTTGGAGCCTTATACAAGGACATAGAAAATACAAGTATTTTAATTTACTCTAGAATTAATGGTTTGAGGAGGTGTTGTTTATCCTCTTGATAGATTAGCTTGGGAATGTATCTCCGTAATTCTTGTGAATGATCAAGCTTGTCGGTAGGTGGAGCTAAAAATAGATTAGAGAAAAAGAGGATAACTTCCAATTGAATATTATACATATCAATCAAAATATCTCTTGAAGAGTTTTTAATTTGGAAGATGCAGATGACAACCCTCCTCAGTTTAACTGAGTGAAAAAATATAGTGTTTGTATCTCCTTCTTTGATCCAGAGCTCCCTAGATTTTTTTCTTCAAAAATTATCTTCTCTCTTAAGAATTTCCTTAATTTGGGATTGAAGATTGTTTTGAAGATAATAGGAGTCATTGATTTTATTTTTGATAATTTGTTCATCAACTGCCTTGAGTTACTCCTTAATGTTTACTTTAGATTTGAAAATGTTTTTACACACTAAGCTATTCCACATCTCGATAGATATCTTGACATTCTGAAGCTTTTTTCTTAGTTAAAACATTCTAGATTCGAGAATAAAAGGGGTACTTTCCCACCACTATTGAGGCAAAGGGAGAAAGGAGGTGTCTCAAAGCTACATATGCTTAAATTTAAAAGAAGATGTGTTCTTGGGGTGTGTTGAATCAAAAGCCATATCTAATTGGATGGCAAAGTGGTCTGAACTGGATAGAGGAAAATCATGAGACATGAAGGGGCCAAATTTGGATAGCCATACCGGATTGGAGAAAAACCTATCTAATCTCTCAGCTATATAGGGAAAAAAATCTCTTGTAGTAGTCTAGGTTGCATTTTCATTAATAGGATTCCAATCTTTCTAGGCATTATTGAGGACAAAATCATTGAAATACTGTAGTACTACAAAAGGAGGGACAATGCCCATTGTTTTATCCTTAATAGTGAAGAATGCATTAAAGCTACTGGTCACCTAGAATAAAAAGGCTCTTTTATGAAAGAAGCTAGGACTAATAAAATTTATTTCATAATCTTTTGTTTATCTACTGAATTGTTTGGCCCATACCCATTTAACAAATGAAAATAATTCATATAGAAGGTGACAATGACACAGATGAAATTTGCATCCCCTTGAACTTTATGAACCTGCACTTGTTTAGGGTTCTAGAGGATGCCTAAACCACTGAAAGCACCTAGAGATGGGGAATCCATGAACCCCCATTTTTTTTTATGAAGAAAAGGCTTGCAATTTCTCATCCTTAGAGAATTTAGTTTCTTGTAAGAAAATTAGATCTGAACCACAAGATTTGAGTTGAGACTTGATAAGACAATGGCTGTTAGAGGCATTTAAACTCCTAATGTTCCATGAGGTTATCTTCATTGGTGGCTTGGAGAACAACATGTTCTCCACAGACACATTTTATAATCTACAGTCGATAGGATACTAACTTGAATTTCATCCTTAGTCTTATGCCAATTAAGTGTTAGAGTTATCATGTATTAGCTAATAATTGTTTATTTAATTATTAGTCTATTATCCTTTATGCTTAAGCTAAACTTAGGTATTTAATATAATGGTAGGTATTTTATAATTATTCTAATTATTAAATACACTTTATCCCTTTAGGATTTCTTTAGGGTTGCATATTCTCCTTTTATAAGGATTGTATTATACTTTTTTAATTAATATCCTATTTGAATGATAATCTTCTTCTTCAAAGCCATTATCTCTTTTTGCCTCCATTCTTCTCTTATGATAGGTATTTTTCTTGCAGGTGTTCTTGGGATCTCTGAATTTGTATTTCTCAACTTCTTCATGGTATCAGAGTGTACATCTGCTACACTCTCGATGTTCCTAGTTCTTCATCATGTAGTTCTTTTTGGCATTCAGTTTCAGTGTACATGTCATCTCTCCCTTTTCAGCATTATGTGGGATTCTATTGATAGTGCTAATGCTTCCTTGGTTCATTGGACTGAGCTATGTATTTAGTATTTATTCCTATGTACTAGGCAGATGTAGTGGCTGGTTAGCTATGCATTTCGGCGAGATGGATAATTTACCTTATTGACACTCTTTCATTCCTATTTTTGGAGGCAACCTTCCATCTCCGATTGATCAACTCTTTAGACTTGGGTGTTTTTTTCCATCTGAATCTTTGAGTTTTGTTGTTTGCCTTTGTTTTTCATCTGATTCAAGTAGTGTTATTTGAGGGTACTCATGCAGATTAAAGTCTTCTCTACCTGATCATCTTCTATTTGAGTGGAGGTTCTTCAGATCAATAGTTATTTTTAGATAGTGTTTGGATCTTCATGCTTCAGTGGTGTTCTTCATGTTCATCATTTGTTCCTATTTTTTGGAACATTCTCTAGTTTAGAGACTTCTTCAGTCATTCACTTGCCTTAATCTCTTTTGGGAGTATATTTTTTTCCCATGAGGTTTTCTCTATTTCTCCACTTTATAGAGACTTTGTACTTGGGTACCTCATTAGGCCTAGTTGTCGGGACCCATAGTTACTTTCATGCATTTTTCAGTCTTTTGTTGTTTTTAGCTACTCCCTAAGTTCATCTTAAGGGGGGGTGTTAGAGTTATCATGTATTAGCTAATAGTTATTTATTTAAAGTCTATTATCCTCTACGCTTAAGCTAAACTTAGACATTTAATAATATGGTAGGTATTTAATAATTATTCTAATTATTAAATACACTTTATCCCTTTAGGGTTTGCTTAGGGTTGCATATTCTCCTTTTATAAGAATTGTATTGTACTTTCTGAATGAAAATCTACTTCTTTAGAGCCATTATTGCTTTCTTCCTCCATTATTCTCTTGTGACAGGTATTTTGCTTGCAGGTGTTCTTGGATCTCTGAAGTTGTATTTCTCAACTTCTTCATGAAGCATGTTACTCTTTTTTCTTGTTACAATGATATAGAATATTAAATCATTCATCAGTGAAATCTAGCTTAAAGTAAAGGAAAACTTGGCATAGTCTGATATCTTTTCCTTCATTCATTCATAAACTTAAAAATAAAGTTTGAGTAACAAAGTCTCTAGAGAATTAAAAATTGATGAAACCCCTACAAAATAAAATCCACAAACTTACATAGATAATTAGCACTAGTTATAATTAGTGAGCATAATATAAAGCATACTAGCATATTCATCCCATGTACTAATCATCATTGTATTCGTTGCAACAATTTGAGATCACAATCAAACATCATCATTAGTTCCTTATTTAGACAAGAAAAAAGTCCACCTGGTTGTCAATCACTTTCCGTTGCAACTATCCAAATGCAACACTTCCCTTTCCAAATAAGTCTTCCATTTAGATGCTTGTCACAACTTAGTATCTCCTTTGGATGACTTTCATTAAATGTTGTAAAGAGCCAATTTCATTTACTTCTATTTGAATGCTTCAAAATCTCCTCTCACCCACCAAGTGTCATCATCTTCATGTGCACTATTGATTTCCCATTTAGCCTTTAAATCATGGCACTTTGTTAAGATTTTTCTAAGGCTTTAACTTTCTGTCCATTTAAAATTGTAAAAGCTCATCACTTTCCATATTACAACAAAGACTTCAAAACATAGAATCGATTTTGGATAAAAATGCATGAAGGTGACAAATGGTAGCCTTTTGTGCCTCCAAAGAGAAAATTGAACTATATACCATCAAAAAATTTACCCTACGATAAGTGTCCTCCACGTGCAAGATTCCGCTTACTTTAAAAAATAAAATGAACACAAAGATAATGAAAAAGGGAGGTAGCATGACTCTTGAAAACCAATAATTGAAATTATAGAACAGCTTAGACAAGTCTATAAATAAATCAAAAAATCTTATCATTAGTTGAGATTATGTCACTTACTTTAAAGTGCAGATGAAACCCTAGCTGATTGTATAAAAATGATCGTCCACTCTAAAATAATTCTCAATTCCTCATGTTATCTTAAATGATGACCCAACAATCTAAAAATACATTTCTTGATAAACATTTGTGGAGAGATGCATTGGAATAAGTCATATTTTCTATTACTACCCACTTGCACAAATGAGAAATAAACAAATAGTCATTCTTTGAGAATTTGTATAATGACCATTGATCTAGATCTTACTTGGCACAATAAATGATAAATTATCTTTAACTATCATTGATTAAATATGGAAAATAGTAAGACCAATAAGAGAAAAGCACACCAAGTTAACTTTCCATATTGGACTAGTGGGCACTGATAGAAAATTCCTCTAGATATTAATATACATGGAGACCTTAATATTTTGCAAGGGAATTAACAAAACCAAGGACAATCATAAGTAGGATTAAACATTGTTTGAAAAGCCATCATACATAACTAGGAGTCTTCTAAAGGACACCCAAGCTATACAAAAAAAATCTACCACATCTCAAAAATGCAAACAAGTATCAACTACCTTCCCATAGGTCAAATTGAGAACATAAAAAGGCTAACACAATTGATAGAGAGGCATTCGTTCTGGGTGCACCTACATAGGGGTGATCAAACATGCTAAAGAGGTACATATTATTGTACAAATAAGAACTCCTCATTGACATTAAATGCATTGACTTCCGCATGTGTGTCGTTATCAGGGATAACTTCTCCCTTTATTCAACACCTTGCTTCCTACAAACGAAAAAATACCCAAATTCTATTTTAAGAAATATAATTAATAAAATTAATATTATATGATACTGAAATTAAAATAGTTGAATATCATTGGTATCTATGAATAGATGTGCGAGTGAAAAACTGTAGGGCTACAAAAATGGTGACAAGCAAGAGAATGCAAGGAGTTTCAGAATCAACACAGAAATACAAACCATAGACATTTCTGAAGAAATTGAGGTGGATTTAAAATATTTGAAGGATCTCGGAATAATTTGTAGATTCATAGACTTGAGGATGGAAAGAAAAAAAAATGGCAAATGGATTGAAGAAAATTGGAAAACCCCTCAAATCACGAAATTCCTTCCACGCAGATTTTTCATTGTAATCTTCGCAACAGAGGAAGAAAGGAGGAAAATACTAGAAGTGGGAATCCGGTTTATGGATTCAGCCCTGCTATACATCCAAAGATGACATAGGAACCTTAATCCCTTGATCGCAAAGCCATATGAAAAACTAGTATGGATCCATTTGAACAATCTACCCATGGAGTATTTGATTGAAGAAGCATTAAACAAAATCAACCGATCCTTGGGAACCCTAATAGAGATCGATACTGAAATTGCAGAGGGGGACTCATACCTATATTCTAGACTCTGGTTAGCTGCTGTTAGAGAAATTTTGCCTGAAATTAGATTAATTGACCATGATAAATATTGAATTCAGACAATAGAAATTGAGGAGAACAAAGTATTTTGCTTGAATTATGGACTACGAAATCACCTGATGGTAAATTGAAGGAAAAGAGCCTGAGACAACAAGGTGTGGACACCTCAAAAATTGGTAGAAGAGAATCAGAAGGACTCAATAAAGGTCTTTCAAAATCTGAGTTCAGAGATTGAAACAAATATGGTAGGTGAAGGTAATTATAGTCCACAACTTGAGGTGAATATGGGAGAAGGAAATTTAACTAAGGATCATATACTTGAGGTTTTTGGAGAGTTTATGGAGGAAGATGGGGATGACGAAATTGATATCGCAGAGATAAGGCATATTGAACAATCGGTGCCAATGGAAGGATGATAGGGGAAGGGTAACAAAGGTAGGAAAGCAAACAAACAGAAAAGGGAGGAGGAGGCAGTCGGAAAGGGATTGATGAGTGTGTTAGAATTTCTCAAAAGGAAGAGCACCAAGGGAGCTCAAGGCTCCCTTGGGAATCAATGAGGATCCTTAACTAGAATAACAGGGGTCTAGGGGCCCCTGACAAGTATAGGATGGTGAAATACCATCTTGGCAATGCAATCTATGACATAGTCTTGCTTCAAGAAACAAAATGCGAAATCACGGATGGTGAAAAGTTCATCAAGTATTATAGAAACTGGACTAGTTCTTTTCAGGCTATAGAGGGGTCATCGGGAGGTTTGGGCCTTTTATGGAATCCAAACACAATCAATATAACTAATATAGGTAAAAGAAAACATTAGATCTCAACACATGTACAATGCAAATTCTCATCCACATTTTTCTCAATTTGAAACATATATGGGCCGGTTTATTCATAGGAGAAATGTTTATTATGGGAGGAGCTAAGAGAACAGATCAAAAATTTTGGAACCAACAATTATATTGTAGCGAACGATTTCAATGCTATTTTGGACCTATCTGGAAAGAAAGGAGGCACAAATAAAATCAACAGGGATATGGTAGAATTGAGAGACTTCATTCAAGGGATTGAGGCTATGGATTGCATTTTCTCAGAAGGATGGTTCACTTGGACAAACAGAAGGACAAGCTTCACCAATATTGCAAAGCGTTCAGATAGATTCTTTATTAGAACAAAATAGATCACGAAGGGAATACCAATGAGTGCAAAGACTCTTCCTTATTGTCTCTCAGATCATTTTCCCATTATGTTGGAAATTGGCTCGGAAATTGATCGAGGGGGTGGCTATTTAAAATTCTAGAACATGTGGTGGGGAGAAAACTCTCTCAAGGAAACCATCAATGGATGGTGGAAGGAATTCTCACACATAAAAGGTATGCTAAGCTTCTATTTAGGTAGAAAACTTAATTTCATAAAAAATAGAATTAAGGTGTGGAACAAGGAAATGTTCAAAAACATATTTGATGAGAAGGACCGAGTTGAATGGGAATTAGATGATTTAAGTAGGAAAATCGTGGATAAAGGGATGAGTAAGGTGGATTTTATTAATGAGAAAAATCTAAAGGAAAGATTTACGAAATTATTTATTAGGGAGGAAATATACTAGAGGGATAAGGCAAGGAAAATATGGATAAAAGATGGGGATAAAAAAACAAAATATTTTCACTCATTTGTTAAAGAAAGGCAAGCATTTAATTAGATTAGCGAGATTACCTTGGAGGATAGGCGCAAGCTGCAAAATAGGAATGAAATTGGACAAGTTGCGGTTGAATACTTTTATGATATTTTCAATGATAAACTTAGAGATCTTGTAGTTGGGAGTGAGGAGATACTGGAGGCTATTCCTAGACTAGTCTCAGTAGAAGATTCACTATGTTGATGGCTCCGTTAACACTTGAGGAAGTTAAGATGGTTGTTTTTGGTCTGGACCTGGACAAAGCCCCGGGACGAGATGATTTCCATGTGCGTTTTTATCAAAATTATTGGGACTTTATTAACAAGGATATTTGGAAAGTATTGGAGGATGTGAGAAAGAAGGGGAGATTTGTAAGATAAATAAATAACACAGTCTAGGTAGTAATTCCAAAGAAGGCTGATGCTAATTCAATGGAAGTATTTAGGCCAATTGCGTTGTGCAACACAATATACAAGATAATCACCAAAGCCTTTGCTAACAAAATCAAACTTCTCCTACCCAAGCTCATCTCTGAAGAACAAAATGGTTTCACTCCTGGCCAGTAAGTCATGGATAGGATCATACTCACGACTGAAGTGCTGCACTCGATAATAACAGAGAAAATGAAAGCCATGGTAACCAAGATTGATATATCAAAAGCCTACAACAAGGTAGGGTGGAAATTTCTTGATGAGGTATTGGATAAGTTTGGGTTTGATGTGAAGTGGAGACAAATGATTAGTTTTTGTCTTAGTTCTGTGCACTTCTCTGTTGCGGTCAATGGAGGGGTGTTCAGTTTTTTTTAAAGCACTAATGGTTTGAGGCAAGGGGACCCCATCTCCCCGGTGCTGTTTGTACTAATGGCTAAAAATTTGAGCCGACTAATTCACAAGAAGAGGGAATCAGGTTGTTGGAAGGGGCTGGGAGTCCTTGAAGGACTTACCCCGATCACCCACTCCCAATTTGCAGATGACACAAGCTTGTTCAGAGAATCCTCACTAAGGGAAGCATAAGTAATAAAGGAGACATTGAGGTTGTATGCTAATGCTGCAGGACAAAGAATTAATGATGAGAAAACATATGTTTTTCTCTTTAATACAAGAGACCATTACTGGAACAAAATTGTGTAAAAATTGGGTTGGAAATTGGGAACGCTTCCATCAAAACACATTGGTGTCTCCATGTTTTGAGGAGCCTCTAGGGGTGAGTTGTGGGAAGAACTCATTACCAAGTGTAGAGTTAAAATGAAGATATGGAAGAACAAGTGGCTTTCTCTCCCGGGTAGGATCCAGTTAATCAAGTCCGTTTTATCAGCATTGTGAATTTATACAATTCAGTGCTTTAAATTTTCAATCAATGCTATCAGAACTTTGGAAAGCTTTTTGAAAAAATTTCTATGGGAAGGGTTAAATGATTAAAAAATTATTCCACTACTAAATTGGGATATTGCATGCAAATCAAAAGAAGGTGGTGGTGCTATTAGGATTCCCAAAGATATTGAGAGGGGGGGGGGGTGGTTAATCTGTATCTAACCGGTTTAAGAATTTTCTTAACTTAAAACATGAAAACCATATCAATACTGTGTACCGATAAACCATAAATAAAGCAATAAACAAGAATAACAACATCCACAAGAAAAACACACCATAACATAGTAGTTTAATGAGGAAACCCGATGTGGGAAAAACCTTGGTGGGATTTGTGACCCACAATATTCACCTACTGGCCAATAAGTGAATATTACTTTTACAATAGGGGCCTGCACATGCAGGAAGGCCAAGTGCCTAGAGCTCACTGCTCAATTACAAAATGGGAAGTCTCATTGACTTACAAAATGGATTATGTAAATCCAATGTCTTGTACTTCTTTAAAATAGCATCTACTATGCCAGATCCAGTATCGGTTTTAGCTCTGCTTCATACATATACCCTTAACCTATAATTCACATAATATGTCTACCTTATTTTGCCTATCTTCTTCCTTACAAATATTCTATAATGATCTCATACATATATGAGTCATTTTACAACTTCCCAAGTTGGCTTACAATGATTTTACAATAAATTACAAAATATAATATAAACAAAATTCCTGTCGGCCTGGGTGCTGGTGGTCTCTGTGCCGGTGTAGAGTCTGTTTTTGCTGGTGCTGGTAAATTGTCTTGCCAGTGCCATAGGATTTCAAGGTTGCCATCAATGACAAAACCTTCAATCACCTACAATGTCTCATTGGAGTGGGTATTTGCCAACAGGTGCTGGACTGAGAAAGATGGAATTACAAATTTTGGCCTTGGGGGCTAAGAGGGTGTGGAAAATGTATAGATATCCGAATAAGGTATAGTGTTGAATTATGCAGAAAAAATACTTGGATAATGATGAGCAAGCGAGGATTTTGAGAATTAGCACTAATAGAAATGGTTCAGCTGTATGGAAGTTCATTAAAGAGTGTAGGCATCTAATCACTGACCATCTATCCTGGAGAGTTGGTAATGGCCACAAAGCCAAATTTTGGCACAATTCATGGAATGGATTTGAGACTGTAAAGAGTTTTTTTGATGATCAGAATTGGATCGAAGAGGTGGAAAGATGTTATGGTAAATTTGTTGCAGATTATGTTGTGGAGAATCCACGAGGGAGTGACATCTATGGGTGGAAAGATCAAAACAAATGGTATGACAATGGAAAATCAGGTAAGAATAGCTGAAATCATGAAACAAAAGAGAATTTCAATCAACAAGGAGGATGATGAAATAATCTAGTGTGCATCCCAGTCGGGGAAATATAAGGTTAAGTTAGGATACCAAATTCAGACTCTCGATCAAGAGAAATGTGAATGGCCTGCAAGCTTATGCTGGGATAAGTTGGTGGCTCTATGAGCAAGGGCCTTTCTATGGACTGCTATGCATGGTAGAATAATCACTAGAGAAAGGCTGAAGAAATATGGAATAAATGGACCCACTAGATGTGTGTTATGCAAAGCTGATGAGGAGACAACATGGCATTTTCTCTATGACTATAGGTTCGCAAAAGACTATTGGAATTGAACTCAGGAAAACCTCGAATGGCAGACAATGTCTAATGAGGACTTCAAGAGCCATATCATTAGGTGGCCTGCCTCAAAGAATAAATCACTCTGGGACTCGCTTTGGGTAATCATCCCTTTACTGGTGGTATGGAAAATCTAGAAAGAGTGTAATAGAAGGATATTTGAGGATAAAGAATTGAATGTGTCCATTGTTATTGAAAGAATAAGAGGAATGGTTACATAATTGGCATCTGTTAAGGCTTATGGTAGGAAAATTGAATATATCACAAGATGGGATAAAGATGTGCAGATGAGATGGGGATATCTAATACCACCCAATATTATTGTCAACCCCAAACACAGTAAGAGGCTGAATGCCAGATGGAAAGTCCCAGAGTGTGGGTGATACAAATTGAATTTAGATGGGGCTGCCAAAGGGAATCTAGGTGACGTTGGGTTTGCATGCATAATTAGAAATAGTAGTGGTAAGATGGTAGTAGGTATCTCAGGAAACTTGGGTATTGCGAGTAATAACATTGCAGAGTTCACTCCGTTGGAGAGAGGTTTGAAATTTTGTGTGGAAAACTGGATTTTCCCTCTGGAAATTGAAGGAGACTCACATATAGTAGTCAATGCAACCAAGAGTGGTATCACACAAAATTGGAAATTGGGAAGATGTTTAAAGTCAATTATGAAATTATTGAAAAATTCCCGGAATATATAGTGACTCACGTGTACCACGAGGCAAACTCAAGTGCAGATCATATGGAAATATGGGTGTAGAGTCTAATGGGGAAAGAGAAGAAAACATATTCGAAGGACACAATGCATAATTCTCAAGGATTGTAAGGGACAATATGGTATGTGCATTGCAGAACATTAGAGAGGGTATAGGCTAAAAACAAGGGACTTTGTACGTCGAGAAGAGAGACTACAGGGGTGCAAAATATCCTTTATAATTCTCAATATGTGAAACATGGATAGATTAAACTATTACAGTTGATTTGAAAAAATGGTACAAAGCTCGAGCTTTAGGAAAGATAAGGCCTCGTTGAAGCAAATATTTTTGGGACAGCTAGTAGACTGTTTGATGCAAATGGGCCCTTATCGAGAGAATACGATACTCAGGGCTCCGTGAGATATTTATGATATAAGGGGTCAAATGTAATGAAGGAAGGATGAATTCGAGTCTTGAGGTGCAGAGATGTTTCATCATTTTGGATTAAGCTGCATGTGTAGGGATGAAAACTTCCAAGAGCAGTGCAGGAGGCTATTTCCCATGAATGATAGAGCCCATGATGCAGTGTGGAGATTGGTAGCATCCATCCTTGGTAGTAGAAGACACTGCTATGATGGATTTGTGTATGAGGCAGTGATCTTCCCAATGATATATATCTTGGGATTGAAGGAAGTATGCATTCAGAGGATAGATGGCTTCGTACGTACAATGGATGGGGAGGCCATTGCTAACAAGATATTGAGTCTAGATTTAAACAAATGGGTTAGCCTGTTGGGTATTTACTTCAACGTGATCAACTATGCCTCCTTAGATTCAGATAATGATTTGGACCATGAGGATGAAGAAAGAGATCTTGCCGAGAAGGAGAAGAAAAAGAATAAGTCCCTGATAGAAGATGCATGGGAGATCTATCGGATTGGGGTCATCAACAGGAATTTTGCCCCCTTTCAACGCTTGCTGAATAGAGATGATTGCTGGCTCTCGACAGCCTCTGTGGGAAAGGTAATGAAGATTGGAACACACCTAGCCACCATCCTATAGACACTGTAAACTTGCTCAAAATTGTTTTATTTTAGGTATAGTCCTAGGATTGGATGTAACGATCTGAATCTGGGTGGGTCTAATCTATGATCTAAGGGAGCTAACCCCCTTTTGGCTAGTACTTATCTATTAAAAAAAATAATTAGAATTAAGAAACCTCATAATACCATGATAGAATTAAAAATCTATAAGAGTTGAATATATTTATATAAATAAGAAGGATACAATTAATAAAACAAAAAAGAACTAAACAATTCATATATATATATATATATATGCATACCATACACATGATTTCAAATTAACTAAACTCTATATTTTTTCTCAGAAATTGAATTAAATATTTAACATTAAGTCAATTATTAAGCTATCTAAGAATACTATAAAAAATAAATATTAAAATATAATGAATAGAGAGTAGCATTAATGCAATAATAATAATAATATGTGGAAATGGAGAGAGCACGAAACCCCCCTCTGCAAAACTAGTTGCATTCCAATGGCAATTTCATGGATGTTGGTAAGGAAACTATGGGGACTGACGCATAGGAAGAAGAAATTGAGATCAATATTTCTAGTGAAATGGAGGGTGATCGAGCATTATGGGAGGAGCATGCGGTTATCTGAAGAATCGTGCGTCCAAAGAAATCGAGATCCTACATAAAAGAGTGGATTGCTAAATACTGGGGTATGTGTTTGGTGGTGAAGTTTTTAATCAGAGGCTTCTTCATGATTGTATTTGCAGAAGGTTTAGAAAGAAACAGAGTGTTGAACCAATAAAACTGGTTCATGGAAGACTATTCGGTATACATGCAACCCTCGCAATCTAACTTTGATCCCCTTCCTTTGGCAGTATGTGATAGCCTAATTTGGATTAGATTGTATAACTTGCCAATCAAATATTGGGGAGATAGCAGTCTTGAGAAGATTGGGCGATCATTGGGGACTTTACTAGATATTGATGAAAAGATAATAGAGAAGGATTTATATTTGCATGCTAGATTGAGGATAGTGGCAGTGAAAAGCATTCCATCCTTTATCTATCTTCTTACTTCAGAAGGCAAATGGAGACAACAAATTGAGATCGAGAAGGAAGTTAATCCTTCTCAAAGATATGGGAGTAAGTTTCATTTTACCACATAATGCAAAATATTTGTTAGAAGGGCGGGAAGTAATTGGGTTAGGAGGCTCAAGCAAAACTGGGTAGTTAAAGATAATCCAATCGCCCAGAAACCTCTCTGTCTAACATATGATAATCTATCGGGTAGAGATATTTGGCCTTCGGTTCCTGTCCAAAAACATAATCTTCATATTTTTAGGGAACCAATTTCAAATTCTTTAGAATTAACCCAGATTGTCAAGGACAAGGACACTGAAAACAAGCCCAGGGAGACGAAGGCATTGCCTCAGGAGTTAGAGAATGAATTTGAGTTATTCTTAGAAGAAGGGGAAATCAGAGGTGATGAATTGGACAATATGGATCCTAGATGTATTAGTTAATCAAAAAATTTCTTGTTGGGTAAATCCAAGGGTTGCAGGGGTCGTAGGAGCAAGCAGCAAGTCAGGGAAGATAGAGCCTTGGAAAAAGGTATTGTCAGTGTTCTGGATTTTCTAAAGATGTCCAAGGGAGGTAACCCCTCCCTTGGGAGTAGATGAAGATTCTTACTTGGAATTTCAGAGGTCTTGTTTCCCTTTACAAAAGACGCTTGGTCAAAAGAGTGATTGATAAACTAGCAATCGATATAGTTTTGATTAAAGAGACCAAGCTTTCGGACATTAAGGCCCAAGATTTCTCAAAGTTTTGTTTTAAGTGGAGTAGCTTAGTTCAAGCAGCTACTAGAACAACAAGGGTGATTGGAATTCTTTGGAATCCAAAATTTATTTCTATTTCTTCTATTTCTTCCAATTCTAATTGGATGATAGTTTGGGCGTCCAGTATGAGTGGACTTGTGGATTTCCCCTTGGTCAATGTATATGGTCGTATTAAAACATAGGAGAAGGCGAGAGTTTGGGGGGAGATCGTCTAACATGTTAATAGGCTTAACCTAGACAGAGTTATAGTGGTCGAAGATTTTAATTCTATACTAGATTTGGATGACAAATTGGGTGGTCTCAGGGAAAGCTCCAAAGTCATGGAGGACTTTAGAGATTTCATCAACTCTATCAAAGTGGCAGATATGGTACCAAAGAATGGTTTGTTTACTTGGACAAATAGGAGGTTATATTTCTCTAAGATCTGTCAAAGATTGGATAGGCTCTTTGTGAGTGATTTTTGGATTAATGTGCAATTCTTGGTATCCACAACCATTATACCACAAGTTGGCTTGGATCATCTTCCCATCCTATTAAATCTAGACCAAGACAAGAAAACTTGTAGAAGCTATTTCAGATTTCTAAGCATGTAGTGGAGAGATTTTAATTTTAAAAGTAATCTCAAAAGGTGGTGGGAAGAAGGAAACAAGTTTGTGGGCTCTCCTAGTTTCTATTTGTGAAAAAATTAAAGTTTTTGAAATAAAACATTAAAATTTAGAACAACGAATCCTTCAAAAATATATATTTGTCAAAAATTTGAGGTTAGAAGAAGCATTGGAAAGCATCAATGAAAAGTGATGTTAGCCGGTATGACTAATGACGAATTAACACTAGAAAGAAAATTGAAAGCAGAATACATGAAAATTTTGAAGAGAGAAAAAATATTTTGGAGAGACAAATCTAGAGAACTGTGGGTTGCAGAAGGGGACTCTAATACCAAATTTTTTCATGCCTCTACCAAGGTCAGAAGATATTTCAATAAAATCACTTCCATCAAAAATGAGAAAGGTAGTTGGTGCTCCTCTAGGAGGGATATTGAGCAGGCTGCCCTAGACCACTTTATGAAGGTTCTGGACATAGGTGGCCCTTTGAGTACAGATCACATTATGTTCATCTATGAGAATATAGAGACATTGATCTCCCTTTAAGATAATAAGATGCTTATGGCTCTTTTTTCCATAGGAGATGTGAAAGAGGCAACATTTTTATTGCATCCATTCAAAGCTCCTAGTCCTGATAGTTTACAACTAAAGTATTTCAATCCTGTTGGGATTTCATGGTCAATGATATTTGGGTAGTAGTGGAAGAATTCAAAAATAAAAAGAGGTTTGTGAGGGAATTGAATCATACCATGTGATTGTACTTATTTCAAATAAGTAGGATTATGAATCAATGATAGATTTTCACCCCATCTCACTTTGTAAATTGATATACAAGATCATCTCCAAAGCTATGGCATCCAAGCTCAAAAAGATACTACCTAAACTAGTTGCGGACAATTAAAATGGTTTTAGAACAGGTAGGGAGATTGCAAATAGCATCATATTGGACTCAAAAGTGTTTCAATCCATGGTCAAAGAAAAAATTAAAGGTATGGTGATCAAGCTTGATGTAGCGAAAGAATATGATAAGGTTATTTGGAATTTTATGGTACAAGCTATTTCCTGTATGATTTGATAGCAAGTGGATAGAGTGTATCAAATTTTATATTTCTTCTGTAAGTTTCTCCATTCTAGTGAATGGATCTATTTGTGGCTTTTTTTAAACTACTAACGGATTGAGACAAGGAGATCCCTTGTCACCATCTCTGTTTGTTTTGATGGCGGAAGTACTAGGTAGTAAGATCATAAGACTATGTAGATTGGGTAGGTGAAATGGGATATCTGTCCACCCCCTGGTGAAGCCCATCACTCACTCATAGTTTGCAAACAATACACTGCTATTCGGGGAAGCCTCCATTTAGGAGGCCTTTATGATCAAGACTACATTGAAGGAGTACTCAAAGGCTTTGGGAGAGATCATAAATAAGGAGAAATCACAGGTGTTCTTCTTGAAAACTAATAGACAATCCTAGAATTAAATAGCCCACCTTTTGGAATATCAAGTTGGATTATTTCCTCTCAAATACTTGGGAATCAATATCAACTATGGCAGTAGATAGAAACAGATTTGGGAGGACATGATTAACAAGTGTAAAGGAAAATCAGAGTAGTAGAAAAATAGATGGTTATCTCAAGTAGAGAGGTTAACCATGATTAAATTAGTCTTATCAACCATTCCCATATGTATCATATCATGTTTCAGGATGCCTTGGGTGTCTAACAAGAAGCTAGATGGGATGCTCAAGAAATTCACTTGGAAAGAGACAAAGGAGGGTAAACAAATCCCACTGATCAATTGGGAGATAACTTGTCTGACTAAAGAAGGAGGGGCTGGCTTGAGGAAAATGGACCTACAAAACCTTGCATTAGGTGCTAAACTAGCCTGGAGGATGTACAAATTTCCTTAGAAACTTTGGTGCAAAGTTTTGAGGAGAAAATATTTGGATTCGGAGGAGTTAGAGAGAATACTCCCTGTAGCAAACATAACCAAGGGATCAACCATGTGGAATTTCCTATGGGAGATTAGATTTATTATCACCAAACATCTATCCTAGCAAGTCAGGAATGGGCAGAAGGCCAAATCTTGGGATGATTCCTGGGATGGAGGGAAGCCTATCGGGGAAATGTTTGAAGATCAAAATTGGGTGAATGATGTGGCAAATGAAATTGGAGACATAGTGGATTGGTATTTTGAAGGAGGAGGTGTTAGGGGAGATAAGGTTAGGTGGAAGCATATAGAGATCGGGAGTAAGTAATTATGTACCAAATTGGTTGAAATATTAAGGAGTAGGACGATATTGGTGTCTGAAGAAGAAGATACTCTTTTCTGGTGTGTTGCCAAAACAGGGGACTATAGTGTTAAACTTGGGTATAAAATACAAAGACAAAGTGTGAGGTACACTATCTGGCCGGATAAGTTATGTTGGAGCAATAGAATTCTTCATAAAGATGGTGCCTTTCTTTGGATTGCCCTTCATTATATGGTACTCAAAGGGAGTAGACTGAAGATTAATGGTATAGTTGGGCCAAGTTGATGTGTATTATGTAAATATGAGGAAGAGACTACAAACCACTTGTTGTATAATTTCTCTTTTGCTAGTAGGTGTTAGGAATGGTTGTTTGGTATGCTGAATTTGAGTATTGTCACGAATGAAGGATTGTAATCTTCTTTATTGTCATGGCCTCAAATGGAAAAATTGAAATGGGGTGTTATTTGGTTGGTAGCACCAACTTGAGTAGAATGGAATATTTGGAAGGAGAGAAATAGGAGAATCTTTAAGGAACTAGATCTCTCTATCGAGCAACTTATTTCAAAATTTAAGATTTCCATAGAGGAAGTTGTAAATGGTAAGAGTGTAATGAGGAAGAAGTACAAATATAATAATTGGGATAGAAGTATGGAGACAAAATGTTCTTTGAAAGAAATAGGACCAGTTGTTCCTTCTAAGAAATAAGTAGATAGGAATCTGATTAAATGGAATGCGCTGCCAAAGGATTGGGTGAAGCTTAATTTTGATAGGGCCACTGAAGGTAATCCAGGTAGTGCTGGTTTCGGAGTTGTCTTAAGAAATCAGAATAGATTAGTGGAGTATATGGTAATTTTGGGGTGTGCTCAAATAATGAAGCAAAAATTAGAGCTTTAGAAGAAGGCTTGAATATGTGTTCTGAGGGGGAAATCTCCAAGATTATCATAGAAGGAGACTCCCAAGTCATTACCTATGGTGTGATACAATTTGCCTTTCACAACTGGAGATTAAACAAATGACTGCCTTGTATCAATAATTTATTGGATCGGATTGGGGTTTTCAAAATTGTTCACACTTATAGAGAGGGGAACAAAGTGGCATACCTCCTGGTTAATTTGGGAGTAGCAGGGAAAAATTAGTACTGCTCGATTAGGATAATCGATGCTTCTCAAGAATTAATGGAAGCCATCAGAAAGGACGTCCCAAGATATCCCTGAAAGGGTATAGGTTAGGGATAAAATTATAAGAATATGAGGTGACATCACCTCAATTTTTTCACAAGGAATGTCAATCATAATGGTATCTTAAAATTTCAAACATGCACTATAGACAAAGAGTCAGAGCTCTGCGAGTACTGCCAACGATATATCCTTGTCATGGGTTTGAGTAAGAGTAGCAATAGGAGATATAGGTGGTTATTTCCAGAAGGATACAACAACTCAAAGGAGGCAGTAGGAGGATAAATAGCAGGGATTAAAGATCTAAAGTAAGATTTTTCACAGATTGTCTGTGCTCGGGATTGGATATGTTTGGGTTGCCGAGGTCATTTTACCAGATTCTAGAAGCAATAAGATTCTATATGAGGATAGACATTGCATACATTAGTTCATCCCTGAAGATAAATGTAGTATTACTGGTATAAGATAGCTGAAGGAGGCAAAGGACTGGTGGCTAAGAGAGGCGTCCTCAAACACTCTTTTCAACATGGGCGAACTAATCTTGCAAGTGCTGCATTTTCTAAGGAATGAGTAATGGGTGTTGTTTGGTATTGGTATTATATATGGTGGGTTTGGACAGGTATAGGGTAGTTAATATAGTTGGATATTGGTTTTAAGTAGTAGTTGTTCTATTTTCGGCTAGTATTGTAATCTGTGTGGATATTAGATGTACAACTTTTTGGAGTAATATAAGGAGCTATCCCCATAAAGATATCACTTATCTAAAATAATAATAATAATAATATATGAAATATAATCTAATAAGTGTGTTAAGCAAACATAAGTTTATTAAAAATTTGATATATAAATAAAATAAAATCTAAATTCTATCAACATATATATGAAAAAAATAAAATTAAACAAACTATCATGTAAAGACACTTAAAAAAAGACTTTAAAAGAAATCTTAAGTAAATCAAATAAAAATTTAATATCCAAAATAATAATAAATATAAATAATATTTATATGCACTCAAAACATTGTTTAGATACATATATAAAACTTAAATTTGTACATAATTTTAAAGTAATTTATTACATAAAATCAAACTTCATTAATAATTTATTTATAAAGTCTATTACTAATAAAAAATATGGTATATAAACATACTTGAGACTAAAACAAAGTCCACCAAGCATCAAGTCAATTTGAGTGTAAGGCTTATTATCATAAAGGATGAGTTTGGGATTGTGCCTTTGATGACTTTCACCAAATACATAGATTATACCCATGTATCACTAATGAAGATAGTTTTAAGTTTAATATAAAATCCCTCCCATGTAAATTAAAATAAAAAAAGTGCCACGTAGTGGCTAGTACTTGTTGTTTATATTTGTAATAGTAATTGAGTATACTTTTTTCTTTAGATTAATAATTTTGTAACCATAAGTTTAATTGAAACCCCAATCTAAATTGAACACTTTAATCTTAACCCTTAACCTAACCCTATTTTAACTTCTAATAAAAGTTAATATTTATTTTAGAATGTGATTAGTAGTAAAGAAAATTAATTTTTTTTTTATATTCATTGTATTATTTTTTTTAAATATTATTATTTTGTATTTTAACTTCTAATAAAAGTCAATATTTATTTGAGAATGAGATTAGTAGTAAAGAATTTTTTTTTTTTTTTATATTCATTGTATTATTTTTTTAAATATTTTTATTTTGTATTATCTTACATTAATATTTATTGAATAAAATGATGTTAAATATTAAGCATAATCTAATCTTATATTTCATTTGTATTATAAAAATATAATTTTTATTTTATTTTAAACATTATATTATTATTTTATAATTTTTATGACTGAATTAATAATGTTTTATATTATATTATGTTATTATTCTATTGTTTTAATCTATTTATGTTATAAAAAAATTTGATAGTATTAAATTATGTTAGCATAATGCTAATCTAACCAAGAGCTATTTATAAATTAGTTAGAAAGTAAAAGATTTGTTACCTTGTAACCAAGATTTTCACAATTAATTTATAGTCAATTAATTAGCATCCAAATATTTTCACTTAGTTTAAATATTTTCCATGTACCTTGTAAATAAAAAAAAGTTTAATCACAAGTTAATAATTTGAAAAGAAAACTAAACATGCTAAATATTGTTTTAATAACCTAATAATTTTTCTAAACATACTAAATATTATTTTAATCATCTAATAATTTTCCTAAAAAACAATTGAATTATAACGAGTTAATGAAAATTGAACTAGTCATAAAATAACTCTTTAATAAATAAAATTTATATCAAATGCTCTTTAATAAATAAAATTTATATCAAACACTCTTTAATAAATAAAATTTATATCAAACACTAAAGAGATATAACTTGCGAGGCTACAATTTTTCCAAAAGGATCTCTTAACGTCCTTTACATAATTTTTTAAACAAAAATATACTTATACATTTATTTAAAATTTATTTTATAATTTAAAAATTTGAAAACATAACTCCCACTATTATAAAAAGATCTCTTAACATCCTTTACATAATTTTTTAAACAATAATAAACTTATACATTTATTTAGAAATTATTTTAATTTCAAATTTTGAAAACATAACTCCCAATATTATACCTTACCTCTTACTCTCAATATGAAACCTAAAACATAATAAATAGAATATCATTAATTCCCAAAACAACATAAATTACACTATTACACTCACCTCTTCCTATTCATAATTACACTTCTAAACTTTAGGGAAAGTCGGCAGTATGAAAAACCTAAAACTACACCACCTTTCGTCAGTTATAAAAACCTAAAACCTAAAACCTAACCCCAAGACAACATAAACTAAACTCTATATATACCAAAATCACAGAGCCAGTTTCCCCAACGTTTTTTGTGAATCCCTGTTTCAATCCCTTCTGTAACATTCCCTTCGTTACAGGCATGGCAGAGCATCCCAACACAACCATGGCGAAAGAATGTAAGGTGAAATTGAAGAGTAAGGATGACAAGATATTCGAGGTAGAGTATGCCGTAGCCATGCAGTCGCAGACGTTAAAGAACGCTCTCGCTCACACGGGCTGCACGGATACCGCCCTGCCTTTGCACGACATTTCCAGTCAAATTTTGGCGAAGGTGATCGAGTACTGCGAATATCATGTTAATGCCGCCAACACCATCTCAGAGAAGGATGTGAAGATGTGGGATGAGGAGTTGGTGAAGCACATGGATCAGGATACCCTTTTTCGTCTCATTGTGGCTGCAAAGTACCTGGAAATACACAATCTTGTCGACTTAATGTGCAAAACTATAGCAGACAGGATTAAGGACAAAAGCGTAGAAGAGCTCAGAGAGATTTTTCACGTACAAAATGATTTCACTCCTGACGAGGAGGAACAAGTCAGGCGTGAAACTAAATGGGCGCATTCGGAGTAAGTCAGGCGTGAAGGCTGAAAGCATTGTACTTGGCATTGTTGTCAAAGTAACTTTATAATGACTTTCTGCGCTTCAAGAACTTATGGGTTTTATTTGGTACTGCTGGTGTTCTGGATGTAGTTGTTTTAGATCATAAGCTGGCAATATTTTAGGGAAGGGATTAGAGTATGTTTTTTTTAATTGTTTTGTACAAATAAATCATAAATGTTAATTTTTTTCAAAATTAATATAATTTAAAAATATTAAGATATTAATTATGCTGATATTTTCCATCAAACATGTTTTGGATTAATATCTTTGATAATGTTGTTTTAGGTTATAAGTTGATAATATTTTAGGAAATACGTCTGAACAAAACTGATCTAATTTAAAATTACTAGTATCAACTACACATTATCATTGATTAATATTTTTTATATTAGTTTAGTTAATATGTCCATGTTTCTGGCGCGTTGGACAAAATGTTGTTTTAGAACATAAGATGACAATATTTTAGCAAAAGGACTAGTGTATGTTTTCTTTCAATTGCTTTTTGAAGATACAGATCAAATGCTACGTTTTTTTCTTCTAAAAGTGATATAATTTGCAATTAGTGCTATGAATTGTACTAATATTTTTTGTACAAAATCTTATTGATTGAGATGTATTAATTAATTGGTATTCATTAATCTAAGTATTTCTTGGTTTTATTTGAACTCGTATTTTTTTCTGAAATTCTACTATTTTTTTCTATAATTAATATAATTTGAAATTACTAGTAACAATTACCTTGAATTTTTTTGTTAAAAATGTTATTCATTTGAGTGTAGAACTTATGAGTTTTATTTGATAAAGTCCAAATTAATGACTTCAGTCCTGAAAAGAAGGAAGAAGTCAACAATTACAATCAATGAGTGTTTGAGCAAATATGGTACTTAGTCTTATTTCCAATATTTTTAAAATGACTCTTTCGTCTTTAATCCGGTCTGCTGATATTAAGTTGCTTTAGGTGATCAGTTGAGAATTGTTTAGTGAAGATACAAGCAAACCAAGACATAATAAGCTTTACACAAACTACCTCGACTATATAGATAAGAAAAGCATGATATACCATGAACTAAATTCAAAATCATTTCTCCTTAATTGATACTCTAGCCTTGTCTTCTCCACATACTGAACTTGAATGGAATTACCATTAAGAGCTTGCACATCTAACTAACAATAACAGTAATGTATTATCGATTGCGCTATGAAAGTGAGGCCTTTTCTTGTTTGAATATGTAGGAGTATGAAACCATCATAATTAATGAGGAGAGAGAGCCCTAAACCTATTTTGAATGGCTTATGTCTGCATTGGTCCAATATTATTTCCACACATCGTTATCTTAAATTGGCACTTTGAAAGCATCATAAACTGTGTGATCTCCATGTAGTTTCCACATCACACAAGGAACTTTAAAGATGTCTTGTTCATGAGAGAAGGACGTTTTTCATACAAGCTGTAGGAACAAATCACAACACTTCACCTATTCAAAGTAGAGATGAGAGCTAATGATGAACTAAGGTGACCTCTTGCAATACTTGCAATAAAATGATTGCAAAGGACAAAAAAATATTATTTTCATATTACAATATCTCCCTAAAATCCTCTGTAAGCTCTGGAACCCTTGCCAACTCTTCATTCTTGAAAAATGCTTCTCCTCGGTGGAGTAAATTTATATATACTCACAAGTTTAAGTTAAGTAAATTTTATTAATAATTTATTGTTTATCTACATTAGTTTTTGTGTCAATAGTTAGCAGGAAGTTGTACCTACAGTTTCACCTCATTAGTTCTTTCATTCTAGCCTTTGCTAATGAATATTCTACATATGGTTTTCTCTATGGTTATCTCCTAGCAGATTCTTGTTTGCATCAACATGGTTTCACGTTGTAGTGTCTAAACTGTGCACATTTCTTAATTGGTGAGGCCGTTGTTTTTTTGGACTGTGCATTCAATAGATTTGTTAAATCCTGCACACAGGCACCATTTTTTTTTTCGTGTTATTATCTACAAAAGTGATAATCCTTCTTTTGCATCGATATCTCTTTGGCAGTGATTTGTTTGAGGCGACATATTGTATCATCAGTGAGATGTTTTAGGGGCATGGCAAATGCCCGCTACCACTTGCATTTCACCCTCCTCTCTCAATCCTTCCAACACCCAGTAGTTTGTGTGCATAGATTGGCTAGATTTTCTTAATTTTGGGGAGTAACTTTATCAGTTAAAAATTCCCTTGCATGAAATATTTAGATCCCTAAAGTTTGTAAAGATCATTCGCAAAATCATTGGTGGGTTCGCTGAAGTTGTGGGGAGACCGTTAGTTGGTGTTGTGTTGGAGGAACTCTTGTCCCACTTTTGCAAGGTGACAAGATTTTTTGAGATTTAAATAGCCTAGCTTGGAGATTGTGAGCACATGCCTCCGCACGCTATTGGAAGACCTCTCTAGTGCGTCTGTACTGCTGTTTATCGTGGTTTTTAAAACAAGCCATGTTTCATGGCTTGTTAAATTAATAACGTGTGTGGAAGGTGATTTGGTAAACCATTGGCCTATCATTTTCTATTCGGGTTCCATACCTTTTTGCTGATTTTTTATTTATTTATTTATTTTTTTGGTTTTGTCTCACATTTTTATTTTGCTTTAGTTCACATGGCTGAGTCAAGGTTTGAGGTACTCACACTACACAACTATCACATTTGGAAAGTGCAGTGGTTGTTTTGGTCAAAGGTCTTGTGGTCAACTTTGAGTGGCACTCAATCTAACTTCGCTAGGGAATTCAAAAGGTTGATATTTTACTTTGTCTCACATTTTTTTGCCTTTGGCCCACATGAATGAATCAGGGTTTGAGGTCCTCACATTGTACAACTATCAGATTTGGAAAGTGCACTGGTTGCGGTAAACTTTGAGTGATGCTCAACCTAATCTCACTAGGGAATTCAAAAGGTTTTCACATAGAGAAAATGTGAGGAGGCTATGGGCCTAATTTCTATGCATATATCTCCATCATTGTCCTTTCACATCAAAAAATGCACTACACTAGTTGTTTTGCCAACAAGGATGGAGATATATATGTGCTGGCAAATTGGAGGAATTGATTATGTGTTGCATTGATGTCAACACTAGTTGTTTTGTTGTCTACCGACTTTCGATAGAGTGGTTGGATTATGATGTTGATCAGGAGATTTGTCTCTGGTTTGGTCCGGCTTGTGGAATTTGCTTGGAATGGTTATTCATGTGTTCCTGATGCATATCAAATTCAGTTGGTTTGGGATTTGATGATCTGGATGCTATCATTTGTTCTACTAAGCCTTTTTGTCATTGAAGAGGGTTTTACCAACATCGCTTTGATGAAGATCTTTTGATGAATCCAATAAGTGGTGTTAGTAGGGCTTCTAGAAGGTTATCAGGATGCTAATGGTTATCATGTTCATGTTCCATTTGATTGGTGGTGTTGCATTTAATGCTGGACCTATTCTATGCTATTCTATGTTATTCTGCTAGTTTATGGACCGGTTTATATAACGTGTTGGTTGATGCTCGCGATTTGTCACTAATTTGATTTATTGTTTGGTTTATGTTGTTTCATTTTTAAGCCAACTTAGTTTATCATTGGTTTGCAAGATTATGTAATGGATCTATTGTATTTTCTTTTAGGCGGCTAATCTAATTGTTTAGGTCCTGAGTTGGTATAAATATGATGTAAGATCTCTTTGTAGATCATATGTGATGGACATCTATTATTATCTGCACATGAATAATATAGTAATCATATGCAGAGGTTTTTATCAATCATAGGTGATCGAATTGGGTTTGTGTAAGAGGTTTAAGACCTCTGGTAATGAGCTTAACTAGAACTATACTCAAGCATAGGAGATGATATGCTTGCAGTTCAATCTTCATTCCAGATTGTACCTTGATGATTTCTGTAGTTAGTGTTGGAATATGTGCCTCTAATTCACTTGGCAATAGTCCATACTGATCGAAATAAGTCTTGTCGATGAAACAGTATGAAGGTTTTGTTTGTAAGCTCTACTAGCATGACTCTTGCTGATGTATTCTTCTCCGTTGGCTATTGGAATGACTTGTGCAGCAGTGTGCCGATGATCTGATGAAGTCGCCTTCTGGCATTCGGGTTGCCTATCGGCTATCGGGTCGACATTCTGAATGTCATGCCGATGTTCCGATGAGTCCGCTCTACTGGTCTCGGTTATTTCGCTTAACGACATAGCATTATTCTTTGTGTTCCGATGACCCAATGAACTCATCTTACTGGGCTGGTAATACAGATTAGGATAATAGTTTTAGACTTGGTCCGATGAGCCGATGAGTCCGTGTTCTTGGTATCGGCAGTCGGGATAGTAGTTATGCTCTTGTTTCGATGTCACTGTGAAGACCAATCCTTGTCATCGGAGATCGGAGTATCTTTTGGAAAGATATACCGGTGACCCGATGGAGTCGCCTTAGGTGATCGACTATCATTGGGCTATCGGCTTTACCGTTTGAATGTTGTGCCGATAGCCGATGGAGTGGAGATTGACTGTGGGAGCGAGGTCGAACCGAGATCCAAAAGATTGATTCTCCAATACTATGTATGAGACTGTTAGTGTAAATGAATACGAACTGACCCGGTTCTCTACTACATGTGGGATAATTGAGTGGAGACCGACTGCGGGAGCGAGGTCGAACTGAGATCCAAAAGATCGATTCTCGGATACTATGTATGAGACTGTCGGTGTAAATGAATACGAACCGACCCGGTTCTCTACTGCATGTGGGATAATTGCTTTTCATGAATGCAGACTGACGCAGGTAGACGGTTAGACTTCAAGCCATTGGGGCAGTTGCTCTAATGAACCGTCAATTAGTTTCATATTTGAAGCTGACTGTAATCCATAATGATGAGATGAAATCTTGATAGCTGAGGGTGTGTTCTGCGGAGAGTTTGATCCGATTGTTTGTATGTCTAGAATGACTATGTAACAGAGTGAAGAAAATCTGCAGATGAGACTCTATTGTATTGTTTTAACATACTGTTAATAAAGTCGATCATTTGTTGGTGGTGGGTTTTTCTCCCGAAAGGGTTTTCCCACATTAACTCTGTGTTGTTTTTGTGCATGTTTTTACTCATACTATATTCAGTAAATGTTGAATCTTTGTCTACACTAGTCAGTTTCTCCTCCGTGAATTGACATTAAGGAAGCGAATTCTGCACTTGCTTTCCTTACAAGTGGTATCAGAGCTAGTTTCGTTTTGTTATCCTTGTTGGGTTGGGTTGGTTTTTTGTGTCAATTCTATCTCAGTGGGAGTCTTTCAGAGTGTATGCTTGTTTTACAGATTGAAATGGCGAGTACTTCAAGACGCATAGACATGGAGAAGTTTAATGGTTCCATTTTTGAACTTTGGAAACTCAAGATGGAAGACTTGCTGGTCGACAGAGATCTCTGGGCTGCTGTAGTTGCAACTTCTAAGCCTTCAGGCATGAAGCAAGAAGATTGGGATTTAGCCGACCGGAAGGCAAGGGGTCTAATCATGTTATGTCTGGCTGATTCTGTTTTGTTAAACGTCCATGAGGAGAAGTCTGCACATCTTCTCTAGGAGAAGTTGGGTGATATTTATCAAGGAAAATCCTTGGTGAATAAAATTTTCTTGAGGAAGAAATTGTACTCTCTGAAGATGGACGCAGGGACATCATTGGTAGACCATTTGAATGCATTCAACATGGTTCTTGCATAGTTAAGTTCTGTTGGTGTGTCCATTCAGGAAGAAGAACGTTGGATGTTTTTGTTGTGTTCATTGCCTGACTCTTGGGAACACTTAGTGATGGCTATTGGTAGTACCACGACCCAGTTCAAGATGGATACGGTGGTTAATACTATTTTGTCAGAAGAAATGAGAAAGAAGTCTTCTGAGATGACAAAGGATGCACTCTCTGTTTGAGGCAGATCAAAGGAAAAAGACAAGAAGAAAGGAAAGAAGTCCAAGTCTCAAGAGAGTTTTAAATCTCTAGGAAAGAAGTCAAAGGTGAAGTGCTGGAACTGTGGGGAGAAAGGGCATATCCGAAAGGACTGCAAGAAGGAGAAGAAGAAGAAATTTTTTTGACACTGAGTCTTCTCAGAGTGATGTTGATGCTTTTGTTGTAGCCCTGGCAGTGCCTACCACAGACGACACCTGGTTAGTAGATTCTGGCGCATCTTTCCATATGATGTCCCACAAGGAATGGTTCTCGAAGTATGAACCATATGCTGGTGGAAAGGTATATCTGGCTAGTGACTCTACATTGGAGATTGTAGGGAGAGGTAGAATCAAAATTCAGTTTCCAGATGGTAGGGTGAAGGGGATTAATGGAGTTCTTCATATACCAGGTCTGGCTAGAAACCTCCTCTTTGTAAGTAAACTTAATGATGCTGGAGTTCAAGTTACTTTTGTGTCTGGTGGTTGCAAGATGACTAGGGGTTCCATTGTTTTGGCAAAGGGTGATCGCATTGGCACACTGTATAAGCTAAATGTTGAACCTATATGTTGTAATGTAACTTCTGAAAAGTCTGATAAGACAACTGTAAGGATACATAATGCAAACTCATTGGAAGCTAAACTTCCTGGTGAGAAAACAATGCTTTGGCATAATAGGTTAGGCCACATAGGTGAAAAAGGTTTAAAAGCCTTGAAGAATAAGAATCTAGTTGAAGGTCTTGCTGATTGTAGTTTTGAGTTCGATTTCTGCGAGCACTGCATTTATGGAAAACATAACCAAGTTCAATTTTATTCTAGTTCTCATAAATCTTCTTCTATTCTAGATTATGTTCACTCTGATGTGTTTGGTCTAGTGGATGTACCTTCTTTGTCTAAGTCTAAATAATATGTATCCTTTGTAGATGATTATTCAAGAAGGGCATTTGTATACTTTCTTAAAAGTAAAACATAAGTGTTCAGTCGGTTTAAGGAGTTTAAAAACCTTGTTGAAAATCAGATTGAGAGAAGGATTAAATGTTTAAGAACAGACAATGGTGGTGAATTTTGTAGTGCAAATTTTGACAAGTACTGTGTTGTTCATGGAATTAAAAGACATAAGACTGTACCTTACACTCCAGAACAAAACGAAGTCGCTGAAAGGTTGAATCGGTCTCTAATGGAGAAAGCAAGGAGAATGTTGAGTGGTGCTGGGCTGGAGCAAACATCCTGGGCTGAAGCAGTTGCTACAACATGTTACCTACTGAATTGTTCTCCTACTTCAGCATTGGTTGACAAAACACCTATGGAAGCGTGGTCTAGTAAGAAACCTTCTTTAAGGCAACTATGTGTCTTTGGTGCATAGGCATATGCTCATGTGCCTGATGTGAATAGATCTAAGTTGGATAACAAAGCAATAAAATTGTGTAGGGGAATAAGCGAGACTAGGTTAACATGCCCTAATCCTACCTTTTGACACACATTACGGAATACGAAAGAGCCTAGAGATATCGCACAATTGGCTACTTCTTTTTGTGAAAGAGAGAGCCACGGGATATCTATTAGGATTTCTATTCCCTTGTTGAAATTGAAAGATAAAATGATGCAAGTTCAATCCCTAACCTCAAAATGCAAGTAGGAACTAATGACAAGATTGCAGAATTGAACTTAAATGATGGAAAGCTGTAAACACAAGGATAAGACAAGAATGAAAATGCGTACCCAGAGTTAAAATCTGACTGAAAATGTTCGGGACGGGGGCGCGGGCGCCACTGTCCTGATTCTGCCCCTGAAACTGCTCCGGAAACTGCTGTTTTTGCACTTTGGAAAAAGCTGTCAAAAATGCTGAAAATGCTATAGGACCAGGGCGCCCAGTGCCCCTGTCCCAGGGACCAGGGCACCCAGTAGGGACCAAGGCGCCCAGTAGGGACCAGGGCGCTCAGAAGGGACCAGGGCGCCCAGCGCCCCTGTCCTGGCAGGACCAGGGCGCCCCACGCCCCTGTCCTGGTCTTTTTCTCTGAAATTTGGTGGGAAGGTCGGTCTCAATCTGCTTCTCCCGGATCTGCAACCTGCGGCGTCGTCCGAGTCTCAAAACCTGCACTTATATCTGAAAAGGTGTTTGGGCGGCTATATAGGGTTTTGCCTTAGTCAAACCCCCACTTCGGTGATTTCCACCTCCACGAATAGCCAAGTTGTATTGTAAAATGTATTGTGTGTGCAGACCTAGTGTGTGTGCAAGGTCCTTAAATGCAAGAAAGCAAACTAGAGCAACCTAGAAAGTAAACCCTAATTGCTTGTAAATGATAATGTAAATGCTCTAAATCAAGATGCAAAGTGATCTAAAGTATGAATAAATGATATATTGAAGCTTATGCAAAGACATGAAAACAACATGAAATCATACCCAACCCTCAAGGGAGGAGTACAAGCCAATCTTCAGTCGGTAATCTCCTATTGTTCTTCAATGTCTTCCAAGCCCTAAATGAATGAATGAAATTGATGAATACTTGATAGATGGATGTTGAATGTTGTTGAAGTCTTCAAAGATCTTCTCTTTCGCTGCATATGAGGTCTTGAAAATAAAAAATTGGATCTTTTCCAATGAGGAAAGAGAGCTTTTATGTATGAAACCCTAGGTTGTAAATTCGTATTTTGGCCGACCTAGAGATTGAATGTCCCGCCAATTTCTTGGGGTTAAGCTTTATTTTATGATTGGATCGTGCTCCCAAAATTTCGGGAAAAATGTCCGGGACCATGTTGCACGGGCGCCATGGTCTTGACAACTTTTCACCAAATTTTCAGGGCCTTCAGATATGATGATTTTAGAGAGAATCCCGAAGTTACAGGTGATTTCGAGATGTTTTGACCCCCGAAAGCAAGCCCCCAAGTTCAAAATAGGACCTAATTAGGGTTTTTGATTAAATGATGTATTGGAAGAATAAAATGAAAGGGGCACACTTTAATGAAAGGGCCCAACTTTATGATATGGGAGATGATAAAATAGGACCTTAGACCTAATTAATTTAATTAATTAAGTGCTAAAGGGGAAATGCAATGCAAAATGCAAAATGCGCCAAGGCGGGTGCTAAACTAGGTGTGAAATTGTACCACCCTAGCAAGTGCGTACAATTTACGACGCTACATTTAGCCCCCACTTTAGCGGTCATATGAACACTACGTGCATATGCAAGCTAAAGTATAGAAAAGTAAACATTATTTGAAAAAGGATATATCCATAAGTCTGTTGAACGAAGCCCCCAGCGGTATCTGCAGTACACAGTTAGGAACCACACCCTACAAAACACACGTTAGATCACAAAATCACCTAATGCTTACTAAGGAAGGTGATGAAAATTCGAGGGTAGCTATATGCCCCCCCCTGTTTTGGCTTGCTAATTTTAGTGAGTTGAAACAGGGTATCATGTTTACCACTTCGATTTGTTAAAGAATATTGATGACAAATGCTCACAAGAAGATTTGATATGAGATCAAAAACTAATGGAGAATCATTTGGTAAGAAAGAGGACTAAATCTCAATTCCAACACAACAAAGAGTGTGAGGATTTGGGAGTTCTCTAACACAAGATGAAGGATGTAAATGGAAACAAAATGAAAAGAGAAAGAAAGAAAAAAAAAAGCATGAATACACACATTGGTGATCCATGAGAAGAATAGTGAGAGAGAAAAACATGGACTTCTCGCCCCTAGATCTTGTCTAGGTGATCCATGGGAGAAAGGACACGGAAAACTAGCCCCTAGAGTCTATCTAGGTGATCCATGTAAGGGAGGAGAGTGAGAAAGTCTAGCCTTATGCCTCTAGTTCCACTCAACCTCGTGCATGTGTGTGTAAGGGAGGTTAGAAGCACCTCATAGGAGTCTATGCCCGAGTATGCTACAACCTGTATATGTATAGTACAAAAAGGTGACATCTCGCTCTAAGAGTCTGTGTCGAGAATGACCCATTGCTCAAAAAGTGTAATGTTTATGTCATAAGAAAAGTAGAACAAGGATACCTACCTTCATCACAAAAGAAGATACCCCAAAAATGCAACAATGTCATAGATCCAAGCAAGAGAGTTTTGCACTCTTTAAGCAAGGATGAGATAGTTGAAAAGGGATATCTTGTAGTATGTGTAAAGGAGATCCTTAGAGGAGAAGAGATCTTTGTACAAAAGACACCTATCCCCAAGAGGAATTGTCTTAGACAAATATAACATCTTCTAGAATAAGACAAAGAAGAGAATAAGAATGCAATACTTCCTTCTTTTGCGAGTTGAAAGTGATTCTTAATGAAGGATGATGCTCCTTTTAACCCAATTGGGAGAGTGAATTCATTATAGATGTATTTTACCAAGTGCAAAAGAGGTTGTAGTCAAGGACTTAGTCCTCTTGTAAGAGAGAATCCTTGAACAAACAACAACAAATGCGTACAAGGCATAACATCAAGTAATAAAGTCCACACCATCCACAAAATAGGAAAAAGTGGATCCTTAGATAAAATAAGGAAAGATTATTGCCTCAATGAGAAGGACTTACACAATCTTCTAGGAAGAGATTTGGACATAAGCAAAAGAAGAGATGTATGAAATCACTCTTGTCCCCATAAGAACAAGAAAATTAGGCTATTATGTTGCTTCAAAAAAAAATATGATTGCACTTGAAATTGTACCATCACAAATGACAATGAGCCCCCAGTAAATGAGCTACCAATGTCACATAATGATGAGCAACATAATAGCCATTACTGTTATTTAAAGACATGATAGATTGAATGAGGTATTTGAATATGACATGCTAAATGCTCAACTATAAGTGAGATCAAAAACATGTATAAAATTGAAGAAGAAAAGTCACAAGAACTCTTAGAAGAGGGATGAGTGTAATTTATTAGAGTCTTATCCTTGGAGGAAAGGACTTTATGATGAATAGGAGATAAAGATTCATAAGTGGATTTAGAAATTTGAGGGGATTCATAAAGAGATTTGTTCATTGCCAAGATTTCCTTATGAGGGGAATGAGAGTTGATAGAAGTAGAAGATGATTTAGTTGAAGTGAGATCATCATCACTACTAAATATAGCATTCACATTGAGAGATGGTCTTTTAGATGCTTTAGTGCGTTTGCAGGGATTATAGCCAAGTCCAAAGGCATAATTGTGAAAATTAGTCTCTAGAGGAACTTTTATCCCTTGTTCATGAGCGCCACAACCATTTCCATGATACCCATGCTTAGCAAAAATGCGAAAACCACAACCATAACGATCAGCCATTTCAGGAAGAGAAGGTGGTTTTTCATAAGACAAAGAATCAAACTCTTCATAATTAGAGGTGTGAGGAGAAGAAGTTTGAGAAGCGGCCACAAAATTATTGCTCATAGATTCAGGTAAGACTGATTGATCTCTAGTTTCTTCCTTCTTTTTACCTTTAAGATCTCTAGGAGGAACCCTATATTCACCTACAAAGGTGGGATTAAAATCAAGAGATCCCCAATCGTCTTCCGCGAGAACCTTCTCAGGATCAAAAGCCTTTTCATGTGTAGACTCACGTCCAGAAGGATCTTCTTCAGGAGCTTTAGGCTCATCCAAAGAATTTTGATTATCAGAGGGTGATGATTCATCCATAGGTATCTTGTTTAACGAGTCATCACTAGAAGAGGAAGGCTTAGAAGAACTCCCTTTGGAAGTAGATGTTTGCAAACAAGCCTGAAGTTTAGTATCACCTATCAAGGTATATGTCTTATTGTTATAAATGAATTTAACTTGTTTATGCAATGTAGAGGGGACAACTTGCATACTATGAATCCAAGGTCTCCCTAATAACAAGTTGTATGTTAGATTTCCTGACATAACATGGATAGGGGTAGGCAAAGTAACAGGTCCCACTGTGATGGGTAAGGTGATAATACCTAATGAAGACTTAGCCACATTATCAAAGCCTCGAATGGGACGAGAGTCAGGCTCAATAAGGGATGTATCCACATTCATCTTATGCAATAGATTAATGCTACACACATTAAGGCCAGAGCCATTATCTACCAGTGTTCGTCTTATAGCAGTGTCATTTATGATAACCACAATCATCAAGGGATCATATTGATGTTGAATTTCACTAGTAGGCAACTCATCTTGGGTAAACACAATTTGAGCTTTAGGATTCATCACAGAGTTAACCAAAGACACTATATTACTAGATGTATTAGGTGGAGGAACATTCAAGTCTTTCAAGGCATCTTGTAACATTCCATGATGAGCAGAAGAAGTTTGGATCAAATCCCAAAGGGATATCTTAGCAGGGGTAGTTTTAAGTTGTTCTATGAGATCATAGTCCTTACTAAGCATTTGTGAAATACGAGGCGCTTGAGGAAGAATAGGTTGGGAAGGAGGAAGTGAAGTGGGGATAACTGGAGGAGGACTAGGTTGCCTATTGTTTCTTGTGTTATAGGTATGAGCAACCGCATGATAACTCTCTCTAGTTAGTTGCTTAGCATACTCATAAGGGCTCTTAGAAGAATAACCTCCTTGCACAGTAATAATGGGTTTCTTAGGAGTGCAAAAAGAATCATTAGCATAACCACCTTGAACCACTAAGATAGGCTTATTTAAAGGTTGAGAATTTTGAGAAGGACAAGCACCTTGGACAGTGAAGAGAGGTTTGTTAGGTGTCTCATTCACATGTATCAAATTGATTGAGGATGGTTTAGAGGAATGAACAAAAGTGTTGGAAGAATTATTGATAGTCTTCTCTTGCACTAAAATCTTATCACGGATTAAATCAATTTTAGGAGAGAGACAAGGGGTAAGCATTGATGTTCTAGTAGGAAGAGGAAAGGTCATATCATCCTCTATCATCAAAGGATCTACATGGGGAATAAACTCTCTAGGAGAAGGATCAACACTAGTCTCTAAAGTCTCACTTTTGTGAGGGAGATCTTTGAAAGAAATGTTAACCATCTTGCTTTGAACTAGGATTTCCTTATGAGTAGAACCAAGTTGAGGAGACGGAGATGCTTTATTTTTAGAGGGAGAATAATTGAGATTCAAGGAAGGGGAGAAACTATCAAGGGAGTTTCCAATCTTGATTTCATCCCCTTTGGCTAGGGGTAGAGAATAATCTATACCTTCTTCTAATGGTTCATCCCAAATAGTGAGGTTGTTGAAAGGAATGTTTAAAGTATCGTCAATTTCGGGAGAGGAGATAACATTGTTTATTAATTCTTCATCCTTAGGAGGGAAAGCATCAATAAATGTGTTAAACTCATCCTCTTTCCTCAAAATATGTTCAATATAATCTTTAGGGGAGAGAGAATTAAGGAAATTGCTTATTATTTCATCTTCTTTCTCTAAGGGATGCTTATGGGTAAGACAAACTTTAGGAGAAGGGTAAGCATTTATCATTAATTCATCATCTCTAGTGGGAATTTTGTTGGAAAAGGAAAGGCCATCACTAGGAAATGTAGGGATAATGTCATCTTCTTGCACACAAGGATCCTCATGAAGGGAGCATTTTTTAGGAGATACAAAGGCATCAAGGGCATCATCCCACAAAGCATGATCATATCTATTAAAAGGTTTATCTTTTGATTCAAAAGGAGATATTTCCTCATAGAGGGGATTATTGAACACAACCATGTTACTAGATTCAGTGGAAGAGTTGATAGGAATGTACCCTTGAGAGGAACCATTTGACTTATCTTTCTCATCACATCTAAATGACATAGTAACAAGGTTTATGAGTTTTTGGTAAAATGAAGGTTTGGTATATTTAGGTTTCAAAAATTCATCTAAAGCTTCATCTAACTCATAATCATCACAAATATGATCATCTTGCAAATAAAAATCTAACATTTTGAAATTGCATAAAATTTAAACACACAATGCAAAGAAACACACTTTTTTTTTTTCTTTTTTTCTTTTTAATGAAAATGAAATGAAAACACACTAAATCTAGATCTAGATCTAACAAATGCAATGCAAAAGGAAGCAATGATAGATTCACGTCGGGTTCACCAAAATGTGTAGGGGAAAAAGCGAGACTAGGTTAACATGCCCTAATCCTACCTTTTGACACACATTATGGAATACGAAAGAGCCTAGAGATATCGCACAATTGGCTACTTCTTTTTGTGAAAGAGAGAGCCATGGGATATCTATTAGGATTTCTATTCCCTTGTTGAAATTGAAAGATAAAATGATGCAAGTTCAATCCCTAACCTCAAAATGCAAGTAGGAACTAATGACAAGATTGCAGTTTTGAACTTAAATGATGGAAAGCTGTAAACACAAGGATAAGACAAGAATGAAAATGCGTACCCGGAGTTAAAATCTGACTGAAAATGTTCAGGACGGGGGCGCGGGCGCCACTGTCCTGATTCTGCCCCTGAAACTGCTCCGGAAACTGCTGTTTTTGCACTTTGGAAAAAGCTGTCAAAAATGCTGAAAATGTTGTCAGACCAGGGCGCCTAGGGCCCCTGTCCCAGGGACCAGGGCGCCCAGTAGGGACCAAGGCGCCCAGTAGGGACCAGGGCGCTCAGAAGGGACCAGGGCGCCCAACGCCCCTGTCCTGGCAGGACCAGGGCGCCCCACGCCCCTGTCCTGGTCTTTTTCTTTGAAATTTGGTGGGAAGGTCGGTCTCAGTCTGCTTCTCCCGGATCTGCAACCTGCGGCGTCGTCCGAGTCTCGAAACCTGCACTTATATCTGAAAAGGTGTTTGGGCGGCTATATAGGGTTTTGCCTTAGTCAAACCCCCACTTCGGTGATTTCCACCTCCACGAATAGCCAAGTTGTATTGTAAAATGTATTGTGTGTGCAGACCTAGTGTGTGTGCAAGGTCCTTAAATGCAAGAAAGCAAACTAGAGCAACCTAGAAAGTAAACCCTAATTGCTTGTAAATGATAATGTAAATGCTCTAAATCAAGATGCAAAGTGATCTAAAGTATGAATAAATGATATATTGAAGCTTATGCAAAGACATGAAAACAACATGAAATCATACCCAACCCTCAAGGGAGGAGTACAAGCCAATCTTCAGTCGGTAATCTCCTATTGTTCTTCAATGTCTTCCAAGCCCTAAATGAATGAATGAAATTGATGAATACTTGATAGATGGATGTTGAATGTTGTTGAAGTCTTCAAAGATCTGCTCTTTCGCTGCATATGAGGTCTTGAAAATCAAAAATCGGATCTTTTCCAATGAGGAAAGAGAGCTTTTATGTATGAAACCCTAGGTTGTAAATTCGTATTTTGGCCGACCTAGAGATTGAATGTCCCGCCAATTTCTTGGGGTTAAGCTTTATTTTATGATTGGATCGTGCTCCCAAAATTTCAGGAAAAATGTCCGGGACCATGTTGCACGGGCGCCATGGTCCCGACAACTTTTCACCAAATTTTCAGGGCCGTCAGATATGATGATTTTAGAGAGAATCCCGAAGTTACAGGTGATTTCGAGATGTTTTGACCCCCGAAATCAAGCCCCCAAGTTCAAAATAGGACCTAATTAGGGTTTTTGATTAAATGATGTATTGGAAGAATAAAATGAAAGGGGCACACTTTAATGAAAGGGCCCAACTTTATGATATGGGATATGATAAAATAGGACCTTAGACCTAATTAATTTAATTAATTAAGTGCTAAAGGGGAAATGCAATGCAAAATGCAAAATGCGCCAAGGCGGGTGCTAAACTAGGTGTGAAATTGTACCACCCTAGCAAGTGCGTACAATTTACGACGCTACAAAAATGTATCTGCATTGGTTATGGAGTTGGTGTGAAAGGGTACAAACTTTGGAATCTAGTGACTGGTAAGGTTTTATTCGCAGAAGTGTGATTTTTCATGAAATAAAGCCTAAGTCATTAGATCACAAAATTGAAAAGAAAGGAGAAGTTGAGGTTGAAGTACCTCCAGTCAAAAGAAGAATCTCCAGAGATACCTGAAGATGAGGAGATTTCAAGTAGTTCAAGTAGTTCTGAAGAAGAACATGATAATGAGCCTCTTGGTGAACCTCAAGAAGCCCCAACACTAGAGTTGAGAAGATGTACTCGAGAGAGGTGACAACCTGAAAGGTATACACCCAATAAGTACAGTCACTCTATGTTGAATGTTAATTGTGCTTATGCATTACTTGCAGATACTGATGAGCCTAAGACTGTAAAAGGAGCAATTGAGATGCCTGATTCAAATTCTTGGTTGGAAGCTATGAATGATGAAATGTCATCATTGGATAAAAATGGAACTTGGGATTTGGTGCCATTGCCTAAAGACAGAAAGCCTGTAGGCTGTAAGTGGGTATTCAAAAAGAAGTATGGTCTAGATGGCAGCATTGACAAGTATAAGGAAAGACTGGTTGCAAAGGGGTATTCGCAAAAAGAAGGTATTGACTATGGGGAAATATTTTCTCCTGTAGCTAAACTGACATCTATTAGATTTCTCTTGTCACTTGCACTAGCGTATGATTGGGAGATTGAGTAGATGGATGTGAAGACAACATTTCTTCATGGTGATCTTGAAGAAGAAATTTATATGTCTCAACCTGAGAACTTTGTGAAAAAGGGTAAAGAACATCTAGTATGCAAACTCAAAAAGTCTCTGTATGGTCTGAAACAGTCTCCTAGAATGTGGTATCAGAAGTATGATACATTTGTTTTGTCCTTGGGATTTGTGAGATCCGAAGCTGATCATTGTGTTTACTACAAAACTGATGGTGATAGGATTCTTATCATATACTTTGTATGTAGATGACATTTTGTTCATAGGAAACACAAAAGGTATGATCTCAGATTTAAAATCTCAGCTTTGTTTGAAATTTGAAATGAAGGATTTAGGACTAGCAAATTACATTATGGGAATGGAGATCGAAAGAGATAGGTCTAAGAGGAAACTTTGGCTCAGCCAAAGAAAATACATAACCAATGTTCTTGACAGGTTTCATATGTCTGACTGTAAACCACAGGTTGTTCCCATCTTGCAGGGAACTAAGTTGTCTATGTTGGATAGTCCAAAATCTCCAAAAGAGATTGAAGATATGAAAAATGTACCTTATGAAAGTGCTATAGGCAGTCTGATGTATGCTATGGTTTGTACAAAACCAGACATTGCCTAACTAGTGGGAGTACTCAGCAGATTTATGTCAAATCCAGGGAGATCACACTGGGATGCTATAAAGAGAGTGTTTAGATACCTGAAGGGTACTTCAGATTTTGCATTATGATATCATGGTAATTTGAGAGATTCAAAAAGAACTCTTAGCATTTGTGGATACACAGATATTGATTGGGCAGGGGACATTGACAGCAGGAGATCTACCAGTGGGTATGTTTTTGTCTTGAATGGTGGAGCAGTTAGTTGGATAAGCAAGCGACAAGGTGTAGTCGCTTTGTCCAATATAGAGGCTGAATACATGGCAGCCACACATGCTTGCAAAGAAGCTGTCTGGCTTAGACGTTTGAGTTCTGACATTGGTTTTAATGCAAGGAAGATTGAAGTCTAGAGTGACAGTCAAAGTGCCATATGTTTGGCAAAGAATCCTACTTTCCATGCCAGGTTGAAGCATGTTGATGTTCAGTATCATTTCATATGTGACATGGTGGAAGATGGAAAAGTTTATCTTGACAAGGTAGATACTCTAGAAATGTTGCACATGCCTTGACGAAACTAGTGAGCACATACAAGTTCAGGTGGTGTTCAAATTCTTTGGGGCTTCGTACCCATGCCTGTAAATAACGTCTGGAATGGTATCTTGATCCAGTGAATTCCACATCAAGTTGGAGTTTGTTGGAATATGTGCCTCTAATTCACTTGACAATAGTCCATATTGATCAGAATAAGTCTTGTTGAGGAAACAGTATGAAGGTTTTGTTTGTGAGCTCTATCGGCATGACTCTTGCCGATGTATTCTTCTTTGTCGGCTATCAGAATGACTTGTGCAGCGGTGTGTCGATGATCCAATGAAGTCACCTTCTGGCGTTCAGGTTGCCTATCGACTATTGGATTGACATTCTAAATGTCATGCCAATGTCTAGATGAGTCTACTCTACTGGTCTCGATTATTTCGTTTATCGGCATAGCATTATTCTTTGTGTTCCGATGACCTAGTGAAGTCATCTTACTGGGCTGGTAATGTAGATCAAGATAACAGTTTTGGACTTGGTTTGATGAGCTGATGAGTCCGTGTTCTTGGTATCGGTGGTCTTGATAGTAGTTATGCTCTTGTTCTGATGTCCCGGTGAAGACCACTCCTTGTCATCGGAGATCGGAGTATCTTTTGGAAAGATATACTGGTGACCTGATGGAGTCGCCTTAGGCGATCGGGTATCATCGGGCCATTAGCTTTACCGTTTGAATGTTGTGCCGATAGCCGATGGAGCGGAGATCGAGTACAGGAGTGAGGTCGAACTGAGATCCAAAAGATCAATTCTCGGATACTATGTATGAGACTGTCGGTGTAAATGAATACGAACTGACCTGGTTCTCTACTGGATGTGGGATAATTGCTTTTCATGAAAGTAGACCAACGCAGGCACATGGTTAGACTTCGAGCCGTTGGGGCAATTGCTCTGATGAACCATCGATTAGTTTCGTATTTGAAGCCAACTGTAATCCATAGTGATGAGATGAAATCTTGATAGCTAAGGGTGTGTTCTGCGAAGAGTTTGAACTGATTGTTTGTATGTCTGGAATGACTGTATAACAGAGTGAAGAAAATCTGCAGATGAGACTCTATTGTATTGTTTGAACATACTGTTAATAAAGTCGATCATTTGCTGGTTGTGGGTTTTTCTCCCGAAAGGGTTTTCCCACGTTAACTCTGTGTGTTATCTCTCTATGCTATTTTTGTGCATGTTTTTACTCGTACCATATTCAGTAAATGTTGAAGCTTTGTCTACACTAGTCAGTTTCTCCTCTATGAATTGACATTAAGGAAGTGAATTCCGCACTTGCTTTCCTTATAGTTAGTGAGGCTCCTTTTTTTGATGAGCTATGCGCTCTAGGTAGTGTGCCTTCCTACATGTGCAGGCCACTTATTGTAATATGTATTCATTTGATCAGTGGATAGGTATTGTGGGTATCCAAGCCCACTGTGGTTTTTCCTCTTTGAGGGTTTTCATGTATAAATCTATTGTGTTATGGTGTTCATCTTTTGCTAGACACAATGTACCACTCAAAGGGGGGTGAATCAGTGGTTTTGAAACTTTTCTCTTTATTTATCATATGTGTGTATACTGCTTCTATGTTCTAACAGAAAGAAGAGTTACCGGTTAGATGGGAGACAATAAAAAATGCCTTCACACATAAAGGGGACACCACATAACACTAGCATATACGAGGAAAATTGAAGACGGGAAAAAAAACTTGTAAAGAAATGCTGCTAGGATATACTTCTCCAATCCAACCTCACAATAAATCTTTTATTACAATGTTTAGGGCACCAACCCAAGGAGCACCAACCCTTGATTTAGGGCACCAACCCAAGGAGCACCAACCCCTGACTTAGGGTACCAACCTAAGGAGCTACAATGCTTGATTTAAGGCACCAACCCCAGGAGCACCAACCCATTAATCAAGCTCCAACTCAGTGATCTTAAATAAACATAATCATTTACAAGTTAATAGACTTGTTACACATGGATTTTGTAACACTTCTGCAAATCTCTCTACTGGATCTTCTATCCATTTCACTGTCGGTTCTCTGCTAACCCTCACATTTCTACAACCTTACTGTCTGCTACAATCTTGTCGGTTCAGCCTCTTCTCCTTTTCTGTTGGTTTTTCTCTCTATTGGTTCTGCACTTTATCGGTTCTCTCTTCTCTCTGCTACACTGCTACTCTCAACCAGTACTACACTCTGTCGGTTCTATGCCTGCCTTCTCTGCAGTCTTCTGCACTTCTTCTCTGTCAGTTTGACTTCTTCCTGTTGACTCCTATGTCAGACTCAATGGTTTGCTACCGGTAGCTTCACTGATATCAATTAAACATTTCAACCCTATTCTTCCTCACACTCAGTCTCTTCTTCTTCTTCTTCTTCTTCTTGATGAGCACTTGACTAATTTTAGTCCTTTAGCAGCAATACTCTCATCCAGTGGCAACCTTCATTGATATTGGCTTGCATATTTATAAATTGGTTTTCTCGCCAAAAGCCAATTCAAATTTTGGGCGGTTAAGGTTTCCTCATTGACCTTGAGGCAAACCAAATCCAATAAGATCACTTTCCGTTGCAACTATCCGATTGCAGGACTTCCCTTAGCAAATAGGTCTTCCATTTGCTTACTTGTCATAGCTCAGTGTCTCGTTTGGATGACTTCCATTCAATGTTGTAAAGAGCCAAGTTCATTTTCTTCTATTTGAATGCTTCAAAATCTCCTCTCATCCAGCAAGTGTCATCATCTTCATGTGAAATATTGATTTCCCATTTAGCCTTTAAAACATGGCACTTTGTTAATCTTTTTCTAAGGCTTTAAATTTCTATCTATTTAAAATTCCACAAGCTCATCACTTTCCATATTACAACAAAGACTTCAAAACATAGAATCGATTTTGGATAAAAATGCATGAAGGTGACAAATGGTAGCCTTGTGTGCCTCCAAAGAGAAAACTGAGCTACAAACCTTCAAAAATTTTGCCCTATTGCCAAGTGTCCTCCACGTTCAAGATTCCATTTACTTCAAAAATTTAAGATGAACAGAGAGATAATGAAAAAGGGAGGTAGGGTGACTCTTTAAAACCAATAAGTAAAATTATAGAACAACCTGCAACTACTATAGACAAGTCTATATATAACTCAAAAAAACTTATCATTAGTTGAGATTATGTCACTTACTTGAAAGTGAAGATGAAACCCTAGCTCATTATATAAAAATGACTGTCCACTCTAAAATCACTCCCAATTCCTTATGTTATCATAAGTGATGACCCAACAATCCAAAAATGCATTCATTGATAAACATTTGTGGAGATATGCATTGGAATAAGTCATTTTTTCTATTACTATCCACTTGCACAAATGAGGTACATATTATTGCACAAATAAGAACTCATCATTGATGTTAAATGCATTGACTTCCACATGTGTGTCGTTATCAGGGATAACTTCTCCCTTTATTCAACAACTTGCTGCCTACAAACCAAAAATACCCTTTATTCAACAGCTTGCTTCCTACAAACTAAAAATACCCAAATTCTATTTTTAGAAATATAATTAATAAAATTATTATTATATGATATTGAAATTAAAATAGTTGAATATCGTTGGTATATATGAATAGAAGTCCAAATATTCAAGTAATAATTAGAATTAAGAAACCTCATAGTACCATGATAGAATTAAAAAGCTATAAGAATTGAATATATCTATATAAATAAGAAGGATATAATTAAGAAAAATGAAAAATAAATCTATATTTATTTCAAATTAACTAAATCTATATTTATTGTCAAAAATTGAATGAAATTTTTAACATTAAGTCAATTATTAAGCTCTCTAAGAATACTATAAAAAATAAATACTAAAATATAATTTATGGAGAGTATTATTACAATAATAATAATATATGAACTATAATTTAATAAATGTGTTCAAAGAAAATAAGTTTATTAAATAATAAAAATTTAAATTTTAACTATCTCCCAAAACAACATAAATTACAGTATTACACTCACCTCTTACTATTCATAATTACACTTCTAAACTTTAGGGAAAGTCGGCAGTTATATAAAAACCTAAAACCTAAAACTACACCACCTTTCGTCAGTTATATAAAAAATTAAAACCTAACCACCTCGAGAGAAACCTAACCCCAAGACAACATAAACAAAACTCTATATATACCAAAATCACAGAACCAGTTTCCCCAACGTTTTTTGTGAATCCCTGTTTCAATCCCTTCTGTAACATTCCCTTCGTTACAGGCATGGCAGAGCATCCCAACACAACCATGGCGAACGAATGTAAGGTGAAGTTGAAGAGTAAGGATGACAAGATATTCGAGGTAGAGTATGCCGTAGCCATGCAGTCGCAGACGTTAAAGAACTCTCTCGCTCACACACAAACTATGCGCATTTCTTAATTGGTGACGCCATTGTTTTTTTGGACTGTGCATTCAATAGATTCGTTAAATCCTACATACACGCACCATTTTTTTTTCTTGTTGTGATCTACAAAAGTGATAATCCTTCTTTTGCATCGATATCTCTTTGGCAGTGATTTGTCTGAGGCGACATATTGTATCAGCAGTGAGAGGTTTTAAGGACGTGGGAAGTGCTCGCTACCACTTGCATTTGACCCTCCTCACTCCATCCTTTCAACATCCAGTAGTTTGTGTGGATAGATTGGCTAGATTTTCTTAATTCTGGGAACTAACTATATCAGTTATAAATTCCCTTGCATGAAATATTTAGATCCCTAAAGTTTGTAAAGATCATTCACAAAATCATTGGTGGGTTCGCTGAAGTTGTGGTGAGACCGTTAGTTGGTGTTGTTTTGGAGGAACTCTTGTCCCACTTTTGCAAGGTGACAAGATTTTTTGAGCTTTAAATAGCCTAGCTTAGAGATTGTGAGCACATGCCTACGCACACTATTGGAAGACCTCTGTAGTGCGTCTGTACTGCTGTTTATTGAGGTTTTTAAAACAAACCATGTTTCGTGGCTTGTTAAATTAATAATGTGCTTGGAAAATTGTGTAGTGTTGAAGGTGATTTGGTAAACCATTGGCACAGGACCCCGCAATTCATTGTCTATCATTTTCTATCCAAGTTCCAAACCTTTTTGCTGATTTTTTTTTTGGCTTTGTCTCACATTTTTATTTTGCTTGAGTTCACAAGGCTGAATCAGGATTTGAGGTACTCACACTACACAACTATCACATTTGGAAAGTGTAGCGGTTGTTTTGGTCAAAGGGCTTGTGGTCAAGTTTGAGTGGCACTCAATCTAACTTCGCTAGGCAATTCAAAAGGTTGATTTTTGACTTTGTCTCACCTTTTTTTGCCTTTGGCTCACATGACTGAATCAGGGTTTGAGGTCCTCACATTGCACAACTATCACATTTGGAAAGTGCACTGGTTGCTTTGCTCAAATGGGTTGCCGTCAACTTTGAGTGATGCTCAACCTAATCTCACTAGGGAATTCAAAGGTTTTCACTGAGAGAAAATGTGAGGAGGCTATGGGCCTAATTTCTATGCATATATCTCCATCCTTGTTCCTTTACATCAAAAAATGAACTACACTAGTTGTTTTACCAACAAGGATGGAGATATATATGTGTTGGCGAATTGGAGGAATTGATTATTTGTTGCATTGATGTTTATTATTGATGTCAACACTAGTTGTTTTGTTGTCTACCAACTTTCGATAGAGTGGTTGGATTATGATGTTGATCAGGAGATTTGTCTCTGGTTTGGTTCGGCTTGTGGAATTTGCTTGGAATGGTTATTCATGTGTTCCTGATGCATATCAAATTTACTTGGTTTGGGATTTGATGATCTGGATGCTATCATTTGTTTTAGTAAGCCTTTTTGTCACCAAAGAGGGTTTTACCAACATCGCTTTGATGAAGATCTTTTGATGAATCCGATAAGTGGTGTTGGTACAGCTTCTAGAAGTTTATCAGGATGTTGATGGTTATCATGTTCGTGTTCCAGTTGATCACTAGTGTTGCATTTAGCACTGGACCTATTCTGTGCTATTCTATGTTATTCTGCTAGGTTATGGACCAATTTATATAATGTGTTGGTTGATGCTCCCGATGCATCACCAGTTGGATTTATTGTTTGGTTTATGTTGTTTCATTTTTAGGCCAACTTAGTTTATCATTGGTTTGGAGGATTATGTAACAGGTCTATTGTATTTTCTTTTAGGTGGCTGATCTAATTGTTTAGGTTCCGGGTTGGTATAAATATGATGTAAGATCTCTTTGTAGATCATATGTGATGGACATATATTATTATCTGTACGCGAGTAATGTTGTAATCATATGCAGAGGTTTTGGTCAATGATAGGTGATCAAATTGGATTTGTGTAAGAGGTTTAAGACCTCTGATATTGAGCTTAACTAGAACTATACTCAAGCATAGGAGATGATACACTTGCAGTTCAATCTTCATTTCTGATTGTAGCTCGATGTTTTTTGTAGTCAGTGAGGCTCCTTTTGTGATGAGAAGTGCACTCTAGGCAGTGTGCCTTGCTACATGTGTAGGCCACTTATTGTAATATCTATTCATTTGATAAGTGGATAGATATTGTGGGTATCCAGTCCCACTATGGTTTTTCCTCTTTGAGGTTTTCCACGTATAAATCTATGGTGTTATGGTGTTCATTTTTTGCTAGACACAATTTTCCACTAAGAGGGGGGTGAATCACTGGTTTCCAAACTTTTCTCTTTATTTATCCTATGTGTGTATACTGCTTCTATTTTCTAACAGAAAAAAGACTTTCTGGTTAGATGGGGGACAATAAAAAATGCACTCACACATAAAGGGGACACCACATAACACTAGCATATACGAGGAAAACTGAAGATGGGAAAAAAACCTCGGTGAGAAATGTTGCTAGAGTCTACTTCTCCAATCCAACGTCACAATGAATCTTTTATTGCAATGTTTAGGGCACCAACCCAAGGAGCACCAACCCCTAATTTAGGGTACCAACTTAAGGAGCTACAACCCTTGATTTAGGGAACCAACCCAAGGAGCACCAACCCATTAATCGAGCGCCAACTCAGTGATCTTAAATAAACATAATCATTTACAAGTTAATAGACTTGTTACACATGGATTTTGTAACACTTTTGTAAATCTCTCTGCTAGATCTTCTATCCAGTTCAATGTCGGTTCCCTGCTAACCCTCACACTGCTACAACCTTAGTGTCTACTACAATCTTACCAATTTGGCCTCTTCTCCTTTTCTGCCAGTTCTTCTCTATGTCGGTTCTGCACTTTATCGGTTCTCTCTTCTCTCTGCTACATTGCTACTCTCCACTAGTACTACACTCTATCGGTTCTATGCCTGCCTTCTTTGTAGTCTTCTGGACTTCTTCTCTATCCATTTGACTTCGTCTTGTTCACTTCTTTAAAATACTCAATGGTTGACTGCCGGTAGCTTCACTGATACCAGTTGTACATTTCAACCCTATTCTTCCTCACACTCAGTCTCTTCTTCTTCTTCTTGATGAGTGCTTGACTGATTTCGGTCCTTTAGCAACAATACTCTCATCCAGCAGCAACCTTCATGTTGGCTTGCATATTTATAAACTAGTTTTCTTGCCAAAAGCCAATTCAAATTTCAGGCAGTTAAGGTTCCCTCATTGACCTCGAGGCAAAACAAATCTAATAAGATCTCATCAGATCTGATCACCTAGATTGATCAACTGCAATGCATCAATGAACCTTGTCATTATTGTGCCTTCCAGAACACTCCTTCCTCATTTCGCAGTCTAGATTTAACCTGTCAGTAGATTTCTTGGTCGATCATCAAGAATGGATTCAGGGTTTCCTTTACCTGCCTCGATTTTCTCAAACAATTTGTGTTGGATCTCTGATGTCCGTTTGACCTTAAGCCACAATCCTTTGCTGTGCATCCCGTGAATCTCGTAGTCAACATAAATGTTGACCTGTCACCATCTACCTCGCCGCTTGGTACTTAACCGACTCAACATGTTTCCATGTGCATGCATTCCACTTCACCTCCACATAGCCCCTGTGTTGGCAACCACCTCTACTAGGTCATCTTTGTCACTATGGATGGGAACACCAACCAACTCCATTACTGGGTTCACCTACTAGTTTACTAACCCTGCCGGTTAAACCCTTAACCAGTCTGCTTTCAATCTTGCACTATGCTTCTCTCCTAGTGGAACACTCAACTGGTCAACACTCTTGCTAACCTACCTTATACATATCTTCATTAGATGGGAGTCTTTTGCATCTGCACCTTACCCATATTACCAGTGGACATACTTACTGGTAAACCTCTTTGCTGAGACCATGTCATCAACCTTCAACTATTTCCATTTGAGGTATCTGCATGCCGGTTGCACTTTCTATTTGCACTTGCTCAGCTTTGCCTTCTCCATCATTAGCTTAGACCATATCTCAACTAGTTTGTCAAGGTGAGAAACCCATCACTCTTCATTTGTCCCGACAACTCATCATGCCTTCTCTGTCGGTCTAGTGCATAACCCTAAAATTCATGCACTTGAAGCATCTTTGTGATTCACCAGTAGACCCGTTGTGAGCCTTCAAACACCTACCTTTAAATCTTCTATCTTATCTCATAGAACTATGATGCACACTTTGTATCATAGGAGATAAGATCTACTTACCAGTGGTAGTGGATCCTTATGATTTGCATCCTGTAATGCACTCATGTGGCATCCCTATTTGTACAACATATCTTGAAACACACACATGTGATCCGTTGGGCACACTCACTGTCAGTCATTTCTTCACATGGTGGCCGCATCTCTATCCGGTGGGAGCCTTGTTGCCTTGCATCCACACAACATACCGGTGACCTGTACATCCTTCTCCTATGATGTTGATGTGATTTAGGTAACATTCCACCTCTTGATCACAATCAACAACTCAACATATTTCTCATCTTGCTTGTACACTGGTCATAAGCTTATCGATTGGCAACCACATATTATCAACACATCACTTACCAGTTGACACCCTTTCCTTACTGGTCGTAAACTATATCGGTAACCTATCCATTTCATCCACACAAGTCAAACACCAACTTGTGTACCTGTAACTTCAGTGGTCATTGTGCTGAATGATATTCTCTCCCTTACCAGTGACCTGCAAGACTAGCTGACATCAATGACTGCACATCAACTATACTTCCATAGTAGTTGTCTTTCTATACCAGTTGACATCAATGACAACACAATGCCAACAATCTCCCCCTTTGGCATTGATGTCAAGACGTGTAGTAACCGACATACTACATATTCTCTCTCCCTCTTTGTGTGATCCATGGATTCTCACACATGTAGTATGTGGTATACTACAAAATATTTCTCCCCCTTTGACAACAATGGCAAAGGGCACTATCAGGGTCTCTCACTTCCTTGTATTATTGGAAACTATCAGATATTTTTCTCCCCTTTTTCTCTACCAGATGCTTGTTCTCCTTCAACCAACATTTGTTACATCTTCTCAAGTCACAACACTTGCGATGGAGGAATCAACCATCAACTAAAACCAATTGAGCATGCAAATCTGATATTTATTATTAAAGCACGCAATTGCAGAAGGACGTGTCAGTAAATACTACTTACCTTCTCATCAAACTGCATCTTCCCCTGTCTAATCCTAAATTTCTTTAGAATCAAGTGTGATTTTACTATGAATGCAACCAATTGGGAAAGTAGATACCCCTAACCATGAAATTCTCCTGGGTATTCCTACAACAATTTCTAAGATCTACAATTTAGGTGGTCAGTATACCCACAAGTTCAAGCCAGGGAACTTTATAAAGGCGAAAAATAAAAGAACATTATTAAAGCATTTATTTAGTATGTATTTTAGGGTTTTCATTTTTAATTATTTCTTAAACCAAAGGCTGTGTCCTTTGGGAACATGAAACTATCTGCAACTATCCCTTATGTTTATAAAAGGGAAGTCACATAAAACAATGAGGAGACAATTTTTCATCTAATAGATAATTCTGCTACTGGCTGGGCTACAAGTGTTATGTTTTAGAAAGGTCCAGTAGGAATGAGAATTTTATTCTGTGCAAACTGGATGTATTGGAGTATTTGTAAGTGCAATTTTTGTGTATATTCTTATTCCAGAAGTTAATATACAAGATTTAATGTTTTTATCTTCGCATCGTTGTGTGTAATTTTGTGTTTGATGAAATCATTTGTCCTCTTGATAAATCTATTGGATTTGCTATGATGTGCCATCACATGATGTTGTATCGAATGTAAAATTGGGTTTTTATTGTTCATGCAACACATAATGAAACCTTCACAGTGATAGTCTTATAACTGTCTCTTGAGTTGATAGTGATTCTTGTCCACAAAGTTATGCATTAACTATCAGATAAAGGCACTGCTCTGTTATTAATCTTTGTTGAATAAGTTTGTATGTGTTAGGTCCTTATCAAAGAAACAAATCTTCTAATTTCTATAAGTACTGCTCTTTTTCATAATTGCCTAAAGTCCTAACAGTAATCTTTGAGAGTAAAACATAGTCCGCCAAGTATCAAGTCAATTTGAGTGTAAGGCTTAGTATCATAAAGAATGAGTTTGGGATTGTGCTTTTGATGACTTTGGCCGAATACATAGATTGTACCCATGTATAGTAATGAAGAGACTTTTAAGTTCAACATAAAAGCCTTTCCATGTAAATTAAAATAAAATAAGACGTCTTTAAGTATAAAACCAGTCATAAAATAACTCTTTAATAAAAAAAATTTATATCAAACACTAAAGAGATATAACGTACCGTGCTCCAATTTTTCCAAAAAGATCTCTTAATATCCTTTACATAATTTTTTAAACAATAATATACTTATACATTTATTTAAACTTTATTTAATAATTTAAAAATTTGAAAACAAAACTCCCACTATTATAAAAAGATCTCGTAACATCCTTTACACAATTTTGTAAACAATACATTTATTTAAAATTATTTTATAGTTTCAAATTTTAAAAACATAACTCACTATTATAGCTTACCTCTTACTCTTCATATGAAACAAAAAACATAAAAAACATAATATCTATAATTACACTTATAAGATTCAGAAACATTAAATAATAAAAATTGAAATTTTAACTACCTCCCAAAACAACATAAATTACACTATTACACTCACCTCTTACTATTCATAATTACACTTCTAAACTTTAGGGAAAGTCGGCAGTATAAAAAACCTAAAACTACACCACCTTTCGGCAGTTATAAAAACCTAACTACCTCGAGAGAAAACTAACCCCAAGACAACATATATACCAAAATCACAGAGCCAGTTTCCCCAACGTTTTTTGTGAATCCCTGTTTCAATCCCTTCTGTAACATTCCCTTCGTTACAGGCATGGCAGAGCTTCCCAACACAACCATGGCGAACGAATGTAAGGTGAAGTTGAAGAGTAAGGATGACAAGATATTCGAGGTAGAGTATGCCGTAGCCATGCAGTCGCAGACGTTAAAGAACGCTCTCGCTCACACGGGCTGCACGGATACCGCCCTGCCTTTGCACGACATTTCCAGTCAAATTTTGGCGAAGGTGATCGAGTACTGCGAATATCATGTTAATGCCGCCAACACCATCTCAGAGAAGGATGTGAAGACGTGGGATGAGGAGTTGGTGAAGCACATGGATCAGGATACCCTTTTTCGTCTCATTGTTGCTGCAAAGTACCTGGAAATACACAATCTTGTCGACTTAATGTGCAAAACTATAGCAGACAGGATTAAGGACAAAAGCGTAGAAGAGCTCAGAGAGATTTTTCACGTACAAAATGACTTCACTCCTGAAGAGGAGGAACAAGTCAGGCGTGAAACTAAATGGGCGCATGGGGAGTAAGTCAGGCGTGAAGGCTGAGAGCATTGTACTTGGCATTGTTGTCAAGTAACTTTATAATGACTTTCTGCGCTTCAAGTAACTTTATTTGGTACTGGTATTTTGCTGGTGTTCTGGATTTAGTTGTTTTACATCATAAGCTGGCAATATTTTAGGGAAGGGATTAGAGTATGTTTTTTTTAATTGTTTTGTGCAAATAAATCACATATGTTAATTTTTTTCAAAATTAATATAATTTAAAAATATTAAGTTATTAATTATGCTGACATTTTTCATAAAAAATGTTTTGGATTATAATACATTTGGTATTTTTCTGATCTACTGGACATAATCTTGTTTTAAGTTATAAGTTGACAATATTTTAGGAAATACATCTCAACAAAACTGATCGAATTTAAAATTACTACTATCAACTGCACATTATCATTGATTAATATTTTTTATATTAGTTTAGTTAATATGTCCATGTTTCTATTGATTAAACTGTGTTAGTTTCTAATAATGACACGAGCATTTAGTCAATGTGTTGATTGACATTATTTAATCTAATAATGTTGAGTTTTATTTGAGATTGGTACTAGTGTATGTTTTCTTTCAATTGCTTTTTGAAGATACATATCAAATGCTACGTTTTTTTTTCCCTAAAAGTGATATAATTTGCAATTAGTACTATCAATTGTACTAATATTTTTTGTACAAAATATTATTGATTGAGACGTATTAATTGGTATTCATTAATCTAAGTATTATTGGTTTTATTTGAATTGGTATTGTTTTTTGAAGAGACTAGTGTATGTTTTCATTCAATTGTTTTGTGAGGATACATCTCAAATTGTACTATTTTTTTCTATAATTAATTTAATTTGAAATTACTAGTAACAATTACCTTGATTTTTTTTGTTAAAAATGTTATTCATTTGGGAGTAGAACTTGTGTGTTTTATTTGATACTCGTATTTTGCTTGAATTAATGTGATTTTAAGTCATAAATTGACAATATTTTTTTTCTTTAGTTTAGTTGACATTTCCATTATTGATTAATATCTATGATATTAATTTAGTTTAATGTGTCCATATTTTTATTGATTAACTTTTGCTAATTTTTAATAATGGTACATGGATATATTCAAATGTATCAATTAGTACTATTTAATCTAAGAAACTATCTATTTTTATGTTGAGAATTGTTTTATTAATTTTGGGAACTAACTTTATCAGTTATAAAGTCCCTTGCATGATTGATAAAGTCCCTTGCATGAAATATTTAGATCCCTAAAGTTTGTAAAGATCACTGGCAAAATCATTGGTGGGTTCACTGAAGTTGGGGTGGGACCGTTAGTTGGTGTTGTGTTGGAGGGGCTTAAGTCCCACTTTTGCAAGGTGACAAGATTTTTTGAGCTTTAAGTAGCCTAGCTTAGAGATCGTGCGTACATGCCTACGCACCTCTCTAGCGCATCTGTACTGCTGTTTGTTGTGAGTTTTAATAAATGCTTTTGTGAGTTTTAATAAATGCTTTTTAAAATAATAATGTGTGTGTAAAATTGTATAGTGTTGAAGGTGATTTGGTAAACCATTGGCACGGGACCCTGCCAATTCATTGTCTATCATTCTCTATCTGGGTTCCATACCCTTTTGCTGAAATTGCTTGTGGTCAACTTTGAGTGACACTTGTTGATTGTAATTAGGGAATGGCAGATTCCAATTGCCTTGGGCAACATTGGAATCCTCCCAAGGCGGCCAGTCCCTTCTCCAACATGTAGGGCTAGGCCCTATACCTCACGAAACTTCATAAAACCCCACACTACATGATAAAACTCCTCGCCTCATGCAAGATAACGTGCTAACATTAATAGGGCCAACCCTATCTAATAATGCATTTCGGTTAAAGAGATAAGTGGATGCTTATGAATATAATCCATAATCAGAACTGAGGATCTTCTCTGGCTAGGTTTTTTTCCTCCTAGTAAGTTTTCCCAGGGTAACCGTTTCTTGTTCTTATTTTGTTCAATTCTTTGTTATGCCTAAATCTAGAAAACTATAAATCTCTCATCTAATCGATTTTGTTAGAAACTAAATTCTAGTTTTTTGAGTTTATATTAATCTGAAAGTGTTAAAATTAACATGGTATTAGAGCTATAGGCTAGATCAATTTTCAGATTTCATATTTTAGGACTCCTTTATTTCCAGATTTTGTCTCATTCACAGGTCAAGTCAATGGGGCTGAAAGTTGAAGATAGGCTTGATGGGAATCTCAACTTTGTTGCATGGAAGTTTCGAATCATGTTGGCTTTAGAGGAAGAAGACCTTCTTCACTTCATAGAAGGGAAAGAGCTAACTGAACCTATAGATGTAGCTGAGCTAAAACAATTCAAAAAGGATGTTGTCAAGGCCAAAAAGCTTCTTATTGATTCAGTTAAAGACCACCTAATCACCTCTACTGTCTCATTTACTACTGCAAGGGAAATATTTAGTCATCTACAAGGTACCTATGAAATTAACAATCTCAGTAGGGAAATTACTTTAAGACAACAACTACTTAATATCAAAATGCCAAAAGAAGATTATGTTATTTCCTAATTTATGAGAATTTCAGAACTAAAGAATCAGCTAGGTTCAATTGGACATAACATGGAAGACAAGGACCTTGTCATGATTTCCCTAAATGGTTTACCACACTCATGGGAGTCTTTTATTCAAACCATAAGTGGTATAACTGAGTTACCTACCCTTGATCTCCTTAAGAATGATTGCATTCAAGAAGAGTCTTGCCTTATCACAAGAGGGCAAACCAAAATTCCTCATGTAGATGACCAACACATGCTTGCATCCCAATGCAAGAAAGGTGGAAATTGGAAGAAGCATTATCCAAAGAGAAATAGGGAATTTAGACCCTCTAGTTGTCAGCACTCTTGGAAGAAACCAAGAGATATCTCCTGTGTTTGATGTTTCAGATGTGACAAATTTGGTCATTATGCTAAAGAATGTTAGAATGATCCTACTCAAAGAGAAGCTAACCTAAATGAGGTCTCAGAACAAAATGATCACTTCTTATTCATCTCTATCCTGTTAAGAAGCATACCTATAGACAGTAATACATGGTTGATTGATAGTGGTGCTTCCAGACACATCACAGGCTACCATGATCATCTTTCAGACTTAGTAGAAAAGGATACCAGCCTTCACGTGGTAATTGGTGATGATGCTTGATATTAGGTAAGAGGTTCTGGCACTACGTCCTTAAATTTAGACTCTGGTATTTCACTTCACCTTAGTTACATTTTGTTTGTTCCTGGAATTAAAAGAAACTTGATTTCCATTTCTGCTCTAGAAGATAAAGGTTCTCAAATTGTATTTTCTAAGGGAAAAGTACTTGCTTGGCCTAAGAAATCTAGTTTTAAATCTGCTAGTGTAATTGGTAATAGATATGATAGTCTTTATAAGCTCTCTACTAATCCTATTCAAGCCCTCATTAATGACGCTCCCAAATCCTGTGAACTATGGCATAGAAGACTTGGACACTTACACTATCAAGCACTTCCCTCTTTTGAAAAGTTAGTCAAAGGTATGCCTAAACTCATTCACATTCATGATAATACTTGCAAAGGTTGTGCTATAGGTAAAAATGTTAAAATTTCTTTTCATAAAAGTGAAAATAGAGCTAAAGATAAACTAGAACTTGTTCTCTCTGATTTATATGGTCCTATGTTTATAGCATCTCCTAGTGGATTTCTTTATTACGTAATCTTCATAGATGATTTCTCTATGAAAACTTGGATCTACTTCTTGAAATCTAAAGAATCTACTGAAGTCTTAAGTAAATTTAAAGAGTTTAAGGCACTAACTGAAAACTCCTTTGGTAAAAGAATTAACTGTTTAAGATCTGACAATGGAGGTGAGTACACCTCCAGTAGCTTTTATGATTTTTGTGTTGAGTTAGGAATTAAGAGCAAGTTTTGTGTTCCATACAATCCTCAGCAAAATGAAGTTGCTGAATGGAAGAATATAACTATTGTTGAGGTTGCAAAGGCTATGATTCATGATCAAGATTTGCAGACCTTTCTATGGGTCGAGGCTTCTAGAACAATGGTATATATTAAGAATAGATGTCCATGTCATGTTCTAAAGAACATGACTCCCGAAGAAGCCTTCACAGGATCCAAACTAGACATCAGTCACCTCAAAATTTTTGGAAGTTCTGTTTATGTTCATGTGCCCAAGGAAAAGCGAACCAAGTTGGAGCTCTCTGGGAAGAAAGGCATGTTAGTCGCATATAGTGAATCTTCCAAGGCCTTCAGGATCTATATTCCTAGTCAAAGGTATGTTGAGGTAAATAGGGATGTTAATTTTGAAGAAGATATTGCTTTTAAGAAATCAAAACATTCTTCTATTATTGATTCCCTCCACCTCAAGAAGAACATAATGATCCACCAGAGCTTATGATTCTGACTGACATACTTGTGATTCTAACCTTGAGATTCAGAGGGAACTTGTTGAACCTCCACCTCAAGAAGAACATAATGATCCACCAAAGCCTATGATTCCCATTGACATACCTAGTGACATTGTTGTTATTAAAAAGAGGCCACTGTGGGTAAGAAACACCATTCCAGAAGCTGAAAGATTTGCTGCTCCCAGTGGCACCTTCTGAGAAACCAAAAGACCTCAAGTATTCTCCAACTATGTTGCATTGATGTGCAATCTCATTGAATCTGAACCTTGCAATGTTGAAAAAGCCTTGAACCATCATGCCTGGAAACTTGCTATGGATGAAGAGTATCAGGAAATCATCAAGAATGATGTTCAGGATATTGTGCCCAGACCCAAAGGTAAATCTTTTATTTCCTCTAAATGGTTATTTAAAATTAAACATATGTTGATGGTAGTATTGAAAAATATAAGGCTAGATTTGTAGCTCATGGTTTTTCTCAAAAGGAAGGCATAGATTATGAAGAAACATTTTCTCCTGTTGCTAGATATACTTCTATTAGAACTACAATAGCTATTGCTGCAGCTAGAGGTTGGAAGCTACATCAGATGGATGTTAAGATTTCCTTCCTTAATGGTGTCATTGAGGAAGAAGTCTATATTGAACAACCTGAGGGTTATGAGATTTAGGATAGAATAACTTATGTGTGCAGATTGAAGAACGCCCTGTATGGCCTCAAGCAAGCCCCTCATTCTTGGTATGAAAGAATTGATAAATACTTGTTAAGTTTAGGTTTTTGTAAAAATGATGCTGACTCTAACATCTACTTTAAATTATCCAATGATGAAATTCTAATTCTATTTCTATATGTGGATGATTTATTTCTTACTAGTAAAGATGAACTTATCATTAGATGTAAGAAAGAATTAGCTTCAGAATTTGAAATGAAAGACTTAGGTCTAATGCATTAATTTCTAGTTCTAAAAGTATGGCAAAGATCTAACAAAATTTTTCTAAGTCAAGGAAAGTATACTATTGATATTTTGAAAAGATTTAGAATGATGGATTGTAAACCTATGTCTACTCCTATAGAATCTAACTTAAAGAAGTTAAAATGTTTCTACAACTAACTCTGATTTTGTAGATCCATCGGAATATAGGCAGTTGATTGGATCACTGATGTATCTAGTTAACACTAGACCACACATATGCTTTGCAGTGAATGATCTCAACCAGTTCATGAGCATGCCAAAACATGTTCATCTTGTTGCAGCCAAGAACATCCTATGATACTTGCAAGGCACAGTTGGTTATGGGCTGAAGTATCCACTTAACACTTCAATAACATTGGAAGGTTATTTAGATGCTGATTGGGTTGGAAGTGTCAAAGACAGGAAAAGAACTTTTGGCATTTGTTTCAGCTTTGGATCCACTATCATCTCTTGGGCTTGCAGAAAAAAATCCTCAGTGGCCCTGAGTATTGTTGAAGCTGAGTATATTGTAGCAAGCATAGCCTCTAGAGAATTAGTGTGGCTTCGTAAGCTTCTTGCTGCATTGTTTGGTTAGCCTTGAGATCCTATAGTTACTCATTATGATAATTAGAGTTGTATCCAAATGTCCATCAATCCAGTATTTCATGACAGGTCAAAACATGTGGAAACTCATTATCACTTCATTCGAGATATGGTGCAAAGAGGTGCCATTCAGCTAAAGTATGTCACCACTGATGAGCAAGTTGCAGATATTCTTACCAAGCCTCTGACCAAAGTGAAGTTTGTGTACTTCAGGGACAAACTCAGTGTTTTGGAAAATAAAACCTTGATTGAGAGGGAGTCTCAACCTTAGTGATGTATTGTGTTGTATCAAACCACCCTCTATGGACAATGTAAGGTTATATGTAACCTTCTCAAGGAGAAGAGTAATTGTTAACCATCATCTGCGGGCAATGTCAAATGGTAGAAAAGATCTTCTCCACCCTGTGCGGACAATGTAAGGTGGATCTAGTCTATTCTTGTGTGCGAGATGGACGATTATATTATGTAGTTTCATTATATGCTTGTGTGCAAGATGGAAGACTACAATATTCTGATTATGTAATCCATTCTTTGCTTGTGTCCAAGATGGAAGATTATGGTTATGTTTCTCCTCCCTAATTAAGAGGGAATGTTGATTGTAATTAGGGAATGGTGGATTCCAATTGCCTTAGGCAATATTGGAATCTGCCCAAGGTGGCCAACCCCTTCTCCAACGTGTAGGACTGGGCCCTATACCTCACGACACTTCATAAAATCCCATGCTGCATGATAAAACTCCTCGCCTCATGCAAGATAATGTGCTAACATTAATAGGGCCAACCCTGTCTAATAATGCATTTCGGTTAAAGAGATACAATAAATTAAAGGTTATTAATTTATCATAGGCTGAGATAAATGGATCTTGCATCACATATAAGTAAAGATATATTCACCTCATTCAAACACATTCAATATTCTCCCATGCGAAATATATACATTTGCCTAATGCGAATTTGAAGAAGAAATATATCAGTGAATTATATCAGTCATTAAAGGTGTGAAATTCAAGTGCAAATACCATCATAAGGAGTGCGAACTGAGGTGCTAAGGTTGCAGTCTAACAAAGTGTAGACTTCAGATGCAATATAATATAGACCTAGGGTTTGGACCTAATTTCTATTGAAGGTGGTAAAGGGGGAAGACTTGAAGACTTGATGCTTATGAAAGTGCAGTCTTGTGGAAGACCTTATTAGCCCTAAGTGCAATCATCTTCAAGTACTTGAGATAAGTGTTGTAATCTTCATATGAATATAATCCATAATCAGATCTGAGGATCTTTTATGGCTAGGTTTTTTTCCTCCTAGGAGGTTTTCCCAGGGTAATCGTGTCTTGTTCTTATTTTGTTCAATTCTTTGTTATGCCTAAATCTGGAAAAATATAAATCTTTCATCTAATCAATTTAGTTAGAAACTAAATTCTGGTTTTCTGAGTTTATATTAACCTGAAAGTGTTAAAATTAATAGCACTTAACCTAACTTCATGAGGGAATTTGAAAGGTTGGTTTTTGGCTTTGTCTCACATTTTTTTGGCACTGGCTCACATGATTGAATCAGGGTTTGAGGTCCTCACACTAAACAACTGTCACATTTGGAAAGTGCAGCTGTTGCTTTGGTCAAGTGGGTTGTGGTCAACTTTGAGTGATACTCAACCTAATCTCACTAGGGAATTCGAAAGGTTTTCACATAAGAGAAAATGTGAGGAGGCTATGCACCTAATTTCTGTGCATATATATCTCCATTCTTGTTCTTTCACATCGAAAAATGCACTATACCAAAAGAGGTATGGGAGAAATTCAAGGATCTTTTTGCCTCAATTAGTGAAATTAGAGCTATGTAGTTAAAAAAATTGCATCTCTTTCCACTAATACATTTCCTACCATTGAGGATAATATGGTCAAATTCAAGCCTTTGCCTTCTCAGTTGAAAGGATGTGGAAAAGAGAAATCTGATAGGGAATGTATATTCTTGATTTTGTCCAAGCTTATGGGTGTATTTTTATACTTTGCTACTTCCTTATATTCCACCATGAATGGGTTCAGTAAACAATTTGTAATTCCATCTTTTGAGACCTTTTACATGAGTGATTGAATAGGGAGCAATCCAAACATCATCAAAATAATGTCATTAAGTTTAATGCATTAGTTGATACTGTTGACAAATTGGAGGAATTGATGATGTGTTGCATTGATGTTTGTCATTGGTGTTAACACTAGCTGATTTGTTGTCTACCAACTTCCTATAGAGTGGTTGGATTATGATGTTGATAAGGAGATTTGTCTCCAGTTTGGTCTTGATTGTGGAATTGGATTGGATTGGTTATTCATGTGTTCCTGATGCATATCACATTCAATTGGTTTGGGATTTGATGATTTGGATGCTATCATTTGTTCTGGTAAGCCTTTTAGTCATCGGTAAGGGTTTTACCAGCAATGCTTTGATGAAGATCTTTTGATGAATCTGATAAGTGGTGTTGATGTGGCTTCTAGAAGGTTATCAGGATGTTGATGGTTATCATGTTCATGTTCTAGTTGATCGGCGGTGTTGCATTTAGAACAAGATCTATTTTGTGTTATTCTATGTTTTTTTGCTAGGTTATGGACCAGTTTATGTAATGTGTTGGTTGATGCTCCCGATGCATCACCGCTTGGATTTATTCTTTGGTTTTTTTTGTTTCGATTTTAGGCCAACTTGGTTTATCATTGGTTTATGGGATTATGTAATGGATCTATTGTATTATCTTTTATGTAGCCAACCTAATTGTTTAGGTCCCAAGTTGGTATAAATACAATGTTAGATCTCTTTGTAGATCATATCCGATGGATATTGTAGACACCTAAAATTGTCATATCTAATTAAATAAATATTTTATTTATTTAATTGCTTTAGCCTAATTATTCTATTAATTAAATAAATATTTATTTATTTAATTAATTCATTTATCCTCTTCTAGCCTTATTTCTCATTTAAATAAATACATTTATATATTTAAATTATCCTTTTCCTAAATTAAATAAATATTTTATTTATTTAATTGATCCTACTTCTTCTATTAATTAAATGAATCTTTATTTATTTAATTAATTCATTAGCCTTTTCTACTCATGACACATGTCATTCATCTCTTAATTCTTACACTACCTACCCTCTCATTATTTTATTATTTCCTCTATCTACCTTCTAATCATAGCCGACCATTTATCTTTTACACCTCTCAATCTTATCCCTCCGTTTCATATAGTGTCTTCTATATAAGGAGATGCTTCCTTCATTATCAACCCTAACTACCTGATCAATTGACTACATTACGCCTTTGAACTTTCATATGCGATCCTACTTCCAACCACATTTTCGGTCTTTGTTGAGCTCTTGTGCACATATAAAATCTAAGAGCAAATATATAAAGCAAGATCAATGGAGATAGGAATAATGGAGATCCAAAAGCCTATTGGACATGTGATGGTATAATCTTTGTGATTTCATTTGATTTACATTGTCTGAGGTAATCTTCATATGTTATGGTGGATCTTTGTTGTTGCTAGGCTAGGGTTTTGTGGTTGAATCTATTTAGTCTTTCAATATTGTTGTTGTATCCGTTTTAATTGTATACATTTTGGCATGCCTGGTGGGACTCTTGTCCCTTTTGCATTTAACATCCTTTGTTGTAGATTTTTTGTTTTGAAGTTGGAGATCTGACATTTCTAACAAAATTTTGATATTTTCACATCTGCATACTTTCCGATCGCGTTTTTTATTTTCTGTCACGTCTGTGACATCCGGAATCATGTCTGGGCCCCGATAGAATTTTTTTCTTTTGCAGATTCCATGAAATGCATCTATGTTCCCTAGTCGAGTCTGTGAAGTCTTCAGGCACATCTATGTTCAAGAGCCGCATCTACGTTCAGGAACTGTGTCTATGTCAGATCTAACCAAATCTGTGAATTTATTTAGCATTTGTGTCTCAGATAACCGCATCTGTGTGCAGTTATTACATTTTGGTTTCTTTGATTTGGTTCTTTTGTCATTCGGATTTCAGATCTGGTTTATTTTGAGCTAACATCTTCAGATCTAGCTAAGAAAATTGGTGCAGCTTGTCTTGAAAGAAAAAACGCATTGTTGATGGCCCCTATTTCACAAAGTCTTTTGGATCTAAAAATTTACCTAACTTGTGTGCTTACAGAAAGGGGTGATCATTTGAAACAATCCAAACTACTAATAGATCTTTGTTGCAGGACCTTGGCAAGGGTTTTTGATCTTTATTATGTGCCTTGTTTTTATAGACTAGCAAACACTTCAATTGGTGCACTAAAATTGAACTAGTGTCTTTTGTGTCTTGGGCAGTAGGCTCTTTTTGTTTAATCTCTAGAGGGAATGTTTCCCCATGTGGTCATTAGGACTACTAATGAGGAGAGAACGACCCAAGTGGTATTGAGGAAAACCCACCTCTTCCAAACCACTATAAACAATTATATTCATGGTGAAAACTATGGATAATGTGTGCTGATTAGTTCATATGGATACTATGTCTCCCCATAAACCCATTTGATCAAATTTATTTGATTAGTTGTAGGGCGTAACCCCTACCGGTTGGGAGCCTTCTATATTTATAGAGCTAAAAGTGCCGCATGTATGGCCACATGAGCGGATGCCCTTACTAGCACCTTTTTGTTTTAGAAGCCAAAATCCTTCTAGTTGTTGGGGCAGGAAGTCGGACCTCTCGAGCAGCCCACACACATATGGTTGTTAGTAGAGATACAAAGTTTGACATGGGGAGTTTTCGTGGGTACTGATTCTTGGCTACCTCGAGAAGTGAGTGCCGAGGGTGGAGCCAATGGGATCAAGCATCTAAGTATCCACTCTGAATAGCATAGCCTCATGTGGGAATCAACAATTATTGTCCTAGCCAACCATAAGAATTGTGCTTGTCTTATTTTGAACATTCAAACATCAAAACATTGTGTCTTTTGTGTCTTCAAGTGTATGCAAACCAATTTTACATCAAACAACACACTTTTCTTTGATTCATTTTAAGTCTAAACACTTGGAAATATTGAGTCCTCATCAACACTATGTCCTTTTGTCATGAAAAACAGTCAAACATTCAGATTTGGTCACAACAGAATAACTTCATAGATTGGAAAAATTGCACTCAGTTTGCAGAAATGCATCTGTGTCATATAATCGTGTATGTGTCATATAACCGCGTCTATGAAGGGCAGAAACATGTCTATGTCTTTTGAGCAACATTACATTTACAACATCTAAAAAACACGTCTGTGTCAGATAGAATAGCGCCTGTGTCATTTAAGCACGTCTGTGAAGCTTACAGGTACATTTGTGTTCATGGTTGAAAACCTTCATAATTCAGCAAACAAGAACAGTCAGTTTTAGACTTATTGAGATTCCTAGGTTATCCCTTTGGGTTTTCATCTAGCGTTCAACCTGTCTTTGGGTCTCACAAAATCCATCATTGCTTTACACCTTGCATTACATTCACATTTGTCTAAACTTGATTCAGATGGTCACTTGCTTGTCCTCATCATACTTTGTCAACACATTACATACAACAACACTTTTCTAAGTGGTCCCTCATCAAGGTCTATCACCTTTGGGTCTCATTTGGTCTTACTTAGAGTCAAGGTCGGCTTACCTCATCAAGAGAAACTATCATCTCTTTGGAAGTCACACCTACTGTACTACATACATACTTGGTCTTACACTTTGGACATTGCAAGTAAACCTCAGGTTCATTTACATTCCATCCAACTCTTGGTCTTCCATACTCTTTCCATTTTCATCTAGTCTCACACATTTCGGTCAAGACCTAGTTTATGGTTGAAACCCGTTCCCAAAAATCTAGGAGAGATGCTAAAGAGGCTCAAGAGTCCACAAACATGAGTGTCTATGAGTATGAAAATGATGTCTTTTTCAATTCTGATCATACCACATTACCTGACATGGATGCTTATAGAAACATTCCAAATGTTGAGAACATGGACACTACAAACAACAATGATACACACAATGACAATATGGACAACATTTCAGTGCATTCAGTAGAAGTGGAAGACTCCATTATGGATCCCCATTTCAATCGATTGGTTGAGGAAATAATCAGGAGAGATAGACAATATTTCTTACAAGTGATGGCACAAAGTGGAGCCAAGATCCCTCATGATTTTGACATGTCTCAAATAATGGAGAATTGACCTTTGCAACAACCTCACCTCAATATGGATCAAAGGAGGCCTAATAGTGGAGGCAATAGAGGACCACATCTTGCGCTTGAATCACCATCATCTTTGTTTCAAAAACTAGAGGTCCAACATGCACATGGTCAAGCATATGATACTCATCTTCGCAAACCATTATGGAAGTCTTATGCAGAAAAATATAATCAATCACATACCAATGCTAAGGACCAACCACCAAAGCAATTGGAGATCCAAAGGCACGTTCAAAATTTGGACACAAGGAAACCCTGCATCAATTTTGGGGGCAACACATTAGAACAAACTCATGACATTCCTATAGAGTATGGTATACATGGACAAAGCAGATATTCTATTCCTCAACATGACTCTATACCAAGTGGTCCATATACACAACATCATTATAGACCTCCTCCATATGAACATGTGTATGATCAATACCATCCATATATGCAACATGCTCCCCCTCCACCTGGTGTTTTAGGAATGGGGTATGGTCCAAGAAGTCGGTCTCCACCTAAAAATAATTTGGAACAGCAAATCAAGGACTTACAAAAGAAAATGGAGGACATAAATACACTGAAGCCAACTTACACAATGAGAGACATATGTCCCTATCCATTTGACAAAAGCATTCCAATGCCTCCATTTCCTACACACTTTGTGACACCTAAGTTTGATAAGTATAGAGGAAAAGGGGATCCTAAGGTTAACCCAACTTCCACCTAGAATTAAGTCTTGGGGTGACTTAGCTGATGCATTTATACAACATTTCTCATACAAAATAGAGACAAACATATCAGTCACTACTTTGTGCAACACCAAGCAAAGGGATGGAGAATCTTTTTCATCATTTTTACAAAGATGGAGGAATCTAGCCAGTAGATGCTCTTGTGAAATTCCACAAAAACAAATGGTAGATATGTTCACCCAGAATGTTAACAAGGACATTGGTTATGACCTGAGAAAAGCTTGTTTGTCCACCTTCAAGGACATCATTGAAAAAGGGTTAGCAATAGAGAAAGTCCTAATTGAGCAAGGCATTGTCAAAATATTCAAGGAAAACAAAGAGGACTTTAAAGGAAAAGATAAGCCAAGATTTTGGAATAAAAACAAGAACACAGTCAATGATGGTGTTGTTGATGCCAATATAGTACGACCTAAAATCATTTTTTCTGGATCAAGCTCTACAAACAATCAAGTGAATACTCAAACAACTTCCAAACCATGAAGGAAGTACACCCCATTGGGAGAACCACTTGAGTCAGTTTTTAGAAAGCTAGTGGCAAACAAAATCATAACAATTCAAGATTTACCTCCATATGAGCCAAAGGTTAAACCAAATTGGTGGAATGATGATGAGTATTGTGAATTTCATAAGAGAAAAGGTCATAAGATAGGAAATTGTCACCGACTAAAGAACATTATACAAGATCTCATTGTTAGAGGTGACATTGAGATTGAAGGGCATTCATCTAATCAAGAACATGAAATGTTTAAGGAACCATTCCCAAAGAATGACAAGGGAAAAGCTAAAGCCACAGATGACTAAACCAACTATACCAGAGCATCCTATAGCTATGATTCAACTGTTAATCACATTTTGATGGATAATTATGTCTCTATCATTATCATCAAGGACAAAACACTTGAGACTTCTACCCAAAGACCCAAGATTGTTCTAAAAGGCATAAGATCTTCTTTTGAACCTACCTCTGAATGTAATGTTACAACTCGTCAAGGTAAATTCCCCTTGCAAGGTGCTCTAGCTAAAAAAACTGCTTCCTCATCAACCAAAATTGAGTATGACGTTGTAGAACAGTTTGGGAAAACACCCGTGCTTATCTCCATCCTAGAGCTTTTATGCATATCCCCTACACATAAAGCCATTCTTGAGAAAAATTTGAGACAAACTACTATCCCCACTGATCTGAACATGGACCAGTTTCAAGCCATGGTGGGATACCTTTCTGTTCCACACTCCCTTACATTTACAGAAGCTAACAATGCCTCCGTGAGCCAACCACATAATGCACCTTTACACATTGAGGCCTTCCTACACAAACATCAAATAAAGTGAGTCTTGATAGATGGAGGAGCAGGTCTAAACATTTGTACATTGAGCACTATTAAACAATTGGGATATTCTGATAAAGCTGTGAATTCTACAAATAAAATTACCATCAAAGCATATGATGATGAAGAGCGCTCATCCAAGGGCACAGTCACCTTACCTCTCAGAGTAGGGCCGGTTACTAAGGATGTGGTTTGTCAAGTCCTTGATCTAGATCTCACATACAACATATTGCTAGGACGTCCATGGATTCATGAGATGAGTGCAGTCCCATCTACATACTACCAATGCATTAAGTTTCCACACAATGGAGTTGAAATGACTGTCAAAGCTGACCCAAATCCATTCATATATTACAATTATTTGTGACCTAGATTAGAAATAACAATTCCAGTTAATAGAGAAGCAACTCCATCCTCGACATATGTGGATCCAGAATCCTTGAAACCTTTGACATCAAAACAAACAAAGCTGAGAGAAAAGTTCAAGTTTAAAGACATGGGATGTGGTGAGTATATCTTTCATGTTCATCAACTCCCACTATCTCCTAACACATTTTGTCGACAGAAACAATCTAGAAACAATTTGCAATATCAAAGAATTGGGTGTGAACCACCTAGTGTTGTGGTTACTAAGTCTGAATGCAAATATCCTCTAGTGGTGCAAGAACCTCTTGATATCAATAGTCCTAAGAGTGGTTCTAGTGAAGAATCTATTGAGCGTATCACCCATCCTCTTGAGAACTCACATAGCTTTACCATATCATCCACTCATTCCATTTCCATTCCTCTCCTACACTTGGATCAACAAGAATTACAAAAGCCCTTACTAATTGGGGATCAAAAATCAAGTTATGAAAAGAAAAATCTAAAAGTCAAAAATAAAGAGAAGTCGTTCAGTCCAAATAAAAATAAAAATCTATTGGACTCTAAAAAAATCAAGGTCAAAGATAAAATTCCTATGAAGCAAAAAGAGAAAGAGTTGATCTCCCCTAATATCAAAATAACTGGGGGCAAAAGTTCTAAAATTTCAAGTAAAAAAAATACTTGTTGATCCTAAGTCTCCATCATATCATGATACTTTCACTTCTTTTCACAATCATTAGCCTTCATCACTCATCCACTTATTTTGCACATCCTTTTCCTTCTGGCAATACATCATGGACCTTTAACAGATCTTCCTATTGGGACTTTGTTATTAGGGATGCCCAAACTTCTTCAGGTGACACGCATATGGGCCTGTGTAGTCCACATGCTATTAATTCTATCTCAGTTCCTTTATCAACGAAGACAGTCACTCGAGCTACACATCATCCAGTCAAGGAATGACACAACTACAATCATAAGGTCAAGCCTCACACATTTGAGGTAGGTGACTTAGTTCTCAAGGAGAATCCTACAAATCAGCAAGACAGAGAGAAGGGAAAGTTCAAACCAAATTGGATTGGTCCTTATATCATTACAATAGTCTATGGGTCCGGTGCATATCAGCTCTCAATCATAGAGGGTGAAGCTTTGGAAGATCCTATCAATAGCATGCACCTTTGCATATTTTACATATAGCTCCTTAGAGTATCCTAATTCAAAAATACAAAAAAAAATTCAAAAATTCAAAAATACAAAAAGAATTAAAAAATAGAAAAAAAAATTTTGTCCAATGGTGAAAACCACTTCGATGGCGCCCTGGGCAAGTGCCATGGTGAAAAATAGGTCACCGACGCCATGTGTAGGGACATTGCTCCTCCCTCCTTCAGGATTCCATTTTCATCCTTCACTTTGCACACACTCACAACCTATCAATTCATAATAAACTTAACCATTCCCATCATGACTTGTTATTGATCTACCCAAGATTGGTTCGCCATTCATAGTAAACCTTCCTTTACACCCATTTTAGCCCATAATAAATTAGATCCTATCTATGGCTAAGGCAAAATTCTATGTCTAGTGATGGGTGTGGAACTGAGAGCATCGCCTATTCTGAGGAGTATAGTTTCTTCCAGTTTTCTTCAGTCTATCCATGCAGAATCCACAATAAAAGCAACATTTTCATCGCCAATCCGCAATAAAGTTTCATCTTCTCCGCAATAAAGTATCAGTTGCATGGATTCAGTCAGTTTTAGATGAGACACAACAACAACAATGGGCTTCAACAAATCAAATCTTTCAACGGACTCAAACAACATATGGTTTAGTACTATCTATCCTTTTTGTGAAATTAAACATTGTGACCAAAATCAAATAAGACTTATACAAGTGACAAGAGACACTAAAATTTGAGGACTACAGTGGATGTTGGTGTGGAGTCTTGGTTTTCTTTTGATTTTATCTTTCTGGTGACATGTCTTTTAGCTTTTCCAAGATGTCTCTAACTAGAGATTCTATCTCAAGGATGTCTTTGACTAGAAAGGCGAGGATGGGGTATCATCACCTATCTTTCTTTGCTATATGTGGATTGTCTCTTAGTAATGCTATGACTTGTCCAAGGATATGAGGACACTGAAAGTCTAGTGTGAACTGGGGCATTCCTTGTGTGATACTGTCTTATCTCCATGTAAATGGCTACAATGACTGTTTGGGTAGAACATATGCCTAGATGGTCATAACCTATTTTTGCCATAATAAAGCTCAATGATGATAACACACAACAAGCTCTTTCACTTTCATATCTTCTATCTTCCATCCCCCTTTCTTGATTGAATTCCATCATCCTTCCTGAGTCCGTGTAGCCTGCTATCACATGACTGAGTATAATGACACACCAAAAACATTTGAATCTCATGTAGTTTGCACCTGCATTACCACATATTAAGCATTCCATACATACATATAGATATCACAATTGCATCACATCCTGCACACAACACATATTAGCACATTTTACATTCACATCATATAAATAATCATTTGCATCGTCATATCCATCTGCATTTCATACATTCACATTTGCATTTGCATGACATATTAAAAACATAAAAGATCAAAAATATTGCATTTCCTCATGTACATATTTGCATCCATATCATAATCATCATCATAAAACATATCATAATCATCACATAGAAACATACATCACATAGGTACACATGCATATAGCTACCGTAAGGATGAATCTCATATATATATAATCATAAGTGTCATGATACAATGATGTCAAAATCATATGGCTACAATCACCCAAAGGTGTCATCATACAAAATGGTACAAAACTGATACATAGGGAGCCCTCTAAGGCTATGATAAACTCCCTCCCTCGGAGCCGCCTGGCCTCGACGGAGTCTGAGCCTTGGAAGGACCCGCCCCAGGATCATCTCTCATGCCCCCTCTATCTAGTGGTGGTGGAGGACCCATAACCCCACCACTGGATGCTTGTCTCCTATCCCTCCCTCCAGTGGTCATTGTTGTCTACGATGATCTATGCAAGCTCCTGGCCCACTGCTTTGGTGGCACAGCCCCATAATATAGGTCTCTCCTGTAGCCTATCTCTTGCTCGGCTCGCAGAACATAAGCATAAATAGCTCCTGTGTCCTCTACTGCCTACCTCCTTGCCCTCAGTGCCATCTCAGCCTTTGTATAATGCTGGATAGCCTGATCCCTCTCCCGCTCAGTATCCCGCAGCTGTCTCCTTAGTCTAGCTATCTCCCGCTCGAGATCCTGGATCTCATCTACCTGTCCCTGGTAGATCTCCCTCAACTCCAGTAACCTATCCTTCTCCTCCTCCTCTCCCCCTTGTACTTGTGGTTGTACTTGTTGCTGCCCCTATACCTATGGCTACTCATGTGGCTGCCCCTACCCTTGTCCTTGCCCTGTCCTTGTACCTGCTTGGGGCCCTGTACTACTGGCACTTGTAATGGTAAACCACCTCGGCCTCTCACCACCCGCGCCTGTCTCTCCTCTCCACCCTCTCTCCATGGAGCCAATCTCCTCTCCCCTCTCACACCCCCCCTCCTCTGCCAACCTCTACCCCCACCATCTCCATCATCATCCTCATCCCCCCTGCCATCTCCATCTATCTGCTCACCTGGATCTGTCAGTCGAGGAAATGGATGCTCAACCCAATATGCAGTATACTCTGCATCCATCCCTTCATCCTCTATCTCTGGCCACATATCCCAAGGCAAGGGAGTCATCTCCACCAGTTGCATCATTGCCTGATCATATGACAATAATGGCCCGAAGTGTGCCTGATCTCTCACTGTCCGAGCATACATCACAGAACCCCATGGCATCCGCTGAATCCTGCCAAACTACTTGCATACCCTATCAACCAGCAACCTCTCTAGTACATAGGGCGTCTGCCCAATTAGATACCTACTCCTGAAGGTGTAGGGTAGCTCCACTGCATCATCCTCCCACTCCTCACACTCTCGGTACGACCTCCATACCACAGTGTCAATCTCATCAATGACCCTACGCCAGTGCTCTAGTCTCCCAATCTGCGACTGCAATGTAATCATATCATATAGATGCACAAAACTGTGTTCGTGGCCTCTGCCTCTAAATTGTATCAGTTGGGTCACCGGTAGATGCTCATACACCCATACCTGTAATAATGTCACTCTGCAGCCCAATCCTACGGATCCATGGTATACAAACTGATGGAGCTCATAGTACAAATGTGCCAGCACGCACAGTCCCCATGCATATTTAGTATGCTGTGTCACCAATATCTCTAATGTAATCCCCTAGCCCATAGCCAACCCTTGTGTTTCTCTATTCGGACACAGGAACCCACTGATCTCTCCTCCTAGCACCACTAGTAGCGCTAATCCTTTCGCTATCATGGTATCCCAGGCAACATGTCCTGCCCTCATCTCTAGTCCTGGATCCTGAAACACTCATCTCAGTGCATCCCTATCTCCGTCTCGATCATAGGGTATCAACTCCCCATCGTTTGGTACCCATAGTATCCTGTACGCATCCTCCAAGGTGACTATCATCTCACCCATCGACAAATGGAATATGCATGTCTCAGAGTGCCATCTCTCAACAAGTGCAGTCAGCAATCCCCTGTTCACCCGAAACTCAGGCACATACAGAATAAATCATAAACCCATAGCCTCAATAGAGGCTCTATCCTCAAATGTCAGCTCTGGTCATAACCTCTGAGTCGATGGGAATCTCTCTCGGGAATCTAGCATAGGCAGGTACTCTTGCGGTCAAACAAATCAACTGTGTCAGTCATTGTGGCATTCTCTGTTCATCACAAAATGCTACTCTTTATCCTAGTGCTTATATTTATCATATGGCGCTCTATCCTAGTGACACTCACTGTTCATCACAAAGTGTTGCTTTTTATCCGAGTGGTACTCATTGTTCATCACAAAGTACTATGTGTTTTTGCACTCACTGTTCATCACAAAGTGCTGCTCATATTTTGTAGTCACTGTTCATCACAAAGTGCTGCTCATATTTTGCACTCCCTGTTCATGACAAAGTGCTGCTCATATTTTGCACTCACTGTTCATCACAAAGTGCTGCTCATATTTTGTACTTCCTGTTCATCACAAAGTGCTACTCATATTAGTACTCCCTGTTCATCCCAAAGTACTATGTCTTGGTACTCACTATTCATCACAAAGTGCCTCAATTTATTCTAGTCTTCCCTGGAGGACCTTCTTGAGTGTATCTTCTTAGAAGCTTATCTAATTGACAATGTATGTTCATCACAGAACTGCCAATTTAACTTAGAAGACATAAACATGCCTTCATGACATAAACACACTTACATATTGTACAAACGTGCCTGCTCTGCACAGACGCACCTGAAATACACAGATGTGCCTCTGCTTTCCGTAGATGCACCTACTCTACATAGACATGCCCACATAGCACAAATGTGCTTGCACAACACAGACACACTCGTATTTGACACAGACGCCTTTCCCTGCATAGATGCTCCTGGCACAAACATAGACATGCCTAGCAAACCTAGACGCGCCTGGCACCAACACAAATGTGCCTTGACATTTTTTGACCTTTTTTGACATATTCTAAAATGCAAAAAATGCACTACCTAACATCCATTAATGACAATATTTATTGTGACAAAGTACAAAGGAGGTTTTGAGGTACTTACCAGCTCTGCTACCTCTGCTGGCCTTTGAAATCAACAAACGCGATCGAATCTGTGAACCAATACCATCGCTGCTAACTACTACTGCTCTATTCTTTCTTTGCACTCTGATCTCTTGGATGTGTGGATGATAATGAGGATATATTCCCCTCGTGGTCTATCTTATAGATTGCCCTAGCCCTAGCCCTAGCCCTTGTCTCCCGAGTTAGTCTTCTTTATCCCATGACTCTGTCACTCTATCCTATCCTGTCAGTCTATTCTAGCCTTTCTTTCTTATTGAGAGATTGTCTACGATCTTTCCAGATATTTTCATCCAATCTCTCGAGGGGGCATATCATTCCCATCTTGGGACAACTTTGTATCAGTTCATATTATCTTCTTTGAAACAACGCGACAAGTTGCATTGTCTCAAAGAGGGGAAAAATGTAGACACCTAAAATTGTCATGCCTAATTAAATAAATATTTTATTTATTTAATTACTTTAGGCCAATTCTTCTATTAATTAAATAAATCTTTATTTATTTAATTAATTCATTTATCCTCTTCTACCCTTATTTCTCATTTAAATAAATACATTTATTTATTTAAATTATCCTTTTCCTAAGTTAAATAAATATTTTATTTATTTAATTGATCCCACTTCTTCTATTAATTAAATGAATCTTTATTTATTTAATTAATTCATTAGCCTTTCTACTCATGACACATGTCATTCATATCTTAATTCCTACCTACCCTCTCATTATTTTATTATTTCCTACCTACCCTCTAATCATAGCCGACCATTTATCTTTTACACCTCTCAATCTTATCCCTAAATTTCATATAGTGTCTTCTATATAAGGAGATGCGTCCTTCATTATCAACCCTAACTACCTGATCAATTGACTACACTACGCCTTTGAACTTTCATATGCAATCCTACTTGGAACCACATTTTCGTTCTTTGTTGAGCTCTTGTGCACATATATAATCTGAGAGCAAATATATCAAGCAAGGTCAATGGAGATAGGAAGAATGGAGATCCAAAACCCTATTGGACATGTGATGGTATAATATTTGTGATTTCATTTGATTTGCATTGTCTTAGGTAATCTCATATGTTATGGTGGATCTTTGTTGTTACTAGTCTAGGGTTTTGTGGTTGAATCTATTTAGTCTTTCAATATTGTTGTTTATCCATTTTCACCGTATACAAATATATATTATTATCTACATGCAAATAATATTGTAATCATATGTAGAGGTTTTGGTCGATTATAGGTGATCAAATTGGGTTTGTGTAAGAGGTTATTAGACCTCTGGTACTGAGCTTAACCAGAACTGTACTCAGGCATAGGAGATGGTACACTTGTAGTTCAATCTTCATTCTGGATTGTAGTCCAATGTTTTCTGTAGTCAGTGAGTTTCATTTTGTGATGAGAAGTGTGCTCTAGGTAGTGTGCCTTCCTACATATGTAGGCCCCTTATTGTAATATTTATTCATTTGATCAGTGGATAGATATTGTGGGTATCCAATCCCACCATGGTTTTTCCTCTTTGAGGTTTTCCATGTATAAATTTGTGGTTGCATTGTTACTTACTTTTATCTTCTTTTATGTTTGTCGGTTGCCAAGTTGTTGTGTTAATAAGTTTAAAATTCATCATTCTGATAGAATATTGATTCACCCCCCCTCTCAATGTTCTTGGATCCCAACAATTGGTATTGGAACCTAGGCCCTCAGAGTAAGTCTAACAGCTTGAGGAAGATTGTGTATCTGGAATCTATGGAGATAAGTTTGAGGAAGGATTTTCAAGTAGCTCTTGAAGACTATGATGTTGAAAGGTTGAGGAACATGAAGCTACGAGATGAGTTGAGATCTGTAAAGGAATTCAATTTTACTCTGCATGAGAGGTTGTCATATGCACAAGCTAAAAGGAAGGAACTTTGTGATTAATTACAAAATCAGGATGATGGAGAGAAGTATGCCCTTAAGGAACTATGTCAGATTTTGAATGAAGAGATTGAAGATCGGAAGAAGAATGAAGAAAATCTTGCTACATCTTTGAAAGATAGATCTAAGGATTTCATTAGGTTGGTGCATGAGAATGATGTGTTGAGAACCGACTTAGTACAATCATAGAACAATGAGCAAGAGTTGGAAAGAATGGTAATAATCCTAAGAGGAGATCTAGATGCTGCAAATGGATACAAAGATAAGTTCAAGGCTAGTTCTGTTAAGCTTCCTAAATTATTGAAGGATCAAAAAGACATTGGAGACACTAGAGGTCTTGGATTTGAGCATGGGGAAAGCTCCAATACTACAAATCAGGATGACACATCCAGTCAAAAGGTCAACCGGAATAAAAAATCCTTGGTAAGACAACCCAATGCACATAAATTTAACGGTATAGATACTTTGTTTGCAATAAATTTGGTCATAGAGAAAGTCAATATAGAAATAGAGCAAATCAGAATAATAATTTTGTTCTTGGTCAGTGTTCAAATTGGAAAGAGTATGGTCATAGGACATTAAATTATAGAATGAATGTGAGATGTCATGCAAGTGGAAATTTTGGAAATATGGCTAATCAATGTAGGTCGAGGAATAGTCAAGGATACATCAAGGCAATTTAGAAGAACAATGTTACTTTCCATGCATGCAACAAAATAAGACATATTGCTAAGTACTGCAGAAGCAAGAATCCACCGATAGGAAATGATGAGAAAGGAAAGAAAAAGGTTGATGAAATCCAACAAGCTCGTGCTAAACAATGGGTTAGGAAGTCTGAAGATCAATTGATAGATGTGAATTCCCCAGTTACTCAACCGGTAGAGCAGAATATCCTACACCGACAAGAAACTCATCTGGTAACTAAGGCATTAGCCTTAGGGGGAGGCAAATTAATATCAAATCTTTCATTACTCCTGGTAAGTGGTCTGAAAGCGTGTCTCATATTTTGTAGTTAGTTTGAAGGTTAATCGACAAAGATTTATTGGATCTTGGATCTTGTTTGGTTATCAGTAAGTCACTTTATAAGTTATGGTTTGGTCATATACCTATAGTTAAGTATTTCAGAATCTTTGGTAGTAAATGCTATATTAAAAGGGATGATTCCATTGGAAAGTTTGATCCTAGATGTGATGAAGGGATATTTCTTGGTTATTCTAATAAAAGCAAAGCATATAGATGTTATAACAAAAGATTGTAGAGAATTGTGGAGAGTGCTAATGTCAAGGTGGATGAGTTGTACAAAGGTCAAATCAAAACTTATGAGAGGGAATTGGAAGTGTAGATGATCATAACTGAACCAGTAGCACCTATACTAGAACAAAATATTGAACGAATTACTATGGCAGTATCAGAAAATTCAATAGTAACAAAAGATCAGAGCAGGGACATAGAAGTCGAAAGAATCCTAGGTATGTAAGGTTAAATCATTTAGATGATCAAATAATTGGACAAAAAGAACGTTGGTAGCTGATGAGGTATTTTTAATTTCTCAAGTTGAACTGACATTAGTTCTTGAAGCTTGTAAAGATAAATGTTGGATGAGAGCTATGGAAGATGAATTAGATCAGATTGAAAATAACAACACATGAACTTTAGTTCCCTGACCTAAACATATGAATATTAATGGAACTAAATGGGTTTCTAGGAATAAATTGAATGATGCTGGACAAGTTGTGATGAATAAGGCTAGATTGGTATGTAAAGGATATTCTTAAAAGAGATGAATTGATTATGTTGGATCCTTTCTCTAGTAGCTAGGATTTTCAGATATTTTTAAGGTTTTTCAGGTATGGTTTATGATTTATAATGGCTTTTCTCTATGAGCATGTTTAGACGCAGTCTGGGCTAGAGATGTTGGTAACCAGAAGAGAACATCCAGTGGTGCTTTCTTTCTTGGAAAGAAACTTGTTTCATGGATCAACAAGAAACACTCATGTACTTCTTTATCTACTTCTGAGGTTGAGTATGTTGCTACTACTAGTAACTATTCACAAGTTTTATGGATGAAGAAAATGTTGAAGGATATGTTAGCACATATTTTTACAAAATACTTTGTGCTATAATAGATGCCTTTTTTCTTATCATTCGAGTATTTACTACGGGTGTTTCATATGCAGGAGCATATTGAAGAAAATGGAGTTGTCCAAAGATTAATTGGCATCGCCAAGACTCCCAAACCTGTGCATATAGAATGGTAGAAAAGGCTTTGGAAACTTTCAAGTGTGTTGCGCTAGCAGAGGGAAAGCCTTTATCCCACATTGTTTGTGGGATAAGCTCGTTCAACGTTTAAGTCCAAAGTGGCTCGTATGATAATTGTCAAAAGACAAAAGGCTTTTGGCGTGAAGAAGGCTGAAGCCAGTGGACCCCACGCATGCACATATCTTGAGGAAACCAAAAATTTACAATAGACTGGTGAGGATGGAGGCTCAAGATTAAGAAAGTTTGATTAATTAGACAATGATCACAGAGGATCTGACAACTGTCACTTTGTTGGAAGATAGAGATGCACGTTGGTTTAAACCCGTGACTTGGTGACTAAACACATGCGAAAAAAGGGGAGGTTAACAAGCACACAAGTTTGAAGTGGATCAACATTCACCACTATACCACACGATGAAGTTGCATGACCTATATCCCCCATGACATGGCAACTGCCAAGGTGGCAGATGAGGTGCCCCTCTTGGTAGATCTACAAGCGAGTCAACATGTGCCACATGGTTGAGCACAAAAGAAGAACCCAGGTCCAGTGGCAGATGAAATGGCAAGACAGATTGGGTCTAGTGGCAGTCAAGGTGGATTTGCAGGCGAACCAAAAAATGACACGCAACATAGAAAAACAAAGAAAAGAGAGAACCGCTTAGGTAGATTTAAAGGCCAAGAAGATAAGGATGATCAGACGATCGGATGAATAGATCCAATGGTGGTCGCTATACCTCGATCAGAAGGTGCTCAATCTGTATTCATCATGACTTGGCGACTAACCGCTAGCATCAGGCACTAGACTTAGATGGTTAAGGCAAATGGTTGAAGTGAAATAGTCTGGCAGTACAGAGCTTATCGAACAAACTTAGGCTACAATGGATCTCAAAATAGACTTGCCGAAAGCAACAGTTTCATCGATGTGAGGTTCATCGAAGAAATCAGGCATGGTCCCATAAAAAACAAATGGTATTGATGAAACTGAAGAATTGAAAGGACCTGTGAATAGCTCGCCAATGAGGAAGTTTGGCCGAAAAGATAAAGGGTGATCCTCGAACAAACCAAAAGAAGATATGTAGCATGAATGGATGCGCAACAAAGGGGAAAGTTCCTGAAAATAATAAAAGGGAAGTATATTCTCTGCTTTACATTATTTAAATGTGCATTAAAGATAAAATTTATTTATATTTGAATGAATGCCTTGAATATACATCTTAGGGTAGAGTATTATTTTTTATATAAATGGATGTTATATTCCTAGAATTATTTTCTTAAAATATAAATACTTTGGTTTTACTGCACTATTTTAAACTAGTATTTATACAAAGATAATTGACTTTTCAAAATCTAAGGTGGAGTATACCTAATTTTCAAAATTAAGGAATTTGATTGGCTTATCTTATGTGCAGGAAATAATGAGAGGATGATGAATATTTGGCAAAGAATTTTATCGGGACGGAGAATAAAAGACACATTATTAAAGCATCATTTAGTTCTTTTAAAGGTTCTCATTTGTAATTTTTATTAAACAAAAGGGTGTGTCATTTAGAGGGAAACTGTCTATGTATGAAAGGGTGTGTCCTTTCAAATATGCCTTTTGATTCAGATACTTATAGGGACTCATTTTTTATGTAAAATGGGGACTCGCAAGAATGACATAATTTTGTAGGGATTGAATATGATTTTGTATCAGAGAAGTCTGTAGGAAGAAGAAGTATTAGTTTGTTCAAACAATCTATAATGAAGTATTTACAAGTGCAGCTTATGTATGCAATTATTTCTTGAGGATTAATATACAAGGTTCACTCTCTCTTTTTCCTAATATTGTGTACACTTTTGTGTTGATGAGTTATCTTCGTCCTCTTGATAAATTTGTTTATAGACTTGCTATGATGTGAATCACATGTCATTGCATTAAGTGAAAGATTCAGTTCTTATTGTTTGTGTAATGCATATTGAACCTTCATAGTTGATGAGAAATCATCTCTTGAGTTGATAAGATATTTTATTGACAAAGTGTCATATATATTCCCAGATAGAGTCATTGGTCTGTTATTGATCTTTTAAGGTTTTGATTTGTATGCATTCAAGATCCCTGATAGAGAAAATTTCTTCCCAAATCCTATATGGACTGATCTATGCAGATTTTATTTAAGTCTTGAAAGCATTCTCATTTTCAATATACATTCATAATCATTTCTTTTCAAAGCATTCAGTTAAAGCACATAATAAAGCATAGTTGCAAAACAATAATTTGCCAGTTGTGTAAACTTGCTAAAAGGTTTAAATCCACTATAAATAACCTCTTTTGTTCTTGAGAGGAAGAGGAACACCCACTAGGTTCAATGGAGCCAAAAGTACAGAGGGATCTAGTCCTTGACTGTCCCTGTTCATTGGCCAAGGGTGATTGGACTACTTGAGGATTTGGCAAGTCTTTTGGTTTGCCAATCTGTAGTGTTGGGAACCAACAAATTGGCAACTCTGCTGGGGAGTTGTTTGTAAAACATGAATTCTAGAATCTCATTTAAGGTGCTCTGCTGGAAGGAAGAACCCAGGAGGTTAATAAGTAAATTTTCCTCCATAGAAGATGGCGAGTCTAAGTAATAAGAAGTTTTATTTCAATTGGTGACTCTACAAGGGGAAGAGACCCAGAGGGAGATGAAAAAATTCCTTTTTGAAAATGTTTCAAAGAAATCCTTTTATTCCAGATGACATCAAGCCATTTGATCTCAATAACTTTCAATGTATTCCAAACAAGTTATTCCCTAAACTTTCACAGATTCTACCAAAATTCCATGGGGAATATGATGAATCAACAATTGATCATTTGGATGTATTTGATACATTCATAAAGGATTATGAGATCTATGCAAAAGATTATGTTATGAAACTATTCATTAGGACATTGAAGGATAATGCAAGAGAAACTTATGGATCACTCCCTACACAAAGAATCTCATCATGGAGGGAGTTGGAGCAATGGTTCCTTGATGTATTTCATGATGCAGGTGAAGAAGGAAGCATGTGTTATGAGCTAAAGGAAGATCAAAAATACACTATGGAAGCAGAATCCTCTGTGTCTCCCTTAGAGGAATTTTTAATTATAAAAAGACAAGAAGATGAATCTGTAGTAAATTTCTTCATGAGGATGTTCAATATTTATCAGGAGATACCCTCAAATGTTAAACCTCCATTTTATGAATTATTAAATAAAATACATAAGATAGGTTATGACTCTCATTTGTATAATTTTCTCAGGTATCTACTTTATGAAATGGCTGGAGAAGATAATGAATGCAGGATAAAACTTATAGAGGACCCTGATGAAGAGGGAAGTTTGGATCAGATTGAAGAAGATTCCATTATTGATGGGACTTGTATGGAAATAGACAATTTGCAAAATGATAAATCTCTCACTGTGGAAGAAGATGACGTTTGTTATGAGTGGGATGAAAATCATATTTACACTAGGGAAGAAGAGTCTTGCATTTCCCTTTTGGATGCATTTCTAAATCTAGAAAGGTATGAGGATGAATCTGCAACACAATTGTTCTTGAGGATGCTCGGCATATACATAAAAATACCTATGGATGTTAGACCTTCATTATCAAGAAAAATGCATGAGTTGGGGATATATCATGATCCTTAGGTAAGGCTTCTACTTGAGATTTTATATTAAAACATGTTAGAGGAATAATCTAATGATAAAGAAGAAATTATGGATTTAAGTAGGGAAGAATCCATATGTGTAGGTACAGACATAAATAATAAAGAAGAAACATTCCTTGGTCCAAATTTTTTTTTGTATTTGTTAGATAAAGAATATGAAAGATATGTTCAGAAGAATGATCCAAACTTATAGAATAAATAGACTAATGGATTAGGGAAAATTTAGAGTCTATTTGATGAAGAAAATGATGATTCCCAAGAAAATAATACAACAGGGGAATACATACACAGTGAGTAGTGTAATAGGAAATGTGTCCTTGAAAATCCTTTTGAAATTTTTTTAAATCCTTAGTATCATGAAACTCCATATGAATTTGAGGAAATATCTTTTTGTGAATCAATTTTTAGTTCCTCCTATGAAATCATTGATTATCCAAGAAGTGAAGACAAAATGGATTTGCATTCACTATACAGACATAAAGAAACTTCAGCAAATAGTATTTATAAAGGCATTATTCTTGAAGACAAAACATGTGATGGACTCCAAGAGGATAAAACATTTGAAGAGGATGTAATAATAACTGATTTCCCAAATGTTTTTACTGTGTTCGATAATAATCTTCATGAAAAATTTTATGTACAAGAAGGCACTTCAGAAAATGATGACTCTCAAGAAAATTCTCATGAAGGTATACCAAATTTTTTTGTGTTTTCGGGTCCATTGTTTGAAAAGGATATGGGATAAGATATATCCCAAAGTAGTGTTTCAAAGACTATGAGAGAAAAGGAAATAATATATGAGAAGGAAGATGTGATACCTTAGAACAACATTGTTAAGAAAGATATGTACCCAAAGTCTCTTTGTGAGAAGGGTAAAATAATTCCAAAGCAGGGAAATAGAAAATATGTTTGAAGGTGATATTTGTTCAAGTTATCATTTTGATCAAACAGTATGTCATAAAGATTCCTATGTGTGCCCTAATTTACAAATTAAGAAAAATGAAATATCTTTTCAAAGTAAGGAGGTGGTAAAAATGAACAATATGGGACATGATCTCAAAGGGATAAATTGTTTGAATTATTGCAACAGGGGTTGTGTTAAGTCCAATGTGGATATTGCATTGGGAGGCCTAGATATTTTTTAAGAAAGAACAAGTAGACTAAATTTTATTTTCCCTCCAAAGAATGTTACATACTTAGAAAATGTGTTATAGAATGAAAGGAGTATTAAGATTTCTGACATTTGAGAGTTTTTATGAAAGTTATTGGGAATATTTTTTCGAGGAAATGAGACATGGTGAAATAGTAGGGTTTTCAAGTGAACATTGGGTAAATGTTTTTAGGATTACATATCCAGAAACCAAATGTTATAAAGGATATGAGTATAGTGATTTAATGATGATGATGCCATGTGACTATGAAAAATGTAGCAAAGTGGAAAAAATGAGTTCACCAATTCATATGGTTAGTAAAGAGGATGATCAGGTTTTTGACAGAGGAAAGAAATGATTTTCCTTTTCAGGGGCTTGGGGCCACCAAATTAAACTCAGACAGGAATCTATAGAAAGGAGGAGAAAATGCATAATTATTGAAGAATACTAATGGTGAAATGCAGGAATTTCTAGTCCATGCTCAATACCTTAAGCATTTCTTCTCTTGATGATCAACAAGTATTTCTTATATTATAGTAATATAGTTTTTTCTCTTGTTTTCTGTTATATGTTTTCAATTTTCATTTTGGTCTACTTTCCACAGATATACAGGATCTTGCTATGTCCTTAAATGTAATATACATCCCCAGAAAGAGCCACTTTTAGCACATATTTTTACAAAATACTTTGTGCTATAATAGATGCCCTTTTTCTTATCATTCGAGTATTTACTGCAGGTGTTTTATATGCAGGAGCATACTGAATAAAATGGAGTTGTCCAAAGATTAACTAGCATTGCCAAGACTCTCAAACCTATGCATATAGAATGGTGGAAAAGGCTTTGGAAACTTTCAAGTGTGTTGTGCTAGCATAGGGAAAGCCTTTATCTCACATTGTTTGTGGGATAAGCTCGTTTAACATTTAAATCCAAAGTGGCCCATATAATAACTCTCAAAATACAAATGGCTTGTAGTGTGAAGAAGGCTAAAGCTAGTGGATCCCACGCATGCATGTATCTCAAGGAAACCAAAATTTTACAATAGACTGGAGAGGATGAAGGCTAAAGGTCAAGCAAGTTTGATTGATTGGAAGATGATCACAGAGGATCTAACAGTTGTTGCTATGTCGCAAGATAGAGATGTATGCTGGTTTAAACCCGCAACTTGGCAACTAAGCACGTGTAGAAAAAGGGGAGGTTAACGAGCATGCAAGTTTGAAGCAGATCAATGGTCATCACCATACTGCAAGATGAGGTGACACGACCTATATTCCATGTGACATTGTGACTGCCAATGTGGCAGATGAGGTATCGTCTCGATAGATCTGCAAGCAAGTCAAGATGTACCACGTGGTGGAGTGCTGAAGAAGAATCGAGGTCCAGTGGTAGATGAAATGGCAAGATAGATCGTGTCCAGTGGCAATCAAGGTAGATCTGTAGGCAAACCAAAAAGTGACACGCGACACTGATAGACAAAGAAAAGAGAGAGCCACTCAAGCAGGGTTAAAGGTTGAGCAGATAAGGACGATCAAATGGTCGGATGAATTGATCTAATGGTGGTCACTATACTGCAATCGGAAGATGCACGATGTGTATTCATCGCAACTTGGTGACTAATCGCTAGCGGTAGGAAGTAGACTAAGGTGGTTAAGGAAAATGGTTGAAGTGAAACAGTCCAACAGTGCAAATCTTATCAAACAAACTTAGGTTGCGATGGATCTCAAAATAAACTAACTGAAAGCAACAGTTTCATCGACATGAGGTTCATTGAAGAAATCAGACGCGATCCCATCAAAAACAAAAGGTATTGATGAAACTGAAGAATCAATAGGACCTATGAATAGCTCGTCGATGAGGAATTTTTTCTGAAAAGGTAAAGGGTGATCCTCGAACAAACCAGAAGAAGATACATGGCATGAACGGATGCACAGTGAAGGGGAAAATTCCTGAAAATAATAAAAGGGAAGTATATTCTTTGCATTACATTATTTAAAAGTGAATTAAAGATAAAATTTATTTATATTTGAATGAATGCCTTGAATATACATCTTAGGGCAAAGTATTATTTTTTATATAAATAGATGTTATATTCATAGAATTATTTTCTTAAAATATAAATACTTTGATTTTACTGGACTATTGTAAACCAGTATTTATACAAAGATAATTGAATTTTCAAAATCTAAGGTGGAGTATACCTAATTTTCAAAATTAAGGAATTTGATTGGATTATCTTGTGTGGAGGAAATAATGAGAGGATGATGAATATTTGGTGAATATTTTTATTGAGACAGAGAATAGAAGACACATTATTAAAGAATCATTTAGTATTTTTAAAGGTTCTCATTTGTAATTTTTTATTAAACCAAAGGGTGTGTCCTTTGGAGGGAAACTGTCTGTGTATGAAAGGGTGTGTCCTTTCATATATGCCTTTTGATTCAGATACTTATAGGGAGTTATTTTTTATGTAAAATAGGGAGCGAGAAGAATGACATAATGTTGTAGGGATTGAATATCATTTTGTATCAGAGAAGTCTGTAGGAAGAAGAAGTATCATTTTGTGCAAGCAATCTGCAATGAAGTATTTACAAGTGCAGCTTATGTATGCAAATATTTCCTGAAGATTAATATACAAGGTTCACTCTCTCTTTTTCCAAATATTGTGTTCACTTTTGTGTTGATGAGTTATCTTTGTCCTCTTGATAAATCTATTTATAGACTTGCTATGATGTGAATCACATTGCCATTGGATTAAGTTGAAGTTTGAGTTCTTATTGTTTGTGTAATGTATATTGAACCTTCATAGTTGATGAGAAATCATCACTTGACTTGATAAGATACTTTGTCCATAAATTGCCATATATATCCCAGGATAGAGGCACTAGTTTGTTATTGATCTTTTAAGGTTTTGATTTGTATGCATTCAAGGTCCTCGATAAAGAAAATTTCTTCCCAAATCCTATATGGACTAATCTATGCAGATTTTATTTAATTCCTGAAAGCAATCTCATTTTCAATATACATTCACAACCATTTCTTTTCAAAGCATGCAATTGAAGCACATAATAAAGCATAGTTGTAGAACAATAATTTTCCAGTTGTGTAAACTTGCTAAAAGGTTTAAATCCACTATAAATAACCTCTTTTGTTCTTGAGAGGAATAGGAACACCCACATAGGTTCATTGGAGCCTAAAGTGTAGAGCGATCTAGTCCTTGACTATCCATGTTCATTGGCCAAGGATGATTGGACTACTTGAGGATTTGGCAAGTCTTTTGGTTTTCCAATCTATGGTTTTGGGAACCAATAGGATATAAGGGTTGATTATAATGAACTGGTAGTTATTCACTGTGATAACTCTCCTATTATTGAAATATCAAAGAATTTGGTATTTCATTTTAAGATTAAGAACATTTCTATCGAGTATAATTTTTTGAAGGAGAAGGTGGAAGCAAATGAATTCAAACTGGTTTATGTGAACACTAAAGAATAGATTGCAGATATCTTCACTAAACCTTTTCCTAAGGAATCATTTGAGTACTTCAAAAATAGATTGGGGGTCTCTACTCCTTCAGTAGAGATTTGAGTGATGCTTATTGGCATCAGTCTGGTATGCATTTAACAATGCTATCATTGATTCCCGATTGATGTGTCGATACTAATACTCAGAGGGAGTAGTGAGTTGTGTGGTTAAGTGGTTTTATGATTTTACTTTGATGTTTCTATTATATTTATAGAATTGATGTCAAAGGGAGAGAGATATATGTGAAAAATAGAGCTTACCAAGGATATCATTCATAGGGGGAGTTTGGTTTTTGGTTCAGAACTTCATTATCATATCATTTTGGGGAGATTGTTGGATGTCTTCCTTTGGAGGAGACTTGTTTGGCATTTCCTGGCACTTGGATATTTTCCGCATCTAGTGTTGCCATCAATTCCAAAGGGGGAGATTGTTGGCAAATTGAAGGAATTGGTTATGTGTTGCATTGATGTTTGTCATTTATGTCAACACTAGCCATTTTGTTGTCTACTCGCTTATGGTAGAGTTGTTAGATTATGATGTTGATCAGGAGATATGTCTCCGGTTTGGTCTGGATTGTGGAAATTGCTTGGACTGGTTATTCATGTGTTTTTGATGCATATCACATTTAGTTGGTTCAGGATTTGGTGATCTGGATGCTGTCATTTGTTCTAGTAAGACTTTTTGTCACCGATAAGAGTTTTACTAGAAGTGCTTTGATGACGATCTTTTGATGAATCCAATAAGTGGTGTTGGTGTGGCTTCTATAAGGTTATCAGGATGCTGATGGTTATCATGTTCATGTTCCAATTGATCGTTGGTGTTGCATTTAGCATCAAAGCTATTATGTGTTATTCTATGTTATTCTTGTAGGTTATGGACTGGTTTATGTAATGTGTTGGTTGATGCTTTCAATGCATCACTGGTTGGATTTATTGTTTTGTTTATGTTGTTTCAGTTTTAGGCCAACTTGGTTTATCATTGGTTTGTGGGATTATGCAACGGATCTATTGTATTATCTTGTAGGTCCCAGGTTGGTATAAATATGATGTAAGATCTCTTTGTAGATCATATGTGATGAACATATATTATTATCTACATGCGAATAATGTTGTAATCATATGCAGAGGTTTTGGTCAATAATAGGTGATCAAATTGGGTTTGTGTAAGAGGTTTAAGACCTTCGGTAATGAGCTTAACCAAAATTGTACTTAGGCATAGGATATGCTACACTTGCAATTCATTCTTCATTCCAGATTTTATTCTGATGTTTTCTTTAGTCAGTAAGGCTCCTTTTGTGATGAGCAGTGTGCTCTAGGAAGTGTGCCTTTTAGCATGTCCATGCCCCTTATTGTAATATTTATTCATCTGATCGGTGGATAGATATTGTCGGTATCCAATCCCACCATTGTTTTTCCTCTTTGAGGTTTTCCACGTATAAACCTATGGTGTCATGGTGTTCATCTTATGGTTGCATTGTTACTTATTGTTATCTACTTTTATGTTTATCGGTTCCTGAGTTATTGTGTTAATAAAGTTAAAATTAAACATTCCAGTAGAACACTGATTCAGCCCCCTCTCTCAATGTTCTTGGATCCCAATAACTACTCCACCTCAAGACAAGGTATAAGGGAAAAGCAAGAAATCCTAAGAGCAAGACATAATTATGTGAGACTTTAATCTCTCCTAAAGAGGCCAATAAGAAGGAGAGACCCACATGTGCATATTGCAAGAAACAATGACATGATGATCATAAGTGTTATAGCAATAATGTTGATGAGCTTGCTCACCTTCATAAAAAGCACAATATGCCACTATCCTCATTAGTGTCTCCATATTCTTCTTCAACTTGACAATTGGATATTTCTCCATCTTCATCCACAAAGACAAGAACTACATATTTTTGGAAAGGTACCACACTCTTGGATTCCACCACTCTTGAGAATGGTAGATGGCTTCTTGATTTAGGTGCATCACATCATATGGTATCTTCTATGGACATGTTTTCTACTTTTGAGCTTTCCAAGTCACCTCACATTTTGATGGGTAACAATAAATACATCTTGAAGGTTTGTGGGAAATTTTCTATTGATATGGGCAAGAGATCATTTACTGATGTTCTTTTTGTACTCTCCTTGACAACTAATCTCCTTTTAGTTTATGAAATTACTTATGGTGCATGAGGTAAGATAGTAGAGTTCACTCCTGATTATGTATTCATCAAATGTGTTGAGGCTAGAGAGATCAATGTTACAGGTGTGGTTCATCATGCATCTAGATTGTATTATTTTTCTAATTTTTTCCCAATGATGTTGTTCCTTTGGATGATGTTCATACCCTTCCACGAAGGGTTAATAATGTTTGTGAAGATAAGTTTGGTTATTTGAACCTTTGTGTTCTTGAGACTTGTGTTGAGCTTCATCCTTTAGTTTTGGAGGTTGCTTCTATTTAGCAAGTTGATCATAGTGTTCCTGATCTCTCTATTTGGGATGAGTATTTGGTAGGTATTCCAATCTTGTTTTTGGAGTCTCATCTTATAGATTTGGGAGACATATTTGAGGGGATTTCTCTCCATTTTGATGATAGTTTGAGCATAATTGTTGATACATCTACATTATTTTTGGAGATAGATATTGATAGGTTTTCTCTTTTACTTGATTTGTCACATTCTTTGGTGATCTTGATCATGAGTATGTGCTTGCTTATTCATGCTTGGATATTCCTCCTCACATTTTACAAATTTCTATTTGGGAACCTTATTCCTCCATTTTTCAGTTGGACATGGCATGACTTCCTCATCATTTGATGGACTTGTTTCTTCCTAAGGGGAAATGTGTTACTTGTAAGAATTGGGTCATCTTTTGTTTCTAACAATACTTCATAAGCATTGGATCTTCTTCATTATGGGGGGGCTATGTAGTCTACTTTCCTTCTTCCTTTGGGAGGATCAATGCTTTTATATACATGATGTATGTAATCCTTGGGGGTGTGATTGAGTCCTCCATCCATGGATCTTGTTTCTTATCTCTATTTTGGAGAGGAATTTTGTCCCATGATGTTTTCTCCTATTCTCCATTTTCAGAAATCATTTGCATTATACATGGGTACCTAACGTGTTCTTATAGATAGGACCCATATTTCATCATCATATAATATTGCATCATATGCATAATAATTATTCTCCCTAAGTTGCACTCAAGGGGGGGAGGGAGGGACATGTTGGAGTAAATGAATATTTACTCACAAGCTTAAGTTTACTTAGGCTAATGATTAGGAGGTTAGGTAAACTTTATTAATGTTTTATTATTTACCTACATTAGTTTTTCTACTAATAGTTGGCAGGTAGTTGTGCCTACCCTTGCATCTCATTGGTGCTCGAATTATAGACTTTGCCTATATAAGAAGGCTTATCTATAGGTTTTATCATCAGGAAATGAGAATTTCTCTTGCATCTCTTTCTCCGTGGTTGGTTGTTACTTGGTAGATTCATGTTTGCGTCAACAAACTTGATGCAAGATTTGCACCAAATTTGTAAGGTAAACTTCCTATTTGTTTCCCTCTTTGTAAGAATGAGGAATATGATGAGTTTGAAAAGAGTAAAGTAGTTCCCAAGGCTCTGAAAAAATATTTTTTAACTGCCAATTTGAGATTTTTCAACCTGAAAAGCATTAATAGTAATCAAGGAATCTCCTTCAATAACCAAATATGAAATATTAAATTATTTAGCCAAGTTTAATCCCAATAGAAAAGCCTTAGCTTCTCCTACATTATTAAAACCATTAGAAAATTTGGAAGCTTTAGCCACAATAAACTTCCCCTCATGAGATTTAAGAACACACCTCTAGCTTCTAGGAATTGCTTTCGAAGATCCATCAAAATTAAGTTTTGTGAATCCCAAGGTAGGTGGTTTCCACTTTCCTAATTTTTTTGCCTATTTTTTCAGCCTCATTCCTTAAAAGGATTCCTTTTAACCTTATATTATCATGTTGGGTTTTGGCCCTGTCAAAAACCTAATAGCTTTGTTATAAATTTTTGGGATTCTAGAACTTATGGGTTTGATTTAATACTACTATTTTCATGGTTTGTTTGAATTAAGTTTCTTTAGGTGATAAGTTGAGAATATTTTATGCAAGGGACTAGAATTTGTTTTCTTTGAATTGTTCTATGAAGATACATCTCAAATTCTACTCTTTTTGCAAAACTGATATGATTTCAAAATTTTAGGTGTTAATGACATTGATATTTTCTATCAAAAATGTCATTGATTAATATTTATAATATTATAGCTAATGTTTCCATGATTTTATTGATTGATCTATGAGTTTTGAATTTGTATTTTTAGAATAATGTGAAAACAATAATATGTTTAATGATAATCATTTGTACTATTTGAATGCTGAATTAGTAAATATTTTTGTGTTAATTATGTGTTATTGTATCATGTGATGAACTTAAAAGTATTATGTTGGACTTTGGTCCGATCAAAAAGACAATAACTTATGGGTTTGATTTGATAGTGCTATTTTAATGGTTTGTGTGACTTAAGGTGCTTTAGGTGATAAGTTGAGAATTTTTGAGGCAAGGGGGTAGGGTTTGGTTTCTTTGAATTGATTCGTGAATATACAACTCAAATGCTACGTTAGGTAATATCAAATGTAGTGTGGAGAGATAGTGAAATAATCATACTACACTAAGGAATAACATGAGACACATGAGGAATTGTATTAATAAGTTGTATTTTAGAAGTTTTTCAATAAATTTTTCAAATCTAACATTAAGGGAGAGTTTTAAGTTAAATAAGAGGGTTGCAAAACATTCAAATATTACTTCATTAATCCACAATTTTCTATTTATTTTTGTTTACTTATATGTTTAAGCCTATGTTTTATGATTTAAAATTTTATTAGTTATCGCTAGCATTTTTTGTCAAAAAATGCCATTGATTATATATCTTTTATATTATAGTTAATGTATGCATGATTTTTAATACTCTTTTTCTATGGTAATTGTATTATATTATATAATGTGATAAATTTAATATTATTTTGTCAACTATTTAAAAAAAATAATAAATATATTATTAATTAAGAGATGATGTTATACATATGAGAGGCCAACACTTGTCTTTGTAGTATTGCATTTATTGTATTTACTATGTATGTTGATTAGTTGATAAATGAATTATGACATAAAGATAACTATGTTAATAAGATCCCATTTAATGCAGGAGTGCTTTGAAATGATGACCAATTTTGAGGCTATTAAAATCTCACATGTTTTGAGAGAGTGTAATAGGCCTGCTAACCACATGGCTAATCTAGGTAAGGTTAGAGATTATCAAAAGTGGTAGCAGGAAGGGGATTCCTTCGCATTCTAGTTGTGTGATTTGGCGAGGGTGGACACTGAAAATATTTCATTGCTCGAACATTAATGATGATATATTTAAATGTAGAGGGATTTTTATAAAAAGGAGCGAAGGTAATTTTTTTGGATTGTTCTTGTGGCTCTATTTTTTTGTGTCGACATGAAGTCTAGTTTTGGTGTCATCCAAAAAAATCATAGAAGTAGTATCATAATGGGCGGAGACAAAAACAACATGGAGCCATCCTCGTGTGATCTTTGGGAGAAGAATGAGGAAGTCTAGAGGGAAATTGTGGATTGGGGAATGGAGCCCTCTGTTCAGAAACTTCATGGACATAATCATCAACTCATAGACTTATTTGTTGAGATTTTTGGGCTCAGTATGAAGGGCAAAAAATTATTTAGGGAAAGGAAGAACTCAGAAGAATCCTTCTTTTTTTTCTACGATAAACAAAGTTAAATAAGTAGGGTTAAGAAGCACTTAGATCATGGCTAAAACCAGCTGGACCTTTAGATTGTTTGGGAGGACATTCTAAAATTTATTATGAGGTACATTACCCTCGATGGTCAGTTTGCTAGCATTTTATGTTACCATTTCACAATTTTGAACCATTTTAGGCATGACAAAATAATTTCCATTCCATTTTATCTATTATCTTCTCTGGAGTTATCTATTAGTAAGCATGCTAGGAATGAGGATAGCGCGATTCTTCATGAGGTTTTAATTCTCCTAGTCATGTAGTATGCAAAAGACCATGAGGTTAAACCATCCCCTAGTTTGAAAAGCCCTAAGTCTTTTGGTAGCTAGGAGGTGCATGATGTATTAGATATAGAGTTTGATGATGTAGAGGACGAGAAGGCTATGGATTGGATTCATATCCAGGTATCAAATAAATCTAATTTTAAACCTTTGTAGGATGAGTATTAGTGATATAGCATTAGTTGGTTTCCTTCTAGCCGACTTTGCAAATCAAAATGTGTGAATGGGCCATCAACCTTACGCATTTTGTATTTTGATTATTTATATTTAATCATACCTATACCTTAACCAATTTATAAATGTGTATGCTTAATCAAAAATTAATAAACAAAATAATATTATTGTTAAGTGGTATAGCCAATTGACCATTAGTATTAATAATTGTCTATGGCTTGCCAACTTGGAAGGGTACGATTCTCCATTGCAATCGCATCTCTCCAAGGAGAGATTCCTCCTATCAGGGGATACATATGCACACATTTTCCCTTGCATCTAAAAATATATAGGAAAAAATCACAACATATCGGGTGTGTGTGTGTGTGTGTGTGTATATATATATATATATATATATTGCAGATTAGATCGATCACATACATATATACTATAGATCGGATGAATCACACACACACATACATATACCGCAAACCGGATCAATCAAAAAAGATAGATATCAAATCTGAAATATAGATCGCACATAGATATCAACTGAACAATATATCACATTCTGACAGATCAAAAATATACACATAGACTAATCTGAAGCCAAAGTCTTTCAATAAGGAGATTGACGACTTATTCAAGAGTGCCAACTCAGAGAACACAAAGATTAACATACAATCTAACATCCATACATTGCATCGATCATATATCTATTATTGTGGGTTAATATCCTATAGAGGACATCAATATATACGTAGTTCAAGTTTATACAAAACAAATTGAAGACATCTACAAACAAATATTGTTCTTTAGATTTAATTAATATTATCCATTGATATCAAATTGTGATCAAAGAAAAACAAATAAAAACACCTGCCTATTGTAATCTGATCAAAACTTAACATTGTATCAGATTAGGTTTAAGGAAAGATCAGATCAGATTTATAGAAGCAAGATTATCTTCCACTAATGGCTTCAAGTTCGACTACTCCTATTGTAGTCACATAAATTTGTCCACTTAATTAAATGAATACTTAGTATTTATTTGATTATTTAACCATCAATTAATAATTAATTAAATTAATATTTAATTAATTCATCTTAACCCTCTTCTCCTATTAATTAAATAAATTATTCAATTTATTTGATTTAATTCACTTAACCAAATTCAGACCATTAATTAAATAAATAAATCATATTTATTTAATTAAATCCCACCTCTCACATTTAAATAAATTAATATTTATTTAAATCCCCCAAAATCCCACCTCTCACATTTAAATAAATAAATCATTTATTTAAATCACCTTTATCCTCCACCCACTTGCATTTTCCTACAAATGCAAATTGCACAATTATTTTAAATAAATAATTTATTTAAATCACCTTTATCCTCCACCCACTTGTATTTTCCTACAAAAGCAAGTTGCACAACTATTTTAAATAAATTATTTATTTAAAATCCTATTTATCCTCACCCACTTGAAACCTTTAATGGTTTCCCTTAAAGTAGTCAAACTTGATGGCTTTAAAGTCTTCAAACTTGATGGCTTCCTTCTATAGTCTTCTTAAGACTTTAATGGTTTTCCTTAAAGTCTTCAAGCCTTTAATGGTTTACCTCAAAGTCTTCAAGCATTTTAAATGCTTTATCTTCTTTTTCTCATTTAAATAAATTAATATTTATTTAAATATTTATCCAAATTCAACTTACACCATTTAATTGAAATAAATGATTTTATTTTAATTGAAAATACCAAAATTTCTCCCACTTGCATTTTCCTACAAAATCCACTTGTATGCCTAAACCTCTTCTAAATTCTTCTAAACCCTTCCTAATTAGCCTAATCCATCCCCTAAATATTGTCACATTCCTAAGCAAATTGGAGTCACTTCTCAAAGACTCCAAAGTCTTTGAAAAGCAATTAATGTTTTGTGTGTTCAACAAATTAACCCTCAAAGTCTTAGATAACCTTTGAAAGCTTTCAACCTTCAACCACTAAATGGCTCAAAGTCTTTGAAAACCATTGAAGGCTTTCAACCTTCAACCACTTAATCCCCAAAGTCTCCAATAACCATTAATGGTTAATTCAACCCTCCCACATGGTTAAAACATTTGTTTTGACTCAACCTCTACCCAACCCAAAGGTCTCATCAGACCATTAATGCTTTGACCATGATTATCTCTTAAACATTTGCACAAAGGTTTATCCTTGGATTAACTCTTAATCCAGTGGGTAATCTTAATTTAGACTTGACCCTTGCCTTCTAGATAACCATGAGGTCTTCTCAGGCCTTTAATGCCTCCAACCTCTTCTCTCAACCCAATCCTATGTTGAAACTTGTCACCATTTTATTGGTGCCAATTGTGCACATGGATCCCCAACTTTCAATCCTAACCCTTGTTAAGATTGCTCAATCTTAACCCTTCATTTCCCTATTTCTTCTATAAATAGAACCCTTCTCCTCAAGCAAAAGGAGAAGCATTTTAGAGTATTGTTGTTATACTGGCATTAGCATAGAGCTTTTTCATAGCATCACTATCTACTCTAGCATAGTATTTAGCTTTTCATTTCATATTTGAAGCTTAGTATTAAATCTCAATCCTCCATAAGCATCCATAGTGCAAAAAGCTGCTGAGAGCTACACTCATTTGGGACTTGGAGAGGAGAGGAACAAGGGAGGAGCAACTATGAGCATCTTGATTAGCTATTTCATTTTATGTTTATATGCTTTCTATTTCATGCTTAATATCTCTCTTGATATGCCTGTTTAGGATAATCTTTTGTTGCTAACACTAACGTTTGTTTCTTGTGCTCTTGTGTGTGTTGCCATCAAACAGATTTTCTAATCCTTTTTGCAGAGCATCATTTGGTGAACCCGACGTGAATCGAACACCAAAAAGATCATTTTTTTTTTAACCAATAACATGTTTGAATGTTGAAAATGTCACACAGGTTGTGATTTTGACACTGTTTTGGTGCGTTTGGCATTATTTTGGCGCTATTCCCCCTGTTTCAGTGCTTTTCCCTTCTCTATCTTTCCCTTTCTTTTAATACGTTTGTGTTAAATAGTGCCTCTGTTCAAACGCAGACTAGCGCTATTGTAACAAAACGTTGTACAAATCACCTTGTAACCAAAAAAATAATAAAAAAATTTAGGCTTGTAGAAGCCCACCAAATAGGCAGATTTTACTAACTATTTTTCTCTTTTGTGCAGATTTAAATTAGATTAAAGAGTAGATTTATATTTTTTACTAACTTGTTTTTGAAGTTGGTTTTAAAAATGAATTCACTTTTTATTTTGGTTTAAAATTAACTTCACATTTCAAATTTGGGCTTTTGAAAAAGAATCACACATTTGTTTGGGGCTCTTAAAAAGAATTTCATTGTTCAAAGGTAAAAAGAACCACAAACTTATACAAAAACAACTTTATTTTTTTTTTTTTTTGCAAGTTAGGAAACAAACTTCGTTTTGGTGCTTAAAATCAACAAGGCAAATTTTATTTCTTGCATCAAGATAAAACTCACAATCCACACTTCCATTTTTGGTGCAAATAAAATTCACAATCAACTTGTCTCATTTTTAAAGCAATCTTACTTCATGCAAACGTGTTTTTCATTAAGTTGACCAGGATTTTCAAATTCTAGTTTACTCAAACAATTGCCTTTGAAAATTAAAAAGAACACCATGATTGTTGGAGCAACATCTCCAAATAGATAGAAAATCATTGCGATGACAAATTAAAAGGAACAAGTGAATTTTGTGTTTGGCACACTTGTGCAAAAGAGTTGGTCGAGTGGTCCTACCTCTAACACACACTATCCTCTCCCTTGGCTCTCGTGGTCCTAGGTGCAAGAGAAAAGTGTTAGTAACGCTCAAATTTTATCTTTTTAAGAGAGGCCTGCCAAGGGATCGATACTCTTGGGAACGACCTCGAGCGGTAAATCCTTCGAGCCGCTATAGAAATCAGGTGAGAGCGAAAGCTGTAGCCTTGGGTATAGCTGTTCCTACAGTGTAACTGGCCGAAAGGACAAATGGGCCCCACCACCAGTTACAAGGCTCTTAAGTGAGTCACTGCAGAATGAACTTATGTCCAAAAACATCGAACATGACTAAACACCTTTAAGTAGTAGCCCACCCGTTCTATTGATTGAGGATATTTGAGATATAATTTAGTGCAAGAGCATAGATGGTTTTGCTCCCAAGATACTCACCATACATATTTCCTTGAGTAGAAACATAGCTTTTTGAAAAGTCACTTGTGGCTTGATAAAAGTGGTGACTCCCCCATCATAGGGATCATCTATTTGTTATGCTCGTGCAAGACTTAGTATATCACATCCTTACCTGCCAAGGCGGGATTCATAAGGTATGTAGTACCAAAGTCGAAGAAATATCAAGATGTGGGCTAAATTTATCACAACTGGCCATTTGACCTTAGGGATAAAGAGTGTTTGAAGTGTGTTCGTTTTACAGACCTAGTGCGAATTGAGCCGACTTCAGGCTTTGGAAATACACCTTAAAATACATCTAAAGGAAGGGTCAAAAACAAGTCCAAGAATTGGGTTGATCTAGACCCATACTCATTTGTGCCTTTGAGGCTACAATCTTGTGTTTGTGTGCTTGCTTTGTTTTCTTGTCAAAGAAAAATCAGAAAATCAATCCCAAAAACAAAGTATTCATCCAACATCTGTCAACACAACCAAAAATACCAAAAACAAAGTGCAAACAACACAGAGTCACAACTTTTATGACCATTCTTCACATCTTGCGAAAGAAGAAGGGTCATCAGAATATCACCTTGAAAAGGAGACCACTAAGCTCAAAGGCTTTGATCAAAAGGAGGAAATTCTTCTATCTCAATAGACAAATCTTTGTCTCACATAGAGTCTTTCTACATCGCATGCGTCTCTATCTTCAAGGTAAAACAAACGAGTTTGATTCAGAATCACTGAACCGCAGAGCTTTTATGCAATATAGAGCTCTGAGTTATCACAAAAATCAAGGAGGAAAGATTAATCCCAACTTCTTCCCAAAACATCTGTATCACCTACAACACAGCTCGAGAAGTGCCACCAACGCCTGAAAGGGAAGAGGTAGAGTTTGTCCCATTTGTGACACAGAGTTTTTATTGAAGTTGAAAACAAAAACATCCATCATCTCACTCATACATCATCACTTCATCATCAATCCGTCCCAACTCTCAAAACATTAAGAGGTTCTTGTCCCAAGTTCTCTTTTAGATATTGCTTGAAATCAAACACATCACATCACTTTTAGATTGTTTCTACATCTAGGATAAGCTCATCCTAAGAGACACATCTACGCAGGTTAAAACTAGTTCATGAGTGAATCCTCTCATTACTAGGTAGTCAAAATCTGTAACACATCTCAGATTTCTCTACACCTTATCACATCAAATCTTATCAAAACAAACAAGCAATTCAAAGAAGGAATTTCGGTTACATCTACCTTAAAGTGATAGAGATCCCCATACAACACAAATCACCAACCAATCAATCTTTCATTTCATCACCACTCATCATCATCTTCAATCAACTTCAAAACAAACTTGCAAACAAAATGGCTCAAACCCGATCACGATCAAGGCAACGAGAAATAGAAATTGAGGAAGAAGAAGACAACCTCAATGAATTTCAAGAAGCACTTGGAGGAACTGTAACTGATGAAAACCCAAGTACTCCCACTCCTTCAACAATCGAAAGGGCTCAGCATAACCCTCACTTCAACAGATTATTTGATGAAATATTAAGGAGCAATGCGGATGCTCACTTCTTAAAACTCGCTCAAGAAGGAGCCAAACTCCCCTCTGACTTTGATCTTGCCCAATTAAGACAAGCATCAGAAAGACAAAGTCGCCATGAGGAGGAAAGGCGTAGAGATCCCATCAGATATAACATCCCTCGAGGTAACCCACCACCTCCTCCTCCAAATGAAATGGAGATGTTGCGGCAACAAGTCGAGAATCTCGCCCAACAACTTCATAGTGGTGTTAAGACCAATCAATTCTCACTTAACGACATCTGTCCCTATCCGTTTGATAGGAATCTTTATATGCCCCCCTTTCCACGCGGGTTCGAAACACCAAAATTCGAAAAATATAGAGGAAAGGGAGATCCCCGCGATCATGTCCGAGAATTTCATTCCGCTTGTCTCGAAGTTGCATATGAAGACACATACTTAATGCGCCTTTTTCCCCAAAGCTTGGGAGGAACAACCACATCATGGTTTTCCCGACTTCCAGGTGGCATTAGAACATTTGAGGAACTCATCCAGAAGTTCCTATCTCATTACTCTTATAATATTGAACGCGACATCACCATGGCTGATCTATGCAACACCAAACAAAAACCAGGTGAATTATTCTCAGTATTCCTGCAACGATCGCGCCAAATGTCTAGCAGACGTTCTCTTCAGTTACCTGAACAAGAACTAGTGGAAATTTTCATTTCCAACTTAAACGAAGAAATGGAATTTCACCTGGATGTCAAAGACACAGACTCTTTTAACGATATGATCACCAAGGGTATAAAATGTGAAAGGGCACTCATCAAAAAAGGACTCATCAAAATCTTTAATGAACCAAAAGATGCTCCTCGCCCGCGCTTCAATAGCGATAAACCGAACTTCTGGAACAAGAATAAGAATATCGTCAATGATGGAGTTGTGGATGCCAGGACTGTCCAAAATGCACAACCTATGGTTCGGTTTGCAGGACAAAATCCTCCACCTCAAAATAATACACATGGTCCTCCTAATCAAGGTCGCATCACATCTCAAGATGAACCAAGACCTCGTCAGCAAAAACAAAAACAAACATACACTCCCTTAGGGGAACCCATTGAAACAGTGTTGCGACAACTCCTCTCTCAAAATTTGGTCACTCTACCTAAGCTATCAAACTATGAGCCTCAAGTCAAACCAGCATGGTGGAGAGATACTGAACACTGTGAATTCCATCAAGGAAGAGGACACAAGACAAGTAATTGTCACCGATTGAAAGATCTCATTCAGGATCTTATTGACCGAGGAGAAATTGAAATTGAAGGGCATGACCCAAAAACAACCAATAATGATCATCAGATGTTCAAGAATCCACTTCCATCGCAAGATCAAAGGGGTCCTTCGACGTCCAGTCGAGGTCCTGATACCACTGATTATAGGCAAGCTGCGTATAATTACACTGTAAATCACCTGTATGATGCCAGTGAACAAATTGCAACCATAACCTTCAAAAATCCCACCTCAAATTGCAATGTTGTTACACGTCGTGGCAAGGTCACCATCAAGGCAGCTCCACAAGGCACCACCTCCATCCCAAAGCAGTACAATCTTGTGGAACAATTAGACAAAACCCCTGCGCTCATATCCATTTTAGAACTATTGCGCCTATCACCATCTCATAAAACTATCTTGGATCAAGCACTCCAAGAGGCGTCAGTCCCTGCAAACTTGAATACGGACCAGTTTCAAGCCATGGTTGGAAATCTAAAGTCATCACCTTGTCTCACTTTTTCCGAAAGTGACAACTCTTCTTTCCAACAACCTCATAATGCTTCGCTACACATTGAAGGCTTTGTCAACCAACACAGGATCAAGCGAGTCTTGATAGATAATGGAGCAGGCCTAAACATTTGTACACTACAGTTGGTCACAGCATTGGGATATGCAATAGAATCAGTGGATCCTCGCAAGAAGATCACCATCAAGGCCTATGATGATGCAGAGCGTTCATCCAAAGGAGCTGTGGTACTACCAATCCGAGTAGGCCCCGTGGTAAAGCACATCATTTGTCAGGTTCTGGACCTTCCTCTGCCATATAATCTATTATTAGGGAGACCTTGGATACATGCCATGCAAGCCGTTCCATCTACCTACCATCAATGTATCAAGTTCCCACATAACGGTGCAGAGATCACAATCCTGGGCGACGCAAATCCCTTTGCATTTTGCCATAATATCAGCCATCAACCAGAGATTACTGTTCCTAATAATAGAGAAGCCATTTCCTCCACATCATATATAAATCCCGCCTCTCTTGCCAGTTCAAACACCCCTATACCCAAGCAAGAAAAGCTTAAGATGAAAATCGCAGAGGAAGGTCCTGGAGAATACAACTTGAGTCAGCTCTTTTGTGTGGGACAAATGCCTACTTCTCCTAGAACACATGGTAAACCACAGCAGTTGCTCCAGCAACCACTAATCACGCCTCCATGTGCCTTAACGCCTTTCATTCTTGGAAAGAGTCAAGAGGAAGAGACACAAGATGAGGACCTGGCGGACTGGATCTATAAAGATCCCATCACCACTGACAAACCGCAAGTTACACTTCCTACAGAACAATATGGCAAAGGCCTCCTCATTATGCAAAGAATGGGATATGATGGTCAGAGTGCTTTGGGATACTGCAAACAAGGACGACATGAACCTCTGCTGCCAGAGTTCAAGCCCAAAGGTAATACAGGCCTAGGCTTTGAAAAAGAGATCCTTCCTAAACTCAAATTCAAAGGAAAACCCAGCAAACCATTTTGTCCACCTACTGCAAAGAGGACACCTTTCATAATCAAAGCACCATCAAACACTATCCCCACTGCCCCATCGAGGCTCACAAACCCACCGCAACCATCATCAGTGCCAAACATACCACCAATCGCACCAGTAATCCCATCAATAACACCAATAGCAGCAGCGACTGTATCAGAATCCGCAACAGCATCTATGGCCCCAGCAGTTCCTGCAGAAGCCACTGAGGCAACACGACCGATACTTCCTGTAACAAATCCTTTAAACCCCATCACGGTTCCTGCAGCACCGATCACCACAAAGGTACATAAACCAATCACGCCTGCCGTGTTTAACTCCAAAGACATCCCAGTATGGTATAGCAATCGGATGCTGGAGAGTGATTCAGAGACCGACTCACATGAGTGGGAATTTGATTCTGTACAGCTTAACACTTCAGATGAGGAAGACACATCACCACCTCTACCACGCAAAGACATCCCTGTTTACGAAGAAGCACAGATAAAGACCACTTGGGTACCTGAGCTGGAAACATCTTCCACAGACCCTACGTCTCATCCTACGCCTGATTCTGACAGGGAGAGTACCATCAACGACCTTCACCACACTGTCTTAACCCTCACTGATACATCTCCCGCACTTAACTTAATCGATGAAGTAATGCCCATTATCCACCCTGAACTCATCGAATGGAACCAACCAAATCCCCCATGTCTTGACCTCTTCCAAAATGATGAGGCTATCATTGACTTTTTGGAATTAAGGGATAATCTACCAAGCGGGGATCACAAAGCTGGATTCGCCATTGAACTTAATAGCGCAGCATACTTCGGGGCGGATGCCAAACCCTTCAGCTGCAAAAATATAACATTAAAACATGGATCTTCCAGTGAAAACCACACTGTGGCACTGTTTGATCCAACAAAAGTAAAAAGAAAGAGCGTATCCAACGGTGAAAACCTCTCTGAGGCGCCTGAGGATGAAGGGTTTGACATTCTCCCTGCTAATACACAACAGGAACGATCAACGATCCTCATTGAGGAGACCAAAGAATACAATGTGGGGACTCCTAAAAACCCTCATATCATACATCTGGCATCTCTTCTCACTCCAGAGGAACAACCTCAATTTATAGAGTTCTTCCAACAGCGTCAGATCAACTTTGCATGGTCATATGCAGACATGCCTGGGCTTGATCCTGATTTAGTCATGCATCATCTCATAGTAGCAAAAGGAGCCAAACCTGTCAAGCAGAAGCTTCGTAAGATGCATCCTCAGATTGTCGTGCTAGTCAAAACAGAACTCAAGAAACTCCTGGATGTTGGTTTCATTAGACCAATTGATTATGCAGAATGGATCTCCAACATTGTACCAGTTGGCAAACCAAAAGGGGGCATCCGCATTTGTACAGACTTCAGAGATCTGAATAAGGCATGTCCTAAGGATGACTTCCCTCTACCAAATATCGACATCATAGTAGATTTGACAGCAGGACATGCCATGCTTTCACTCATGGATGGCTTTTCGGGATACAATCAAATAAAGATCGCACCAGAGGACCAACATAAGACAGCCTTCACATGTCCATGGGGCACATACTGCTGGAATGTAATGCCTTTTGGTCTAAAGAATGCAGGAGCAACCTATCAAAGAGCAATGACCACCATCTTCCATGACATGATGCATACTATGATGGAAGATTATGTGGATGATTTGCTAGCAAAATCACTCACAAGAGAAGGACATCTCCATATCTTAGATCAAATCTTTGATAGACTGGAACAATACCATGTTCGACTCAACCCAAAGAAATGTGTCTTCGGAGTGACCTCCGGGAAGCTTCTAGGATACATTGTCTCAAGCAAAGGTATTGAGGTCGATCCAGCAAAGGTTAAGGCAATCATGGACATGCCACCTCCAAGGAATATCAGTCAGCTAAGGACACTACAAGGACGACTTCAATCCATCCGCAGATTCATTGCACAATTGGCTGATAAGTGTCACCCATTCACACACTTGCTACACAAGAACATCCGCTTTCAGTGGGATGACAAATGCCAACAAGCATTTCAGACGCTTAAAGACTATCTCATGAATCCACCATTGCTGATGCCACCAGATCCAAGAAGATCATTATTACTCTATATCTCGGCAACAAGTACAGCATTGGGTGTATTACTGGCACAACATAATGAAGAAGGTAAAGAGTGTGCTGTTTACTACATCTCTCGCACACTGGTGGGCTATGAACTCAATTACACACCTATTGAGCGAGCTTGCCTAGCAGTAATCTTGGTAGCCACTAAACTGAGGCACTATCTGTTAACACACAAGGTGCAACTCATTGCAAAGATTGATCCACTCAAGTATTTACTCAGCAAAGCAGCATTGACAAGTCGCTTGGCCAAATGGGTGATGATTCTAAGTGAATTTGACATCGAGTACGTGGACCGTAAAGCTATCAAAGGTCAAGTTATTGCAGATCAGTTGGCCGATGCACCACTCATAGGCGATCATCCCCTCATTTCCAATTTTCCAGATGAAGAGATATTCATGCTCACAGAAGTACAACCATGGAAGCTATATTTTGATGGTTCATACACTAGGCACGGCTCGGGGGCAGGCATTCTGTTTATCACACCTCAAGGTGATAGCATCCCAAAGTCTTACAGGCTCACATTTCCATGCACAAACAACATAGCAGAGTATGAGGCCTTGATCACAGGACTCAGGTTAGCCGTACAATGGAAATTAAAAGAATTGCAAGTATATGGCGATTTCCAACTAGTCATTCGACAAGCAACAGATGAATATTAGACCAAAGATGATAAAATCATGCCATACAAGCAAATGGTGGACAATCTAAAAACATCATTTACTACTATCACTTTTGAGCAGATACCAAGAGATCAGAATCGAGCTGCTGATGCCATGGCTACCATCGCATCTCTACTAGATCTTCCACAGAATTCAACACGCTACGAGTTCTTGGTAGAACAGCTTTGGATCCCCGCTTATGATATCCCTGAATCCGACATGATATGTCACCTTGTCGGTTCTGAATCCCCATGGTACGGTGAGTTCTACACCTATCTTCGTGATCATACCCTTCCTCCCAACCAATCGAACAACCAACGAAAAACCTTCATTCGCCAAACTGCTCGATATACCATTATTGCCGAAACCCTATACCGACGCAGTCTTGATGGTACTCTCTTTCAGTGTCTGGAACAAGGTGAGATAACAAAGGCTTTGGAAGAGGTACATGAAGGAATTTGCGGGACTCACTCAAGTGGTCCATCACTAGCCAAGAAGATCATGCGAGCTGGATACTATTGGCCATCTATGGAAAAGGATTCTTACTACTTTGTCAGGAAGTGCAAAAAATGTCAAGTTCATGGCGACCTAATACATGCACCAGCTCAAGAACTACAACCAATCACAACACCGTGGCCTTTTTGTCAATGGGGTCTTGATCTTGTGGGTAAAATCCATCCATCTTCATCCAATGGCCATAAATTCATTATTACCGCCACCGAATATTTCACCAAGTGGATTGAAGCTGTTCCACTTACCCAAGTCACCGGCAAGCAGATCGCCTCATTCATCCTCAATTACATCATCTGTCGGTATGGTGTTCCCATGTCCATTGTCACAGATAACGGTCTTCCTTTCAAAAATCAGGATGTCCGTGAACTTTGTGAGAAATTTCATATCCAACACCACTTTTCCACTCCCTATTACCCACAAGGCAATGGTCAGGCCGAAGCATCCAATAAAAACATATTGAGAATCCTAAAGAAGACAGTCAATGATGCCGGTCGTGATTGGCATGTTCAATTGAATCCAGCGCTATGGGCATATCGAACTAGCATTCGGACCCCTACAGGTGCAACTCCTTATTCATTGGTCTATGGTGCTGAAGCTATCTTACCTATTGAGGTCGAGATACCATCCTTACGAGTTTCATTGCACAATCTCATCGATGATGAAGCATACAGAGTATCTCGTCTTCAGGACTTAGAGTTACTAGATGAGAAGCGACAAGCTGCATACAATCACCTCAAAGCCTATCAGCAGCGCATGAGTAAAAGCTACAATCACCGAGTTAGATCTCGTACATTTGAGGTAGGTGATCTTGTTCTTCGCGAAAATCCTCGCAACCAACCAAATAGAGAACATCAAGGCAAGTTTGAATCAAATTGGCTCGGCCCATATGTTGTCACTGCTGTATTCGGGTCCGGGGCATATCAGTTGGCTACATCAGAAGGAGAACCGCTTGCAGATCCAATCAACAGCATGCACCTCAAAAGGTTTTATACCTAAGGTGTACAGGGCATCAGGCTCCCCCGCATACCAGAAAATACCAAAAACATTCAGGAAAATGTCCTGAAGAAAATACAAAAACATTAAAAAAAGTAAAGAAAAATCATGCATCCAAATGGTGAACAAACACTCCGGTGGCACCTTGGGTAAGTACGATGGTGAAAACCTGGCAAACAGGCGCCACTCGTAAAGGCAATGGCTCCAGTATCTTTCAGGCTCGTTGCGATCACATTCATGCACACATACATCCATCCATCCCAACCATGGCTTGTTATTTGATCTGCAATTAAGAAAGTACTCCATGCGTCTGGCATCCCGCTTTTTCATAAATCATGTCCAACTTGGGGGCAATACCCTTACCCTAGTGATGGAAGTGGATTCTACATTGTCTTATATATCATTACGCTCTTCATTCAGGCAATCATCAGAAAATATCAAAAACATTAAAAAAATGACTCTCAAAATACCAAAAACATTCAAAATTGTTTCACAAAATCCAAAAAACATCGGAAAACCCATCAAAAATCACACAAAAACATGGCAACACCTTGTACATATTTATCCAATCAGATACAAAATAAACATTGACAACTACTCACACACTGACCACTTATCAATCAAACCAAAACAATTGACATCAACAATCCAACCCGTCTTTAAAACAAGGATGCATCCTTCCTTATCAAAACAAAGACAAGATGACATTTTCTTTGACAAGAAAATTATGTTAAGCTATCAAATACTTGGTTGATTTATGAGTACAATCATTTGTTTATCTGTATCGGGATCTTTCAGCATTGTTTTGTATCGTTTGCGCATTACTTCCGATGAAGTTCTGGGGCATGTACTAATGGTGTCTACGTGGGAAGTTCACCAAGCTACATGATCTTATGCAAAAATATAGTCATAGATCATTACGGCTTGCTGACTACAGCATATACCTCGACCATATGAGCATGAACCATTACCAAGGATCCATATTCTTTATTCTTTATGTATATACTATTTGTTTACAGGTACAATGCTCATTCTTTGGTTCCTCCTCATCCAATTTGGATAAAGGTTTTTATTTCTTAGTACGGTATGCACTTGTCTCAGGATATGATTAGCCTAAGATCAAGGAGGACGATCCAAGTCATGCATGAAAGGAGATAATCCTTATCTGTTCCGCAAGCAATACTCAGGTCAACTTGATCCATTATATCAAGTTGCTTGTATTAACTTGCTATATCAAATCCATGTAAGAAATACTCTGGTCATCTTGAATCTTTATGTCAAGTTGCTTGTATTTTCTTACAACATTTTAAAGCTCAATGATGAAAAATAAAGCACTATGGATCGTCATTTCATCTCATCTGTATATATTGCATTTCGTTGCATTCCACCCATCCATACATTCATAATAGCTGCATATCATGCATACATAGTCATAATAATGCATACTCTATTTTACTCATCTTCTTCCATAGGACTCGGTCCTAGTCCTCCATATCTTCTATCTAACATCGAATCCCCCCTCACCCTCCCCATCTCGATAATCACCATCACATACCCTACATCATGTCCCAATCAACCTAATCAAGCCACGTTCATCACCATCCATCTCTAAATAGGAGGGATTGTGTTTCCTATCCTAAGTCATCCAATAAGTCAAGAAAGTTACTCTATCTGCACAGATACATCGTCTCACACACACCTAGACTATCAACAGATACTCTGATCAAGTATCTTCGGGTCTCAACAGGTAATCGATTATGGTAATCCTAGACTACATCAGGCATTTATCATAATGACCTAGTCTCAACGGGGCTACCATGATTCCCCACAACCATCCATCACACGCACATACTATCAATTGATTAGCCAATCAAACACAATCCAACGGACAATTACATCAATTGTCTACGTCTCAACGAGTATTTTGCTTCATATACCTTGACTTCATCGGGCAATTACATCAATTGTCTAAGTCACCATCAGGTCACTTTGATTCACTTACTCAGACTTTATCATGTCCAAGCGACCAACTGACATCAACTGTCACGCTTTGACTTGACCGGGGCAATTCAACCGATTGCACCAGATTGTCCAACCACTTTTGATCAATTGTATAGCATCAATCAAAACCCCACACTACATCTGCTATGTATCTCTTGCATGACCTCAGGGTACTTGCTGGCTTGTTGTTTCTTCATATTCACTCCATTTTCTCCCATTCTTTCATCATTAGTTCTAATTTCTTCTATTCTACTTCCCCTCCACTTTTCATTCTTTTTCGAGAGATCGCCCAATTTTTCAAAAAAAAATTCGGCCCATCTCTCGAGGGGGCATACCACCCATTAAATTTACATTTTATGGGGCATTTCTTCACACCTATTTTTCTTTCTTTGAAACGACGCGATAAACTGCACCGTCTCAAAGAGGGGCAAATGTAGTCACATAAATTTGTCCACTTAATTAAATGAATACTTAGTATTTATTTGATTATTTAACCATCAATTAATAATTAATTAAATTAATATTTAATTAATTCATCTTAACCCTCTTCTCCTATTAATTAAATAAATTATTCAATTTATTTGATTTAATTCACTTAACCAAATTCAGACCATTAATTAAATAAATAAATCATATTTATTTAATTAAATCCCACCTCTCACATTTAAATAAATTAATATTTATTTAAATCCCCCAAAATCCCACCTCTCACATTTAAATAAATAAATCATTTATTTAAATCACCTTTATCCTCCACCCACTTGCATTTTCCTACAAATGCAAATTGCACAATTATTTTAAATAAATAATTTATTTAAATCACCTTTATCCTCCACCCACTTGTATTTTCCTACAAAAGCAAGTTGCACAACTATTTTAAATAAATTATTTATTTAAAATCCTATTTATCCTCACCCACTTGAAACCTTTAATGGTTTCCCTTAAAGTAGTCAAACTTGATGGCTTTAAAGTCTTCAAACTTGATGGCTTCCTTCTATAGTCTTCTTAAGACTTTAATGGTTTTCCTTAAAGTCTTCAAGCCTTTAATGGTTTACCTCAAAGTCTTCAAGCATTTTAAATGCTTTATCTTCTTTTTCTCATTTAAATAAATTAATATTTATTTAAATATTTATCCAAATTCAACTTACACCATTTAATTGAAATAAATGATTTTATTTTAATTGAAAATACCAAAATTTCTCCCACTTGCATTTTCCTACAAAATCCACTTGTATGCCTAAACCTCTTCTAAATTCTTCTAAACCCTTCCTAATTAGCCTAATCCATCCCCTAAATATTGTCACATTCCTAAGCAAATTGGAGTCACTTCTCAAAGACTCCAAAGTCTTTGAAAAGCAATTAATGTTTTGTGTGTTCAACAAATTAACCCTCAAAGTCTTAGATAACCTTTGAAAGCTTTCAACCTTCAACCACTAAATGGCTCAAAGTCTTTGAAAACCATTGAAGGCTTTCAACCTTCAACCACTTAATCCCCAAAGTCTCCAATAACCATTAATGGTTAATTCAACCCTCCCACATGGTTAAAACATTTGTTTTGACTCAACCTCTACCCAACCCAAAGGTCTCATCAGACCATTAATGCTTTGACCATGATTATCTCTTAAACATTTGCACAAAGGTTTATCCTTGGATTAACTCTTAATCCAGTGGGTAATCTTAATTTAGACTTGACCCTTGCCTTCTAGATAACCATGAGGTCTTCTCAGGCCTTTAATGCCTCCAACCTCTTCTCTCAACCCAATCCTATGTTGAAACTTGTCACCATTTTATTGGTGCCAATTGTGCACATGGATCCCCAACTTTCAATCCTAACCCTTGTTAAGATTGCTCAATCTTAACCCTTCATTTCCCTATTTCTTCTATAAATAGAACCCTTCTCCTCAAGCAAAAGGAGAAGCATTTTAGAGTATTGTTGTTATACTGGCATTAGCATAGAGCTTTTTCATAGCATCACTATCTACTCTAGCATAGTATTTAGCTTTTCATTTCATATTTGAAGCTTAGTATTAAATCTCAATCCTCCATAAGCATCCATAGTGCAAAAAGCTGCTGAGAGCTACACTCATTTGGGACTTGGAGAGGAGAGGAACAAGGGAGGAGCAACTATGAGCATCTTGATTAGCTATTTCATTTTATGTTTATATGCTTTCTATTTCATGCTTAATATCTCTCTTGATATGCCTGTTTAGGATAATCTTTTGTTGCTAACACTAACGTTTGTTTCTTGTGCTCTTGTGTGTATTGCCATCAAACAGATTTTCTAATCCTTTTTGCAGAGCATCACCTATCAAACATCAATATGGTGAATGGAATTCGAGTTGAAGACAGAGTTGAGGGAGCATCAAACTAGGTATCTTGGAAATTTAGAATTATGCTTGCCTTGGGTAAAAAAAAATTAGAAAAATTCATGAAGAAAGCCATACTAGAACCAATCGAAGATGAGAAGCTTTAATGGAAGAGACAAAACCATAAAGCAATGAAGATGTTGGTTGACTCTATGAAAGATCGCATTGTGCCAATTATCTCCAAGTTGGAAACAACATATGACATGTTCAAAGCATTAGAGAAAATGTATGAGATCAACAACACAATATAAGCCCTTGCATTAAAGAAACAACTTCACCATATCAAAATGATGAAAGAAGAATCCATCACCTCATACTTCATGAGGAGTATTGAATTGAGATATCAGCTCTCTACAATTGGAAAAACTATAGAGGGAAAAGAGTTAACCATCTTGGCACTTAATGGTCTCCCTTTATCTTGGGAGTCATTAATTCAAGGGATAAGCACAAGATCAAAACTTCCTAAGTTTGATCAATTAAAGATAGACTACATTCAAGAAGATTCAAGATTGGTCAAAGTTGTACAAATGAAGATATTAATGCTCTTGTCTCTCACTCCTCAAAGAAGAAAGGTAAGAAAGGACACTTCAAAAGAAGGAAGGATATTTTAGAAATCCAATGCTTTAGATGTGAAAAATATGGTCACTACGCAATGAAATGTCCAACCACGATTATGCCTCAAGCTTCTATCATGGATGTTGATGAGACTCTTCCACAAAAGGATTCAGATGTATTCATATTATGATTTGAAAGAGATAAGTTTTATGGTTGAATAATGTTCATGAATTTCATATGTAGCTATTAATTCATGCAATTACATTATGTCTATTATTTGTGAAACAACATTATCAACAAATGTCTGCTTATGACAAGCTACATTTTGATATCTTGTTTGTTTTTTAAATTTCTTTAATTTACTATGAGACACTTTTCCCTTACATACAAAACATCTTTAGAATCATATCTTGTTGTGTTTTTAGGTTATAGAGTTTTGGAGTTCTATTTATTATGAAGAGATTGAAATTCAAGAGGAATATGTAGGGGACTTCAGTGGAGATTCTGAGATTTTTCATTTCCATTTTAATAAAACAAATATTTTCTTACAAAAGTTCAATCGTCCACTTGGAAAAACTATCAAGGAATTTGTGCAGGTGATGACACCATCTAGGGTTACAAAGAAAATTTGAGACAAGAGGGCTCTCCCAGTGAGAGGGAGTGTACTGCAAGGGGATTTTGTTCTAAATCTTAGGATGGTCTAAGGTGGTCTTGGATATAGCACTTTTAGCCATATGTAGATTATACTAGATGAGGAGAGTCTTCTACAACAAGATATCTTTCATAGTTGGGATGATGTGACTAGGGTATGCTTCCATGATAGAGGGAACAACTAAGAAGCTATGTTTAGATTGATATCCAGGGATCTTTTTCATATTGGTTCAGAGGGAGTGGACCATTTGTTGCAATAGTTTCTCTAGTGATCAGTTAGAGGACTATGATTATTGGGATGGAGTCCCAAGTATGTAGGCTAGAAGGCCTTTATGTTGACTCCTAGGTCATGATATTCCTGGATAGATGGATACTTGGTGAGCTTGGAATACACCAAGAGTGATGTAGACTCCAACCTTGTATTTCATGATAGGTCAAAGCATGTGGAGATCAAGTATCACTATGTTAGAGACATGACACAAAAGAATATTATTCAGTTAAGATACATTAGTAATGATGAGAAGATGACAAACACTCTCACCAAACCTCTCTCTAAATGAAAGTTGTGTACTTTTGAGGTAATCTTGGTATGGTGGATAATTAAGCCCTAGCTGAGAATGAGTCTCACAATAATTCATTTAATTATATTTTTATACTAATGTATTCTTCTCTTTATAAGATGTTTATAGTGTAAACTCATGTTAATGCATTTCTCTTTGAGAGAGACTTAAGGTGAAATCCCTTATCTCTACCCTCTCATATGGTTCATGGTAGAAGTCATGTTTGTGACACCATGACAATATAATGTGAGAGAGTCCATGATGATTTTCTTGTAATTGTGTGTTTACCCTCTAGATGAGCCATGATAAATATCATTGTGAGCTGACAATCTCACAATGATGAACACTTGTGCATCTGACCATCATTGTGAGGTGATGATCTCAAAATAATGGTTGATACCATTGAGGTCATATCTATGAATAAATCATAATGGCGGATATCACGTGAGGTGATATCTATGGATATGCTATAATGGTTGATATCCCCTGAGGTGATATCTATGAATAAACCATAAATGGTGGATATCATGTGAGGTTATATCTATGGATATGCCATAATGGTTGATATCACGTGAGGTGATATCTATGGATGAGGTGATATGCTATCACAATGAGATGATAAGCTTCCTTCATGAACATGAGTATAGTTATTGTGTTAGTCATTATGATGAGGTGATGTGACTTGTAGAGATCAAGAAGGATTCCTCCCTAGCTAAGAGGGACTGTTAGTGATATAGCGTCAATTGGTCCCCTTCTAGCCGACTTTCCAAATCAAAATGTGTGAATGCCCTATCAACCTTACACATTTTGTATTTTGATTATTTATATTTAATCATACCTATACATTAACATATTTCTAAATATGTATGCTTAAACATAAATTAATAAACAAAATAATATTATCGTTAATCGATATAACCGATTGACCATTAGGGATAATAATTGTCTATGGCCTGCCACCTTGGAAGGGTGCGGTTCTCCATTGCAATCACATCTCCCTAAGGAGAGATGCCTCCTATCAGGGGATACATATGCACATGTTCTCCCTTCCATATAAAAAGATACACGAAATAATCACAACATATCAGGCATATATATATATATATATATATACTACTGATCAGATCGTCAAATACATATATACTAAAAATCAAATCAATCTTTCTCTATCTCTCTCTCTCTCTCTCTCACACACATACTACAAATCGGATTGATCAACAAAGATAGTAAATTAGAAATATAGATCGTACATAAATATCAACTGAACAACATATCACATTCTGGCAGATCAAAAATATACACACACTTTGATCTAAAGCCAAAGTGTTACAATAAGGAGATTGATGGGTTATTCAAGAGTGTGAACTCACATAGCAAGTAGATTAATACATAGTCTGACATCCATACATTGCATGAGATCATATATCTATTACCATGAGTTAATATGGTATGGAGGATATCAATATATACACAGTCTAATTTTATACATAAAAAATTGAAGACATCTGCAAACAAATTTTTTTTTTTCAGATTTAATTGATATCATCCATTGATATCAGATTGTGATCAAAGCAACAAAAAAAATACTTGCCTATTGTAATTTGATCAAAACATAACAATGAGGCCCCCCTGAAAAAGACCACTCCTGGTACTAGTAGCAGTAGAAAAAACCCTCCTAGATGGGCTACTAAAAAGAAAACCCTATTTCGTAAACCCACAATTTGGGCTTGCAAAAACCTGAAAAAATAAAAGACTGGAAATAAGGCAGTGAATCTTGACAAGGAGGATAAAGAAATAAATATCGACATCCCCCTCAATGTGGACCCCAATGAGACCAAAGATGATGAAAAGGATGTTGATATGGTCATGGGGAAGTCATTGATGTATAAGGAAAAGTGTTTTTGATGCTTTTTTAGGGAAATCAATATTTTGAAATAGGGGATTAAAGATCTCATTTCCATTTTCACTAAGATTCGTATTCCAGATAGGACTAATGAACTCCTTAAGTTATCCCAACAAAATTTGAAAGATATCAAGATCATGAAGACTGAACATGAGGTGAAAATCGATAGGTTGGAGAAAGAGATAAAGAAACTGAAGAGTAAACTAAAGGGTTTGGTGGAGGTTAGCAAGGAAGACATGCACAACAATATTGAGGGTCTCAAGAGAGTCAATGAGCAAATTGCCATGCAGAAGGAGCAGATGACTAGAGTAGATAAATCCATAGATATCAACTTGACTAATATGAACCAGGAGGTGCAGGTGTCCATGGGACCGTGTACCAGAACTAGGAGCAAACATCAGGTAACTAGTAGTTTTAGGTTCATTATGGAAGATTAATAATAAAATGATCAATCCAAAATGTTGAGCTTATGAAAGATCTTTCTTAGTTTTTTATGTTGTTGTGTCCTGTTTAGGTCCGTTTTTTGTGGTTTTATGTTTAGGGGTGAATCCCCTATTTCTGTAGACAGGTAGAGGCTAGTTAGACTTTGGTTATTGTGTTTTATTTTTTATTGGATTTGGGTTTTGAGTCCCTGTAAAACCTATTTATCTATATCAAAAACTATGTTACTAAGATCAAGGAGGGGAATTTCCCCTCCTTAAGCACTGTGAGGCTTCTATCATGGAATGTTAGTGGATTAAATTCCCCTAAAAAGTAGTACTTGGTTAAGTATAGGTTGAGGACATCAAAAGTCAATATAATATTATTACAAGAGACTAGATTGACCATCTTTGAAGCAAAGCACTTTGGGAGATCTACCTGACTATGGAAGGTTGCAATAGTACAATCGAAAGGTGCTTGCAAAGAACTAATTACTCTTTGGAACATTTCTACCTCCTTCTCCAGGAAACTTGAAGAGGGTAGTAACTAGATGGGTGGTTTGGTGCAAAGTAACTATTCAAATATAAATTTCATATTAATCAATATGTATGGTCGGACTGTATACCATAGGAAAAGAGAGGTATGGAGGGATATTACAGGGTTTATCATGACGCACCAAGGATCTCATGTAATCATTAGGAGATATTTCAATGCTAAATTTTATTCAACCTTGACAAAAGTGAAGATGTGACCCACCCAAACTAGTCTTAAAATTATTTTAGGGAATGTGTGACTAGGAATAATTTGATGGATATTGAAATGAGAAATGACTCATACACTTGGAAAAATAGAAGAAAAGACTTCAACAATATTGTTGAAAAATTGGATCACTTTTTCTAGGAAGATTTGAAATCCTTTCCTTATAGTTTGGTTGTGCTAATTTCTCCTTGCTTCATATAAGATCACCACCTGATTTGACTAGAAATCACAAGGGTCACAAAAATAACTAAGTCTCTATTCAATTTTGAAAATATATGGATGTGGGACCCAAACTTCTTGGAGATTATTGATAAATGGTGTAAAAAAGAGGTATATGAAGGGCCCAAGTTGTTCTTCTTTACACTCATAATCAAAATGATTAAATAAAGATTTATATAGTGAAATAAGGAGCATTTCAAAAACATTTTCGAGTCTAAGTTCAAAGTAGAAGTTGAGTTCGAAGTATTCAATCTGGTTGTGTTAAAGAAATGTATGGACCATAGTTCCTTTGAGAAGGAGAGATGTTCAATGAGTAGCTACGAAGATGTTCTTGTCTAAGAGGATTCCTCTTGGAGGCATAAGTCTAGGGAGATATGGATTAATATAGGGGACTACCAAATGGATTATTGACACACAGCTTGGATTTAAGAAAAAGAGAAGGTGAGTCATTTTTCACTAGCCTCTTGAACTGGGTACAGGCATCCGATCTTAGATCTTAGTAGGAACTGGTTCAAAACATACCCATAGTTATTAAAAAAGTATAAAATAGGATATTAAATGCAAGTCTCATAAAGGATGAAGTGAGGAAATAATTTTTTAAAATGAATCTGAATAAGGCACCTGGATCAGATGGATTCCATCCAAGTTTTTCTATAAATTCTAGGACATAGTTGTAAAAGACTTGGTTGAGGCACTCAAGGATGAAGAAAACTCAATAATTATTCCCTATTTCCCTCTACAACACAACATACAAAATTCTAGCCAAAATCATGGAAAATAGGTTAAAGCTAATTCTCCCAAGCGTAATTTATAGATTAAAAACAAGCTTCATACCAAAAGGTCCTATTTGGATGGAACAATCAAATCAAACAAAGCTATATATTTAGTACAATAGAATAAAGTTCTGAGCATGTCGATGAAGTTAGATATAAAAAATGCCTATGAAAAAGTGGATTGGAGATTTCTTTGCAAAGTAGTGGAATCTTTTGGCTTCTTAAAGAGATAGATTGATTGAATTTCTGAATGTATATCAACCCCTTATTTCTCAATCTTCATAAATGGCTCCTTGAAAGGATTTTTTTAAGTTGTCCAAGGGCTGCATATAGGGAGATCCTTTAGCCCCTTTCCTATTCATCATCGTGATCAAGGCACTAAGAAAGTCATTCAAAATTGCATAGGACAAAGCTGTGTTGTAAGCTATACATATCACCAACTCAGTTTAGACAACCACACATAAATAATTTCATTGATGACATGATGTTGTTGGTGAGATTAAAGAATAGCAAGGTGTTACCCATAAATTTTAAAACTTTGGTTAGGGTGTAAATTCTTATTGCCTTTCTCCTTTTCATCGCTTGTTGTGGCTTGTCCAAGTTTCTTAACCTCTATCATGGGGTTGTTAACTTCTAGAACTACTAGATCACCCACCAGGCTTAGGGAAGTCTGCATCAATTCGATGCTATTATAAAGTTAGACTTATGGTTTCCTTTGAGAGAGTTTGATGGTTGGGAACCTGTCTGATCTACTGACTTTTTGACATCCTTCATGTTGTGATTAAGGTTGGGTTTCTTTGAGACTTTAAGGGTTATCTTCGATTCAAAGTAAGGAAATTTTGGTGTAATTTCGAGTTATTTTAGTACACTATCAGGGTGGTAGCACAAGTGAGGGTGAAGATAAGTCATGCTTGGGCGCCACCGAAATTAAATGAGCATGTCAAGATAATAAAGATAATGGCTTCTTGCCGTTCCTCTTGTTGCCTCATCAATTGCCACGTCATGCACTATTTTGAGGGAAAAAATAAAGGGAAGATTTATATAGAGGACCATCATTAAAGGCAATTAAGAAACTAAGGACATGAAAAAGGTGGTGGTATGTGTTACTACATTTGATGCTGCCTTTTTTGCAAACAACATCAAAGTTGGCTAAAAAGTGGAAATTTTCATGATTCTACCCATATTAGAATGGTTTTTCCTCATGATGGTGAGCTACCAATATTGAATTGGCCAAAGAAGGAGTGGGAGGATATAGTCCGACAGTTACAGTCTTTTGCATGGAAAGCACAAACTGATTTTAGTGAATATAGGATGGAAATCACCATTTTAGATAAGATTGCAGAACAAGTTAAAAATCACGAACAATGTTTACAAGGTGAGATTGCAAGAATAAGGAACCTAAATAATTGAATTTGATTAAATGGTTCTCCAAGATAAGAAAGGTTCTATGCTACAACTAGACATCAAGACATTGCAGGGACATATTCTTTTGGACGTGTCTGACTTTTTTTGGGCTACTGTTTTTGATGAGGAAGAATTTGAAGATATCCTCTTTATGTTGAATAAATTACAAGTGAAGGAAGATGAGATCAATAAATATATTGTAGAGCACAACCTGATGTCTGGTGTTGGAGCCTGAGTCTAATGAGTTTATAGTCTTACCTGTTATGAAATGGTCTAAATTTTGATGTTGCTCTATGGAAGTTTTGTTTTGAAACGGTCACTTTCAAGATCGTTATTTTAGTAACTGTTTCTTGAAAATGGAAAGACCTAGGGTAATAGTTATAAATAAGTAGTTTAGTGGATCTCTAGGGATCTTTTGGGAAAACTTTGGTTTACTCTTAAGAAGAAAAACTTCTTTAAGTATATTTTTGTTTACTATTTTTAATATAAAAAATTTGTTGGTGGCTTCAGCTATTCGTAATCTTTGAATTATGGTGTGTGGATGCTTTCTGGTCTTTGGAAAGGTTATCAGTGGATGTATCTATATTTGAGATGGTGAATGGTTCTAGTTTTCTATTGCTACAAAAATCTTATCTTTGAATTGTATTTTATAGCAATTTAGTTGATTCCGAATCTTGAAAAATCTAAAAAGTGTTTGTATTTCATGCATGCCTTTTCAAAGCTTTCTTGTTAAAATATCTTTCCTTATTTTCTTTCTGGTTAAAAACATTTCAATTAATTTCCATTCATTGAATATCATCTGAAGCTAGCTGCCACCTTGTAAAATAAATAGAGATTTAGTCAGTAAATAGTTTGCTCAGACTTGTTCAACTGTGGCTTTATTGGTCACCTTTGTGGCTGTGAGAATATAGTGTTAGGTGATAACTCTGTTAACCAATAGATTTTTGGTGCCTCTAATAGGGAGAAACTAGAAGATTTATTAGATCTCGTGGTTCTAGTTGCAAGGCGAGTACATTCTCATCTTTGGAAACATTGTAAATGTCTTCTAGTAGAAGATTGGTGACTCTATTTGTGAATAGACTCATAGGAGGGTTCCAAGCTAGGCGTAAATTAATTGGCGATTAACATTTGAAAGAGAGAGTTAGTTAATAACTGACTTTTCCTATGAATACTTTGGGGAAGAAAATCATGAAAATAAGGGATATTTTGTTGAGGATTACATAAATGCATCACTGCTAAGAGATGCGTATAGAGGATACAACCATTTAAGATGTTTTGAAAAAAGGAACCTATCAGATTTCATCTAAAGAAATACAAGAATTGTTCCCTCATTTCCTTCACCCTCAAAGGGAGAATTTTTGAAGCCACTTTGTCTAAGACATTAATGTTATGGGGTTGATGTGAGCAGCAAGAAAATAAGTACACTTGATGGGTAGTGTAAAAGTTGAACCCTATCTATTGTGCACACCAGTTGAGCCCAAGGAACTACTACTAGGTACCTTTAAAGAAGAGAAAACATCAAAAGAATTAAAAAATGCCTACGTCTCAAGATGAATTTGGTGAGGTTTTAAAGGTGACTTTCAATGTAGTATATTTGACGATGAAGGTCACATCACTAAGGTTGAAGTGGAAAACTTCATAAGCATTTTCATTGGAGTTCAAAAGAAGGAAGAACCATGCCAAGTCACTCTTCAAGATGGGCTCTTGTATGCAAGGGAAGATGAATTCTTCCTGAGGTTTTATCCTATGCTTTTGGAATATGACAATCAAATGTCATCATGTACCACATGCATGAGTCATGTTCTAGCTTTGGGTAAGCCAAGAAGAGGGGTCCTTTCCAATGGCCTTTTATCTGACTTGGCGAGCTTTGAATGTGGTGTGGAACTCAAAGAGGATCACCTCTCATTTATTGAAGAACATCCTCCTACACAAGGGATAGAGATTGAATGGAGCCCTTTAAATCCCCTGTATTACCGTATAGAATCCTATGAGGATACCAATATCAGAGATAACCCTTTTTTTGAAGTGATAGATCCTTAGCCTATTAAACAACTGTCATCCCTCCAAAAATGTTTTGAGCCTATAAGATGTTGCATTGAGGATAGCTCTGATGGTGATGAATCATTTCCTTTATGCTATCATACAGGTATGGGAAGTAGAGATGTTTAGTTCCCAAGTTTAAATCTTAGGGCTCTTGTTGATGATTATTAGTTTGTTAATGAAATCATTGATAAATCCTCAACTGCTGACAGTCTCAAGTTGTCATGATGTGAATTATACATACAGGGCAATGATAGCATTGCTGATATCTTAAAATAGATCTGGGAGGCATATGAATAGAGACAAGATGAACTGGTTAAATCTTTTCAAAAGAATTATTATTAGTTACCCCAAGCAAGTCTTGAAGAGGTAATGTGTCTGGTTCTAGAAGTCTATCATGAAGAGTGATTTTTTGGGCATGAATGCATTTACAAGTAACTTTTGTGTAACCATAATTAGAATCCTAGTTCTGACGTCATCATCGAACATTGTTCATATTTCATCGTGTCAAATGTCCCAAGATGTCTATTTCACACAGACATATATATTTCTCTTAGCCCGTGAATGGTTTCTCTTAAATAATATTGTGCTGCTTTATCATAAGGCCCTTATGGTCATGTACATAATTAGATTCTATTTTTAGCTTGTTGTAGGTGTAGTTTGTTTCACTTTCAAGTTTTGGGCTTGTTGGTTTTGAGTTTATTCCTAGTCGTCCCTCTACTCTACTGCTAAGTAGCACCCTTTCCTTCTTTTATGCTCGACTCTCTTGCCCAAGTTACCACGCACTGGTCTAAGTTCTGTAGTTCTCTGTGTCCTACTAGTCCTAGTCCTCATTGAGAGCGTATATGTTACCCATACATTTTTAAACTTTGGGTAGGGTGTAAATCCTTATTGCCTTTCTCTTTTTCCTTCCTTGTCATGACTTGTCCGAGTTTCTTAACCTTTGTCATGGAGTTCTCAACTTCTAGAACCGTCCGATCACCCAACAAGATTAGGGAATTCTACATGAAGTCGATGCTATTAGAAATTTAGACTTTTGGTTTCCTTTGAAAGAGTTTGATGGTTGCGAACTTGTCTGATCTCCTAACTTTCCAACATCCTTCGTGTTGTGAATAAGGTTAGGCTTCTTTGAGACTTTAAGGGGCATCTCCAATTCCAAGTTAGGACATTTAGGTGGTGAAATTTTGATTTATTTTAGTACCCTATCAGGGTGGAAGCACGAGGGATGGTGAAGATAAGTCATTCTTGGGCATCGCCAAAACTAAATGATCCTTTCAAGCCAATAAGGATAATGGCTTCTTTCCGTTCCTCTTTCTACCTCGTCTATTGTCACATCATGCACTGTTTCCAGAGAACAAATCAAGGTAATATTTATAGAGTGTCGTCATTAATGGAAATTAAGAAACTAAGGACATGAAAAAGGTGGTGGCATGTGTTACTACATTTGATGCTGCCTTTTTTGCATAAAACATTAAAGTTGGCTAAAAAGAGGAAATTTTTATGATTTTGCCTATATAAGAATGGTTTTGCTCCATGACGGTGAGCTACCATTTCCCAACCTATATTTGAATTGGGTAGAGAAGGAGTAGGAGGATATATTCTGATAATTACCATCTTTTGCATGGAAATAATGAATGGATTTCTATGAATATAGGAAGGTCGTCGCCATATTAGATAATATTGTAGAACAAGCTTAAAATCACGAATAATGTTTACAAGGTAAGCTTGCAGTAGGAAGGAACCCAAATGATTAACTTTGGGGAAATGGTGCTCCAAGATAAGAAAGGTCCTATTGTACAACCAGACGTCAAGACATTGCAGGGACATTCTACTAGACCTATCTGACTTTTTCCGAGATACTATTTTTGATGAGGAAGAATTTGAAGATATCATGTTGACATTGATTGAAGAAGAAGAGAAGGCAGGTAAGATAGATAAATGGATTGCATAATAGAATCTGATGCCTGACACTAGAGCCTGAGTCCAGTGATTTTATAGCCTTACCTATTGTGCAATGGTCTATATTTTGATGTTTCTCTATGGGAGTTCCATTTTGAAATGGTTCGCTTTCAAGACCGTTACTTTAGTAACTGTTTCTTGAAAATGGAAAGAATTAGAGTAATAGTTATACATGATTATACTAGTGGATCTTTAGGGATCTTCTAGGCAAACTTTGATTTACTCTTAAGAACAAAAACTTCTTTAAGCATATTTTTGTTTATTGTTTTGAATATAGAAAATTGGTTGGTGGCTTCAGATATTCGTAATCTTTGAATCATGGTGTGTGGATTCTTTCTATTCTTTTGAATGATTATTAGTGGATGTATCTATATTTGAGATGGTGAATGGTTTTAGTTTTCTATTGCTACAAAAATATTATCTTTGAATGGTATTTTATAGTGATTTAGTTGATTCAAAATCTTGAAAAATCTAAAAAGTATTTTTATTTCATGGATGCCTTTTCAAAGCTTTTGGGTTAAAATCTCTTTCCTTATTTTCTTTCTAGTTAAAATCATTTCAATTAATTTCCATTCATTGAATATCATCCGAAGGTAGCTCCCACCTTATAAAATAAGCAAAGAATCAGTTAATAAATAGGCCATCCAATCTCATAAGATATTGAAACAATATGGAAAGGCCTCAAGACAAGAGTTGAATAGGCTAAAATATATTAAAAAAAATTGGTTTTAGTGGCCCCAATAAAAGAAGCTAAAATTTTGAGCAGTCTTATGAATAAGAACCAAAATATTTCAAACACATATATAGTTCTCCCAATAGATGAAGGCCTATAGATAAAAGAATTATGGGACCCTATAAAGGATAAGATCGATAAAAGGCTCTCCTCTTGGAGGGGAGCATGGCTTTCATAGGTTGGGAGGATAGTTATTCTCAATTCAGTTAAATTAGCATTACATAGATATCCATTATCCCTTCTTTCACTAAATTCCAGTGTCAAGCAAAACTTGATCAAGAAATCTGAGCCCCATTTTGGTAGGGGTCAAATGAGAATAAGTTCTGTGTAGTTTCATGGGAGAAAATATGCATGCCTAAGGAGGATAGTGGGGTGAAGCTCCACCATCAAATGTGGTCGAATCAAGCCTGAACTGCAAATCTTGTTTGGAGAATGTATAAGGAGCCTAAGTTGAAGTGGGCTAATATCCTTAGAAGTAAATATGTAGACCAAAACAATCCTTTAGACATAGTAAAAACTTCTAAACCACCACGTAGCTCATGAGTATGGAAATTTATTCTCAACTGTAGACCCATCATATCATGGTATTTATCCCAGAATATTTATGATGGGGAGTCAGGACTATTTTGTGAAGACTCTTGGGGTTGCTACCCTTATCTAGATAAAATACTAAATATGGAAAAAGCCAAAAATATGATACAACAATGGTTGGGATGCCATGTTAGAGACTATGGAACCTTTGTAAACAATGATCCATTGCATGGATGGGATTGGAAAAAATTTCAACCTCTAGGACTACCAAGTGTGGATGTTAATTGGCTTACTAGAATCATCTCCAAGAGAATCTTGGTGTTTAGAAACAGCCACGATCACCTCATTTGGGCTAAATTAGAGATTAGGAAATTCAATGAAAATGATGGATATAGAGGGGTAGATATAATGAATAGCCAAATAATATCTTCCATCAAAACATAACTTTGTTGGAATAAGCATCGTCTCTCAAAAGCTGGGGTCTTTGCTTGGGCTACAATTGAGTATAAAATATTAAGGGTCGATTGATTTAGGAAAATTTGGTATCCTATTCCATTACATTGTGTTATGTGAAAGAGGGAGAAGTTAAAAATAGATAATTTACTATTGGGATTCTCATTTTCAAAATCATGCTATAGGTGGCTGTGTGCCAAACTTGGTTGTGTAACCACACTTTTGAATGACATAAAAGGTCTCTTTCAATGTTAGCCTATTAACTTGGAATATGGTGCATTAGGATGCCTATGGATTTCATGCCCATCTCACCTTATATAGGAATTATGAAAAGAGAACAATACGAGATTATTCCAGGAGAATGAAATGACAATAGTCTCATTCATTAACAAGGTGGAAACAACAATAATTGAACTTGTAAATAGTAGAATGAAATTGCATTAGTGCATGAATACAAAATTTATTGAGTGGGATAGAAAGATGAGGTTCAATTGGATAGGGTTATCTATCACTTCCTTAATTGGTCATAGTGGGGATAAAGGGACATTAATAAGAGCAAGCAAAAAATAGCAATTGCTGCAATTTGGGTGGTTAAGATTGAATCTGATGGTGCATCTTAGGAGAACCTTGGTCCATCAGGTGTTGACTACATCATCAAACTATGGGATGAAAACATGACAGGAAAGATTTCCATTCCTTTGGCTAAGGGGACAAATATTTCTATAGAATTTGAGGCTCTCATTCATAGACTATTATTTTGAAAAAATCTAAATATCTAAAATTTAGAAATTTAAGGCAATTTTGTATTGGTCATAAATATAGTCACCAAACATAAGCTTGTTTATTCAAACTCTATTTGACTAAATCAGACACTTTGATATTATTTGAGTCCTTAGAAGATCCTTCTAATGAACTCTATTTGACTGAATCAGGCACCTTGATATTATTCTTTTCAAGAAGATGTGAAAGGTGATCAATTTGTTTCTTTAAACACTTATGTTCATCATGGCTAGACCTCTTACAATAAGAAAACTTGACCTTCTCCTTCTTAGGTTGTTCATCTTTTGACGAAGAGGTCTGATTTTGAAGTAGAAAATTTCTAATCTTTCTTCTTCTCTCTTTGGTTCTTTTGTTTCTAATCTTTCTTACTAGACCCTTTCTATTCTTTTGTGCATTGATTTACAACTAAGGCATGTGACTTAGAGGATTTTATTGTACCCATTTAAACTAATCTGTCTTTCTCCCTAGTGAGTTCTATAGTAAATTCATCTAGAGAAAGAATTTTGAATGTGGTACCTACGACACATTTTGTAGCACAGAATGTAGAAACAAACATTGAATAGTTAGGACCAAGATTAGAAAGAATAATCAGGTCAATTGTTTATCATATTTCTTGGTTCCACACTATTCCAACTACAATCTTACAGACTTGAGTTTTATGAAGAAGTCTTGTATAGTGTCAAAATTGGTAGGATTCAATCCTATGAGTTCATTCTAGAACTGATGACCTCTTAGCTCATCCTGCTCATCAAATAGATTATCCAAAGTAGTTCACAATATATTTGGTGTGGTGGCATATTCAATTTGAAAAAGATGATCAGAGGAGACTAACATACACAGAGTACCAAAGGATTCATCATATTTTATTAAACCATTTTATCTTTTCTGCAACATCTTGAGGTTAAGAGTCAATTGCTATTTTAATAGATGATATGTGTATGCCAAAAATGTGGTCTTCAAATTGCAAGAAGAAAAATAATTAAAACACACCAATGAATCATTGCATTGGAGTTAGAAATCAAAAACAAGTTAGTAGATTTAAAACTCCTAAAATTCCCTCATTATCCTCTATCTCTAAAGATCTTCAAGATTCAAGGTGGCCCTCACTTGGAAGAGCACTTGATCTCTTAGATGACACCCTAGAGAATGAGATTTTAGTGATGTGCTAAGATCAAAATGGATGCAACTAAGATCTTAACTAAGATGAGATGATGGATGGAGATAGGATGCAGGATGAAAGACTAGATGATTAAGATGTTAAATGTATTCCAAATTGAATATTAGATGATGCTAGATAAGTTAATCAAACTAGATGAGTATAAAATACTGTGAGATGATATGAAATTAACTAGTTGATATACTAAAATGAAGCTAAAATGCTAATATGGATGCTTGAAGATGGCTTGGATACTTGAAGATGGCTTGAATCCTTGAAGATGACAAGATGAGCTCCTTAACCTGCAAAATGACTATAATTTATATGCACAATATTGAGATATCAATTGAAGGAGAAATGCACTCTATTTATAGAAGAACTTGAGAATTGGATGGCCAAGATTGAACTGGGTTAGGGAGTGTCAAGATTGAACATTATCAATCCATTTGAGATTTTCAACCCAATCTAATATAGACAAGTGTCACCATGAGATTGATTGAGAGGAGAGGGGGGAGGCATTAAATGCTTTAGAAGACTTAATGGTTAATCCCATATTGGCAAATTCATGGAATAAAGCTTTTATCCAATGAATAAATATATTGTCCAATGAACAAAATTTTGTGCAAAGCTCAATGTGCTGAAAATGTGAAGTTTTGTAAGAGCATTAAAAGCTCTTTGGAGACCTTTGAGGTTATCTTGTTCGAATTTAAATAACCTTGAAGACTTTTGTGAGAGTCCTACAAATTTGGGGAACTGAACAAAGTTAGCTTGTTGAAAAGATAAAACTTTAAATGCATTTAGAAGACTTCCTTCCAAAATTAGAAGTGACTTCCCCAAAATTTAGGGATGTAACCACGATAGAGTAATTATACTAATTAAGTTTTGAGAGGTTCTACAAGAATGCTTAGGAAGTTAAAGGAAAATGTAGGAGAATGCAAGTGGGAGAAATAAGAATTTTTAATTAAAATAAAAAGATTTATTTCAACTAAAATGAATGCAACTTGCATTTGGATAAACATTTAAATAAATATTAATTTATTTAAAAGTGAATCTGAATTTTGGATTTTATTTAAATAAATCTAAATTTATTTAAATGAGAAAAAGGGGGATAAAGCATTAAATGCTTGAAGACTTTGAGGGAAACCATTAAAGGCTTAAGAAGACTTTAAGGGAAACCATTAAAGGCTTGAGAAGACTCTAGAAGGAAGCCATTAAAGGCTTGAAGACTTTAAGGGAAGCAATTAAAGGTTTCAAGTGGGTGGGGATAAATAGGATTTCAAATAAATAATTTATTTATTTAAAATTATGGTGCAACTTGCATTTGTAGGAAAATGCAAGTGGATAGAGGAAAATACGATTTTTTAGATAAAATAAAAGATTGATTTTAGCCAAAAGGAGATGCAACTTGCATATGTTGTAAAATGCAAGTGGGGTGAGTGAAATAGGGATTTTTAATTAATTGTAATTTTAATTAAATGGAAAAGGGGATTTTAATTAAATGTTGAATTTAATTAAAATGGAAAAGGAATTTTAATTAAATGTTGAATTTGATTAATATGGCTAGAAGGGGATATTTAATTAGCTATTGAATTTAATTAAAATGGCTAGAAGGGGATATTTAATTACATGCTGAATTTAATTTAAATGACTAAAAGGGGATATTTAATTAAATGTTGAATTTAATTAAAATGGCTAAAAGGGGGATACTTAATTAACTGCTGAATTTAATTAAAATGGCTAGAAGGGGATATTTAATTAAATGTTGAATTTAATAAAAATGCCTAAAAGGGGATAGTTAATAAAATGTTGATTTTAATTAAAATGGCTTCGATAGAAGAAAGGGGGAATTATTTGAAGCTTTTTTTTGATGAATGGTTGATTAGAAGAAAAGGGATATTGATTAAACCTTAGTTTAGTCAATAGGCAGATTAGGGTAATTAAACAAATATAAATTCATTTAATTAGTTGTGCAAGTTTTAGGTGTGTACAATATGCATGTCTTTTCAGATATATTATCATCTTAGATTTTCATTTAAAATAATTATATCATGTTAAAAGAGGAAGTGTAGATGCATCCATAAGCAAAAAAGAAGATTGCAAAGAATTAGGAAAAGTGGAAGAAAGAAGACACATAAGACACCCACCCAACCCCCAAATATTACAAGGTTGGCACTTTATAATTAGTGTGTTTACAAGGCCTTTCATCTAGTTACAATTATTTTTAAGGCTCTAATGGCCAAAAATAGCATTTTTTTATACAAATAATGATGTTACAAGATTTGAAAAAATTATCCATATAGTTATTCAACACTTCTCAATACCTTTCCAACAAGTATTTGTTTTTGAAAAGAAAAGTTGTGAAGTGAAAGATATGACTTGTTGAAGAGGAAAAAAAAAGTTTATTCAACCTGCAATATCTGATGAAAAAATGCATAATTTTTTAATAAGACCCACTTGGGTGGAAAGTGCTCATTCATGAAAATTCAGCATTTGAGGCAAACGTTTTGCACTTTTTAAGAAAGATTGTTGAATTTTCTTCCTAGAAAAATGGCTCACGCTAAGTTCAAACTCGATTTCTGCAAAAATAGTGTTAATTTTCTGAGAACAACACCAAAAACACACAAATTTTTTGATGCAGGGAAGTAAAGCCAAAAATCCTTTTTACTCTGGAAATGCTAAAAAAGCCTCCAATATTACCAAAATGCTACAATCACCAAAATCTTAATCTCGAAGGAACACACACATATATAAAACTAGATTAATCTAGAAGCTTAGTTTCCTTTAAACTAGTCTGATTCTCCAAGTCATATGAGAATGTAGTAGAAGAGAATACTTGGCTTTTAAGGAAAATATTAGCTATCTAATAGTCTCAAATCTTTCAAATAAATTAGAAAAACAATGATCTATACCAGATAGCATGACTCTGATACCATGTTAGATTCTGCCAAAAGTGAGAACCCATCTAGGATCTGATGTTGGTGATTGAAGACACTTTTAAGTTTAATATAAACACCTCCCATAAAATAAAATAAAATAAAACATCTAAGTAAAAAAAACTAGTCATAAAATAACTCTTTAAAAATAAAATATATATGGAACACTTAAGAACAGTTTTTAGATAATTTTTTAAACAAAAATATATTTGCACATTTATTTAGAAATTATTGTATAATTGCAAAATTTAAAAACATAACTCACACTATTATACCTTAGCTCTTATTATCAATATCAAACCTAGAACATAAAGTCATGATATCTATAATTATAGTTATAAGATTCATGAACACTAACTAATAAAATTATAAGAAATCAACAACATATAAAAACCCTAAAACTTAATGACCTCCCAAAACAACATAAATTACACTATTACACTCTTACTATATATAATTACACTTCTAAACTTCATTTCAGATCAAATAATATAGTCGACAGTATAAAAACCTAAAAATTAACGACCTTTCATCAGGTATAAAAACCGAAAACCTAACCATCTGGAAAGAAAACTAATCCCAAGATAACATAAACAAAACATGTTTCCCCAATGTTTTTTGTGAATCCTTGTTTGAATCCCTTCTCTAACATTCCCTTCATTACAGGCATGGCAGAGCATCCCAACACAACCATGGCAAAAGAATGTAAGGTGAAATTGAAGAGCAAGGATGACAAGATATTCGAGGTAGAGTATGTCATGGCCATATAGTCGCAGACGTTAAAGAACACACTCATTCACACTGGCTGCACGGATAGTGCCATGCCTTCGCATGACATTTCCAATCAAATTTTGGCGAAGGTGGTCGACTACTACGAAAATCATGTTTTGTCACATAAATCTGTCCATTTTAATTAAATAAATATTTGCTATTTATTTGATTAAAAATCCACTAGGCATCAGTTAATTAAATTAATATTTAATTAATTCATCTTCAAAATATTCTCCTATTAATTAAATAAATTATTTAATTTATTTTAATTAATTCATTCAATCAAATTCACAATCAATTAAATGAATAAATTCTATTTATTAATTAAATCCCCATTTTCCTCTTTTCAATAAATTAAATAAAACATTTTATTTAAATCATTTATCCCCCCACTTGCATTTTCCTACAAATGCAACTTGCACCTATTTATTGAAATAAATTAACTTTATTTTAATTAAAATCCTATTTTCCCTCACCCACCAAATCCACTTGCACTCCTAAATCCCTTCTAGATTCTTCTAAACCCTTCGTAATTAACCTAATCCATCCCCTAATTATTGTCACATTCCTAAGCAACTTGAAGTCACTTCTCAAAGACTCCAAAGTCTTTGAAAAGCATTTATTGCTTTGTGTGTTCAACAAATTAACCTCTAAAGTCTTCCAAAACCACTAATGGCTCTTACATGACCATTAATGGCTCTTACATAACCATTTATGGTTAATTCAACTTGCACTCATGTGTCTCCTCAAGCATTTATTGCTTTGACCATGGTTATCCCTTTTGCCTTTGCACAAGAATTTATCCATTAGATAAAAGCTTTATTCTTTGAATAAAGAATTTATTCATCCAACCTAACCTTGACCTTAACTCCCAAGTTAACTCTCTGGTCATGCCAACCATTTAATGCTTATTTCCTCTCCTCTCAACCTATCTCATGTTGACACTTGTCATCTTGGGATTGGGTTGAAAGACCTCACATGGATTTGATGTCATTCAATCTTGACCCTTGTTGAGATTACTCAATCTCAACCATCCATTGCTCTATTTTCCCTATAAATAGAGCCCACTTCTTCATAATCCAGATCCTAAAAACTTGTATGCATTTAATCTATAGTGAATTTTAGAGAGCATTTAGCATTAATGACTAATATATTATTATTTTGGCCTAAAATAAATCATTTTAGCATCATAGCATCTAATATTAGCTTTTGTTCACATTTCCATAGCATTTAAGAGTAAAAATTTCAATCTTGAACCTCCATAAGCATCCATAGTGCAAAAAGCTACTGAGAGTTACACTAATTTGGAACTTGGAGAGGAGAGGAACAAAGGAGAAGGAGCTAAGAGCATGTTAGAAGGCATTTGGAGATGTCTTGTTATATTTACTTTCATAGTTAAATATTTCATCATGTTTTTAGTGTCTCTTTTTATATGCCTGCTTAGATTAGTTCTTGGTTGATTAACACTAATGATTTCTTGTGCTTTTTTGTTTTATACAACCACAGGTTTTAATCTAACATTGCCGCATTTTGCAAAGCATCATTTGGTGAACCCGACGTGAATCCCAACAACCTTTTTTTAGGCAAACTAACTTTTTGAATGTTTTGTTTGACACACAGGTCGTGCTTCGGTGCTTTTGTTCTCGTTCCAATGCTATTGTCATTTAGTAGTTTAGTGCTTTTATTTCGAGACTAGTGCTAGTGTTCAAAGTTTAGCACTTTTGCATATATTTTAGCACTTTAGTCTTTTAATTAGTGCTTTTATTTAGGTTTTAGTGCTTTTGTCCTACTGCGTAAATATCTTGATTTTAGCACTTTTGTCTTCTATTTAGTGCATTTGTGTTAAGTAGCACTTTTGTTTGCACACAAAGTAGCGCTATTGTAATAGAACGTTGTAAAAAAGGCCATGTAACCAAGAAAATAAATTTTCCTAGGTTTGTAGAAGCCCACCATAGAGTCAGATTTTCCTAACTATTTGTTTCTTATGCAGGTTTAAACTAACTCCTTTTGTTATTTAAAAGTTAAAATTTTTCATTTGGTGCTCTAAAACTAAACAACACAAATTTCATTTCTTGCAAGTTAGGATCAAATTTGTTTTGGTTTTCTAAAATTGAACAACACAAATTTCATTTCTTGCAAGTTAGGATCAAATTTTTTTGGTGCTCTAAAATTGAACAACAGAAAATTTCATTACTTGCAAGTTAGGATGAATTTTTTTTTGGTGCTCTAAAACTGAGCAACAAAAATTTACTTTCATTGCAAGTTAGGATACACTCTCTTTTTGGTGCTTAAAACAAGACAAGACAAATTTCATTTTATTGCATCAAACTTAAGCAAAACTCACAATCAACACTTCAATTTTTGGTGAAAGTAAAAAGAACAATCAACTTGTCTCATTTTGCACAAATGATTTAGTTCATGTATACATGTTTCAATGTAAGTTGACCAGGATTTTAAATTATAGTTTACTCAAACATATTGCATTTGAAGTTAAAAGGAACACCATGGTTGTTGGAGCAACATCTCCAAATAGATAAGAAAATCATTGCCATGACAAGTTAAAAAAATTGAGTGCATTTCGTGTTTGGCACACTTGTGCAAAAGAGTTTCTCGAGTGGTCCTACTTCTAACACATACAATCCTCTCACTTAGCAGCTCTTGTGGTCCTAGGTGCAAGATAAAAGTGTTAGTAATGCTCAAGTTTTATCTTTGTAAGAGAGGTCTGCAAAGGGATCGATCATGCTTGGGAACGACCTCGCACAGTAAATCCTTTGAGCCGCTATAGAAATCAGGTGAGAGTGAAAGCTATAGCCTTGGGTATAGTTGTTCCTATAGTGTAACTTACCGAAAGGACAAATGGGCCCCACCACATGTTACAAGGCTCTTAAGTGAGTCACTGCAGAATGAACTTATGTCCAAAAACATTGAACATTAATTAATACCTTTAAGTAGTAGCCCACCCATTCTATTGATTGAGGATATTTGTGATATAATTCAGTGCAAGAGCATATATGGTTTTGCTCCCAAAATACTTACCATACATATTTCCTTGAGTAGAAACATAGCTTTTTGAAAAGTCACTTGTGGCTTGATAAAAGTGGTGACTCCCCCATCATAGGGATCATCTATTTGTTATGCATGTGCAAGACTTAGTATATCACATCCTTACCTACCACGGCGGAATTCATGAGGTATGTAGTACCAAAGTCAAAGAAATATCAAGATGTGGGTTGAATTTATCACAACTGGCCATTTGACCTTAGGGATAAAAAGTGTTTGAAGTGTTTTCATTTTTGAGTCAACACCAAGTACAAATTGAGCTGACTTCAGGCTTTGGAAAAACACCTAAAATACATTTAAAGGAAAGGGTCATAAAAAGTCCAAGGATTGGGTTGATCTAGACCCACACCTATTTGTGCCTTTTGAGGCAACATTCTTGTGTTTGTGTCCTTGCTTTGTTTTCTTGTCCAAAAAAACATCATAAAATCTAAAATTCAAAACAAGTATTCATCCAACACAAACATTTTTCAAAAAAAACAAAAATATCAAAAACAAAGAGCAAAGGAAAAGTATCAAACTATATGACCATTCTTCACATCTTGAGAAAGAAGAATATTCATCAACACATCAACTTGAAAAGAAGACCATTAAGCTCAAAGGCTTTAATCAAAAAAGAGGAAATTATTCTATCTAAATAGACAAATCTTTGTCTCTCATAGAGATTTTCTACATCACATGCATCTATACCTTCAAGGGAAATCAAACGAATTTGATCCAGAGTCATTAAACCGCAGAGCTTTCATGCAATATCGAGCTTTGAGTTATCACAAAAATAAAGGAGGCAAAATCAATCCTGATTTCTTTCCCAACATTTGCATGACATATAACGTAGCTAGAGAAGAACCACCAACTCTTGAAAGAGGAGGTAGAATTTGTTCCATATGTAACATGAAGTTTCTATTGAAGCTAAACATTTCACCCATTATCTCACTCACACATCATCTCATCCATTTCAACTCTCAAAACATCAAGAGGTTTTTGTCCTAAGTTCTATTTCAAAATTTCTTGAATCAAACACAAAACATCACCTTTTAGATTGTCTCTACATCTAGGATAGGCTCATCCTAAGAGACATCTCTATGTAGGTTAAAACTAGTCTATGAGTGAATCCTCTCATTACTAGGTAGTTAAGTCTGTAACACATATCAGGTTTCTCTAAACCTTATCACATCAAACCTTATCAAACACAACAAGCAATTCAAGAAAGAACTTTGGTCACATATACCTTTAAGTGCTAGAGATCCATATGCAAAACACCACACCAACCATAAATCTCTCATTTCATCAACAACTCCTCATCATTTTCACCCAACTTTAACAAAAACTTATTAAAAAAATGGCTTATACCCGATCACGGTCAAGACACACGAGAAATGGAAATTGAAGAAGAAGAGGAGGAAAGTATCAATGAATTTCAATAATCCCTTGGAGGAAATGCAAATGACGAAAACCCAAGTACTCCTACTCCTACGACAATAGAAAGGGCACAATACAACCCCCTCTTTAACAAATTTTTTGATGAAATACTCAAGAGCAATACGGATGCTCACTTTTTAAAACTTGCTCAAGAAGGAGCCAAACTCCCCTCTGACTTTGATCTTGCACAACTAAGACAAGAATCAAAATGACAAAGTCGCAATGAGGAAGAAAGAGGTCGAGATCCCATTAGACACAACCTTCATCATGGTAATCCACCACCTCCTCCTCCTCCAAATGACATAGAGATGTTGTGACAACAAGTTGAAAATCTCGCTCAACAACTTCGTAGTGGTGTCAAAACTAACCAATTTTCACTCAATGACATTTGTCCCTATCCCTTTGATAGGAATCTTCATATGCCACCTTTTCCACGAGGGTTCGAAACACCCAAGTTCAAAACGTATAGAGGAAAAGGAGATCCTCATGATCATATCAGAGAATTCCATTTAGCTTGCCTTGAAGTGGCATACGAGGATATGTACCTCATGCACCATTTTCCCTAAAGCTTGGGAAGAACAACCACATAATGGTTTTTCCGATTACCAGGTGGCATTAGGACCTTCAAAGAGCTAGTCTAGAAGTTCCTGGCACATTACTCACACAACATTGAATGTGATTCACAATGGCTGATCTATGTAACACTAAACAAAAACCAGGTGAACTATTCTCAGTCTTTCTACAATGATGGTGTCAAATTTCTAGGAGACGTTCTCTTCAGTTACCTGAACAAGAACTAGTGGAAATATTTATTTCCAAATTAAACAAAGAAATGGAATTTCACCTAGACATGAAAGACATAGACTCTTTCAATGACATGATCACCAAAGGCCTAAAATTTGAATGGGCTCTCATCAAGAAAGGACTTATCAAAATCTACAATGAACCAAAGGATGGCCCTCGTCCATGCTTCAATAGTGACAAACCAAACTTCTAGAACAAAAACAAAAATATCGTCAACGACGGGGTTGTGGATGCAAGAACTATCAAAAGTGCACAACATGTAGTTCGATTTGCAAGACAGAATCCCCCACCTAAGACTAACATAGTTTCTCCTCCAAATCAAGGCCGCATCACATCTCAAGACAAACTTGGACAGCATCAACAAAAACCAAAGTGAACATACACTCCCTTAGGGGAACCCATTGAAACAGTATTATGACAATTGGTTTCTAAAAATCTGGTAACCTTACCCAAAACATCAAATTATGAATCTCAAGTCAAACCTTCATGGTGGAGGGATACTGAACATTGTGATTTCCATCAAGGGAAAGGACATAAGACAAGCAATTATCACAGATTGAAAGATCTTATTCAGGATCTTATTGACCGAGGAGAAATCTAAATTGAAGGACATGACCCAAAGACAACAAACAATGATCATCTCATCTTTAAAAATCCACTTCCATCACATGATCAAAGGGGTCCTTCCACTTCAAGGAGAAACACAGATACTACTGATTATACGCAAGTCGCGTATAATTACACTGTGAATCACCTATACAATATCAATGAACAAATTGCAACTATTACCATTAAAAATCCCAGCTCCACTTGCAAAGTTGTTACACGTCACAACAAGATTACCATAAAAGTAGCTCCACAAAGCACCCCATCTATCAAAAGCAGTATAACCTTGTGGACCAATTAGATAAAATGCCTGCATTGATATCTATCTTAGAGCTATTGTGCCTATCTCCATCTCATAAAATAATCTTGGATCAAGCTCTCTAAGAGGTGTCAATCCCTGTAAACCTAAATATAGATCAGTTCCAAGCCATGGTTGGAAATCTGAGGTCATCACCTTGTCTCACGTTCTCTGAAAGTGACAACACATCCTTCCAGAAACCTCATAATGCCTCACTCCACATTGAAGGGTTTATCAATCAACATAGGATCAAGTGAGTCTTGATCGACAATGGAGTAGGCCTGAATATCTGTACACTACAATTGGTCATAGCTTCGGGATATGCAATTGAATCAGTGGATCCCCACAAGAAGATCACAATCAAAGCCTATGATGATGCAAAGCGTTCATCCAAAGGAGCTATGGTGCTACCAATTCGAGTAGGTCCTATGGTGAAACACATCATCTGTCAAGTTTTGGACCTTCCTCTTCCATACAATTTGTTGTTAGGAAGACCCTGGATACATGCCATGCAAGCTATTACATCCACCTACCATTAGCGTATCAAGTTCCTACATAATGGTGTAGAGATCACAATCCTGGGAGATGCAAACCCCTTTGCATATTGTCATAATATAAGTCATCAACCAAAGATTACCATTCCCAACAATAGAGAAGCCATCTCCTCCACATCCTACATAAGTCCAGCCTCTCTTTGGAGTTAAAACACCATTATACCCAAGCAAGAGAAGCGCAAGATGAAAATTACAGAGGAAGGTCTTGGAGAATACAATTTAAGCCAACTCTTTTGTGTTGGACAAATGCCTGCTTCTCCTAGAATGTGTGGAAAACCTCAACAATTACTTCAAATGTCACTGGTCAAACCAGTAGGTACATTGGTACATTTCATCCTTGGAAAGAGTCAAGAAGAGGAAACCGGAGATGAAGACGTAGTAGAATGGATCTATAAGGATCTTATCATCACCAATATTTTGCAAGCTAACCTTCCCATAGATCAATATCACAAAGGCCTTCTCATTATGCAAAGAATGGGTTATGATGGTCAGAGTGCTTTGGGACCTTACAAGCAAGGAAGACATGAACCGCTATAGCTGGAATTAAAACCCAAAGATAACACTGGCCTAGGCTTTCAAAAGGAGATCTTTCCTAAACTCAAATTCAAAGGGAAACCCAGCTAACCGCTATATCCATCTACTATAAAAAGGCCACCTTTGATTATAAAAGCAGCACCCAACAACATAGCAACTACCCCATTGAGGCTGAAAATCCCAGCAAAAGCATCTACAACACCATCAATAGCAGTGATAACATCAATAGCACTATTAGCAGGAGCAACTGTATCCGAACCCACCATAGTATCTATGATACCAATAGTTCCAACAGAACCAGCAAAATCAACACTACCAATACTCCCTATATCAGATTCATTGATTCCCATAATCCTTCCTGCAACACCGATCATACCTACGGTGTTTAACTCAAAGGATATCCCAGTAGGGTATAGTAACCAGTTACTAGAAAGTGACTCAGAAACTGACTCACATGAGTGGGAATTTGATTCCATATAGCTTAATACTTTAGATGAGGAAGACACATCACTACCTCTACCTCGCAAAGACATCCCTGTTTACGGAGAAGCACATATAAAGACCTCTTGGGCTCCTAAGCTGAAAACTTCTTCCACAAACCCTACATCGCAACCTACGCTTGATTCTGACAGGGAGAGTACCATCAACGACCTTCACCATAATGTCTTAACCCTCACTGACAGGTGTAACGAACTTAACCTAATCGATGAGATAATGCCCATTATCCATCCTAAACTTATCGAATGGAACCAACCTAATCCCCCATGCCTTGACCACTTCCAAAATGATGAGGCGATCATTGACTTCTTGGAAATATGGGATAACATACCAAGAAGGGATCACAAAGCTAGATTTGCCATAGAATTTAATAGCACAACATACTTTTTGGTGGATGCCAAACCTTTCAGCTGCAAAAATATAATAATAAAACATGGATCTTCCAGTGAAAACCACACTGTGGCACTATTTTATCCCACAAAAGTAAAAAGAAAGAGCATATCCAACAGTGAAAACCTCTCTAAGGTGCCCAAGGATGAAAGGTTTGACATCCTTCCCTCTAGTACATAGCAGGAATGATCAATGATTCTCATTGAGGAAACAAAAGAATACAACATGGGGACTCCTGAAACTCCTCACCACATACATGTTGCATCTCTTTTGACTTCAAAGGAACAACCCAAGTTTGTTGAATTCTTCTAGAAATGTCAGATTAACTTTGCATGGTCATATGCAGACATGCCTGGTCTTGACCTGGATTTAGTCATGCATCACCTCACAATAGCAGAAGGAGCCAAGCCTGTCAAGTAGAAGCTTCACAAGATGCATCCTCAGATTGCATTCCTAGAGAAAGAAGAATTTAAGAAACTTCTGGATGTTGGTTTCTTTAGACCCATTGATTATGCAGATTGAATCTCCTATATTGTGCCTTCCAGCAAACCAAATGGGGGCATCCGTATTTGTACTGACTTTAGAGATCTGAACAAAGCATGTCCTAAAGATGACTTCCCCCTACCAAACATCTACATAATAGTGTACCTAACAGCGGGACATGCCATGCTTTCACTCATGGATGACTTTTCAAGATACAATTAGATAAAGATCACACCTGAGGATCAACATAAGACAACCTTCACATGTCCATGGGGCACATACTGCTGGAATGTCATGCCTTTTGGTCTAAAGAATGCAAGAGCGACCTATCAAAGAGAAATGACCACCATCTTTCATGACATTACGCATACTATAATGGAAGATTATGTTAATGACTTATTGGCAAAATCACTAACAAGAGAAGGTCATCTAGACATATTAGAGAAAATCTTTGATAGATTAGAACAATATCATGTTCGACTCAACTCGAAGAAATGTGTCTTTGGAGTAACCTCAGGGAAACTTCTAGGATACATTATCTCAAGAAAACGTATTGAGGTTGATCGAGCAAAGCTCAAGGCAATCATGGACATGCCACCTCCCAAGAACATCAGCCAGCTAAAGACACTACAAGGGCATCTTCAATCTATCCGAAGATTCATTACATGATTGGCAGATAAATGTCACCCATTTACACACTTGCTACACAAAAATATCCATTTTCAGTGGGATGCCAGATGCTTAAAGAATATCTCATGAATACACCACTGATGATCCCACTAGATCCAAGTAGACCTCTATTACTCTATATATCAGCAACAAGTACAACATTGGGTGTACTACTAGCACAACACAATGCGAAAGGGAAAGAGTGTGTTGTTTACTACATTTCTCGCACACTGGTTGGCTATGAACTCAGTTACACCCCTATTGAGTGAGCTTGCCTAGCAGTAATCTTGATAGCCACTAAACTAAGGCACTATCTATTGACACACAAAGTACAACTCATTGCAAAGATTGATCCACTAAAGTACTTACTGAGAAAAGCTACATTGATAGGTCGCTTGGCCAAATGGGTGATGATTCTAACCAAATTTGATATCGAGTATGTGGACCATAAGGCTATCAAAGGACAAGTTATTAGAGATCAATTGGCTGATGCACCACTCATAGGTGATCATCCTCTCATTTCCAATTTTCTAGATGAAGAGATATTCATTCTCATAGAAGCACAACCTTGGAAACTATACTTTGATGGTTCATACACTAGGCATGGCTCGGGGGCAGGCATTCTGTTTATCAAACGTCAAGGTGAAAGTATCCCAAAGTCTTACAGGCTCACATTTCCATGCACAAACAACATAGCTGAATATGAGGCCTTGATCACAAGACTCAAGCTAGCTATACAATGGAAGTTACAAGAACTGCAAGTATATGGAAACTCCCAACTGGCCATTCAATAAGCAATAGATGAATATCAGATGAAGGATGAAAAAATCATGACGTAGAACCAAATGGTGGACAATCTAAAGGCATCATTTACTACTATCAACTTTGAACAAATACCTAGAGATTAGAATCGAGTTGTTGACACTATGGCTACCATTGCATCTTTTGTAGATCTTCCACAAAATTCAACATGCTATGAGTTCTTGGTCGAATAGCTTTGGATTCTCACTTATGATATCCCCGAATCTGAGATGATATGTCACCTTATCAATTCTGAATCCCCATGGTATGGTGAGTGCTACACCTATCTCCATGATCACACACTTCCTCCTAACCAATCAAATAGCCAACGTCAAACATTCATTCGCCAAACCGCTTGATATACCATTTTCTAAAACCCTATACCGACGTAGTCTTGATGGTACTCTCCTTTGATGTCTGGAACAAGATGAGATAACAAAGGCCTTGGAAGAGGTACATGAAGGAACTTGTGGGACTCACTCAACTGGCCCGTCACTAGCCAAGAAAATCATACGAGTTGGATACTATTGACCATCAATGGAAATAGACTCCTACTAATTTGTCAGAAAGTCCAAGAAATGCCAAGTTCATGGAGACCTAAAACATGCACCAGCATAGAAACTACAACCAATAAAAACACCATGGCCTTTTTATCAATAGGGCCTTGACCTTGTGGGTAAAATCCATCCATCTTCATCCAACAACCACAAATTCATTATTACAGCCACTGAATACTTCACAAAGTGGATCAAAGTTGTTCCACTTACCCAAGTCACTGGCAAGAAGATCACCTCATTCATCCTTAATTACATCATCTATCAGTATGGTGTACCCATATCCATCATCACAGATAACGAACTTCCATTCAAAAATCAGGATGTTCGTGAGCTCTGTGAGAAATTTCACATCCTACACTGCTTTTCCACTCCCTATTACCCACAAGGAAATGGTCAAGCTGAAGCATCAAAAAGAACATATTGAGAATCCTCAAGAAGACAGTCAATGATGTCGGTCATGATTGGCATGTTCAATTGAATCCAACACTATGGGTATATCGAACCAGTATTCAAACCCCTATAGGTGCAACTCCCTACTCATTGGTCTATGGTGCAGAAGCTATCTTACCTATTGAGGTTGAGATACCATCACTATAGGTTTCCTTGCATAATATAATAGATGATGAAGCCTACAGGGTATCACGTCTTCAGGACTTAGAACTACTTAATGAGAAACAACAAGCTGCATACAACCACCTCAAAGCCTATCAGCAGCACATGAGCAGGAGCTATAATCATCGCGTTAGACCTCATACATTTGAAGTAGGTGATCTTGTTCTATGAGAGAATCCTCATAACCAACCCAACCGAGAACATTAGGTAAAGTTTGAATCAAATTGGCTGGGTCCATATGTTATTACTACTGTATTTGGGTCTAGGGCATATCAATTGGCTACGTCAGAAAGAGAACCGCTAGCAGATCTGATCAATAGCATGCACCTCAAATAATTTTATAACTAAAGTTGCACAGAGCATCAGGCTCCCATACATACTGACAAAAACACCAAAAACATTCAGATAAATGACTTGAAGAAAATACAAAAATATCAAAATAGTAAAGAAAAATCATGCATCAAAATGGTGAACAACCACTCCAGTGGCACCTTGCATAAGTGCGATGGTGAAATCCTAGCAAATAGGTGCCACTCATATAGGCTATGGCTCCATTGTCTTTCAGACTTGTTGCGATCACATTCATTTCATCCACTCATCCATCTATCTCAGGTCATAGCTGGTTATTTATATGCAACCTTGGATAGTACTTTATGCGTCTCGCATCCCACTTTTTTGTACTCATGTCTAAAAATTGGGGGCAATGCCCTTAATCTAGTTGATGGAAGTGGATTCTACATTGTTTTATGATTCATTGAGTTCTACATTGAAAACTATCTCGCAAAATACCAAAAACATTCAAAAACACTTACAAAATCCAAAAACATCAGAAAAAATAAAAAATTAATCAAAAACATGGCAACACCCTGTACATAGGTTTTTCAAAGTAGATATCAGAAAACATTGTGAAATACTCAAATGATGAACACTTATCCGATCAACCAAATAATCAACATCAAACATGCAAACTGTCTTAACAAGGATGCGTCCTTCCTTACCAAAACAAAGACAAAATGACATTTTCTTTGACAAGAAAATTCTGTTTAACCTATCAAGTACTTGGTTGATTTGTAGGTTATTCATTCATTTATATATATTAGGTTCCTACAACATTGTTTGCGTATCTTCTATGAATTATTCCAATGAAGTACTGGGGCATGTCCTAATGGTGTCTACATGGGAAGTTCACTAAGCTACGTGATCATAGGCAAAATACAGTCATAGATCAGTCAAGCTTGTTGACTATAGTGTATACCTCAACCATATGAGCATGAACTATTATCAAGGGTCCATATTCTTTATTCTTTATATATATGCTATTTGTTTGAAGGTACAATGCTCTTTCTTTGGTTCCTCCTACCCCATCCAAACTGGATAAAGGTTTTTATCTCTTATTACGGTATGAACTTGTCTCAAGACCTGATCAGCCCAAGATCAAGGAGGACGTTCCAAGTCATGCATGAAAGGAGATGATCCTTGTCTGTTTTGCAAGGAATACGCAGGGTCAACTTGACCCATTATATCAAGTTGTTTGTATTAACTTGCTATATCAAAATCCATGTAAGGAATACGCAGGTCATCTTGAATCATTATGTCAAGTTGCTTGCATTTTCTTACAACATTTTAAAAAGCTCAATGATGAAAATAGAGCATTATGGATCATCATTCCATCTCATCTGTTTATATTGCATTCCATTTCATATCACCCATCCCTTTACTCATTCATTATTCATATGCATGATAGTGGGAACAAAGTTAATGAGAGTAGTTATGTGAAAATTGAGCTGGTCTTGGATACAATCGCGACATAGTACTCTGATACATCATCAGTGCATCATGCAAAGTCTAAACAACCTTGCATTCGTCTATCATAATCACATTATCATTCCATTACATTTAGTTACATTTAGTACATTTCATATCATTTAGTTTCAATTACCACATATAGTTCATTCTCATTTATTTTTGCACTCATATCATTATATCATTTCATTATTATACTCACAACATTTAGATTCACTTATATGATAAATTGTCCTTATTTGCATTTTCTCCCATGATAAGCCATTCATATACATTCATTTAATATCAGCTAGTGATCATCATTTCAAAACTTATGTATCATACATTTGTTTAGGTCTCCATAAGTTGTATACATTCATTTATCTATCCATTAGTTAAAATGTATTCATTCATCCATTATACTCATTTTATTCATTAGATTGCATTCATTATCCCTTTTTAATTACATTAAGATGTAGTTATTCATTCAACCATGAGTTGCATTATCATCGCATTATCATTTTACTTCATCATATTTTGACATTTACAATCATAAAACCATTTGCCTCACACATTGGTTCATACATTATACATACGCATTCATTTTAAAATCATTATTTAAACATTTGTACTTTACATTTGTTTATCCATGTTACATTCATTTTTTAACCATCTAGATACATATCCATAAATAAATCATGCATTCAAAGCATTACATTCACATCATTGCATATTATTATCTCATCATTGTATTGATATAAAGTACAAAATACTATCTATACCACCATGTATCATCATTTTATTATGCATGCATAATGATCATGGCATCACATACATCAGGCATTCTATCCCAACACATCAATACATACATATATCACCCTGCATCCACATGTTAGCATCCAATCATCATAAAACATGCATACAAGAATCATCTCATAAACACATACATATAGCAAAGTACAAATATCCATCTGAGCATAAATCATAAAATCATCATCTTGCATAAGCATCCATACATATCAACATGCATTTCAAAATACGAGATCTCCTCATATATATCATCTCGTGTATCAGCGTACAATGAAGTCCAAAAATCAGCTACCAAGAGCCATCCAAGACATAGTCCAAAATGAAAAATATAAAAGTACATTCAAAATGCTCTCTCAGATGCCACTCTAACCAGATGCTGCACCACCATCAACACCTACTCCCCCACTAGCCCTTGCATCACCTGATCTATCTCTCCATTGAGGACCCATCACACCACCACTGCTCTGCATCCTTTGAGACTGCTCTAATTTGGCCTACCGCATCTATGAATAGCTTAGTGCTCGCTGACTAGCTCACACCACCTTCTCATATAAGCCCCGCCAATACTCTATCTTAGCCTATGCTCGCTAAATCTCCCTCATCACCTCCGCCATATGACCTTGTGCTCCTACTCTAAACCAGACTCTCTCTTACAAATCTGCTAATCTCTCCACCACATCATCCATCTCCCGCAACACTACAGCTAGCTCTAACTCTCATGCAAATAGCTGCATGTCTCTAGCTGCAACCTCTGTCTCTAGATCCTCCACCTGTGTCTTAGCTACTGTAAGTCGAGTCTGCAAATATAATAACATATGATCCCAAAGATCTCAAGTGGCTCCCTCCCCTGTATCCATAGGTGCCTTGCTTGTAGCTCCCTCTCTAGTAGGTCCCCCCCTCTGTCCATCGGTACCTCCATCTCCCCCATACATCTACCACCTAATCTAACTACTCCCTACGTCAAAGGTCCCTATGATATCTGTAATGGAAAACCACCTCTCCCTCTCCACTGAACTCGACCACCACTGCCACCTCCACCTCCACCTCCACCTCTGAATCCACCCCCTCCACCATCCACCCCTCCTCCTCCTCCATCACCACCATCCCCTCTCCCTCATCTATCTACTATAGGTCCTTGACCTCCTCTCCTCCTCCATCTCTATCCCCTATCCTCCTCAAACTTTGGAATCGGCTCTACCTGATCAGATACCCGAGGAATCGGATGTGCCGCCATATACTATGTATACTCCTCTAACACCCCTGCATCTACCATCCTCGACCATATATCCCATGGTCTCACCTGTAGCATCTAAAACTCTGCTAATGCCTAATCATAAGGTAATATAGGCCCTCGTAAATACCTCTCTCAAACCACCTGTGCATACTCTCCCAATCCCGTAGGCAATCCCTGCCGCTGTCCAAACTGTCTCAAAACTCTACCAGGCACTTGTCTCTCCACATGGTAGGCTATCATGAACACATATGGCAACACTTCTGCATCATCCTCCCACGGATCACACTCAATATATGGTGTCCAGATCACTGCATCCAGATCATCTAGTGCTCTCCACCACCTCTCTAGCTTCCTCAAGTGGGGCTGACTCATCATACCACTATACATATATACATATGGCTGGTCAACTACCCAAAATTTTAGACTAATTAGTCAGGTAACCGATAAGTGCTCCCACACCCAAATATGTAAAAGCATGACTCCCACTCCCAATGAGCCCCTCCCTCGGTATACTACATAATGAAGCTCCTGATATAAGTGCGCTAGCATGCACGGTCCCCATGCAAATTAGGTCCCCCCTATAATCATCTACTCAATCACCTAACCCCAACCAATAGCAAGTCCATGTGATCATTGATCTGGACACAGTAGTCCCCCCACAATCCTTGATAGCATTGTTGGTAATGACTCATACAAAGTGGCTATATTCTCCCAAGCTATCAAACCATCATCAATAAAGATGTTCTCATCAGAAATTCTTTGCACCGCTAGGGTCTCCCACGCTCTGTCATACATCACCAGCTCACCTCGAATGGGAATAAGCAGGATGCGCCATACATCCTCCAATGTAATAGTCATCTCCCCCTGCACCAAGTGAAACATGCATTTCTCACTATGCCACTGCTCTGCCAATGCTGTAATCAAACAATGATTCATCTGAATCACGGACATATACATCACATCGTATAGGTCAGTCGCTGCAATGCAATCCACCTTGGCCTCTATCAACCGATCGTGCAACACCTATGTGGTGGGATGCCTCTCATGCAACTGTAAGACATGAAGATCCTCCTACACAAGTGCATCAACCATTATCATCAGTTGTTTTGCTTCAAATTTTCTTAAGTTTAAACCTAGACTATCAACAGATACTTTGATCAAGTATCTTCGGGTCTCAACAGGTAAGCAATCATGGCACACCTAGACTTCAGCAGACATTTATCCTAATGACCTAAGTCTCATCAGGGCTTCTATGGTTCAAAACAAATCTTACCTCATTGCTCCATCCATACATCATTGGCATCAGGAGATTTTTGTTCATGCAAACTGGGGCATCTATTTTTCTGCACAAAAGCACCAATACCTTAACAAAAGTGCTCAATAAACTATGCAAAAGTGCTCAAACCACAAAAGCACTACATTAGCTATGCAATAGCGCTACTTACCAACACTAGTGTTCAAACAGCTAGGCAATAGCACTAATTAAATTAACAACAGTGCCAAAAACATAGTTTTAGCGCTATTGTATCGACTCAACTTGGACTTAGCAAAAAACACATAAAAAATGCATAAAATTCAAAAATTCAAATTCACATACTGCTGGTCTATAGTCATCTAGCCACTGGAATCGACGGACTCACTCTAATCGGTCCTCTACTATGGGAACTGGCATCCTCACTGCTCCTTGCTCCTCCAAAAAGTCACTATCAGAGCTAAAATTTCACAATGGTCGCAGATGCAAATGACCCTGTTTTCACCCTATTATCCCCATATAATCCCTTCCCCATAACCCTAATTTTCCCTTGCTCACTGCCGTGGTCCCCGCGAACATCCTAAGCCTCCCATTTTTCCATTTTATCTCCAATTTCTTCTATTTTTCACCAGCATTGCTAACTTCTTCTCTTCTACCACCCTGCCAATTTTCATTCTTTTTTTGAGAGATCGCCCGATTTTTCAAAAAAATTTGACCCATCTCTCAAGGGGGCATACCACCCATTAAATTAAAATTTTATGAGGCATATTTCTTCACACCTATTTTTCTTTCTTTGAAACGACACGATAAACCGCACCATCTCAAAGAGGGGCAAATGTAGTCAAATAAATCTATCCATTTTAATTAGATAAATATTTGCTATTTATTTGATTAAAAATCCACTAGCCATCAATTAATTAAATTAATATTTAATTAATTCATCTTCAAAATATTTTCCTATTAATTAAATAAATTATTCAATTTATTTTAATTAATTCATTCAATCAAATTCACAATCAATTAAATGAATAAATTCTATTTATTTAATTAAATCCCCCTTTTCCTCTTTTAAATAAATTAAATAAAACATTTTATTTAAATCATTTATTCCCCCACTTGCATTTTCCTACAAATACAACTTGCACCTATTTATTGAAATAAATTAACTTTATTTTAATTAAAATCTTACTTTCCCTCACCCACCAAATCCACTTGCACTACTAAATCCCTTCTAGATTCTTCTAAAACCTTCCTAATTAACCTAATCCATCCCCTAATTATTGTCACATTTCTAAGCAACTTGAAGTCACTTCTCAAAGACTACAAAGTCTTTGAAAAGCATTTATTGCTTTGTGTGTTCAACAAATTAACCTCTAAAGTCTTCCAAAACCACTAATGGTTCTTACATGACCATTAATGGCTCTTACATAACCATTTATGGTTAATTCAACTTGCACTCATGTGTCTCCTCAAGAATTTATTGCTTTGACCATGGTTATCCCTTTTGCCTTTGTACAAGAATTTATCCATTGGATAAAAGCTTTATTCTTTGAATAAAGAATTTATTCATTCAACCTAACCTTGACCTTAACTTCCAGGTTAACTCTATGGTCATGTCAAACATTTAATGCTTATTCCCTCTCCTCTCAACCTATCTCATGTTGACACTTGTCATCCTAGGATTGGGTTGAAAGACCTCACATGGATTTGATGTCATTCAATCTTGACCCTTGTTGAGATTACTCAATCTCAACCATCCATTTCTCCATTTTTCCTATAAATAGAGCCCATTTCTTCATAATCTAGATCCTGAAAACTTGTATGCATTTAATCTATAGTGAATTTTAGAGAGCATTTAGCATAAATCACTAATGCATTGTTATTTTAGCCTAAAATAAATAATTTTAGCATCATAGCATCTAATATTATATTTTGTTCACATTTGCATAGCATTTTAGAGTAAACATTTCAATCTTTTACCTCCATAAGCATCCATAGTGCAAAAAGCTGCTGAGAGCTACACTAATTTGGAACTTGGAGAGGAGAGGAACAAAGGAGAAGGAGCTAAGAGCATGTTAGAAGACATTTGGAGATGTCTTGTTAGATTTACTTTCATAGTTAAATATTTCTTCATGTTTTTAGTGTCTCTTTTGATATGCCTGCTTAGATTAGTTCTTAGTTGATTAACACTAACGATTTCTTGTGCTTTTGTGTGTTATACGACCATAGGTTTTATTCTAACATTGCCCCATTTTGCAGAGCATCATCATGTTAATCTCGCCAACACCATCTCAGAGAAGGATGTGAAGAAGTGAGATGAACAGTTCATGAAGCACATGGATCGGGAGGCCCTTTTTTGTCTCATCGTGGCTACTAAGTACCTGGAAATACACAATCTTTTTGACTTAATGTGCAAAACTATAGTAGACAGGATTAAGGTCAAATGACCAGAAGGACTAGAGAGATTTTTCAATGTACAAAATGAATTCACTCCTGAAGAGGAGGAACAAGTCAGGCGTGAAACCGAATGGGCGCATTGGGAGTAACTCAGGAATGAAGGATGAAAGCATTGTACTTGGTATTGTTGTCAAAGTAACTTTATAATGACTTTGTGTGCTTCAAGAACTTATGCATTTTATTTGATACTTCTATTTTAATGATGTCCTGGACTGAAGCTATTTTAGATGCTCGATCAGTGAAAATGAATTCACTTACCCCTTTTTATCAGTGAATAAAACCCTAAGCTTTCCCTATAATAAATGTTTAGTGAACAACCCTACAGATGTTTGTTTCACAGTCTTGTGTTGGGTGAACCTTCATCAATGATGAACAAAACTCTCCAGATCTCCTTAGATCTCCTCTAGGGTAATATGTCGGATTATGCAATGACTTTGCCAACCCCTAAGGCTTATGCCTTAGTTATCAGTGGAATAACCTGTCAGTGGAGGAATACTCTATTCTACCAGTGGAGGTATTGGTGTAGATCCATCTCCACTTGGTTCTTCATATTTTCTAACCCATCTCTCGGTGTGATCTTGTTGTATTTCATCTACCTTCTCCTTTCCTTTCTTATTATCTTTATCATTGCTAACCGATTGAGTCTTTCTTCTGTAGTATTTAGCAATATGACCTATTTTGTTGCATGCATAACATGTAACATTGTTCTTCTAAATCTATTTGACAAATCTGGTGTCATTCCTTGACCTATAGTGATTAGAAAAATATCCAAACTTTCCACATGCATGACATTTGACATTCATTCTGCAATCTTTTGATCTATGACCATATTTCTTGAAATTTGTGCATTGACCGGGAACAAAATTATAGTTTTGATTTGGTTTATTTCTACATTGTTTAGCCATATGCCCAAATTTGTTGCAAACAAAACATCTACCATTAAATTTATAAGCATTAGATTACCTTACTGGTTTCCTCTGTTCTGATGAGTTCTGCATACCAGTTGTCTAATCTTCATTTACAATATCGAGCTTTCACCTTGTACAAATCCACGTTCTCTAGAATCATCAATCTACCTTTGTCTTTTCAATAAAACATCCAACTGTACAGTACTAATCCTATATTTTTCTTTATACTCACTTGGAGTAGTTAGATCATCTCTCAAAGTAGTTATTTGTCTTTCAAGTTCTTGTTCATCATTTCAGGAGTGTGCCAAATCAGTTCTTAACAGATTATTCTCATGAGTCAATCTGCCACATTCATCAAATTTGTTCTTTAGAGATATAACAAGTTTATCTTCCTTCTTCTTTTTGTCCTCAATATCTTTTGATAACATCGTAGTCAGATCTTGCATTTCATTCTTCATGAGAATGTTTGCTTGACTTAGTTTCTAACATTGTTCCTTAAATGCATTCTTCTCCTCATCGTTTGGGTTTTGCAAAAGTTCCTTTCTCTTGGCTTGAGCTAATGATAACCTTACTTGCAGGATAAGAATGAACTCATTTGCAGAATTTAATTTTTCTTGCAATTTCAAATTCTTCATCCTTTCAACATCATAATCCTCAAAATCCATCTCAATTTGCTTCTCCATAGCCATGTTCAAAGATTATGGTTTCAGGATCTTCCTCAAGCTGTTAAACTTCTTCATAGGTACCAAGCTCTGACACCAATTATTGGGATCCAAGAACACTAAGAGGGGGGTGGGGGGTGAATAAGTGTTTTGTAAGTAACACAAGATTTTATCCTTTTATACCATACACATATAAACCAGTAAACAAATAAACATATAACATGAAGCAAATAAATCATCCACATAAATGAACCCCATAACACACAAAATTTATATGTGAAAAACCTCAAAGAGGAAAAACCATGGTGGGATTTGTGACCCACAATATCAGTTTACTGGCCATATGAAAGGATATTACATATAATGGGGGCCTCCACATGCAGGAAGGCACACTGCCTAGAGCATACTGCTCATCACTAGAGAGTTTCACTGACTACAAGTTTCTGCTAAAGTAAAACAATAAAGTTGAACTCAAAAATGCATTTGCTATGCCAAATAGAGTTCTGGTTCTAGCTCTACTCTGTACAAGTTTATAAACCTTGAACAGTACTACCAGTATCTCTTTTCCACCAAAAATTCTTTCCAAGCTATCTATAGATCATTTCATGATATAACATTTGCATACAAATTATCTACATACATATACTTCACATTATATAGTTATGCTATATTCTCCTATGTCGCATCCTATGTCATATCTTGTATCATATCCAAAATGACCTAGCAGACTGAACTATATACCCATTACAAACAATATGCCTTATGTTGGCTTACAATGCTTTTAGAAAAGAAACGTCGGCCTCGATAATAATTACAAAATGATTTACTAAATAAATCTCCCTTGATGTCGGCTTCCTTAAAGTACTGATGCCAGTGTCGGTGCTGATATAATCTTGAATACTCAAATACTGATGTCTATCGGTATGTTCCTCCTAATGTCGGTATATGACTTCCATCTAATCTTGTTTCCATCAATGACAACAAATGGAATCCGATGAGTGTCAATTGCCAACAGTTCTCCACAAACACATTTTATAATCTAGAGTCGATTGGATACTAGCTTGAATTTCATCCCCAGTCTTATGCAAATGAAGCATGTTACTCTTTTTTCCTGTTACAGTGATATAGAATATTAAATCAGTCATCAGTGAAATCTAACTAAAAGTAAAGAAAAACTTGGTACAATCTAAATTTTTTTCCTTCATTCATTCATAAACTTAAAATAAAAGTCTGACTATCAAAGTCTCTAGAGAATTAGAAATAGATCAAACCCCTACAAAATAAAATTAACAAGCTTACATAGATCATTAACAATAATTACAATTAGTGAACATAATAGAAATCACACAAGAATATTCGTCCTATGTAGTAGTCATCATTGTTTTTGTTGCAACAAATTGAGCTCACAATCAAACATCATCATTAGTTCCTTCTTCAAACGAGAAAAAAGTCCAGCTGAATGTCAATCACTTTTCGTTGCAACTGTCTGATTGCAGGACTTCCCTTTGCAAATAGGTCTTCCATTGATTACTTGTCATAGCTTAGTGTCTCCTTTGGATGACTTCCATTCAATGTTGTAAAGAGCCAAGTTCATTTTCTTCTATTTTAATGCTTCAAAATCTCCTCTCATCCACCAAGTGTCATATTCTTCATGTGAAATATTGATTTCCTATTTAGCCTTTAAAACATGGCACTTTGTTAATATATTCCCAAGGCTTTAACTTTCTATCTATTCAAAATTCCACAAGTTCATCACTTGCCATATTACAACAAAGACTTCAAAACATAGAATCGATTTTGGATAAAAATGCATGAAGGTGACACATGGTAGCCTTGTGTGCCTCCAAAGAGAAAACTAAGCTACAAACCTTCAAAAATTCTACCCTATTGCCAAGTGTCCTCCACGTGCAAGATTCCATTTACTTCAAATATTTAAAATGAACACAAAGATAATGAAAAAGGGAGGTAGGATGAATATTTAAAACTAATAAGTGAAATTATAGAACAACCAGCCACTACTGTAAACAAGTCTATATATAACTCAAAAAAACTTATCATTAGTTGAGATTATGTCACTTACTTGAAAGTGAAGATGAAACCCTAGCTCATTGTATAAAAATGATTGTGGGTGGGTGCAAGAAGTTGGGTCCCAATTCTGTGGAAGTCTGTGAGCAAAAAAGTTTGCTGCTAGAAACGAGTGCCTGTTTTTTAAGAAACGGGCACCCATTTAGCTTCAGAGCCATGACCCATAAAAATAAAATGGTTGCCCGTTTAGGATCGGACCACCGTAGAGAAAAAGGTGCACGAGTTTTAGAAACGGGCACACGTTTCTAAAAATGGGTACCCGTTTCTAAAAATGAGCACTCGTTTCTAAAAACGTGTACCCATTTCTAAAAATGGGCACACGTTTCTTAAAGTGCTATAAATTTCAAAACGGGTGCCCATTTTTTGAATTTTAAATGACAGACACCCATTTCATAAAGGATGGAGCAAGAAACACACCTATGCCTCAGTTTTGGCTTTGGGTTAGGCTTGGTGGGACCAAGCCTATGCTTGGACCTCCAAAAAAATAGCTAAGGCACTGGAATACTAGATTTCTACCTTGCCGTAATTTTTTGAAGGTCTTCCTGATCATATTTTTTAATGAAGGAAAACCCATTAGAGTTCTCACTATCCTAATTTCAAAAATGTAATTTCCTAGTGATATGATTAGTTTTACTATTTTTGCATTATTTATTAATCAAAAGTGGTACCTAAATATAAAATAGTGAAGTTTAGTAAAACTTTAATAACTTTTTTGTTTTTAGGTTTTTTTGAAAATAGATTATATGACATCAATCTAAATACTATTCTTTTGAAGATTAAAAAAAAAATTAAAAAATATGAAATTGTCATCCAATTATGGTGGTCGTACACCAGATGTTTTGAAAATGTACTTTATAGTCAATTAAAAATTAATTAAAAAAAATATATTCAATAGAAAAAAAAGAAAAAAATATTCTCATCAATATTTGGTGTTTTAGGTATATTTTCCTAGAAGGATTTGCAAAATTTCTTTTATTTACGTCAAAATATGGTGGTCGTACACATGTGTGGTATGGTCCTGAAATAAACATTTTGAAAAAGTGTTTTTTAAATATGCCTACTAAAAAATAATTTCTACCATGTGGGTATTGAAATAAATTACATATTTAAAAATTAGACTCCGAGCACTACGTTTTCTATTACTGAAGTTTTTTCAGATTCAAACTCTAAGTACCCCAAATTTTGACATCAATTGACAAAAAAATTGAAAAATAGGGAAAACACTTCCACTTTTTGCCCAAAAGTGCGACTCAACTTCTTGCACCCACCCTTGTCCACTCTAAAATCACTCCCAATTCCTTATGTTATCATAAGTGATGACCCAACAATCCAAAAATGCATTCGTTCATAAACATTTGTGGAGATATGCATTGGAATAAGTCATTTTTCCTATTACTATCCACTTGCACAAATGAGAAATAAACAAATAGTCATTCTTTGAGAATTTGAATAATGACCATTAATCTAGATCTTATGCGGCATAATAAATGATAAATTATCTTTAACTATCATTGATTAAATACAAAAAATAGTAAGACCAATAAGAGAAAAACACATCAACTTAACTTTCCATATTGGACTAGTGGGCAATGATAGAAAATTCCTCTAGACATTAATATACATGGAGACCTTAAGATTTTGCAATGACATTAACAAAACCAAGGACAATCATAAGTAGGCTTAAACATTGTTTGAAAAGCCATCAGACATAACTAGGAGTCTCCTAAAGGACACCCAGGCTATAGAAAAAATATCACCACATCCCAAAAATTCACACAAGTATCATCTACCTTCCCATAGGCCAGATTGAGAACATAAAAAGGCTAACACAATTGATAGAGAGGCACTAGCTCTAGGTGCACTTACATAGGGGTGATCTAACATGCTAAAGAGGTACATATTATTGCACAAATAAGAAATCCTCATTGATGTTAAATGCATTGACTTCCACATCTATTTCGTTATCAAGGAGAACTTGTCCCTTTATTCAACACCTTGCTGCCTACAAACCAAAAATACCCTTTATTCAACATCTTGCTTCCTACAAACCAAAAATACCCAAATTCTATTTTAAGAAATAGAATTAATAAAATTATTATTATATGATACTAAAATTAAAATAGTTGAATATCGTTGGTATCTATGAATAGAAGTCCAAATATTCAAGTAATAATTAGAATTTAGAAACCTCATAATACCATGATAGAATTAAAAAGCTATAAGAATTGAGTATATCTATATAAATAAGAAGGATACAATTAATAAAAAAGAAAAATAAATAAATAATATATATATATATATATATATATATATATATATATATATATATATATATATATATATATATATATATATATATATATATATATATATATATATATATATATATATATATATATATACCATAACACATAATTTTAAATTAACTAAAGTCTATATTTATTGTCAAAAGTTGAATGAAATTTTTAACATTAAGTCAATTATTAAGCTATCTAAGAATGCTATAAAATAAATACTAAAATATAATTTATGGAGAGTAGCATTAATACAATAATAATAATATATGAACTATAATTTAATAAGTGTGTTAAACGAAAATAAGTTTATTAAAAAGTTGATATATAAGAAAATCAAATTAAAATTCTATAAACATATATATGAAAAGACTAAAATTAAACAAACTCTTATGTAAGGACACTTTAAAAAAAAAAGAAAAAAAGATTAGATAAATCAAATAAAAATTGAATGTCCAATATAATAATAAATATAAATAATATTTATATGCAATCAAAACATTGTTTAGATACATATAAAAATAAAATTTGTATATAATTTAAGTAGTTTTATTAATTAAAATCAAACTTAATTAACAATTTATTTATAAAGTATGTTACTATTAAAAATTATGGTATATAAAAATATTTGAGACTAAAACATAGCCCACCAAGTATCAAGTCAATTTGAGTGCAAGGCTTACTATCATAAAAGATGAGTTTGGGATTGTGTCTTTGATGACTTTGGCAGAATACATAGATTGTACCCATGTATTAGTAATGAAGACACTTTTAAGTTTAATATAAAAGCCCTCCCATGTAAATTAAAATAAAATAAAATGTCTTAAGTATAAAACCAGTCATAAAATAATTCTTTAATAAATAAAATTTATATCAAACACTAAAGAGATATAACCATGCTACAATTTTTCCAAAAAGATCTTTTAACATCCTTTACATAATTTTGTAAACAATAATATACTTATACATTTATTTAAAATTTGATTTATAATTTAAAATTTTGAAAACAGAACTCCCACTATTATAAAAAGATCTCCTAACATCCTTTACACAATTTTTTAAACAATACATTTATTTAAAAATTATTTTATAATTTCAAAATTTGAAAACATAACTCACTATTATACCTTACCTCTTACTCTCAATATGAAACCTAAAACATAAAATACATAATATATATAATTACACTTATATGATTCAGGAACATTAAATAATAAAAATTTAAATTTTAACTACCTCCCAAAACAACATAAATTACACTATTACACTCACCTCTTACTATTCATAATTACACTTCTAAACTTTAGGGAAAGTCGACAGTATAAAAAACCTAAAACTACACCACCTTTCGTCAGTTATATAAAAACCTAAAACCTAACCATGCTCTTGCTCACACCGGCTACACGGATACCGCCCTGCCTTTGCACGACATTTCCAATCAAATTTTGGCAAAGGTGATCGAGTACTGGGAATATCATGTTTATTTAATTATTTTAGCCTAATTCTTCTATTAATTAAATAAATTTTTATTTATTTAATTAATTCAATTATCTTCTTCTAGCCTTATTTCTCATTTAAATAAATACATTTATTTATTTAAATAATCATTTTTCCAATTTAAATAAATTTTCCATTTATTTAATTGATCCCACTTATTAAATAAATATTTCATTTATTTAATTGATTCCACTTCTTCTATTTGTTAAATAAATATTTATTTATTTAATTAATTAATTCATTAGCCTTTTCTACCCATTACACATGTCATTCATCTCTTAATTCCTACACTACCTACCCTTTCATTATTTTCTTATTTTATCTACCTACCCTCTCATTATTTTCTTATTTTCTCTACCTACCCTCTAATCCTAGCTGACCATTTGTCTTTTACACCTCTCAATCTTATCCCTCCATTTCCTACAATGTCTTCTATATAAGGAGATGCTTCCTTCATTATCAACCCTAATCATTCTAATCAATCTATTCAATTCAACTACTATCACTCCCAACTACGCTTTCAAATTTTCATATGCGATCAAGCCTACTTGCAACCACATTTCCGTTCTTTGTCTAGCTCTTGTGCACACATAAAAGCTGAGAGCAAATATATCAAGCAATATCAATGGAGATAGGAAGAATGGAGATCCAAACCCTATTGGACATTTGATGGTATAATCTTTGTGATTTCATTTGATTTTCATTGTCTTAGGTAATCTTCATATGTTATGGTGGATCTTTGTTGTTGTTAGGCTAGGGTTTTGTGGTTTAATTCATTTAGTCTTTCAATATTATTCTTATCCATTTTCACCATAAATATTTTGGCACACCAAGTGGGACATGGATTTTTGTTAGATCTATGCTTTTGGCAGGTTTTTCTAACCCTATATTGTTGTTTTATAAAATAATTTGGAGAATAACCTTGTGCAAATAAGGTTTTGGACACAAAATCAAGATCTTGGAGAGATTTTATCCGATCTCACAAACGGCTTGTAATTTTGCACCAAATTGTTTTTGGCAGGTTGAAGATAGTATCAAGAGCTCTCAATCCGAAATTCAAATTTTTTGGAGCACATTTGCATTTTCTATGATTTTTTTATGAATTTTGGTAAAAAATTAATTTTGAGAGCAAATGAGAGAATTTTTTGGATTTTCTTACATTTTTGGAAATACCTCAGAATTATACACAGGATCTATTATTTGTAATTTTAATTTTGATGCAAAATATTTCCTAAAAAATTGGATCTTTAAACATTAGGGTTTTTTATTATTTTGATCAGATCTCACAAACAACTTTGAATTTTGGAATAAATTATTTTTTGCAGGTCAAGAACATCATCAGAGGTGCTTAGTAAAAAAATCATATTTTTTCAAGCATATGTGAATTTTCTATGAATTGTTTATGAATTTTCATAAAAAAATAATTTTGAGAGAAAATGAGCAATTTTTTTGGATTTTCTTACATTTTGGGAAACATCGTAGCATTATACACATGATCTGTTCTTTGTGATTTTAATTTGGATGCAAAATATTTTCTCAAAAATTGGATATTTAAAAATTAGGGTTTTGTATTATTTTGATGATCATATCACACAAACTGCTTGAATTTTTTGTAGGAATTGCTTTATGTAGGTTTGGAAGGCTGTCAGGAGTGTCCAGTAAAAATTTCAAACTTTTTGGATCAATTGTGCATTTTATATGAATTTTTTATGATTTTTCATTAAAAAAAATTTTTTTTGGAGCAAATTAGCAATTTTTTTGGATTTTCTTACATTTCTAGAAATGTCTTGAAATTTTAATATGATTAAAAATAACTCATGGAATAATCAGATCTTTGCATCTATCAAAAAAATGCATTGTCGAAGGCCCTTTTTCACAATCTTTTGGATCTAAAATTTACCTCACTTGTGTGCTTGCAGGAGGGGTATTATTGCAAAACTACTAACAAATCCTTGTTGCAAAATTTTTGGCAAGGGTTTTTGATCTTTATTGTTTGCCTTGTTTTCATAGATTACCAAACACTACAATTGGTGCACTAAAGTTGAACCAGTGCCTTTTGTGTCTTGAGCAATAGGCTCTTTGTGTTTAATCTCTAGAGGGCCTATCTCCCTATGTGGTCATGAAGACTACTAGTGAGGAGAGGATGACCCAAGTGGTAGGGAGGAAAAGCCATCCTATTCTGAAACTCTATAAGCAATTGTATCCATGGTGAAAGCCATGGGTAACGTGTGCTGATTAGTTCATACCAACACTATGTCTCCCCATAAACCTGTTTGATAAAATTTATTTGATCAGTTGTAGGGCATAACCCCTACCGGCTGGGAGCCTTCTGTATTTATAGAGCTCAAAGTGTCGCATGTATGGCCACATGAGAAGATGCCCTTATCCTTCTAGTTGTTGGGGCAGGAGGTCGGACCTCTGGAGTGGCGCACACACATATGGTTCTTAGTAGAAATACAAAGTTCGCCACATGGAGTTTTCATGGAAACTGATTCTTGGCTTCCTCGGATAAGTGAGTGCCAAGGGTGGAGCCAATGTGGTCAAGCATCTAAGTATCCACTCTGAATAGCGTAGCCTCGAGGGAAACCCCATGTGGGATCAACAACTATTGTCTTGGCCAGCCATAAGAATTGTTCTTGTCTTCTTTTGAACATTCAAACATTCAAGATCAAACATCAAAAAATTGTGTCTTTTATGTCTTAAAGTGTATGCAAAACATTTTTACATCAAACAACACACTTTTGTTTTACTCATTTTGAGTCTAAACACTTACAAAAATTGAGTCTTCATAAACATTGTGTCCTCGTCACGAAAAATAGTCAAACAAATTCAGATTTGGTCACAACAACAACTTCACAAATTGGAAAAATTGCACTCAGATTTTTGAAACATGTTTGTGTTATCATAAGAAAACTACATTCACAAAATATTAGAAATATGTTTGTGCCTGTTACACTAATATATAATATTAAATCATTCATTAGTGAAATCTAGCTTAAAGTAAAGGAAAACTTGGCACAATTTAATATGTTTTCCTTCTTTCATTTATAAACTTAAAAATAAAGTTTGAGTAACAAAGTCTCTAGAGAAATAAAAATTGATGAAACCCCTACAAAATAAAATTCACAAGCTTACATAGATCATTAGCACTAATTATGGTTAGTGAGCATAATAGAAAGAATACTATCATATTCATCCTATGTACTAATCATCATTGTGTTCGTTGCAACAACTTTAGATCACAATCAAACATCATCATCAGTTCCTTCTTTAGACGAGAAAAAAGTCCACCTGGTTGTCAATCACTTTCCGTTGCAACTATCCAAATGCAACACTTCCCTTCGCAAATAAGTCTTCCATTTGTATACTTGTCAGAACTTAGTATCTCCTATGGATGACTTTCATTCAATGTTATATGTAACCAATTTCATTTGCTTCTATTTGAATGCTTCAAAATCTCCTCTCACCCACCAAGTGTCATCATCTTCATGTGCACTATTGATTTCCCATTTAGCCTTTAAAACATGGTACTTTGTTAAGATTTTTCTAAGGCTTGAACTTTCTATCCATTTAAAATTGTACAAACTCATCACTTGCCATATTACAACAAAGACTTCAAAACATAGAATCAATTTTGGATAAAAATGCATGAAGGTGACAAATGGTAGCCATTTGTGCCTCCAAAGAGAAAACTAAGCAACATACCTTCATAAATTCTACCCTATTGCCAAGTGTCCTCCACATTCAATATTCCATTTACTTCAAAAAATAAAATGAACACAAAGACAATGAAAAAGGGAGGTAGGATGACTCTTGAAAAACAATAAGTGAAATTATAGAACAACCTAGACAAGTCTATAGATAACTCAAAAAAACTTATCATTAGTTGAGATTATGTCACTTACTTGAAAGTGAAGATGAAACCCTAGCTCATTGTATAAAAATGATTGTCCACTCTAAAATTATTCTCAATTCCTTATGTTATAATAAATGATGACCCAACAATCCAAAAATACATTTGTGGAGGGATGCATTGGAATAAGTTATTTTTTCTATTACTATCCGCATGCACAAATGAGAAATAAATAAATAGTCATTCTTTGAGAATTTGAATAATGACCATTGATCTAGATATTACTTGGCACAATAAATGATCAATTATTTTTAACTATCATTGATTAAATATGAAAAATAGTAAGACCGAAAAGAGAAAAGAATGTCAACTTAACTTTCCATATTGGACTAGTTGGCACTGATAGAAAATTCCTCTAGATATTAATATACATAGAGACCTTAATATTTTGCAAGGAAATTAGCAAAACCAAGGACAATAATAAGTAGGCTTAAACATTGTTTGAAAATCCATCATACATAACTAGGAGTCTCCTAAAGGACACCCAAGCTATAGTAAAAAATCTACCATATCCCAAAAATGCACACAAGTATCAACTACCTTCCCATAGATCAGATTGAGAACATAAAAAGGCTAACATAATAGATAGAGAGGCATTGGATCTGGGTGCACCTACATAGGGGTGATCCAACATGATAAAGAGGTACATATTATTTCACAAATAAGAACTACTCATTGACATTAAATGCATTGACTTCCATATGTGTGTTGTTATCAGGGAGAACTTCTCCCTTTATTCAACACCTTGCTTCCTACAAATGAAAATAACCCAAATTTTATTTTAAGAAATATAATTAATAAAATTATTATTATATGATACTGAAATTAAAATAGTTGAATATCGTTGGTATCTATGAATAGATGTGCAAATATTTAGGTAATAATTAGAATTAAGAAACCTCATAATACCATGATAGAATTAAAAAGCTATAAGAGTTGAATATATCTATATAAATAAGAAGGATAAAATTAATAAAATAGAAAAATAACCAAACAATTCATATATATATACCATAACACATAATTTGAAATTAACTAAATTCTATATTTTTTTTCAAAAATTGAATAAATTTTTTAACATTAAGTCAATTATTAAGCTATGCAAGAATACTATAAAAAATAAATATTCAAATATAATTAATGGAGAGTATCATCAATGCAATAATAATAATAATATGTGGAAATGGAGAGAGCTCAAAACCCCCCTCTACAAAAAAAGTTGCACTCCAATGGCGATTTCATGGATGTTGGTAAGGAAACTATGGGGACTGATGCACAGGAAGAAGAAATTGAAATCGATATGTCCAGTGAAATGGAGGAATATCAAGCACTATGGGAGGAGCATGTGGTCATCTACAAAATCGAGATCCTGCATAAAAGAGTGGATTGCTAAACATTGGGGTATGGGTTTGGTGGTGAAGTTTTTACTCAAAGGCGTCCTCGTGACTATATTTGCAGAATTTTTAGAATTAAATAGAGTGTTTAACCAATAAAATTGGTTCGTGGAAGACTATTCGATATACATGCAACCCTGACAATCTAACTTTGATCCCCTTCCTTTGGCCTATATGATAGCCCAGTTTGGATTAGATTGTATAACTTGCCAATCAAATATTAGGGAGATAGCAGCCTTGAGAAGATTGGGCAATCGTTGGTAACTTTACTAGTTATTGATGAAAATATAATAGAGGAGGATTTATATTTGTACCCTAGATTGAGGATAGTGGCAGGGAAAAGCATTCCATCCTTTATCTATCTTCTTACTTTGGAAGCCAAATGGAAAGAACAAATTGAGATCGAGAAGGAAATTAATCCTTGTCAAAGATGTGGGAGTAAGTTTTATTTTACCACAAAATGAAAAATATTTGTTAGAAGGGCAAGGAGTAATTGGGTTAGGAGGCCCAAGCAAAACTGGGTAGTTAAAGACAATCCAATTGCCCAGAAACCTCTCTATCTAATGTATGATAATCTGTCGGGTAGAGATATTTGGCCTTCGGTTCCTGTCCTAAAATATAATCTTCATATTTTTAGGTAACCAATTTCAAATTCTTTAGAATTACCCCAAATTGTCAAGGATAAGGACACTGAGAACAATCCCAGGGAGACGAAGGCATTATCTCAGGAGTTAGAGAACAAATTAGAGTTATTCTTAGAAGAAGGAGAAATCAGAGGTGATGAATTGGACAATATGGACCCTAGATGTATCAGTCAATTAACAAATTTCTTTTTGGGTAAATCCAAGGGTTGCAAGGGTCGTAGGAGCAAGAAGCAAGTCAGGGAAGACAAAGCCTTGGAAAAAGGTATTGTCAGTGTTCTAGATTTTCTGAAGATGTCCAAGGGAGGTAACCCCTCCCTTGGGAGTAGATGAAGATTCTTACTTGGAATGTTAGGGGTCTTGTTTCCCTTGACAAAAGACGCTTGGTCAAGAGAGCGATTGATAAATTGGTAATCGATATAATTTTGATTCAAGAGACCAAGCTTTTGAACACTAATAGACAATCCTACAATAAAATAGTGCACCTTTTGGAATATCAAGTTTGATCATTTCCTCACAAATACTTGGGAACCAATGTCAATTATTGCAATAGACAAAACTAAATCTGGGAGGATGTGATTAACAAGTGTAAAGGAAAATCAAAGCAGTGAAAAAGTAGATGGTTATCTCAAGCATAGAGGTTAACCATGATTAGATCAGTCTTATTGACCATTCCTATCTATAGCATGATTAGATACATTAACCATGATTAGACCAGTCTTATTAATAAGGAGAAATCACAGGTGTTCTTCTTGAACACTAATAGACAATCCTAGAATAAAATAGCCCACCTTTTGGAATATCAAGTTGGATCATTTCCTCTCAAATACTTGGGAATCAATGTCAACTATGGCAGTAGACAAAACCAAATCTAGGAGGATGTGATTAACAAGTGTAAAGGAAAATCAGAGCAGTGGAAAAATAGATGGTTATCTCAAGCAGAGAGTTTAGACATGATTAGATCAGTCTTATTGACCATTCCCATCTATAGCATGTCATGTTTCAGGATGCCTCAGGCGGCTAACAAGAAGCTAGATGGGATTCTCAAGAAATTCACTTGGAAAGAGACAAAGGAAGGTAAAAAAATTCCCACCGATCAATTGGGAGACAACCTGTTTGACTAAAGAAGAAGGAGGGGCTGACTTGAGGAAAATGGATCTACAGAACCTTGCATTAGGTGCAAAACTGCCTTAGAGGATGTAAAAATTTCCTTAGAAACTTTGGTACAGAGTTTTGAGGAGAAAATATTTGGATTCAGAGGAGTCAGAGAGAATATTCCCTATAGCAAACACAACCAAGGGATTGACCGTGTGGAATTTCCTATGGGAGATTAGATTTATTATCACTGAACATCTATCCTGGCTAGTCAGGAATGGGCGGAAGGCTAGATTTTGGGATGATTCCTGGGATGGAGGGAAGCCTATTAGGGAAATGTTTGAAGATCAAAACTATGTGAATGATGCGGCAAATGAAATGGGAGACATAGTGGATTGGTGTTTTGAAGGAGGAGGTGTTAGGGGAGATAAGGTTAGGTGGAAGCATATAGAGATCGGGAGTAAGGAGTCATGTACCAAACTGGTTGAAATATTAAGGAGTAGGATGCTATTGGTGTCTGAGGAAGAAGATACTCTTTTCTGGTGTGTTGCCAAATCAGGGGACTATAGTGTTAAAATTGGGTATAAAATAAAAAGACAAAGAGTGAGGTACACCATCTGGCCACATAAGTTATGTTGGAGCAATAGAATTCTTCTTAAAGAGGGTGCCTTTCTTTGGATTTCCCTTCATGATAGGGTACTCACAGGGAGTGGACTGAAGATTATTGGTATAGCTAGGCCAAGTTGATGTGTATTATGTAAATATGATGAAGAGACTATGAACCACTTGTTGTATAATTTCTCTTTTGCTAGCAGGTGTTAGGAATTGTTGTTTGGTATGCTGAATTTGAGTACTGTCATGAATGAAGGATTGTAATCTTGTTTATTGTCATGGCCTCAAATGGAAAAATTGAAATGGGGTGTTATTTGGTTGGTAGGACCAGATTTAGTAGAATGGAATATTTGGAAGGAGAGAAATAGGAGAATCTTTAAGGAAGTAGATCTCTCTACCGAGCAACTTATTTCAAAAATTAAGATTGCCATAGAGGAAGTTGTAAATGGTAAGACTATAATGAGGATGAAGTATAGATATAATAATTGGGATAGAAGTATGGAGACAAAATGGTCTATGAATGAAATAGAACTAGTCATTCCTTCTAAGAAACAAGTAAATAGGAATTTGATTAAATGGAATGTGCCACCAAAGGATTGGGTGAAGCTTAATTTTGATGGGGCCAGTAAAGTTAATCTAGGTAGTGCTGTTTTAGGGGTTGTCTTAAGAAATTAGAACTAATTAGTGGAGTATATGGTAATTTTGGGGAGTGCTGAAATATTGAAGCAAAAGTGAGAGCTTTAGAAGAAGGCTTGAATATGTGTTTTGAGGGGGACATCTCCAAGATTATCATAGAAGGAGACTCCCAGGTCATTATCTATGGTGTGATACAATCTACCTTTCACAATCGGAGATTAAATAAATGACTGCCTTGTATCAATAATTTATTGGATCGGATTGGGGTTTTCAAAATTGTTCACACTTATAGAGAGGGGAACAAAGTGGTAGACATCTTGGCTAACATGGGAGAAGCAGGGAAAAATTAATACCTCTCGATCAAGATAATTGATGCTTCTCAAGAATTAATGGAAGCCATCAGAAAGGACATCCTAAGATATCACCAGGAGGGTATAGTTTAGGGGTAAACTTATAAGAATATGAGGTGACATCGCCTCATTTGTTTCACAAGGAATGCCAATCATAATGGTATCTTACAATTTTAAACATGCACTGCAGACAAGGACTTATAGCTCTTCATGTACTACCAGCAATATATCTTAGTCATGGATTTGAGTAAGAGTAGTAATAGGAGATATAGGTGTTGGAAAATGCACACTCCAATGAGAAATTGTAGGTGATTGAATGTATTATCATTGATGGAAACCTTGCAATCATATGATACCGACAGACAAAGACACTGGTACCAGAACCGATAGACTCTACACTGGCATACAGAACACCGACAGTGAAAGCAAGAATACTGACACCTTGGCTGACAATAATTTTGTTTAAAATGTATTTTGTAATTTATTGTAAAATCATTGTAAGCTGACATGGAAAGTTGTAATATGACTCATATATGTATAATATCATTGTAGATCATTTTTGTAAGAAAGAATAATGAAAATAGACGAAAGATAGGAAGATAATAGCAGACCTAACATGCGAATTATTGGATAAGGGTTTATGTATGTAGTAGAGCTTAAACTGGTACTGAATCTAGCATAACAGATGTTGATCTGAAGAAGTACAAGACATTGGATTTACAAAATCCATTTTTGTAAGTCAGTGTGACTTCATTTTGAGCAGTGAACTCTAGGCACTTGGCCTTCCTGCATGTGCAGGTCGGCCCTTGTTGTAGCAATAATATTCCCTTATTGGCCAATAGGTGAATATTGTGGGTCACAAATCCCACCGAGGTTTTTCCCACACCAGATTTCCTCATTAAAATATTGTGTTATGGTGTGTCTCTTATGTTGTGGTTGTGGTTCTTATTTACTGCATTCTTATTGGTTTACCGGTACACAGTTTTAATATGTTTTTCATGTTATAAGTTAAGAAAATTTATATACTGGTCATATACTGATTCAGCCCCCCTCTTAGTATCTTTAGGAATCCTAACAATGGGTATCAGAGCCTAGTCATCTATTTTCAAAAGCCTAACAACTTGAGGAAGATCTTGTCACTGGTAGAGATGGAAAACTTGAGAAAGTAGTTGGAAACAACTCTTTCAGACTATGATGTAGAAAAGGTGAAAAATATCAAACATGAAGATGATCTGAAGGCTGCTCAGGATATCATACAAGGACTTCAAGAAAATCTTACTATTGCAAGGAACAAGAGAAGATAACTTTGTGAAAAGATGTAGAATGACAATGATGAAACATAAACTCTTAATGATCTGGTAAACAAGCTAAGACAAGAAAGCAGTACAACAAAGAATGAGATGCAAGATATGGCTATGAGATTTTGTAAAGAAATTGAAGATAGAAAGAAGAATGAAGATGACTTGGTTAGAAGACTAAATGATGCCGAAAATGAAAATCTAAGACTCGGTCATGAGAATGATGTGCTAAAGACAAACCTAATTCACTTAGAGCATGACAAAACTGAACTCATGAGACAAAAGGACTTCTTGGAAAATGAATTGGCTATTGCAAATCAACACAAAGGGAAATTCAAGAAAAGTTTAGAGGAGCTTGATGACATGCTGAAGAATCAGAAACCTAATGGTGATACAAATGGCCTTGGCTTTGAAACTAGTGAAATCTCTGGTACTACAAACCATCATGATCACAACAAACTGGTAAGACAACCTAATGCTTACAAATTTAATGGAAAATGTTTTAACTATAACAAGTATGGTCATAGAGAAAATTAGTGCAGATCTAGCAATTATCAGAACACTAATACACCCTCTAGTCAATGTTCCAAATGCAACAAAGTTGGTCATAATTCCAAAAATTGTAAAATAAATGTAAGATGTTATGTTTGTGGAAGATTTGGACACTTATCTAATCATTGCAGAACACATACGAGCATAGGATATGGAAAAGCTATTCAGAAAAACAATGTGACTTGTTATGCCTGTACTAATATTGGACATATTGCAAAATTTTGTAGAAGTAAGGCATCACCGGTAAATAAAAAAGGTCCAAGCTTGAAAGGTAAAGAAAAAGTTGAAGAGGTAAAGCAAGAATTCTCAAAACAATGGATCAGAAAGTCAGATCAGAATGTTGATCGAAATACTCCTCCATCGGCAGAACAAAGTAACATTCCACCGGCAGGAGACTCTTCATCTAACTGAAGGAAATCTTTTGGGCATTTAGCAAAAAAATGAAAAACATGCTATTATTCCCTCAGTCGATGGTAAAAAGTTGAAATTACTTCTATACCGGCAGATGAGTTAAGTTGTGACTTAACCGGCGAGCATTAAATATGGTAGTTGGAGAAAAATAACATTATAAAGCAAGTATTTTGGCTCCTTTTTCATTCACCAAGAATTCAAAACTTTGAGAGCATGAAAATTCCTTAGCGAAGAAGTGAAGAAATTTATTGAAGCATTCATCCTTAAGGCAGATTGAGGTATTTATAACTATGGCTTCTTCATCCACTCCTGAATTTATTGCAAACCCTACCATTGTTGAGGTTGTTAAGCGCCCTAGACCCGTCTTAAACTAGTTCCTGAAATTGCAAAGAAAGATGATAGCATAGGTGCATTTTCTCAAATCCCTAAGGGAGTAGTATATGCTGAAGACCCTAGGATGTATATACACTATCATATTGATGAATTGGGTGATGATGAGATCAAGAACATGTACAAAACCATGATTTGTAATGTAGATGGAAATGTCAAGCCGGAACACAAGATAGTGGAAACCCTAGGTGTAAAGCGGAAAATCGCGAGCGAACCCTAAGTGTTCCCCCCACCACTCCAAGGAGAGAAAAAGGAGGTCACTAGGGTAGACGGTTCTCACTTAGGGGAGACTTTACATTCAAAAGAGGGGTTGAAACCCACAAGATCCAATCCCACACAAGGAAAGATTGGATTCTAAATGAGTTTCAAGGGTTACGACAGCAAGGCTACCCTCTTTTGTAAAGAATGTAGATAGAAGGATTAAGCTAGGAATGCATGAAAAGTGAGAAAGATTCACTTATAAATAGAGATAGGAGTATAGGATGAAGCTGCGGACCTGGAATTAGTAGTAAAATGTCAAGACGACGTTGTCCTGCAAATTTGAGCGAAAGTTGACGGGACGATGGCGCCCGGCGTGCACACGGTCCTCCGAAAAATCCGCGAAACGAAGGGGGATCTGTTCGTGTCTGCACAAGGATTCCAGATCTTCAATTACAGCCATGTACCTGCAACCTACACACAAAAAAGAGAGGATGATTGGGGGGTTAGGGATTAGGGGTTTTCCCTTAGGTCAAACCCCAGTTTTGGAATTAACCAAGAAATGAGAATGCTGTAAATGTAAATGATTGTAATGTAAAACAAGTACTAGTACCTTGTTGTAAGAATGTTTGTATTCTTACATGTGAAGGTGTAAATGTTGTTGTATGTTGTATGTGATCTCCTCTTCAATGGTTGAATTCTTGTCTTGAATGCAACACTTAGCCTTGAATGGAGACTTAGAATGATCAATTGCTTGAAGGAATGCTTGAATGCTTGAATGCTTGAATGTTTGAATATCGCTTCCGCCTTTTTCCCATCTTACCAAAATGAGAGAGGAAATGTAGTTTATATACTTGTCAATTAGTGTTAAAAGACTGATTTTTCTGACCTTAGGCCGACCAGGAAAGATTATTTTCCAATTTGCAAACATAAAGACCCGAGGCCCAAAAGAGACCGGGCCCAAAAATAGGGCCAGAGACCAGGGCACTGGGCGCCATGGTCCTTGGGGACTAGGGCACTGGGCGCCCTAGTCCTGAAGGACTAGGGCACTGGGCGCCATGGTCCCACCTCTAGGGACAGCAGGGTGCAAGGAGGATCAGGCCAGGGTGCTGAAAAATGCAGTTTTTGATGTCATGAACAAGTTTCAGGGTCTCCATTCAGGTTCCGTGTCGCATCGCCATCGTGAAGACCCAAATGCAGTCGAAATTGCAAGTGTCACAATTTTAGGATGCTACATTTAGCCCCCACTTTAGCAGGAGTATAAGCGTACGCTCATACTTCCGGTAAAGTACAAGGAAACAACATTGAAAGACTTTCACGACGTCAAGGAGGCAAGACACACTAATCCCCCAGTGGACTAAGGATCTTACAAATTCGATTGACAAAGTAAAAGGGAAGATCACGAGGGAGAACCATGACTGTCAGTGGTAAGGTTCCCTCACTATGAGTCATGTAAGAAAAATACCAAAATTTTCAAGGCAAAGCTAAGTTCACCAAGAAATTTTCAAGTATCCTGAAGGGATAGACGGGGTGTATGCCCCCCTACGTTAAAGCGATTGCACATGCCTCAATGGGGGTGATTGCTTTAAGGTAGTGATACATATAAGAAATGAGAAGGGAAAGGAGCACGTTATCACAAAGATTTAGCCCTCAAGTGTGAGATAAACCCAAAGATAATAGACACAAAACACAAAGCACGAGGTGACTTCACTTTTCCTCGGGGTCAGTATGCTGTATGATAATTCATGTATATCATATGTATGTATGCATAATTGTTCTTCATTCCCCAATCAAGGAAGGTCACCTAGAAGAAGGGAACACATGTGTCTTTTGTGTCGACATGAGAGAGACCAAAAGAGATCTCAATGCTTTGCACCATCCTCAAGTAGACAACACTAAGGACAACAAATAGAAGAATGAGAATAACACATAAAAGAAGTAACAAAAGAGATCAAGAGAGGAGGAGAGAGTCTGCTATGCTAATGAAACTAGTCTAGCACGTCATCCACCCCCCGATCTTGCTGATCAATATTTTGGGAAGGCAGGGAACACGCTAGAGGAGGAACATCCAACATAGCAGATGGAGCTATCACAAGATCCAAACAAGGGCTATGTTCATGTTCCAAGCCACGTTGTTCTTGTCTAGGAGCTAGGATAAGTGCTTTAGAAAATTCGTTAGATAAATGGTTATCAATATCAACAAATTCATATTCAATATCAGAAGCAAGAGAAGTAACATTTTCATCATGAATAACATTTTCATCTATATCATCATCAAGATTTATAAAAATAGGATCTTTAACTCGCACAGGATCAAGACCATCATGCATCTTATGTTTAGGAGATTTTGGAGAAAATGGAATAATGCTTGTTGAAGGTGTTTTTGGGGATTGCAAAGTTTGAGAAGCAGCTGCTTGAGCTCTAAGACGACGCTTTCATCGGCGTTCACGTGTAGAACGATTTCGTCTAGTCTTAGTAGGAAGTTGAGAAGATTGAGGAGGAGGAATGTTCTCATCCTTATCACTTGGGTGTTTAGGTTGTGGTCTCTTAGGCTGGATAATAGGAGAAGAGGAAGGTCTCTTCTCTCTATAAAAGGAAGGAGGAGGAACTGCTCCATATAAAGGAGGAATATTTGGTTTAGGAAGGAGACCAAGTCCATCATGACGAGGAGGTATAGGTCTACTTTTAAAAGGTTTATTAGACATAGACATAGTCACATCCATAGGAATGGGTTGGGAATCTTCTTGAGGAAAGACATTAGTTTTATCTTTCAAAGGAAGAACTTCCTTCTCAAGAACGATAGGAATATCAAGTTTGGGTGTTCTAGGTTCACTTAGAGATAGGATCATATCTTTTTTCCACTTTTGATAAGATTTGAAAAGATGATCACTTCGCGGAGGAAGAGATTGGAATTGTTTAGGCCAAAAATAATCAATAGGAATGCTAGAAGTTCTTTCAGCTGGTTTAAAGAGACTATGATTGACAGTAACAACTTCACCATTATGGGGAAATTTCAAACATTTATGAATAGGAGAAGCAACAGCTTTCATGGAAGCTAGCCAAGGATAGCCTAGCTTCACACGAAATTGTTCAGAAGATGGAATAATAGCAAAGTTCACATCAAGGGATTTGTTATGAACTTCAATAGGTAATGTAATAGAACCTATTGCAGGAGAAGAAAATGCATCAAATAATTTCACAATCACATCTGTTTTGTCATAGATCACTTGATTCAACTGCAAAGTAAAAAGAAATTCTTTAGTAATAACATTAACCATGCACGAAGGATCAATAAGCACTCCATGACAAGGTGTATTCTTGACTTTTGCAACTATGTATAAAGGACCATCTGGTGCCCTAATAGTTTCACTAGAATCAAATGTGATGGAAGGTTCTTTAGGGTTTTCTTGCTGCTCTACAAAGTTAATCACATTCGGAGTTATAGACACAAGACCATCAGATGAGAAAGAGGAATCATTAGTCTCAATCACATTAGAGGTATGAGAAGGTAATGGATCAGTAAAAATATTAATATTTTGGTTAGGAGGAGCTATAGATGTGTTGCCTTTATCATTCACTCCTGAAACAGAGATAGTATTATTATCAATCAAATCTTGAATTTTACCCTTTAAAGCAAAACATTTTTCAGTATCATGCCCAGGTTGATGATGAAATTGACAAAAAGATTTGTTATCAAAATAGGGTGAATTAATCTTTGCAGGATCGATTTGCTTTACAGGAGGGAGAGTAAGCACATTTTGTTCCAATAACTTATTCATAATACTATGCAATGATTCATTCAAAGGAGTAAACTTTCTTTCTTTCTTGAAAAACTTGGAAATAGAAGGCACACCTGATGCTGCATTCACATTGTTGTTGATGATGTTTTCATTGAATTTAATGGACTCTCTGTTCGGTTTAAACTTCCCAAATGGTTGTTGACTACTATCACCCTTATCACTCGGAGCCATAGGATTTGCTTGTTCCATTTGACTCACGGTCAGTTGATAATTGTGAAGAGTTGCACACAACTGTTGGAAACAAGTAAACTCAGAAAACAGAAGTTTTTCTCTAATATCTTTTTGTAAATTAGAAATAAAGATTCTTTGAATATCATTGTCAAGCACTGGAAAAGAGATTTGAGCACACAAATGCTTATATCTACCAATGAAATCAATCACTTTTTCTTTAACACCTTGTTTACAATGTATTAAATCAATCAAAGTAACTTTAGGACTTATATTGTTTTGAAATTGTTGAATAAAACCATTTGCAAGTTGTTCGAAAGAAGTAATAGAATAAGAAGGCAACGAGAAATACCATTGTAGGGCTTTATCTCTTAATGTTCTAGTAAACAGTTTTGCAAGCAACCTTTGGTCATAAGCAAAATCGGTACATATTGTTTGAAAAGTCTTAACATGTGTTAGAGGATCACCTTTACCATTATAAAGATCCAAATGCGGGATTTCAACATGTTTAGGAGGGATAGCTCAAACAATGTCAAGAGAAAGTGGGATCGCAACATCAAATGTGGGCACACTAAACTTAGATTGATTCATAGAGGCAATTTGTTGCTGTAAAGAAGAGACAGTTTGTGCAAGATTGTTAATGGTCACTTCAGTCGAAGAGTTCATATTAGACATGTTAGATTGTGAAGGAGGTATTATGTTATTGAAAGAAGGTATTGATTGAGAGTAAGGAGGCGGGACACTATGATAGTTAGTCATAGGAGATGATTGGAAAGGAGGAACACTACAAGGAGGAATGGAATGGTTAAACGAATTGCCCCCTTGCGCCAGGTTCATTTGTGGAGATGTAATAGGAACACTTACTGAAGGAATGAATGAATAAGTTGGATTAAATGAAGGAAGAGGGTTAATTGAAGAAGAAGGATTTCCCCCATGACTGGTGATCATAGGCGGAATGTCTTGTATAGAAGTAGTCATTATGTTTGATGTAAAGGTATGTATGCTAGCAATAGAAGTTGTCCAATGAATAGAATGATTGACTTGAGTAGGAGGTTGTGTATAACCTAAAGTCTCAGCACAACTCTTCATAGGTATCACATTCGAATCCACAATTTGTGCAATACCACGCAAAATATCAATTCCATTCTTATCACTTTGAACCATACATTTTAGACCCTCAATTAATGAAAGAGCTTGACTATAGGGATACTCTTGAGACATCCATTGCTGAAAATCATCAAATTGGTTATCGAATTTTGAAAGTTGTTCTACAGAAACCTCATGGAGAGCTTCTTCATCATTAGGAGGATTAGAGGAATTACCCGTGTCCTCGTTAAAAAGGCCATTCAAATTAGGTTCCTTCTCCTCGGTAATTAAACCTTGGAAAGACTTAATTCTACGGCTTCGTCTAACGGGAATAGTTTAAGTAGGGCTTATTGTTGTAAAACTCATGCACTAGAGAGGGAGAGAAGATTTTGAATTTAGAGGTAGAAAATTTCAATAACATCAGCCAATCTCCTAGATTTAGGCTGTTAAATGCAATCACGACAATCTCCCAAAATTTTGGAAAAAATGTCAGGGACCGTGGCGCTCGGAGTGCACACGGTCCTCGCAACTTTTTTCAAAATTTTCAAGAATGAAAGTTATGATGATTTTAAAGCTAATCTGAAAAAATTGAGTGATTTTATGATTTGTAGATAGGCCAAATTAAAGTTGCAATCTCAAAATTGAACCCTACCAAGATTGTTGAAAAATGCAAAATTTGAATTTTGAAAAAGAGAGGGAAACTGAAATTTTGAATCTTATGATTTTAGAGGGAATACCAAAAGCAATGCAAGTTTTGAAATTTAAAAGTTGACTCAATTTCACACAAAATTCAATTTTGAAAGCGGAAATCAAAGGTGTTGCAATTAAACACTTAATTTCAAAAGTCACAAATTGCAAGAATTTGAATAAAGCACTGAAATTTCGAATGAATGCCAACACACTTTTCAGATTTAGGACAGTAAGAAGCACAATTTTGACATGAATTTCAGTTTCAACAATTTTTGAATGATTAGAAGCCTTAATCCAAGAAATCCCTAGACCAACTTTGACTTTAATTTTGAAAGTGTTGTAATTGATAAAATCAGCCAAAATTCTGGATTTTAGCAGAAAAATACAGTAAGATCTAACTCACAAAATTTCGAAAAAAATGTCGGGGACGATGGCTCTCGGGGTGCACACGGTCCGCACAACTTTTTTCCAAATTTTCAGGGATGAAAGATATTGTGATTTTATTGCGGAATCCAAAGTTACAACTGATTTGGAGATATTTTGATCAGTGAAATTGTTGGTCAAAGGTTGAATCAAGAGGGTTTTAAAAATTAGGGTTTTGACACTTAACCACTTAATTTTCAAAATTAAAGCACAGATATGATTTGATAATTTGTAATAGAAGGGTAGATCTGAAACAAGCATTAACAATTAAACATTTCACAAGCTCAATTACTAAAAAGAAAATTTAGGGTTTTCATGCAATTAACCTCTCAAATTCGCAAAAGATCAAACATGGAAATGTAATCAAGGCATCCAATTTTCAGATCTAACCATGAATAATCAGAAAGGATGTTCACGTCGGGTTCACCAAAATGTAAAGCGGAAAATCGTGAGCGAACCCTAAGTGTTCCCCCCACCACTCCAAGGAGAGAGAAAGGAGGTCACTAGGGTTGACGGTTCTCACTTAGGGGAGATTTTACATTCAAAAGAGGGGTTGAAACCCACAAGATCCAATCCCACAGAAGGAAAGATTGGATTCTAAATGAGTTTCAAGGGTTACGACAGCAAGGCTACCCTCTTTTGTAAAGAATGTAGATAGAAGGATTAAGCTAGGAATGCATGAAAAGTGAGAAAGATTCACTTATAAACAGAGATAGGAGTATAGGATGAAGCTGCGGACCTGGAATTAGCAGTAAAATGTCAAGATGACACTGTCCTGCAAATTTGAGCGAAAGTTGACGGGACGATGGCGCTCGGTGTGCACACAGTCCTCCGAAAAATCCGCGAACTGAAGGGGGATTTGTTCGTCTCTACACAAGGATTCCAGATCTTCAATTATAGCCGCGTACCTACAACTTACACACACAAAAGAGAGGACGATTGGGCGGTTAGGGATTAGGGGTTTGCCCTTAGGTCAAACCCCAGTTTTGGAATTAACCAAGAAATGAGAATGCTGTAAATGTAAATGATTGTAACGTAAAACAAGTACTAGTACCTTGTTGTAAGAATGTTTGTATTCCTACATGCGAAGGTGTAAATGTTGTTGTATGTTGTATGTTGTATGTGATCTCCTCTTCAATGGTTGAATCCTTGTCTTGAATGCAACACTTAGCCTTGAATGGAGACTTAGAATGATCAATTGCTTGAAGGAATGCTTGAATGCTTGAATGCTTGAATGTTTGAATATCGCTTCCGCCTTTTTCCCATCTTACCAAAATGAGAGAGGAAATGTAGTTTATATACTTGTCAATTAGGGTTAAAAGACTGATTTTTCCGACCTTAGGCCGACCAGGAAAGATTATTTTCCAATTTGCAAACATAAAGACCTGAGGCCCAAAAGAGACCGGGCCCAAAAATAGGGCCAGGGACCAGGGCACTGGGCACCCTAGTCCTGAAGGACCAGGGCGCTGGGCGCCATGGTCCCACCTCCAGGGACAGCAGGGTGCAAGGAGGATCAGGCCAGGGTGCTGAAAAATGCAGTTTTTGATGTCATGAACAAGTTTCAGGGTCTCCATTCAGGTTCCGTGTTGCATCGCCATCCTTAAGACCCAAATGCAGTCGAAATTGCAAGTGTCGCAATTTTAGGACACTACACTAGGTTTTAATGAAATCCTTAGTATCCCTGATTTTCCCAAGGATATTATAAGGATTGTGCTAAGAAGAGTTCATGGTGAATTCTTCTGGTTAGATTCAATTAATAAAATCACAAAAGAAGCAGTAAAAATGATTACAGGGTTACCCTCCACTGGTAACAGACTTGACAGAACAAAGAAGGTCTCAAATGAAATAGTGATAAACCTAACCAGTGCAACTTTTGACAAAAGATCTCTAAGGGTAAATGATGTAAAAGACATAAATGTCATATTTATCAGTATGATCTTAGGTTATAAAGCTACACATGGAAATAGGTTGAACTCAGTTTCTAGCCTATGTATCAAAAGTTCGTATGGCATGGTTAAGGATAATGGAAGAATAGATGTATGTGAATGGCTTAAAGATGAGCTGATAGACAATCTGGGGAAGATTAAAAGAGAAAAGAAAGGAACATTCAGATATGGAAATTTGCTTGTTTGTCTAATGTTGTACATAACCAAACAAGTACCCGGTATTGGTGCAAGAGATTTTGGTTTTGATATTCCGATAGGAAAATAATTGTTGGATCTATTAAACAACATGGGAGAAAATTGGGAGAAAAACCTAAATGAACAATTTCAAGCACTGAAGGCTTGAATGAAAACTAGAGTAAGATTGTCACAGGCTATTATGGATATCAGAAAGAAATTTGTTTTGTAATCAAGAAAGATGAAATCTAGATGGAGGTAGTTATCCCTAGAACTATCTGGGTAACTGAAATGGGCGATGAGACAGATGACAACATTATTGAAATTTATTCAAAAACCCTCCTTGAAGCACCAAAGGAACCCACTAAGGAAGTTTTTGGAAATGCAAAGATAATTGAAAGTACTATATAGTCAAGCAAAAGGGTCAATCAAGTTGAAGCAACTATAAGAAAAGGAACCCGGCAGACAAAAGCAATAAAGGAAGATGTCTTGAAACAAACTGGTATAAAGGAAAGTGTGTTGGAAGGACTTCAACTGGAAACTCATCTTTCACCGGTTGGAACCTCCTTCGAAAGTGACATACCGACATAATTCAAAAGGGTAGATAGAAAAAGAAAACCCTCACCGGTACCCTCACCTACACCTAGGAAAACAAGTCAAAAACAATAGGTAGTAAGGCCTCCAGTGAAAAAGAAGTTGACTCCTAAGAAGAAAAAGAAGGTAAAGAAAGATATTGCTCCACTGGATAAACTTTTGAGTGAAATAACTAAAGATGGAAAATTGAAAAATATCAGCAAAATATACAACACACTATCTGCAGATGACAAGGAAAGAATAGAGAATAGTGTAATTCTACACTTAGATAAATACAAGAAATTTTTGATGGAAGTTGTTGATGAAATACCAAATGATTTATATAGGAGATTAGAAGCTAGAAGGTTAGCCATTGTTGAGCTGGACAAAAAGATTAAGATTGAAAAATTACCTGCAGTACATCCAGTCAACTCAACTGATGAAATAGATAAACTAATCAATGAAGCAAAACAGATAGTATTCTCCACTGCTCACCGGCATGTAGCACTAATGGCAGGTAGAGTAAATGAAGTGTCTGAGGAAACAACAAATGGATGGGATATATTTTTTGTTGAAAAAGAAAAAGAAGAATTGCTTAGACAAAAGACTATTAAAGTATATCAAAAGGACATGGATAAGGAGAAAGGTAAGGTAGGTGGACCTCCAAGCCTTAAAATAACTGATAATATGCCCCCACCTCCCATAGATACTCCACTGGTAGATACTACTAATAGTCGATCGACCATAGAAAGTATGGAGACTCCATTAGAGGATACAAATTCTGAGTCGGAAATTTTGTACACTATAAATATAGATACTCAAGAAGTAAATGTTGTTGTTGACAAAGAATCCACCAAGGACAAGAAGACAGATGTGACTACTAAGTCACTGGCTATAGATGTTGAGGTTGAGGTAAATAAAAGTGTAAATATAAACATAGAAAAACCTATTTCACAAGAGCAATCGGTAGAGGATACCACTAGTGAACCATTAGAGAAACTGGTAGATACAACTGATAAACAGTTCGGAGAACTGGCAATGGATAGTGCATAGGTACAATCAAAGAAACTAGAAGTACACATAGAGGCTATACCTGAGAAACTAGAAAAAGCTTCTGAGGTACAAATGGAGAAACTAGAAGAGGTACAGGTTGAGACACAAGTTTAGCCAGAGATAGTGCCACCTGTATAAACTGAAAATCCCAAACCTTTACTTATAGAAATGCAAACACAGATTGACCTACCAGAGGTTGAACCAAGCAAGGTGATTACTAGAACTGGTAGTATGGCTATTGTGAAGACAGTTGGACATACATCTGGTTCTTCTATGATAGAATTTTGACCTTCAAATGTAACAGAGGTCTTATTGGATTCAATAAAGAAGATCATAGAATGTAATGCACAAGCCTATAAGGCTATTGATGATACAATTCCCATTCTTAAATTGATAGCACCAAAGTGCATTATTGATAACAAAGATTCTTTAGGTCAACTAGACACATTGTCTAAGTTCATCACCAGCAACATATTGACTATTGATCAAATAAATGAGGATACATTCAAGGAAAGAATGATTAAAGAAAAGGAGAAATTCTTTGAGGAAATTATAAAGAAGAATAAAGAGAAAATGAAAACATTATTACCGGAACTTGGAAATTAGCAAAGCACAAGACAAGATTAACAATATTGCTGACAATCTGATAGGTACATTGGATTCATTTTTGGAGATAGAGAAATAGATTGCAGAGCTAGAAGAGACAATTAAGAAATTAGAGAAGGACAAAGAAAGAATAAAGGAAAAAGCAAAGGATTTGAAATGTAGACTCGGTCCAAGACTAGATTACCTCATTTCTTTGAGAAAAGAAATATCTGAGGCTCTGGTTCTTGGACTGAAGACACCAGAAGAGAAAATGCACATACTCAGCGGTACAGTGCAGAGAACTCAAGAGGCAATAAAAGACAGAAAATCATATAGTAATGGTTTAAATTTGGTTTTGACAGATATTTTTCAGATTGTAACCCACCGGTTACAAGAATCTAGGCAGGACTCCACTGACACCGAATGACAAACTTTTCCATTGATGTCAAAGGGGGAGTAGTAGAGATGAGAAAAATCCAGAAGAAATCATCTACTCAGGGGGAGCACACATCTGGTACATTTTTGATACAGTTTTTGGCAATTTTATTTTGGACTTCAATTTTGGATAAATTCTTGAATTTTTCTGATGAGTGTTGCCATCAATGCCAAAGGGGGACATTGTTAGCAAATGTACACTCCAATAAGAAATTGTAGGTGATTGAAGCTATTGTCATTGATGGCAACCTTGCAATCATATGATACTGACAGACAAAGACACCAACACCAATGCCGATAGACTCTACACCAGCATACAGAACAGTGACAGTGAAAGGAAGAATACCGACACCTTGGCCGACAACAATTTTGTTTAAAATGTATTTTATAATTTATTATAAAATCATTGTAAGCTGACATGGCGAGTTGTAATATGACTCATATATGTATGAGATCATTGTAGATCATTTTTGTAAGAAGGAATAATTGGAATAGGTGAAAGATAGGAAGATAATAGCAGACCTAACATGCGAATTATTAGATAAGGGTTTATGTATGTAGCAGAGCTTAAACTGGTTCTGAATCTAGCATAATAGATGATGATCTAAAGTAGTCCAAGACATTGGATTTACATAATCCATTTTTGTAAGTCAGTGTGGCTTCATTTTGAGCAGTGAGCTCTAGGCACTTGGCCTTCCTGCATGTGCAAGCCCCTGTTGTAGCAGTAATATTCCCTTATTGGCCAGTAAGTGAATATTGTGGGTCACAAATCCCACCGAGGTTTTTCCCACACTGGGTTTCCTCATTAAAATATTATGTTATGGTGTGTCTCTTATGTTGTGGTTGTTGTTCTTATTTACTGCATTCTTATTGGTTTACCGATACATAGTTTGAATATGTTTTTCATGTTATAAGTTAAGAAAATTTATATACTGGTCAAATACTGATATTGGATGTCCTAAAATCCAAGGAGAGATGCATTGAGATTGTGGGAGTCTTTGTGAATGAAGATTATGGGGATGAGGTGGCAGAAACTCTGTGTGACATGCAGGATGAATTCAAGGAAATTATCCTTAAGATATATTTTAATCCTTCTAACTATATGTGCTCAGACTCAGAAGAGGAGACAAAAGAGGATGGGGATCAGATAGAAGATGAGGAGGATGTGGATGGATAGAACATGATTGATAGTGAGGAGGAGAGTGAGGATAGGGATTAGAGGGAGAAGAAGCGGAGGAAGAGGAAATTTGTCAAGGCATCTTGGTCGACCTTCAAAGATGGGTTTTCGAATGGAGATCTGATTGCATTCAAACAACTGAAGGAGGCAAAGGATTGGTGGCTGATAGAGGCGTCCTCAAACACTCTTTTCAACCTGGGTGAACTGATCTCGCAAGTGCTGCATTTTTTGAGGAATGAGTAATGGGTGTTGTTTGGTATTGGTATTGTATATGGTGGGCTTGCATAGGTATAGGATAGTTAATACAGTTGGATCTTGGTTTTAAGTAGTAGTTATTCTATTTTCGACTAGTATTATAATTCATGTGGATATTATATGTACAACTTTTTGGAGTAATATAGGGAGCTATCCCCATAAAGATAGCACTTATCTAAAATAATAATAATAATAATATATGAAATATAAATTTAAGTGTGTTAAGAAATTTTTTTTTTATTAAAAAATTAAAATTCTATCAACATATACATGAAAAAATTAAATTAAACAAACTATCATGTATAGACACTAAAAAAAAGACTTTAAAAGAAAGCTTAAGTAAATCAAATAAAAATTGAATATGCAAAATAATAATAAATATAAATAATATTTATATGCACTCAAAACATTGTTTAGATACATATAAAAAACTAAAATTTGTATATAATTTTAAAGTAATTTTATTACATAAAATCAAACTTCATTAATAATTTATTTATAAAGTATATTAATAATAAAAAATATGGTATATAAACATACTTGAGACTAAAACAATGTCCACCAAGCATCAAGTCAATTTGAGTGTAAGGCTTATTATCATAAAGGTTGAGTTTGGGAGTGTGCCTTTCATGACTTTCACCGAATACATAGATTGTACCCATGTATCACTAATGAAGATAGTTTTAAGTTTAATATAAAAGCCCTCCCATGTAAATTAAAAGAATCAATAGGACTTGTGAATAGCTCACCGATGAGGAAGATTGGCCGAAAAGATAAAGGGTGATCCTCGAATGAACCAAAAGAAGATACGTGACACAAATGGATGCACAACAAAGGGGAAAATTACTGAAAATAATAAAAGGGAAGTGTATTCTCTGCTTTCCGTTATTTAAAAGTGCATTAAAGATATAATTTATTTATATTTGAATTAATTCCTTAAATATACATCTTAGGGTAAATTATTATTTTTTATATAAATGGATATTATATTCATAGAATTATTTTCTTAAAATATAAATACTTTGGTTTTACTGGACTATTTTAAACCAGTATTTATACAAAGATAATTGACTTTTCAAAATCTAAGGTGTAGTATACCTAATTTTCAAAATTAAGGAATTTGATTGGCTTATCTTGTGTGCAAGAAATAATGAGAGGATGATGAATATTTGGCAAAGATTTTTATCGAGACAGAGAATAGAAGACACATTATTAAAGCATCATTTAGTATTTTTAAAGGTTCTCATTTGTAATTTTTTATTAAACCAAAGGGTGTGTCCTTTGGAGGGAAATTGTCTGTGTATGAAAGGGTGTGTCCTTTCATATATGCCTTTTGATTCAGATACTTATAGGGAGTGATTTTTTATGTAAAATAGGGAGCCAGAAGAATGACATAATGTTGTAGGGATTGAATATCATTTTGTATCAGAGAAATCTATAGGAAGAAGAAGTATCATCTTGTGCAAGCAATCTGTAATGAAGTATTTACAAGTGCAGCTTATGTATGCAATTATTTCCTGAAGATGAATATACAAGGTTCACTCTCTCTTTTTCTAAATATCGTGTACACTTTTGTGTTGAGGAGTTATCTTTGTCCTCTTTATAGATCTGTTTATAGATTTGCTATGATGTGAATCACATTCCAATTACATTAAGTGAAAGATTAGGTTCTTATTGTTTGTATAATGTATATTGAACCTTCATAGTTGATGAGAAACCATCACTTTACTTGATAAGATATTTTGTCCATAAATGGTCATATATATCCCCGGATAGAGGCACTAGTTTGTTATTGATCTTTTAAGGTTTTGATCTATATGCATTCAAGGTCCTTGATAGAGAAACCTTCTTCTCAATCCTTTATGAACTGATCTATGTAGACTTTATTTAATTGCTGAAAGAAATCTCATTTAAAATATACATTCACAATCATTTCTTTTCAAAGCATTCAGTTAAAGCACATAGTAAAGCATAGTTGTAGAACAATAATTTGTCAATTGTGTAAACTTGTTAAAAGGTTTAAATCCACTATAAATAACCTCTTTTGTTCTTGAGAGGAAGAGGCACACCCACAGAGGTTCAGTGGAGCCTGAAGTGAAGAGCGATCTGGTCCTTGACTATCCCTGTTCATTGGCCAAGGTTGATTGGACTACTTGAGGATTTGGCAAGTCTTTGGTTTTCCAATCTGTGGTTTTGGGAACCAACAGGATATAAGGGTTGATTGTAATGAATAGGTAGTTATTCACTATGATAACTCTGCTACTATTGATATATCAAAGAATCTGGTATTTTATTTTAAGTATAATTTTTTTAAGGAGGAGGTGGAAGCAAATGAATTCAAACTGGTTTATGTGAACACTAAAGAGCAAATTGTAGATATCTTCACTAAATGTTTTCCTAAGGAATCATTTGAGTACTTAAAAGATAAATTGGGGGTCTCTACCCCTTCAGTAGAGACTTGGGTGATGCTTGCATTTAACAGTGCTATCATTGATTCCAGATTGATGTGTCGATGCTACTATTCAAGGGGAGTACTTAGCTATGTCATTAAGAGGTTTTATGATTTTACTTTGATGTTTATATTATATTTATAGCATTGATGTCAAAGGGAGAGAGATATATGTGAAAAATAGAGCTTAACAAGGATATCATTCATAGGAAGAGTTTGGTCTTTGGTTCAGAACTTCATTATTATATCATTTTGGTGAGATTGTTGGATGTCTTCCTTTGGAGGACACTTGTTTGGCATTTCTTAGCACTTGGATGTTTTTTGCATCTAGTGTTGCCATCAATGCCAAAGGGGGAGATTGTTGGCAAATTGAAGGAATTGGTTATGTGTTGCATTGATGTTAGTCATTTATGTCAACACTAGTTGTTTTGTTGTCTACTCACTTTTGGTAGAGGAGTTGGATTATGATGTTGATCAGGAGATATGTCTCCGGTTTGGCCTGGATTGTGGAATTGGCTTGGATTGGATAGTCATGTGTTTCTGATGCATATCACATTTATTTTGGTCCGTGATATGATGATCTGGATGCTATCATTTGTTCTAGTAAGACTTTTTGTCACTAGCAAGAGTTTTACTAGAAGCGCTTTGATGATGATATTTTGATGAATCTGATAAGTGGTGTTGGTGTGGCTTCTATAAGGTTATCAGGATGTTGATGGTTATCATGTTTGTGTTCCAATTTATCAGTGGTGTTGCATTTAGCATTAGAGCTATTATGTGTTATTCTATGTTATTCTTCTAGGTTATGGACCGGTTTATCTAATGTGTAGGATAATTATCTCGATGCGTCACTAGTTGGATTTATTGTTTTGTTTATGTTGTTTCAGTTTTAGGCCAACTTGGTTTATCATTGGTTTGTGGGATTATGCAATGGATCTATTGTATTATCTTGTAGGTGGAATACCTAATGTTTTAGGTCCCAGGTTGGTATAAGTATGATGTAAGATCTCTTTGTAGATCATATGTGATGAACATATATTATTATCTACATGCGAATAATGTTGTAATCATATGCAGAGGTTTTGGTTGATCATAGGTGATCTAATTCGGTTTGTGTAATAGGTTTAAGACCTCTAGTAATGAGCTTAACCAAAATTGTACTCAGGCATAAGATATGTTACACTTGCAGTTCAATCTTCATTCTGGATTTTAGTCTGATATTTTCTTTAAATAGTAAGGCTCCTTTTGTGATGAGCAGTGTACTCTAGGTAGTGTGCCTTTCGTCATGTCCAGGCCCCTTATTGTAATATTTACTCATTTGATCAGTGGATAGATATTGTGGGTATCCAATCCCACTGTAGTTTTTCCTCTTTGAGGTTTTCCACGTATAAACCTATGGTTCCATGATGTTCATCTTTATGGTTATTGTTACTTATTGTTATCTAATTTTTTTTTTATCAGTTGCTGAGTTATTGTGCTAATAAAGTTAAAATTAATCATTGTAGTAGAACACTGATTTAGCCCCATGTCTCTGTGTTCTTGGATCCCAACAACTACTCCACCTCAAGACAAGGTATAAGGGAAAAGAAAGAAATCCTAAGTGCAAGACATAATTTTGTGAGACTTCAACCTCTTCTAAAGAGGCCAATAAGAAGAAGGAGAGACCCACATGTGCATATTGCAAGAAACAATGACATGATGATCATAAGTGCTATAGTAATAATGTTGATGAGCTTGCTCACCTTCATAAAAAGCACAATATGCCACTATCCTCATTAGCATCTCCATCTTATTCTTCAACTTGACAATTGGTTGTTGGCATATGCACACTCCAATGAGACATTGTATGTGATTGAAAGTTTTGTCATTGATGGCAACCTTACAATCCTATGGCATCAGCAAGGCATTACATCAACAAAGAATTACAACAGCATCAGCAGAACACACTCTACACCGGCACTCATAACACCGGCACCGACATAGAGAAAGGAAGTATACCGGCACAGAGGCCGACAATATTTTTGATATATTATATTTTGTTTATTATTTGAAAACTTTGTAAGCCGACTTGATATCATTGTAAAATGACTCTTATATATAAAAGAGATCATTGTAGATATTAAGGAAGAAAGTGATGTAAACGAAAAAGTAAGGAGAAAAGATTAAGCAGACCTATTGTGTGAAATATAGGTTAAGGGGTATATGTAAAGAATAGAGCAGGAACCGGTACTGAATCTGGCATTGAAGATGCTATTGTAAAGTAGTACAAGTTATTGGATTTGTATAATCCACATTGTAAGTCAGTGAGACTTCCCATTTGAGCAGTGAGCTCTAGGCAGTTGGCCTTCTTGCATGTACAGGCCCCTATTGTAAGTAATATTCCCTTATTGGCCAGTAAGTGAATATTGTGGGTCACAAATCCCACTGAGGTTTTTCCCACACTGGGTTTCCTCGTTAAATCATTGTGTTATGGTGTGATTTTCATGTGGTTTCTTTCATTTATGTTTATTGCATTATTTCTTGCATACCGGTACACTATTACAATATGTTCTGCATATTTTAAGTTGAGAAATTCTAATTACCGGTTAGATACTGATTCTCCCCCCCCCCTCTCAGTATCTGTAAGTTTCCTAACAATTGGTATTAGAGCCTGGTCCTCTATTTTCAGAAGCCTAACAACTTGAGGAAGATCTTGACACTGGTAAAGATGGAAAATCTGATGAAGCAACTTGAAGTAGCTCTCTCAGACTATGATGCAGAAAAATTGAAAAATATCAAACTAGAAGATGATCTTAAAGCAGCTCGGGATATCATTCAGGCACTTCATGAGAATCTTACTATTTCAAGAAATAAGAGAAGAGAACTTTGTGAAAAGATACAAAATGAGAATGATGAGAAGGAATCACTTAATGATATGTTAAGTAAGCTGAAATTGGAGAACATAACTACAAAGAATGAGATGTAGGATATGACTATGAGATTTTGTAAAGAGATTGAAGATAGGAAGAAGAATGAAGAAGAATTGACCAGAAGACTAAGTGATGCATCAAATGAGAACACAAGACTTAGTTATGAAAATGATCTATTAAAGACAGATCTGATGCACACTCAGAATGACTCCAATGAACTGATGAGACAGAAAGAAGTCTTAGAAAGAGAACTAGAAACTACAAATTCTTCATAAAGAGAAATTCAAGAAAAGCTCAGAGGAACTTGGCACCTTGCTGAAGAATCAAAAATCTAAAGGTGACACTTCTGCAATTGGCTTTGAAGTTGGTGAAAGCTCCAATACTGAAAACACTCAGGATCACAACAAACCAGTAAGGCAACCTAATGCTTTAACTGTAATAAGTATGGTCATAGAGAAAATGAATGTAGATCTAGAAATTATCAGAATATCAACACACCCACCGGTCAATGTTCTAAATGCAACAAAGTTGGTCACAATTATGAGAATTGCAGAATGAATGTGAGATGTTATGTTTGTGGAAGATTTGGACATTTATCTAATCAATGTAGAACACAAACTAGCATAGGTTATGGGAAAGCTATTCAGAAGAATAATGTAACTTGTTATGCATGTAACAAAATTGGGCATATTGCAAAATTCTGTAGAAGTAAAGGATCACCAGTAGAGAACTAAATCTCTAGCTTGAAAGGTAAAGAAAAAGTTGAAGAGGTTAAGCAAGAATTCTCAAAACAATGGATTAGAAAAGCTGATCTAAATATTGGGAATACTCCTCCACCAGTAGAACCAGTCAATGCTCCACCGGTAGGACAGAGTGATGCTCCACCGATAGGAAGTTCTTCATCGAATTGAAGGAAGTTTCCTTGAGGGTTTGGTGATATAATGACACATGTGCTATTATTCCCTCAGTTAGAGATGAGAAGTTGGAAATTACTTCTATACCGGTAGACAATGTTAAGTGAATACTTAACCAGCATGCATTTAATATGGTAGATGGCAAGTAACACTATAAATTTGAGGTTTTGGCTCCATTTCATTTCACCGAAGATTTCAAACCTACAAAGAGCATGAAGATTCCGAGGTAAGGCATTTCGAGCAAGAGGCAAGAACACTTCAAGCAATCATCCATCCTAAAGGCAATAAAAGGTATTTTATCATGGCATCCACCTCTGCACTTGAATATATAGCGAACCCTACTGTTGTTGAAGCTGTAAAAAGACCTAGGCCCATATTTCAATTAGTTCCCAAGGTAGCAAAGAAAGATGATACTTTAGGTTCTTTTTCTCAAATTCCTAAAGGAGTTGTTTATGCTGAAGACCCCAGAATTTACATTCACTGCAACATTGAGGAACTAGGAGATGAAGAGATTAAAACCATGTTTAAATCTGTCATATGTGATGAATTAGGCACTGTAAAAGATGAACATAAGATCATTGAAACCCTAGGATTTACAGAGATCCTTAGCATTCCTGAATTCTCCAAGGATGTGATTAGAATAGTCCTAAGCAGGGTACATGGTGAATTTTTCTGGTTAGATGCAATTCACAAAATCACCAAGGAAGCTATGAAAGCTGTCACGGGGTTATCGACCACCGGTAAAAGGCCAGACAAAACCAAGAAGGTTTCCAATGACCTAGTTATAAACCTAACTAGTGCCACATCTGATAAAAGGTCCTTGAGAGTAAATAATGTAAAAGATACTAATGTAAGATTTATCAACATGATATTGGGATATAAGGCAACTCATGCAAACAGACTCAATTCAGTGTCAAGTCTATGCATTAAGAGTGCTTATGACATGGTCACAGATAATGCAAAGATTGATATATGTGAGTGGTTGAAGGACGAATTAATTGACAACTTAGGAAAGATTAAGAAGGACAAGAAAGGAAATTTCAGGTTTGGAAATCTGCTAGTATGTCTAATGCTACATATAACCAAACAGGTTCCCGGTATAGGCTACAAAGAACTTTGATATGATATACCGGTAGGTAAATAGCTAACTAAACTATTCAATAATATGGGAGAAGATAAAGAAAACAATATCCATGATTTCTTTCAAGCATTTAAGGCCAAAATGAAGAAAAAAATCAGATTATCACAAAAGATTGTTGACAAATATAAGGATGAAATATGCTTTGTAATAAAAAAGGATGAGATCTGGATGGAAGCAGTCATCCCTAGGACAATATGGGTAACAGAGATGGGCTACGAAATAGATGATCATATAATTGAAACATATGCTAAAGCACTTCTGGAAGCCCCTAAAGAACCTAAGGAAGAAGTATTTGGTAGTGCAAAAACTATTGAAGGCCAAATACAATCTCATAAAAGAGTGAAAAAGGTTGAGGCAGTTGTGAGAAGAGGTTCCCGGCAAGCAAAGGAAATCAAAGAAAAAGTAATGAAACAAACTAGTATAACAGAGGATGAGTTAGCAACTCCGCAACCTAAAACTCACCTATCACCGGTAGGCACATCTTCAGAGAATGACATGCTTGCAACTTTCAAGAGATTTGTAAGGAAAAGAGATCCCTCACCGGCAACCACACCCTCACCTAGGAGGACAAGACAAAAACAACAAGCAGTGAGATCTCCGGTAAGAAAGGCTACACCAAAGAAAAAGAAACTGACAACAAAGAAGAAGAAGAGGACAACTAAGGACTTGGCTCCTCTTGACATACTGTTGAATGAAATTACAAAGGAAGGGAAATTGAAGAATATAGAGAAATTGTATGACACTCTAACAGCTGATGAAAAAGAACAAGTAGAAAACAGTGTTATATTACATATGGTTATGTATAAGAAATTTTTGATGGAAGTAGTAGATGAAGTACCAGATGAACTATTTAAGAGATTGGAAGCAAGAAGACAAGCAGTAATAGAACTTGACAAGAAAATAAAGATAGAAAAGCTACTTGTTGTATACCCACTGAATTCACCCAAAGAAATTGATGATCTAATTGCTGAAGCCAACCGGTCAGTATTTTCTACTGCACACCAACACATTGCTTTAATGGCTGGAAGGGTTAATGAGGTGACTGAGGAGACAGAAAATGCATGGGATATTTTCTTAGTGGAAAAAGAAAAACAAGAAGAATACATGAGCCACAAACCTATAAAGGTTTATCAGAAGGAAAGAGACAAGGGCAAAGGTAAAGTTGGTGGACCACCTAGTATCAAGGTTAAAGACAACTTATCCCCACCTCCTTTGATTACTCAACCAGTAACATCAACAGCTACAAAAGATCAACCGACAGTTGAAAATATGGATGTAGAGGATGTTAATCCTAATCTTGAAGTCTTATACACAGTAGATGTTGATACTCAAAAGATCAACATTGTGGTAGACAAAGATACAACTGATAAGACTGACATGGCTAGTGAGCCTCCGGTAGATGAGCAAACTGAAAACACATAGGAGCAATCGACAGATGTCAAAGAGCAATAGGTAGAAACTTAGACTCAGACTGAGACAATGCAACAAACAGTGAAACAAATAGAGCAAAAGACTTTGAAACAGGTACAACAATAGGAATAGGTTCATAAGGAAACAATCCCACCGGCAACTGGAGAAGCACACAAACCATTGCTTAAGGAAATGCAGACACAAACAGACCTACCAAAGGTCAATGCAAGTTTGGTTACTTCCACTAGTGGTACTCTGAATGTAGGTTCCTCATCATCAGGCTACAAATCAACTAATGTGACTGAAGTATTATTAGATTCAATTAAAAAGATAACAAATTGCAGCAAACAAGCTTATAAGGCAATAGATGACACCATACCAATTTTGAAGGTAATTGCTCCTAACTGTAATATAGACAATAAAGATTCTTTAGGACAACCTGATACCTTGTGTAAATATATCACAGAAAACATTGAGAAAATAAAGGAAGAGGCATTGAAGGATAAATTGGAAATTGAAAAGCAAAGATTCTTTGATGAGCAGATAAAGAAGTGTACCAGAGATTTTGACACACTTCTACCAGAACTGTGTAACTTATTGAAAGAGTACAAAAATATGTACAAAGACACTTGTAAGACAAACTTTTTGACTGTAGATATAGATAAGAAAATAAGCAAGGTACAGGATGAAATCAATAAACTTGCTGATAATTTTGTTAACTCAACTGATACATTATCAGTTTTTGAAGGGAAGATAACAAATTTTGAGGAAGAATTACTTAAATTAGAAAGAGAAAAGGAGAGAATAGTGAATAAGGAAAAGCATTTGAGATTAAAACTGAGTCCAAGATTGGACCATCTAGCATCATTGTGGAAATAAATATCTGAGGCACTAATACAGGGACAAAAAACACCGGCAGAGCATTTGTAGCATCTCACCGGTACAGCTAAAAGGATAGAGATAGCAATAAGAGATAGAAAAAAGTTTATGGAGAGTATAAACTTGATTTTGGCGGATCTCTTTCAAATTGTAACTACCCAGTTACAAGGTTGAAACTACAAACTCTACTAACATCTTGACAACCTTGTCATTGATGCCAAAGGGGGAGTAGTATGAGAAAATTCAAATATCACAAGAATCATATGCTCAGGGGGAGCACACATTTTTTGTAACATTTTTGGACTTCACATTTTTGGATACACTTTTGAAATTTCTCATGAGTGTTGCCATCAATGCCAAAGGGGGAGATTGTTGGCATATGCACACTCTAATGAGACATTGTATGTGATTGAAGGTTTTGTCATTCATGGCAACCTTACAATCCTATGGCACTGGCAAGGCATTACACTGGCATCAGCAGAACACACTCTACACCGGCACTCACAACACCGGCACCGGCATAGAGGACGACATGATTTTTGATATATTATATTTTGTTTATTATTTGAAAACTTTGTAAGCCGACTTGATATCATTGGAAAATGACTCTTATATATAAAAGAGATCATTGTAGACATTAAGGAAGAAAGTGATGTAAGCAAAAAAGTAAGGAGAAAAGATTAAGCAGACCTATTGTGTGAAATATAGGTTAAGGGGTATATGTAAAGAACAAAGCAGGAACCGGTACTGAATCTGGCATTGAAGATGCTATTGTAAAGTAGTACAAGTTATTGGATTTGTATAATCCATATTGTAAGTCAGTGAGACTTCCCATTTGAGCAGTGAGCTCTAGGCAGTTGGCCTACCTACATGTGTAGGCCCCTATTGTAAGTAATATTCCCTTATTGGCCAGTAAGTGAATATTGTGGGTCACAAATACCACCGAGGTTTTTCCCACACCAGGTTTCCTCGTTAAATCATTGTGTTATGGTGTGATTTTAATGTGGTTTTTTTCATTTCTATTTATTGCATTATTTCTTGCATACCGGTACACTGTTACAATATGTTCTGCATGTTTTAAGTTGAGAAAATCTAATTACCGGTTAGATACTGATCCACTCCCCCTCTCAGTATCTGTAAGTTTCCTAACATTGGCTACATCTTCATCTTCATCCACAAAGATAAGAACTACATATTTTTGGAAAGGAACCACACTCTTGGCTTCCACCACTCTTGAGAATGGTAGATGGCTTCTTGATTTAGGTGCATCGCATCATATGGTATCTTCTATGGACATGTTTTCTACTTTTGAGCCTTGCAAGTCACCTCACATTTTGATGGGCAACAATAAATACATCTCGAAGGTTTGTGGGAAAGTTTCTATTGATATGGGCAAGGGATCATTTAATGATGTATTTTGTGTACTCTCCTTGACAACTAGTCTCCGTTTAGTTTATGAAATTACTCATGGTGCACGAGCTAAGATAGTAGAGTTCACTCCTAATTATGTATTCATTAGATGTGTTGAGACTAGAGAGATCAATGTTACAGGTGTGGTTGATCATGCATCTAGATTGTATTATTTCTCTTATTTTTTTCCCAATGATGTTGTTCCTTTGGATGATGTTCATACCCTTCCACCAAGGGTTAATCATGTTTGTGAAGAGAAGTTTGGTCATTTGAACCTTTGTGTTCTTGAGACTTGTGTTGAGCTTCATCCTTTAGTTTTGGAGGTTGCTTCTATTTAGCAAGTTGATCATAGTGTTCTTGATCTTTCTATGTGGGATTGGTATTTGGTGGGTATTCCAATCTTGTTTGTGGAGTCTCATCTTACAGATTTGGGAGACATATTTGAGGGGATTTCTCTCCTCTTTGATGATAGTTTGAGCATAATTGTTGATACATCTACATTTTTTTCAAAGATAGATATTGATAGGTTTTCTCCTTTAGTTGATTTGTCACATTCTTTGGTTGATCTTGATCGTGAGTATGTGCTGGCTTATTCATGCTTGGATATTCCTCCTCACATTTTAGAGATTTCCATTTGGGCACCTTATTCCTCCATTTTTTAGTTAGACATGGCATGACTTCCTCATCATTTGATGGACTTTTTTTTTCCTAAGGGGAAATATGTTACTTGTAAGAATTGGGTCATCTTTTGTTTCTTGTAATACTTCATAAGCATTGGATCTTCTTCATTATGGGGGGGCTATGTAGTCTTCTTTCCTCCTTCCTCTGGGAGGATCAATGATTTTATATACATGATGTATGTATTCCTTGGGGTGTGTGATTGACTCCTCCATCCATGGATCCTATTTCTTATCTCTATTTTGGAGAGGAATTTTGTCCCATGATGTTTTCTCCTTTTCTCCATTTTAAGAAATCATTTGCATTATACATGGGTACCTAATGTGTTCTTATAGATAGGATCCATATTGCATCATATGTATAATAATTCTTCTCCCTAAATTGCACTCAAGGGGGGGGGGGGGAGGGGGGGAGATGTTGGAGTAAATTAATATTTACTCACAAGCTTAAGTTTACTTAGGCTAATGATTAGGATGTTAGGTAAACTTTATTAATATTTTATTATTTACCTACATTAGTTTTTGTGCCAATAGTTGGCAGGTAGTTGTGCCTGCCCTTGCATCTCATTGGTGCTTGAATTCTAGACTTTTCCTATATAAGAAGGCTTATCTATAGAGTTTTATCATCAAGCAATCAGAATTTCTCTTGCATCTCTTTCTCCGTGGTTGGGTGTTACTTGGTAGATTCCTATTTGCATCAACAAACTTGATACAAGATTTGCACTAAATTTGTAAGGTAAACCTCCTATTTGTTTCCCTCTCTGTAAGAATGAGAAATATGATGAGTTTGAAAAGAGTAAAGTAGTTCCCAAGGCTCTAAAAAAATATTTTTTAAAAACCAATTTGAGATTTTTTGTACCCGAAAAGCATTAATAGTAATCAAGGAATCTCCTTCAATAACCAAATATGAGATATTAAATTATTTAGCCAATTTGAATCATAATAGAAAAGCCTCCTACATTATTAAAAGCATTAGCAATTTTGGAAGCTTTAGCCACAATAAACTTCCCCTCATGAGATTTAAGAACACACCCAATACTAGAGCTTCTAGGAATTGCTTTTGAAGATCCATCAAAATTAAGTTTTGTGAATCCCAAGGTAGGTGGTTTCCACTTCCCTAATTTTTTTGCCTTTTTTGTTAGCCACATTCCTTAAAAGGATTCCTTTTAACCTTATACTATAATGTTGGGTTCTTGCCCTATCAAAAACCTAATAACTTTGTAATAAATTTTTGGGATTCTAGAACTTATGGGTTTGATTTAATATGACTATTTTCATGCTTTGTTTGAACTAAGTTACTTTAGGTGATAAGTTGAGAATATTTTATGCAAGGGACTAGAGTTTCTTTTCTTTGAATTGTTTTATGAAGATACATCTCAAATTCTACTTTTTTTTGCAAAACTGATATGATTTCAAAATTTTAGGTGTTAACTGCATTGATATATTCTATCAAAAATGTAATTGACTAATATTTATGATATTATAGTTAATGTTTCCATGATTTTATTGATTGATCTATGAGTTTTAAATCTTTATTTTTAGAATAATGTCAAAACAATAATATGTTTAATGATAATCGTTTGTACTATTTGATATAATATGTTGAATTAGTAAACATTTTTGTGTTAATTATGTGTTATTGTATCATGTGATTAATATTTATGATATTATAGTTAATGTTTTGATGATTTTATTGATTAATCTATGAGTTTTGAATCTGTATTTTTAGAATAATGTCAAAACAGTAATATGTTTAATGATAATCGTTTGTACTATTTGATATAATATGTTGAATTATTAAACATTTTTGTGTTAATTATGTGTTATTGTATCATGTGATGAACTTAATAGTATTATGTTGGACTTTGGTCATATCAAAAAGACAATAACTTATGGGTTTGATTTGATAGTGCTATTTTCATGGTTTGTTGGACTTAAGGTGCTTTAGGTGATAAGTTAAGAAATTTTGAGGCAAGGGGGCAGGGTTTGGTTTCTTTGAATTGATTTGTGAATATACAACTCAAATGCTACATTAGGTAATATCAAATGTAGTGTGGAGAGATAGTGAAATAATCATACTACACTAAGGAATAACATGAGACATATGAGGACTTGTAATTAATAGGTTGCATTTTAAAAGTTTTTCAATAAATTTTTCAAATCTAAAATTAAGGGAGAGTTTTCACTTAAATAAAAGGGCTGCAAAACATTAAAATATTAATTCAGTAATCCACAATTTTTATTTATTTTTTTGTTTACTTATATGTTTAAGCCTATGTTTTATGATTTAAAATTTTATTAGGTATCGCTAGTATATTTTGTCAAAAAATGCCATTGATTATATATCTTTGATATTATAGTTAATGTGTCCATGATTTTTAATACTCTTTTTCTGTGGTAATTGTATTCTATTGTATCATGTGATAAATTTAATATTATTTTGTCAAATATTTTTTTTAAAATAATAAATATATTATTAATTAAGAGATGATGTTATACATATGAGAGGCCAATACTTGTCTTTGCAGTATTGCATTTATTATATTTACTATATATGTTCATTAGTTGATAAATGAATTATGATAGATAACATGTGTAAGGATTTTTATAGAAAGGAGCGAAGGCAATTTTTTCAGATTGTACCTGTGGCTCTATCGGTTTTGTGTCACCCTGAAGTTTGGTTTTGGTGTCGTCCAAAAAAATCATAGAAGTAGTATCATAATGGACTGAGACAAAAATAGAAGGGAGTTGTCCTCGTGTGATCTTTGGGAGAAGAATGAAGAGGTCTAGAGGAAAATTGTGGATGGGGGAATGGAGCCCTTTGTTCAGAAACTTCATGGACAGAATCATCAACTCACAGACTTATTTGTTGATACTTTTGGGCTCAGTATGAAGGGCAGAAAATTATTTAGGGAAAGGAAGAACTCAGAAGAAGCCATCTTAGTTTTCTACAATAAACAGAGTGAAAGAAGTAGGGTTAAGAAGCACTCCGATGATGGCTAGAACCGGCTGGACCTTTAGATTGTCTGGGAGGACATGGAAGAATTTATTATGAGGTAAATTACCCTTGATGGTTGCTTTACTAGAATTTTATGTTACCATTTCACAATTTTGAACCATTTTAGGCATGACAAAATAATTTCCATTCCATTTTATCTATTATCTTCTCTGGAGTTATCTATTAGTAAGCATGCCAGTAATGAGGATAGCCCGATTCTTCATGAGGATTTAATTCTCCTAATCATGTAGTATGCAAAAGAACATGAGGTTAAATAGTCCCTTGATCTGAAAAGCCCTAAGTCTTTTGGTAGCTAGGAGGTGTGTGATGTATTAGATACAGAGTTTGATGATGTAGAGGGCGAGAAGGCTATGGATTAGATTCATATCCAGGTATCAGAGGACTCAGATTATAAACCCTTGTAGGATGACTATTAGTGATATAGCATCATTTGGTCTACTTCTAGCTGACTCTACAAATCAAAATATGTGAATGGGCCATCAACCTTACACATTTTTTATTTTTATTATTTATATTTAATCATACCTACACCTTAACCGATTTATAAATGTGTATGCTTAATCAGAAAATAATAAACAAAATAATATTATTGTTAATTGGTATAACCAATTGACCATTAGGATTAATAATTGTCTATGGCCTGCCAACTTGGAAGGGTATGATTCTCCATTGCAATCGCATCTCCTTGAGCAGAGATTCCTCCTATCGGGGGATACATATGCACACATTTTCCCTTCCATCTAAAAATATACAGGAAACAATCACAACGTATTGGGTGTATGTATATATCTCGATCATATACATATATACTGCAGATCAGATCAATCACACACACATACATATACAGCAGACTGGATCAATCAACAAAGATAGATATCAAATCTGAAATATAGATCGCACATAGATATCAACTGAACAACATATCACATTCCTGCAAATCAAAAATATACACACAGTTTGATCTAAAGACAAAGTCTTTCAATAAGGAGATTGGCGACTTATTCAAGAGTTCGAACTCACAGAACACGAAGATTAACATACAATCTAACATCCATACATTGCATCAGATCATATATCTATTACTGTGGGTTAATATCCTACAGAGGTCATCTGTATATACGCAGTTCAAGTTTATACAAAACAAATTGAAGACATCTACAAACAAATAATGTTCTTCAGATTTAATTAATATCATCAATTGATATCAGATTGTGATCAAAGCAAAAAAAAAAAAAAACCACTTGCCTATTCTAATCTGATCAAAACTTAACATTGTATTAGAGTAGGTTTAAGGAGATTTATAGAAGCAAGATTATCTTCCACTACTGGCTTCAAGTTCGACTACTCCTATCAAACATCAATATGGTGAATGGAATTAGAGTTGAAGATAGACTTGAGGGAGCATCAAACTTCATATCTTAGAATTTTAGAATTATGCTTCCTTTGGGTGAAAAAAAATTAGAAAAATTCATGAAGAAATCCATACTAGAACCAATCGAAGATGAGAAGCTTTAATGGAAGAGACAAAACCATAAAGTAATGAAGATGTTGGTTGACTCTGTGAAAGATCACATTGTGCCAATTATCTCAAAGTTGGAAATGACATATGAAATGTTCAAAGCATTAGAGAAAATGTATGAGATCAACAACACAATATGAGCCCTTGCATTAAAGAAACAACTTCACCACATCAAAATGACGAAAGAAGAATCTATCACCTCATACTTTATGAGGATTACTGAATTGAGATATCAACTCTCTACCATTGGAAAAACTATAGAGGGCAAATAGTTAACCATCTTGGCACTCAATGGTCTCCCTTTATCTTGGGAGTCATTTATTCAAGGGATAAGCGCAAGATCAATACTTCCTAAGTTTGATCAATTGAAGATAGACTGCATTCAAGAAGAGTCAAGATTGGTCACAAGAGGCATTGGTCAAAGTTGTACAAATGAAGATATTAATGCTCTTGTCTCTCACTCCTCAAAGAAGAAAGGTAAGAAAGAACACTTCAAAAGAAGGAAGGATATTTAAGAAATCCAATGCTTTAGATGTGACAAATATGGTCACTATGCAATGAAATGTCCAACCACGACTATGCCTCAAGCTTCCATTGCGGATGTTGATGAGACTCTTCCACAAAAGGATTCAGATGGATTCATATTCTGATTTGAAAGATTATAAGTTTTATGGTTGAATAATATTCATGAATTTCATATGTAGTTATTAATTCATGCAATTACATTATGTGTGTTATTTGTGAAACAACATTATCAACAAATGTCCGCTTATAACAAGCTACATTTTGATATCTTGTTTGTTTTTTAAATTTGTTCAATTTACTATGAGAAACTTGTCCCTTACATACAAAACATCTTTAGGATCATATCCTGTTGTGTTTTTAGGTTATAGAGTTTTGGAGTTCTATTTGTGATGAAGAGATTGAAATTCAAGAGGAATATAAAGGGGACTTCAGTGGAGATTTTGAGATTTTGCATTTCCATTTTTATAAAACAAATATTTTCTTGCAAAATTGCAATCGTCCACTTGGAAAAATGATCAAGGAATTTGTGCAGGTGATGACACCATCTAGGGTTACAAAGAAAATTTGAGACAAGAGGGATCTCCCAGTGAGAGGGAGTGTACTGCAAGGGGATTTTGTTCTAAATCTTAGGATGATCTAAGGTGGTCTTGGATCTAGCACTTTTAGCTATATGTAGATCATACAAGATGATGAGAGTCTTCTGGAGCAAGATATCGTTCATGGTTGGGACAATGCGAGCAGGGTATGCTTCCGTGATAGAGGGAACAACTAAGAAGATGTGTTTAGATTGAAATCCAAGCATCTTGGTCATATTGGTTTAGAGGGAGTGGACCATGTGCTGAGATAGCTTCTCTAGTGATCAGTTAGAAGACTATGATTATTGGGATGGAGTCCCAAGTATGTATGCTAGAAGGCCTTTATGCTGACTCCTAGGTCATGATATTTCTGGATAGATGGATACTTGGTGAGCTTGGAATACACCAAGAGTGATGCAGACTCCAACATTGTATTTCATGATAGGTCAAAGTATGTGGAGATCAAGTATCACTATGTTAGAGACATAATGCAAAAGAATGTAATTCAGTTAAGATACATTAGTAATGATGAGAAGATGACAAACACTCTCACTAAACCTCTTTCTAAATTAAAGTTGTGTACATTTGAGGTAATCTTGGTATGGTGGATAATTAAACCCTACCTGAGAATGAGTTCACAATAATTGATTTATTTATATTTTTATACTAATGTATTCTTCTCTTTATAAGATGTTTACAGTGTAAACTCATGTTAATGCATTTCTCTTTGAGAGAGACTTAAGGTGAAAGCCCTTATCTCCACCCTCTCATATGGTTCATGGTGGAAGTCATGTGTGTGATGCCATGACAACATAATGTGATATGTCCATGTTTATTTTTTTGTACTTGTGTGTTTACCCTCTAGGTGAGCCATGGTGAATATCATTATGAGCTGACGATCTCACAATGATGAACACTTGTGCATCTGACCATCATTGTGAGGTGATGATCTCACAATAATGGTTGATACCATTGAGGTCATATCTATGAATAAATCATAATGGTAGATATCATGTGAGGTGATATCTATGGATATGCTATAATGGCTGATATTACGTGAGGTGATATCTATGAATAAACCATAAATGGTGGATATCATGTGAGTTTATATCTATGGATATGCCATAATGGTTGATATCACGTGAGGTGATATCTATGGATGAGGTGATATGCTATCACAATGAGATGATAAGCTTGCTTCATGCACATGAGTATAGTTATTGTGTTAGTCATGATGATGAGGTGATGTGACTTGTAGAGATCAAGAAAGATTCCTCCCTAGCTAAGAGGGCCTATTAGTGATATAGCGTCAATTGGTCCCCTTCTACCCGACTTTCCAAATCAAAATATGTTAATGGCCTATCAGCCTTATACATTTTGTATTTTGATTATTTATAATTAACAATACCTATACCTTAACAAATTTCTAAATGTGTATGCTTAATCAGAAATTAATTAACAAAATAATGTTATCATTAATCGATATAACTAATTGACCATTAGGACTAATAATTGTTTATGGCCCGCCACCTTGGAAGGGTGCGATTCTCCATTACAATCACATCTCCTTGAGGAGGGATACATATGCACACGTTCTCCCTTCCATCTAAAAAGATACAGGAAATATATATATATATATATATATATATATATATATATATATATATATACTACTGATCGGATCGATCACACACATATATACTACAAATCAAAGCAATCTCTCTCTCTCTCTCTCTCTCTCTCTCTCTCTTACACACACACACACACATACTAAAGATCAGATTGATCAATAAAAACAAATAGAAAATTAGAAATATAGATCATACATAAATATCAACTGAACAACATATCACATTTTGGTAGATAAAAAATATACACACACTCCGATCTAAAGCCAAAGTGTTACAATAAGGAGATTAATGGCTTATTCAAGAGTGTGAAAAAGACCACTCCTATTACTAGAAGTAGCAGAATAAACCCTCCTAGATTGGATACTAAAAAGAAAACCCCTATTTTGTAGAACCACATTTTGGGTTTGCAAAACCTGAAAAGATAAAAGACTGGAAATAAGGCGGTGAATCTTGACAAGGATAAAGAAATAAATATTGATATCCCCCTCAATGTGGACCCTAATGAGACCAAAGATGATGAAAAGGATGTTGATATGCTCCTGGGGAAGTCGTTGATGTATCAGGAAAAGTGTTTTTGATTTTTTTTTTGGGAAATCAATATTTTGAAATAGGGGATTAAAGATATCATTGCCATTTTTACTGAGATTCCTATTCCAGATAAGACTGATGAACTCCTGAAGTTATCCCAACAAATTGTGAAAGATATCACGATCATGAAGACTGAACATGAGGCAAAAATTGATAGGTTGGAGAAAGAGATAAAGAAACTAAAAAGTAAACTAAAGGGTTTGGTGGAGGTTAGCAAGGAAGACATGCACAACAATGTCGAGGGTCTCAAGAGAGTCAATGAGGAAATTGCCATGTAGAAGGAGTAGATGACCAGAGTAGATAAATCCCCAGATATCAACTTGACTAAGATGAACCAAGAGGTGCAGGTGTCCACAGGACCGTGTACTAGAACTAGGAGAAAACATCAGGTAACTAGTAGTTTGAGGTTCATTATGAAATATTAATAATAAAACAATCCAAAATGTTGAGCTTATGAAAGATATTTCTTAGTTTTTTATGTTGTTGTGTTCTGTTTAGGTCTTTTTGTTGTGGTTTTATGTTTAGGGGTGAATCCCTTATTTCTGTAGCTGGGTAGATGCTAGTTAGACTTTGGTTATTGTGTTTTATTTTTTATTGGATTTGGATTATGAGTCCCTGTAAAACTTGTTTATCTATATCAAAAACTATGTTACTAAGATCAGGGAGGGGAATTTCCCCTCCTCAAGCACTGTGAGGCTCCTATCATGGAATGTTAGTGGATTAAATTCCCCTAAAAATTAGCACTTGGTTAAGTATAGGTTGAGAACATCAAAAGTCGATATAATATTATTACAAGAGACCAAATTGACCATCTTTAAAGAAAAGGATTTTGGGAGATCTACATGACTATGTAAGGTTGAATAGTACAATCGAAAGGTGCCTCAAAAGAACTAATTACTCTTTGGAGCATTGCTACCACCTTCTTTAGGAAAATTGAAGAGGGTAGTAACTAGATGGGTGGTTTGGTGCAAAGTAACTATTCAAATCTAAATTTCATATTGATCAATATGTATGGTCCGACTGTATACCATAGGAAAAGATAGGTATGGAGGGATATTAAAGGGTTTATAATGATGCACCAAGGATATCATGTAGTCATTAGGAGATATTTCAATGCTAAATTTTATTCAACCTTGACAAAAGTGAAGGTGTGACCCACCCAAACTAGTCTTAAAATGATTTTAGGGAATGTGTGACTAGGAATAATTTGATGGATATTGAAATGAGAAATGACTCATACACTTGGAACAATAGAAGAAAAGGCATCAACAATATTGTTGAAAAATTGGATCACTTTTTCTACAAAGATTTTGAATCCTTTCCTTATAGTTTGGATGTGTTAATTTCTCCTTGCTTCATATAAGATCACCACCTGATTTGACTAGAAATCACAAGGGTCACAAAACTAGCCAAGTCTCTATTCAAGTTTGAAAATATATGGATGTGGGACCCAAACTTCTTGGAGATTATTGATAAATGGTGGAAACAAGAGGTATATGAAGGGCCCAAGTTGTTCTTCTTTACACTCAAAATCAAAATGATTAAATAAAGATTTATACAGTGAAATAAGGAGCATTTCAAAAACATTTTTGAGTCTAAGTTCAAAATAGAAGTTGAGTTCGAAGTATTGAATCTGGTTGTGTTAAAGAAATGTATGGACCAAAGTTCCTTTGAGAAGGAGAGATGTTCAATGAGTAGCTACGAAGATGTGCTTGTCAAAGAGGAATCCTCTTGGAGGCAGAAGTCTGGGGAGATATGGATTGATATAGGGGACTACCAAATGGATTATTGACACACAACTTGGATTTAAGAAAAAGAGAAGGCGAGTCATTTTTCACTAGCCTCTTGAACTGGGTAGAGGGCTCTGATCTTAGATCTTAGTAGGAAGTGGTTCAAAACATAACCATAGTTATTTAAAATAGTACAAAATAGGATATTAAATGCAAGTCTCATAGAGGATGAAGTGAGGAAAGAATTTTTTAAAATGAATCTGAATAAGGCACCTGGATCAGATGGATTCCATCAAAGTTTTTTTTATAAATTACAGGACATAGTTGGAAAAGACTTGGTTAAGGCACTCAAGGAAGGAGAAAACTCAAGAAATATTCCATATTTCCCTCTGCAATACAATTTGATTAATTTTTCCCTATTTCTCTCTGCAACACAACATACAAAATTCTAGCCAAAATTATGGAAATTGGTTAAAGCTAATTCTCCCAAGCGTAATTTCTAGATTAAAAAACAAGCTTCATACCAAAAGGTCCTATTTGGATGGAATAATCAAATCAAACAAAGCCATATATTTAGTAAAATAGAATAAAGTTCTGAGCATGTCGATGAAGTTAAATATAAAAAATGCCTATGAAAAAGTCGATTGGAGATTTCTTTGCAAAGTATTGGATGCTTTTGGCATCTTAAAGAAATAGATTGATTGGATTTTTAAATGTATATCAACCCCTTATTTCTCAATCTTAATAAATGGCTCCTTGAAAGGATTATTTTGAGTTGTCCAAGTCTAGCGTCCTAAAATTGTGACACTTGCAATTTCGACCGCATTTGGGTCTTCACGATGGCGACGCAACACTAAACCTGAATGGAGACCCCGAAACTTGTCCACGACATCAAAAACTGCATTTTTCAGCACCCTGGCCTGATCCTCCTTGCACCCTGCTGTCCCTGGAGGTGGGACCATGGCGCCCAGCGCCCTGGTCCTTCAGGACCAGGGCGTCCAGTGCCCTGGTCCCCCAGGACCATGGTGCCCAACGCCCTGGTCCCTGGCCCTATTTTTGGGCCTGGTCTCTTTTGGGTCTCGAGTCTTTAAGTTTGCAAATTGGAAAATAACCTTTCCTGGTTGGCCTAAGGTCGGAAAAATCAGTCTATCAACCCTAATTGACAAGTATATAAACTACATTTCCTCTCCCATTTTGAGGAGGAAGGACATATATGTACAAGACGTGGAAATGATATTCAAATATTCAAGCATTCAAGCATTCAAGCATTCAAGCATTCCTTCAAGCAAATTGATCATTCTAAGTCTCCATTCAAAGCTAAGTGTTGCATTCAAGACAAGGATTTAACCATTGAAGAGGAGATCACATACCACATACAACATACAACATACAACATACAACAACATCTACACCTTCGCATATAAGAATACAAACATTCTTACAACAAGGTTGCAGGTACATGGCTGTAATTGAAGATCTGGAATCCTTGTGCAGAGACGGACGGATCCGCCTTCATTTCGCGGATTTTTCGGAGGATCGTGTGCACGCCGGGTGTCATCGTCCCATCAAATTTTGCTCAAATTTGCAGGATAGCACCGTCTCAACATTTTACTGCTAATTCCAGCTCCGCAGCTTCATCCTATATCCCTATCTCAGTTTATAAGTGGATCTTTCTCACTTTTCATGCATTCCTAGCTTAATCATTCTATCTACATTCTTTACAAAAGAGGGTAGCCTTGTTGTCTTAACCCTTGAAACTCATTTAGAATCCAATCTTGCATTGTGTGGGATTGGATCTTGTGGGTTTCAACCCCTCTTTTGAATGTAAAGTCTCTCCTAAGTGAAAACCGTCAACCCTAGTGACCTCCTTCCCTTCTCTTCGGAGTGGTGGGGGGAACACTTAGGGTTCGCTCACGATTTTCCGCTTTACATTTTGGTGAACCTGACATGAACATCCTTTCTGATTATTCATGGTTAGAGCTGAAAATTGGATGCCTTGATTACATTTCCATGTTTGATCTTTTGCAAATTTTAGAGGTTAATTGCATAAGAACCCTAAATTTTCTTTTTAGTAATTGAGCTTGTGAAATGTTTAATTGTTAATGCTTGTTTTAGATCTACCCTTCTACTGCAAATTATCAAATCATATCTGTGCTTTAATTTTGAAAATTAAGTGGTTAAGTGTCAAAACCCTAATTTTTAAAACCATCTTGATTCATCCTTTGACCGACAATTTCACTGATCAAAACATCTCCAAATCGGCTGTAACTTTGGATTCCAGAACAAAATCATAAAATATTTCATCCCTGAAAATCTGGAAAAAAGTTGCGAGGACCGTGTGCACCCCGAGCGCCATCGTCCCCGACATTTTTTCCGAAATTTTGGGAGTTAGATCTTACTGTATTTTTCTGCTAAAATCCAGAATTTTGGCTGATTTTGTCAATTACAACACTTTCAAAATTAAAGTCAAAATTGGTCTAGGGATTGCTTGGATTAAGGCTCCTAATCATTCAAAAATTGTTGAAACTGAAATTCATGTCAAAATTGTGCTTCTTACTATCCTAAATCTGAAAAGTGTGTTGGCATTCATTCGAAATTTCAGTGCTTCATTCAAATTCTTGCAATTTGTGACTTTTGAAATTAAGTGTTTAATTACAACAACTTTGATTTCCGCTTTCAAAATTGAATTTTGCATGAAATTGAGTCAACTTTTAAAATTCAAAACTTGCATTGCTTTTGGTATTCCCTCTAAAATCATAAAATTCAAAATTTCAGTTTCCCTCTCTTTTTCAAAATTCAAATTTTGCATTTTTTGACAATCTTGGTAGGGTTCAATTTTGAGATTGCAACTTTAATTTGGCCTATCTACAAATCGTAAAATCACTCAATTTTTTTCAGATTAGCTCTAAAATCATCATAACTGTCATCCCTGCAAATTTCGAAAAAAGTTGCGAGGACCGTGTGCTCTCCGAGCGCCACGGTCCCTAACATTTTTTTTGAAATTTCGGGAGATTGTCATGATTGCATTTAATAGCTTAAATCTAGGAGATTGGCTGATTTTATTGAAATTTGCTATCTCTGAATTCTCTCTCTCTCTAGTGCATGAGTTTTACAATAATATGCCCTACTTACACCATTCCCGTTAGACGAAGCCTTAGAATTAAGTCTTTCCGAGGTTTAATTACCGAGGAGATGGAACCTAATTTGAATAGCCTTTTTAACAAGGGCACGGGTAATTCCTCTAATGCTCTTAATGACAAAGAAGCTCTCCATGAGGTTTCTGTAGAACAACTTTCGAAATTGGATAACCAATTTGACAATTTTCGACAATGGATGTCTCAAGAATACCCTGATAGTCAAGCTCTTCCTTTAATTGAGAGTCTAAAACGTATGGTTCAAAGTGATAAGAATGGAATTGATATTTTGCGTGGTATTGCACACATTGTGGATTCGAATGTGATGCCTATGAAGAGTTGTGCCGAAACTTTAGGTTATACACAACCTCCCACTCAAGTCAATCATTCTATTCCATTGACAACTCCTATTGCTAGCATACCTACCTTTACATCAAACATAATGACTACTTCTATACAAGACATTCCGCCTATGATCACAAGTCATGGGGGAAATCCTTTTTCTTCAATTAACCCTCTACCTTCATTTAATCCAACTTCTTCATTCATTCCTTCAATGAGTGTTCCTATTACATCTCCACAAATGAACCTGGTGCAAGGGGGCCATTCATTTAACCATTCCATTCCTCCTTGTAGTGCTCCTATTTTCCAATCCTCTCCTATGGCTAACTATCATAGTGTCCTGCCACCTTACTCTCAATCAATACCTTCTTTCAATAACATAATACCTCCATCACAATCCAACACATCTAATATGAACTCTTCGACTGAAGCGACCATTAACAATCTTGCACAAACTGTCTCTTCTTTACAGCAACAAATTGCCTCTATGAATCAATCTAAGTTTAGTGTGCCCACATTTGATGTTGCGAGCCCACTTTCTCTTGACATTGTTCGAGCTATCCCTCCTAAACATGTTGAAATCCCACATTTGGAGCTTTATAATGGTAAAGGTGATCCTCTAACACATGTTAAGACTTTTCAAACAATATGTACCGATTTTGCTTATGACCAAAGGTTGCTTTCAAAACTGTTTACTAGGACATTAAGAGATAAAGCCCTACAATGGTATTGCTCGTTGCCTTCTTATTCTATTACTTCTTTCAAACAACTTGCAAATGCTTTCATTCAACAATTTCAAAACAATATAAGTCCTAAAGTTACTTTGATTTATTTAATGCATTGTAAACAAGGTGTTAAAGAAAAAGTGACTGATTTCATTGGTAGATATAAGCATTTGTATGCTCAAATTTCTTTTCCAGTGCTTGACAATGATATTCAAAGAATCTTTATTTCTAATCTACAAAAAGATATTAGAGAAAAACTTCTGTTTTCTGAGTTTACTTCTTTCCAACAGTTGTGTGCGACTCTTCACAATTATCAACTGACTGTGAGTCAAATGGAACAATCACATCCTATGGCTCCGAGTGATAAGGGTGATAGTAGTCAACAACCATTTGGGAAGTTTAAACCGAATAGAGAATCCATCAAATTCAATGAAAACATCATCAACAACAATGTGAATGCAGCATCAAGTGTGCCTCCTATTTCTAAATTTTTCAAGAAAGAAAGAAAGTTTACTCCTTTGAATGAATCATTGCATAGTATTATGAATAAGTTATTGGAACAAAATGTGCTTACTCTCCCTCCTGTAAAGAAAATCGATCTTACAAAGATTAATTCACCCTATTTTGATAACAAATCTTTTTGTCAATTTCATCGTCAACCTGGGCATGATACTAAAAAATGTTTTGCTTTAAAGGGTAAAATTCAAGATTTGATTGATAATAATACTATCTCTGTTTCAAGAGTGAATGATAAAGGCAATACATCTGTAGCTCCTCCTAACCAAAATCTTCAGATTTTTACCGATCCATTACCTTCTCATACCTCTAATGCAATTGAGGCTAATGATTCTTCTTTCTCATCTGATGGTCTTGTGTCTATGACTCCGAATGTGATTAACTTTGTAGAGCAGCAAGAAAACCCTAAAGAACCTTCCATCACATTTGATTCTAGTGAAACTATTAGGGCACCTGATGGTCCTTTATATATAGTTGCAAAAGTCAAGAATACACCTTGCCGTGGAGTGCTTATTGATCCTGCTTGCATGGTTAATGTTATTACTGAAGAATTCCTTTTTACTTTGCAATTGAATCAAGTGATCTATGACAAAACAGATGTGATTGTGAAATTATTTGATGCATTTTCTTCTCCTGCAATGGGTTCTATTACATTACCTATTGAGGTCCATAACAAATCCCTTGATGTGAACTTTGCTATTATTCCTTCATCCGAACAATTTCGTGTGAAGCTAGGCTATCCTTGGCTATCTTCCATGAAAGCTATTGCTTCTCCTATTCACAAGTGTTTGAAAGTTCCCCATAATGGTGAAGTTGTTACTATCAATCATAGTCTCTTTAAACCAGCTGAAAGAACTTCTAGCGTTCCTATTGATTATTTTTGGCCTAAACAATTCCAATCTCTTCCACCGCGAAGTGATCATCTTTTCAAATCTTATCAAAAGTGGAAAACAGATATGATCCTATCTCTAAGTGAACCTAGAACACCCAGCCTTGATATTCCTATCGTTCTTGAGAAGGAAGTTCTTCCTTTGAAAGATAAAACTAATGTCTTTCCTCAAGAAGACACCCAACCCATTCCTATGGATGTGACTATGTCTATGTCTAATAAACTTTCTAAAAGTAGACCTATACCTCATCGTCATGATGGACTTGGTCTCCTTCCTAAACCAAATATTCCTCCTTTATACGGAGTAGTTCCTCCTCTTTCTTTTTATAGAGAGAAGAGACCTTCTTCTTCTCCTATTATCCAGCCTAAGAGACCACAACCTAAACACCCAAGGGATAAGGATGAGAACATTCCTCCTCCTCAATCTTCTCCACTTCCTACTAAGACTAGACGAAATCGTTCTGCACGTGAATGCTGACGAAAGCGTCATCTTAGAGCTCAAGCAGCTGCTTCTCAAACTTTACAATCTCCAAAAACACCTTCAACAAGCATTATTCCATTTTCTCCAAAATCTCCTAAACATAAGATGCATGATGGTCTTGATCCTGTGCGAGTTAAAGACCCTATTTTTATAAATCTTGATGATGATATAGATGAAAATGTTATTCATGATGAAAATGTTACTCCTCTTGCTTCTGATAGTGAATATGAACTTGTTGATGTTGATAACCATTTATCTAACGAATTTTCTAAAGCACTTATCCTAGCTCCTAGACAAGAACAACGTGGCTTGAAACATGAACATAGCCCTTGTTTGGATCTTGTGATAGCTCCATTTGCTATGTTGGATGTTCTTCCTCTAGTGTGTTCGCTACCTTCCCGAAACATTGATCAACAAGATCGGGGGATAGATGACATGCTAGACTAGTTCATTAGCATAGCAGATTCTCTCCTCCTCTCTTTTGTCACTTCTTCTATGTGTTATTCTCATTCTTCTATTTGTTGTCCTTAGTGTTGTCTACTTGAGGACGATGCAAAGCATTGAGATCTCTTTTTGTCTCCCTCATGTTGACTCAAAAGACACATGTGTTCCCTTCTTCTAGGTGACCTTCCTTGATTGGGGAATGAAGAACAATTATGCATACATACATATGATATACATGAATTATCATACAACATACTGACCCCGAGGAAAGTGAAGTCACCTCGTGCTTTGTGTTTTGTGTGTATTATCCTTGGGTTTATCTTACACTTGGGGGCTAAATCTTTGTGATGACGTGCTCCGTTCCCTTCTCATGAATCACTACCTTAAAGCAATCACCCCCGTTTGAGGCGTGTGCGATCGCTTTAACGTAGGGGGGCATACACCCCATCTATCCCTTCAGGATACTTGAAAATTTCTTGGCGAACTTAGCTTTGTCTTGAAAATTTTTGGTATTTCTCTTGCATGACTCATAGTGAGGGAACCTTACTACTGACAGTTATGGTTCTCCTTTGTGATCTTCCCTTTTACTTTGTCAATTGAAGTCGTAAGATCCTTAGTCCACTGGGGGCTTGGTGTGTCTTGCCTCCTTGACGTGGTGAAAGTCTTTCAATGTTGTTTCCTTGTACTTTACCGGAAGTATGAGCGTACGCTTATACTCCCGCTAAAGTGGGGGCTAAATGTAGCATCCTAAAATTGCGACACTTGCAATTTCGACTGCATTTGGGTCTTCACGATGGTGACACAACACTGAACCTGAATGGAGACCCCGAAACTTGTCCATGACATCAAAACCTGCATTTTTTAGCACCCTGGCCTGATCCTCCTTGCACCTTGCTGTCGCTGGAGGTGGGACCATGGCGCCCAGCGCCCTGGTCCCTGGCCCTATTTTTGGGCCCGGTCTCTTTTGGGTCTCGGGTCTTTAAGTTTGCAAATTGGAAAATAACCTTTCCTGGTCAGCCTAAGGTCGGAAAAATCAGTCTATCAACCCTAATTGACAAGTATATAAACTAAATTTCCTCTCCCATTTTGAGGAGGAAGGACATATATGTACAAGATGTGGAAACAATATTCAAACATTCAAGCATTCAAGCATTCAAGCATTCAAGCATTCCTTCAAGCAAATTGATCATTCTAAGTCTCCATTCAGGGCTAAGTGTTGCATTCAACACAAGGGTTCAACCATTGAAGAGGAGATCACATACCACATACAACATACAACATACAACAACATCTACACCTTTGCATGTAAGAATACAAACATTCTTACAACAAGGTTGCAGGTACGCGGCTGTAATTGAAGATCTGGAATCCTTGTGCAGAGACGAACGGATCCCCCTTCATTTCGCGGATTTTTCAGAGGACCGTGTGCACGCCGGGCGCCATCGTCCCATCAAATTTCACTCAAATTTGTAGGACAGTGCCGTCTCAACATTTTACTGCTAATTCCAGGTCTGTAGCTTCATCCTATATCCCTATCCCAGTTTATAAGTGGATCTTTCTCACTTTTCATGCATTCCTAGCTTAATCATTCTATCTACATTCTTTACAAAAGAGGGTAGCCTTGTTGTCTTAACCCTTGAAACACATTTAGAATCCAATCTTGCATTGTGTGGGATTGGATCTTGTGGGTTTCAACCCCTCTTTTGAATGTAAAGTCTCTCCTAAGTGAAAACTGTCAACCCTAGTGACCTCCTTCCCCTCTCTTCGGAGTGGTGGGGGGAACACTTAGGGTTCGCTCATGATTTTCCGCTTTACACCAAGGGCCGCAGATAGGGAGATCCTTTATCCCCTTTTCTATTCATCATTGTGATCAAGGCATTAAGAAAGTCATTCAGAATTGTATAGGACAAAGGTGTGTTGTAAGCTATACAGATCACCAACTCAGTATAGACAACCACACATAAACAATTTATTGATGACATGATGTTGTTGGTGAGATTAAAGAATAGTGAGGTGTTACCCATTAATTTTTAAACTTTGGTTAGGGTGTAAATTCTTATTGCCTTTCTCCTTTTCATCATTTGTCGTGGCTTGTCCAAGTTTCTTAACGTTTATCGTGGGGTTCTTAGCTTCTAGAACTGCTAGATCACCTACCAGGCTTAGGGAAGTCTGCATAAATTCAATGCTATTATAAAGTCAGACTTGTGGTTGCCTTCAAAAGAGTTTGATGGTTGCGAACTTGTCTGATCTATTGACTTTCCGACATCCTTTATGTTGTGATTAAGGTTGGGTTTCTTTGAGACTTTAAGGGATATATTTGATTCGAAGTAAGGAAATTTTGCTGTAATTTTGAGTTATTTTAGTACCCTATCAGGGTGGCAGCACAAGTGATGGTGAAGATAAGTCATGCTTGGGCACCGCCGAAATTAAATGAGCATGTCAAGATAATAAGGATAATGGCTTCTTGTCGTTCCTCTTGTTGCCTCATCAATTGTCACATCATTCACTATTTTGAGGGAAAAAAATAAAGGGAAGATTTATATAGAGTACCATCATTAAAGGCAATTAAGAAAATAAGGACATGAAAAACGTGGCACCATTCATTACTACATTTGATGCTGCCTTTTTTGCAAACAACATTAAAGTTGTCTAAAAAGAGGAAATTTTCATGATTCTGCCATATTAGAATGGTTTTTCCTCATGATGGTGAGCTACCAATATTGAATTGTCCAAAGAAGGAGAGGGAGGATATAGTTCGATAGTTAGAGTCTTTTGCATGGAAAGCACAAACTCATTTCAATGAATATAGGAAGGAAATCACCATATTAGATAAGATTGCAGAACAAGCTAAAAATCACGAACAATGTTTACAAGGTGAGCTTGCAAGAAGAAGGAACCTAGATAATTGAATTTGATTAAATGATTCTCCAAGCTAAGAATGTTGGAAATATTACATTATAACAGACAATGAGAGATTGTTGACATTTCAATAAGGATATTGAGAAGGTTGTTGATGATTATGGACATAACTGATTAAAGATGTTTTACTATCTTGATATTATTATTTTGTCATTGATGTCAAGAAATTGATTTTCTAATTCAGTATGATGTTGCCATATCTTGAGAAGTATGATATAAAGATTATAAAGAAGTCAGTAAAGACACAGGAAAGAATATGATGAATAAGGGGATAAGATATTCAATGGGCAACTACTACCGAGTTAGACAATGATGAGATCTTGATGTTTTAGATTGCTTTAACATCATACATATGTTGTAAAATGTAAAGGTTAATACTATACTATGTTATCAAGAAAAGAACCTAGTCAGTAAACCCTAAGGTTATCGCAGTCAGTTAATGAAGATAGAATGTCTACCGAGTGAAGTTTAGTATTCACCGAGTTGTAACCGAGCTATAATAGAATGCATTAAATGTTTACATGTGATATTTAATGAAAGAAGCTGATGAGCTGGAGCAGATCAATGATTGGCAAGTCTTGGAAGAAGTTTTTTAAGTGAATCTAAGGCAATGGAAAGTCGGCAAGAAGATCTACAGCTCAGATTGAACCGCATTACCCTAGCACAAGTTCCAAGGTGAATGTGCAAGTTCCAAGGCGGGGTAAAATGTTTTCAGATCGAAAGATACAATGAACCTAGACAAGATTGAAGATCTGATGACTATGATTGATCATGGGAAATGTGATCAAGGAGATTAAGTGGTTAGAAGATTGTTTATAAATAGGAAACTGTTGATAAATAATGTATGCAGGCAAGTGTATGCACAGGGATGCTACATAGTGATAACCGAGTACAGAAGCTTGAAGACCTGTTAGAATAACAGAGTATTGATGCCCAACAGATAGACAAGATTAGTTTTATGTCTAGATTGTATTGAACAAATAGCAATCTGCTTTAGCATTTTAGATGTGAAGTTGCAGATAGATTGTATTATTGTTATTTTGTGAAAGTGACAGGAAATCTCTTAACCGAGTGGACTTAATAGTCTTATATGTAAATCCTCTAACAAGGTGACATTTTGATTGAGTGTTTGAAATCCTGTGACAAGGTCACTTCTAACAAAGTGAAGATCCTAACAAATCTGAGGGAAATCCCTTAACCGGGTCACATCTAGCAATGTGTTTGTAATCTTTAACAAGATTTTCTTTTAGCCGAGCATACTCTAGAAGAGTATATTTCTTAGTGGGTCCAAAATCCCATAGAAGTTTTTCCCTATTTGGGTTTCCACGTTAAATCTAGTGTTATGAGGTTTATATTGTTCATATGCTTTTGAGTTTGCATGTTTGACAGTTTTTGGTTATATGACTGATATATATGTTACCGAGGTTGAATCTGATGTTTTTATGGATGATTTAGTTTGTATGATTCACCTTCCTCCCAACTCTCATCTTGTTGGCTATTGGATCTATACTTATATTAAGTATTAGAACTATCAAAGAAAGGTCCTATGGTACAAATAGACATCGAGATATTGTAGGGACATATTCTTTTGGACGTGTTTGACTTTTTTAGGGCTACTATTTTTGATGAGGAAGAATTTGAAGATATCCTGTTGATGTTGAATAAATTAGAAGAGAAGGAAGATGAGATCAATAATCAAATTGTAGAGAAGAACCTGGTGTCTGATGTTGGAGCCTAGGTCTAATGAGTTTATAGCCTTACCTATTATGAAATGGTCTAAATTTTGATGTTGTTCTATGGAAGTTTTGTTTTGAAACGGTCACTTTCAAGATCATTTCTTTAGTAACCGTTTCTTGAAAATGGAAAGACCTAGGGTAATAGTTATAAATAAGTAGTTTAGTGGATCTTTAGGGATCTTTTGGGAAAACTTTGATTTACTCTTAAGAAGAAAAATTTCTTTAAGTATATTTTTGTTTACTATTTTGAATATAAAAAATTTGTTGATGGCTTCAGATATTCGTAATCTTTGAATTATGGTGTGTGGATTCTTTCTGGTCTTTTGAAAGGTTATCAGTGGATGTATCTATACTTGAGATGGTGAAAGGTTCCAGTTTTCTATTGCTACAAAAATATTATCTTTGAATGGTATTTTGTAGCAATTTAGTTGATTCAAAATCTTGAAAATTCTAAAAAGTGTTTGTATTTCATGCATTCCTTTTCAAAGCTTTCTTTTTAAAATATCTTTCCTTATTTTGTTTCTGGTTAAAAATATTTTAATTCATTTCCATTCATTGAATATCATCTAAAGCTAGCTGCTACCTTGTAAAATAAAAAGAGATTTAATCAGTAAATAGTTTGCTCGGGCTGGTTAAACTGTGGCTTTATTGGTCACCTTTGTGGCTGTCAGAAAATAGTGTTAGGTGATAACTCTATTAACCAACAATTTTTTGGCACCTCTATTGGGGAGAAACTAGAAGATTTATGAAAGCTCGTGGTTCTAGTTGCAAGGCCAGTACATTCTTATCTTTGGAAACATTGTAAATGTCTTCTAGTAGAAGCTTGGTAACTCTATTTGTGAATAGACTTAGAGGAGGGTTCCAAGATAGGCGTAAATTAATTGGCGATTAACATTTGAAAGAGAAAGTTAGTTAATAACTAACTTTTCCTATGAATACTTTGGGGAAGAAATTTATGAAAATAAGGGATATTTTGTTGAGGATTACATAAATGCATCACTTCTAAGAGATGCATATAGAGGATACAACCATTTAAGATGTTTTGAAAAATGAACCTATCAGATTTCAGCTGAAGAAATGTAGGAATTGTTCCCTCGATTCCTTCACCCTCAAAGGGAGAATTTTTTAAGCCACTTTGTCTAAGACATTAATGTTATGGGGTTGATGTGAGCAGCAAGAAAAGAAGTACACCTGATGGGTAGTGTAAAAGTTAAACCCAATCTAACGCACACACCAATTGAGCCCAAGGAACTACTAATAGGTACCTTTAAAGAAGAGAAAATATCAAAAGAATTCAAAAAGGCTTAAGTCTCAAGATGGCTTTGGTGAGGTTTTGAAGGTGACTTTCGATGTAGTATAGTTGATGATGAAGGTCACATCACCAGGGGTGAAGTAGAAAAGTTCATAAGTATTTTTAGTGGAGTTCAAAAGAAGGAAGAACCGCCCCAAGTCACTCTTCAAGATGGGCTCCTATACGCAAGGGAAGATGAATTTCTCCCAAGGTTTTATTCTATGCTTTTGGAATATGACAAACAAATGTCACCATGTACCACATGCATGAGTCATGTTCTAGCTTTGGGTAAGCCAAGAAGAGGGGCCCTTTCCAATGGCCTTTTATTTGACTTGGCTAGCTTTGAATGGGGCGTGGAACTCAAAGAGGATCACCTCTCATTTATTGAAGAAAATACTCCTACCCAAGGGATAGAGATTGAATGGAGCCCTTTAAATCTCTTGTATTACTATATAGAATCCTATAAGGATGCCAAGATCAAAGATAACCCTTTTTTAAAAGTGATAAATCCTTAGCCTATTAAACAACTATCATCCCTCCAAAATTTTGTTGAGCTTGTAAGATGTTGCCTTGAGGATAGCTCTGATGGTGATGAATTATTTCCTTTATGATATCATGCAGGCATGGGAAGTAGAGATGTTTAGTTCCTAGGTCTAAATCCTAGGGCTCTTGTCGATGATTATTTGTCTATTAATGAAATCATTGATAAATCCTCAACTACTGAAAGTCTCAAGTTGTTGCCATGTGAATTATACATACAGGGCAATGATAGCAGTGTTGATATCTTAAAATAGAGTTGGGAGGAATATGACTAGAGACAAGATGCACTGGTTAAATCTTTTCAAAAGAATTATTATTAGTTACCCCAAGCAAGTCTTGAAGAGGTAATGGGTTTGGTTCTAGAAGTCTATCATGAAGAGTGGTTTTTTGTGCATGAATGCATTTAGAAGTAACTTTTTTGTAACCATAATTAGAAGCCTAGTTTAGAAGTCATCATCGAACATTGTTCACATTTCATCATGTCATATGTCCCAAGACCTCCATTTCACATAGATATATATATATTTCTCTCAGCACTTAAATGGTATCGCTTGAATAATATTGTGCTCCTTTATCATAGGGCCCTTATGGTAATGTACATAGTTAGGTTCTATTTTTAGCTTGTTGTAGCTGTAGTTTGTTTCACTTTCAAGTTTTGGGCTTGCTGGTTTTGAGTTTATGTGTAGTCATCCCTCTACCCTACTGCTAAGTAGCGCTCTTTCCTTCTTTTATGCCCGACTTTGTTGCCCAAGTTTTCACGTGCTAGTCTAAGTTCTGGAGTTCTCTGTGTCCTACTAGTCCTAGTCCCCATTGAAAGTGTATATCTTACACATGAATTTTTAAACTTTGGGTAGGGCATAAATCCTTATTGCCTTTCTCTTTTTCCTTCCTTGTCATGACTTGTCCGAGTTTCTTAACCTCTGTGACAAAGTTCTCAACTTCTAGAACCGCCCGATCACCCAACAAGATTAGCGAATTCTACATGAAGTCGACGCTATTAGAAATTTGGACTTTTGGTTGCCTTTGAAAGAGTTTGAAGGTTGCAAAATTGTTCGATCTCCTGACTTTCTGACATCCTTCATGTTGTGAATAAGGTTAGGCTTCTTTGATACTTTAAGGGGCATCTCCAATTCCATGTAAGGACATTGTGGTGGTGAAATTTTGATTTATTTTAGTACCCTATCAGGGTGGAAGCACAAGTGATGGTTAAGATAAGTCATGCTTGGGCGTTGCCAAAATTAAATGATCCTGTCAAGACAATAAGGATAATGGCTTCTTTCCGTTCCTCTTTCTACCTTGTCAATTGTCACATCATGCACTATTTCTAGAGAACAAATCAAGGTAAGATTTATAGAGTATCGTCATTAATGGAAATTAAGAAACTAAGGACATGAAAAAGGTGGTGGCATGTGTTACTACATTTCATGCTGCCTTTTTTGCATAAAAAATGAAAGTTGGCTAAAAAGAGCAAATTTTTATTATTTTGCCAATATAAGAATGGTTTTGCTTCATGATGGTGAGATACCATTTCAAAACCTAGATTTGAATTGGGCAAAGAAGGAGCAGGAGGATATAGTCTAATAATTACCATCGTTTGCATGAAAAGAATAAACTAATTTCTGTGAATATAGGAAGGTCATCGCCATATTAGATAATATTGCACAACAAGCTTAGAATCACGAACAATGTTTACAAGGCAAGCTTGTAGTAGGAAGGAACACAAATGATTGACTTTGGGGAAATGGTGCTCCAAGATAAGAAAGGTCCTATGGTACAACCAAACATCAAGACATTGCAGAGACATACTCTTTTGCACCTATCTGACTTTTTCCAAGATACTAATTTTGATGAGAAAGATTTGAAGATATCATGTTGATGTTGATTGAAGAAGAAGAGAAGGCGGGTAAGATAGATAAACTGATTGCATAGTAGAAGCCGATGCTTGATGCTAGAGCCTGAGTCTAGTGATTTTATAGCCTTACCTATTGTGAAATGGTCTATATTTTGATGTTGCTCTATGGAAGTTCTATTTTGAAACGGTTCACTTTCAAAACCGTTACTTTAGTAACCGTTTCTTGAAAATGGAAAGAATTTGAGTAATAGTTATACATAATTAGAAGAGTGGATCTTTAAGGATCTTCTAGGCAAACTTTGATTTACTCTTAAGAACAAAAACTTCTTTAAGCATATTTTTGTTTACTGTTTTGAATATAGAAAATTTGTTGATGGCTTCAGATATTCGTAATCTTTGAATCATGGTGTGTGGATTCTTTCTATTCTTTTGAATGATTATTAGTGGATGTATCTATATTTGAGATGGTAAATGGTTTTAGTTTTCTATTGCTGCAAAAATATTATCTTTGAATAGTATTTTATAGCGATTTAGTTGATTCAAAATATTGAAAATCTAAAAAGTGTTTGTATTTCATGCATACATTTTCAAATTTTTCTAGTTAAAAGCTCTTTCCTTATTTTCTTTCTGGTTAAAATCATTTCAGTTAATTTCCATTCCTTGAATATCATCCAAAAGTAGCTCCCACCTTGTAAAATAAGCAAAGAATTAGTCAGTAAATAGTTTGTTCAAACGGGTTCAACTATGGTTGCATTTGTCACCTTTGTTGGCATGAGAATATAGAGTTGGGTGATAAATCTGTTAACCAACAAGAGGCCATCCAATTTCATAAGATATTAAAAAAATATGGAAAGGCCTCAAGACAACAGGTGAATAGGCTAAAATCTAAAAAAAAATTAGTTTTAGTGGCCCCAATAAAAGAAGCTAAAATTTTGAGCAATCTTATGAATAAGAACCAAAATCTTTCAAATACATATATAGTTCTCCCAATAGATGAAGGCCTATAGATAAAATAATTATGGGACCCTATAAAAGATAAGCTAGATAAAAGGCTCTCCTCTTGGAGGGGAGGATGGCTTTCATAGGGTGGGAGGATAGTTATTCTCAATTCAGTTATATTAGAACTACATAGATATCCCCTATCCCTTCTTTCACTAAATTCCAATGTAAAGAAAAACTTGATCAAGAAATATGAGCCCCATTTTGGCAAGGGTCAAAGGAGAAGAAGTTCCTTGTAGTTTCATGGGAGAAAATATGCATCCCTAAGGAACATAGTGGGGTCAAGCTCCACAATTAAATGTGGCTAAATAAATCCTTACTTGCAAATCTTGTTTGGAGAATGTATAAGGAGCTTGAGTTGAAGTGGGCTAATATCCTTAGAAGTAAATATGTAGACCAAAACAATCCTTTAGACATATTAAAAACTTCTAAACCACCAAGTAGCTCATGAGTATGGAAATTTATTCTCAACTGTAGACCCATCATAACATGGTATTTATCCTAAAATATTCATGATGGGGAGTCAGGACTATTTTGTGAAAACTCTTGGGGTTGCTACCCTTATCTAGAGAAAATACTAAATATGGAAAAAAACCAAAAATATGATACAACAATAGTTTGGATGCCATGTTAGAGACTATGTAACCTTTGTAAACAACGATCCATTGCATGGATGGGATTGGAAAAAATTTCAAGCTCTAGTACTAGCAAGTGTGGATGTTAATAGGCTTACTAGAATCATCTCCAAGAGAATCTAGGTGTTCACAAACAGTCAGGATCACCTCATTTGGGCTAAATTAGAGATTACAAAATTCAATACAAATGATGGATATAGAGTGGTAGATATAATGAATAGCCAAATCAGATCTTCCATTAAAACATAACTTTGTTGGAATAAGCATCGTCTCTCAAAAGTTGGGGTCTTTGCTTGGGCTACAATTGAGTATTAAATATTAAGGGTCGATTGATTTAGGAAAATTTGGTATGCTATTCCATCATATTGGGTTATCTGAAAGAGGGACATGTTAAAAATAGATAATTTACTATTGGGATTCTCATTTTCAAAAGCATGCTATAGGTGGCTATGTGCCAAACTTGGTTGTGTAACCACACTTTTGAATGACATAAAATGTCTCTTTCAATGTTGGCCTATTAACTTGCAATATGGTGATGAGGTTCAATTGGATAGGGTTATCTATCACTTCCTTCATTGGTCATAGTGGGGATAAAGGGACATTAATAAGAGCAAGCAAAAAATAGCAATTGCTGCAATTTGAGTGGTTAAATTGAATTTGATGGTGCATCTTAGGAGAACCTTGGTCCATCCGGTGTCGACTACATCATCAAACTATGGGATGAAAACATGACAGGAAAGCTTTCCATTCGTTTGGGTAAGGGGACAAATATTACTATAGAATTTGAGGCTCTGATTCATAGACTATTATTTTGCAAAAATCTAAATATCTAAAATTTAGAAATTTAAGGCAATTTTGTATTGGTCATAAATATAGTCACCAAACATAAGCTTGTTTATACAAACTCTATTTGACTAAATCAGACACTTTGATATTATTTGAGTCCTTAGAAGATCCTTCTAATGAACTCTGTTTGACTGAATCAGACACCTTGATATTATTCTTTTCAAGAAGATGTGAAAGGTGATCAATTTGTTTCTTTAAACACTTATGTTCATCATGGCTAGACCTCTTACAATAAGAAAACTTGACCTTCTCCTTCTTAGGTTGTTCATCTTTTGACAAAGAGGTCTGATTATCTACTTTTGAAGTAGCAAATTTCTGATCTTTCTTCTTCTCTCTTTGGTTCTTTTGTTTCTAATCTTGCTTACTAGACCCTTTCTATTCTTTTGTGCATTGATTTACAACTAAGGCATGTGACTTAGAGGATTTTATTGTACCCATTTAAACTAATTTGTCTTTCTCCCTAGTGAGTTCTGTAGCAAATTCATCTAGAGAAAGAATTTTGAATGTGGTACCTAGGGCACATTTTGTAGCATAGAATGTAGAAACAAACATTGAATAGTTAGGACCAAGATTACAAAGAATACTTAGGTCAATTACTTATCATCTTTCTTGGTTCCATACTATTCCAACTACAATCTTATAGACTTTAGTTTAATGAAGAAGTCCTGTATAGTGTCAAAATTGGTTGGATTCAATCCTATGAGTTCATTCTAGAACTGATGATGTCTTAGCTCATCCTGCTCATCAAATAGATTATCCAAAGTAGTTCACAATATATTTTGTGTAGTGGTAGATTCAATTTGAAAAATACGATCAGAGGAGACTGATATACACATAGTACCAAAGGATTCATCATATTTTATTAAACAATTTTATCTTTTCTATAGAATCTTGAGGTTAAGATTCAATTGCCATTTTAATACGATGATATGTGTATGCAGAAAATGTGATCTTCAACTTGCAAGAAGAAAAACAATTCGAACACACCAATGAAGCATTGCATTAGAGTTAGAAATCATAAACAAGTTAGTGGATTTAAAACTCCTATAATTGCCTTATTATCCTCTATCTCTAAAGATCTTCAAGATTCAAGGTGGCCCTCACTTGGAAGAGCACTTGTTCTCTTATATGACACCCTAAAGAATGAGATTTTAGTGATGTGCTAAGATCAAAATGGATGCAACTAAGATCTTAGCTAAGATGAGATGATGGATGGAGATAGGATGCAAGATGAAAGACTAGATGACTAAGATGTTAAATGTATTCCAAATTGAAGATTAGATGATGCTAGATAAGTTAATAAAATTAGATGAGTATAAAATACTATGAGATGATATGAAATTAACTAGTTGATATGCTAAAATGGAGGTAAAATGCTAATGCGGATGCTTGAAGATGGATTGGACTCTTGAAGATGGATTGAATGCTTGAAGATGACAAGATGAGCTCCTTACCTTGCAAAATGACTATAATTTATATGCACAAGATTGAGATATCAATTGAAGGAGAAATGCACTCTATTTATAGAAGAATTGGAGAATTGGATGGCCAAGATTGAACTGGCTTAAGGAGGGTCAAGATTGAAACTTATCAATCCATGTGAGATTTTCAACCCAATCTAATGTTGACAAGTGCCACCATGAGATTGATTGAGAGGAGAGGGAGGAGGCATTAAATGCTTTAGAAGACTTAATGGTTAATCCCATGTGGGCAAATTCATTGAATAAAGCTTTTATCCAATGAATAAAGATATTGTCCAATGGACAAAATTTTGTGCAAAGCTCAATGTGTTGAAAATGTGAAGTTTTCTAAGAGCATTAAAAGCTCTTTGGAGACCTTTGAGGTTATCTTGTTGGAATTTAGATAACGTTCAAGACTTTTGTGAGAGTCCTACAAATTTGGGGAACTCGACAAAGTTAGCTTGTTGAAAAGATAAAACTTTAAATGTATTTAGAATGCTTCCTTCCAAAATTAGAAGTGACTTCCCCAAAAGTAAGGGATGTGACCATGATAGAAGAATTAGACTAATTAAGTTTTGAGAGGTTCTAGAAGAATGCTTAGGAAGTTAATGGAAAATGTAGGAGAATGCAAGTGGGAGAAATAGGAATTTTTAATTAAAATAAAAAGATTTATTTCAACTAAAATGAATGCAACTTGCATTTGGATAGACATTTAAATAAATATTAATTTATTTAAATGTGAATTTGAATTTTGGATTTTATTTTAATAAATCTTAATTTATTTAAATGAGAAAAAGGGGGATAAAGCATCAAACGCTTGAAGACTTTGAGGGAAACCATTAAAGGCTTAAGAAGACTTTAAGGGAAACCATTAAAGGTTTGAGAAGACTCTAGAAGGAAGCCATTAAAGGCTTGAAGACTTTAAGGGAAGCCATTAAAGGTTTCAAGTGGGTGGGGATAAATAGGATTTCAAATAAATAATTTATTTATTTAAAATTGTGGTACAACTTGCATTTGTAGGAAAATGCAAGTGGATGGAGGAAAATAAGATTTTTTAGATAAAATAAAAGATTTATTTTAGCCAAAAGGAGATGCAACTTGCATATGTTGTAAAATGCAAGTGGGGTGAATGAAATAGGGATTTTTAATTAAATGTAAATTTAATTAAGTGGGAAAGGGGATTTTAATTAAATATTGAATTTAATTAAAATGGAAAGGGAATTTTAATTCAATGTTGAATTTGATTAAAATGGCTAGAAGGGGATATTTAATTAGCCATTGAATTTAATTAAAATGGCTAGAAGGGGATATTTAATTACACGTTGAATTTAATTAAAATGACTAAAAGGGGATATTTAATTAAATGTTCAATTTAATTAAAATGGCTAAAAAGGGATATTTAATTAACTGTTGAATTTAATTAAAATGGCTAGAATGGGATATTTAATTAAATGTTGAATTTAATTAAAATGCCTAAAAGGGGATATTTAATAAAATGTTGAATTTAATTAAAATGGCTTCGATAGAAGAAAGTGGGAATTAATTAAATCTTTTTTTTATTAATGGTTGATTAGAAGAAAATGGATATTGATTAAACCTTATTTTAGTCAATAGGTAGATTAGGGTAATTAAACAAATATAAATTCATTTAATTAGTTGTGCAAGTTTTAGGTGTCTACAATATGCAGGTCTTTTGAGATATATTATCATCTTAGATTTCTATTCAAAATAATTATATCATGTTAAAAGAGGAAGTGTAGATGCATCCATATGCAAAAAAGAAGATTGCAAAGAATTAGGAAAAGTGGAAGAAAGAAGACACATAAGACACCCACCCACCCCCCAAATATTAAAAGGTTGGCACTTTATAATTAGTGTGTTTACAAGGCCTTTTATCTAATTACAATTCTTTTTAAGGCTCTAATGCCTAAAAATAACATTTTTTAATACAAATAAAGCTGTTACAAGATTTTGTTTTTGAAAGGAAAAGTTATGGGTAAGCATTGACGTGGGGCTGTATGCAGGCCTCCCACATAGGTAAGATCATTTATTGTCTTGTGTGCAGAGCCTCTTCCTTGTCGTTGCTTCTCTCTGCAGGCCTCCCACGTAGTTAATGGAGAACTCCTCCAGAGGCGCTACAAATCTTAACATCAATGCCCCTTTTAAACCTAAGTCATTCAAGGATGCGGTTACTTCATCTTCTCCCTCTGTCAGTGAAGGCGTGAAGTTTGTCTCGAACTCTAATGGCAGCCCATGTGGAGAAGGTAAGGACCCTCACTCAGCCCAGGAATCTATCTCCATCTCTCCTAATGTGTTAATGTGTAAAGAAAATAATTGGAAAAGGATAGACTTAGAGATACTGCAATTTTCTTTGCTACTATGGATTTGGATAAATGCCCTGCTCGTAGATTCATTGATGATTGGATTAGGAATGTTTGGAATACTAAATTAGGTTATTTGGTATCATTCTGTAGACTCATTCAAAAAGGATTGTTTGTTGTTTTTTTTAAAGATCATAAAATGCAGAAAGAAGTTCTTAATAAACTATACTGGTCTATCTGGAAATGCACATTTCGTGCCCTAGAATGGACACCGGAAGTGGTTAATGAAGAAATTCTTGCACTCTTGTGCCCTAGATGGGTTCTAATCTGAGAGGTGCCTCCTCTTTTATGGAAATTCATACCCCAAATTCTGGAACCGATAGGCAAAGCTATTCGGGTTGATAACTCATCCTTGCTTATTCCTCATTTAGATGCTAGGGTTTTGATATCTCTTAATCCTGGGTGTGATTTCCCCAAAACGGTTAATATTAATCTTGAAAAAGAAGTCATGGTTTGCCCTATTGAAATCCTTGGTGGGGTGAATGCGTGCTTTTTATGTAGGAAAGAAGGGCATATCCATAGGAATTGCCCAATTATTAATAAAACTAAGGGCTTAGATAGGCCTCGCAATCAATCCGACAACCCGTCACCTGTTAATGAAAGGATCTCGAATATGGATAAGCTCAAAGGTATTAGTAAAAAAATCAATAACCTGTTAAAAGGGGAAAATTCTAAACCCTTGGAAGATGGAAAAGTGTTCAATTTTGGTAGCTCTGGTGTTCCCCTCACCCCCCATTCTACAATCTCAAATGCTTTAAAGAAAATAAATGAGAATCTGCAGGAGGAATTTCAGATTGTAGGGAAAAACCCTAAGAAAAGAAGAAGAAAAAATGCACAACAATTAGCATTGGAAAAAATTAGGGCAAATGGTCCTAGTGAGTTAACTAATAAGACTAATCTGGATAGAAACTTAACATCTCCTATGGAAGATGATGGTCTTGAGGTCCCCCCAGAAATGAAATTCTCTAGCCTAACCTCTAGTGGTGATAACCTTGGTGTTCATAACCCTAAGGATAGAGTTGATGTGAGTAGCGAGCTGAGTTTGGGAGGGGGCCAGGTCGGGTTGATGAATTTAACTTCTCACAGAAGTTCGATAGACATAGATGTCTCATTCGAAGAGATTCCATCAAAGGAGCCTCCCTTCACCACCGAGGTTGTGCTCCCCTCTCAATTTGAGCCCATTCTTGACTTGATCTCTGTCATTCCCCCCAAGAAGTTTGTAGAGCTTGAAGAGTCCTGTGTGATCGAGGTCATTGTTGTTGACCCTAAGGCTGATGGTACTTATTTTGCTACTCTAGACCTCCTAGATAGTTTGAAGGCTTTGGAGTCTTGTGCTGAGACCTTAGAGACCCCTAGTCAGGAGATCATTAGGAAGGAATCAGAAGTAGTTGAGATAGCCCAGTGAGAAGAGTGTCTAGGAGATGAAGGAGAGTGGACTACGGATAATGAAAATCTTGAGGAAATCCCTAAGAGAAGAAGGGGTAGGCCTCTGGGATCCAAAAATAGAGGCTCCATAAATAGAAGGATTAATGAGGAGAAGAAAGACCTCCCGAGATGCTTTAACAAGTTTAAAGCATCCAAAGAATAAATCAATACCCTGATCATAGATGAAGTGCATCTCTTGGAACATTTCTCCAGATAGGAAACAATTGGTCAGAAGGTTTGTCAATCAAGATAAGAATATAGACTTCATTATGCTACAAGAACTCAAGGCTATAAAATTTACCCTGGATGTCAACCTAGACTTTATATGGAAAGACTCTATCAAGATATCCTCAAATCATGACATAGGTAGAGGAGGTGTTGGCATTCTTATCAACCCCAGATGGAAGGAGAGCATAGTAAGCCAAGGATGCTCACCTTGTAACAGAGCGCTCTAGGTGTCCCTAGACAATAATGGATTCAGATTTGGAATTTGTTCCATTTATGCCCCCAATGATTATAGGGATAGAACTGCATTATGGGATTGGATAGCTACATTGCTAGATATCCCCTGGTTAGTAGGAGGTGATTTTAATATGGTTGAAACTTGGGAAGACAAGTATGGAGGTAAGCCTTTGGAATGGAAAGGGATGGAGAAAATTCACTAGGAAAGAATGAAAAACTGGAAAAAATTGTTTGATTCTCGATTCTACAAAAAGAAAGATAACTCTGAAATTTGGTATACATGGTGCAACTTCCAGAGTGGGAAGCACAAGATCTTTTGTAGGCTTGATAGGTTCTATGCTAATAAAGACCATTTCTCCTTTGACCTAGGCAATAATGGCAATCTTGTTTCAGTTCTTCCCACCACTCTTTCAGATCATCATCCTATCATTTGTCAGGTCAAACTCAGGGATTACCCTGAGAGCCAGGAAACTCCAAAGGATAAGTTCTTTTTGAATTCCAACCTTCTCTTAGATACAAATGTGTTGACTACGGTTAATATTGTCAAGATGTTTAACAAAAGGAATAGATTGTTGAAATCTTGCCTGGAAAGATGGAATGAAAATGTGGATAGCTTGCAAGTGCTGCTTCAAACAATAGGGCAAAAGAAAGAAAGGGATTTTAGATGGAAAGAGAAAAATCTAGCTAAAAACTTCCACCTGTGTGAAGTTAAGATTCAAGATAACCCAAGTAATATTGAACTTACCCATGAGGTAGCCTTGCCCAGAGATAGACTAAAAAAACATCAGCAAACTAAGACTAGAGGGGTCATAATTAGGGCTCGGGCACATTGGATGCAATTTGGGGACAAAGGATCCAAATTTTTATTTAATATGCTAAAATAAAAATAGTGTAGAGAACAAATTGGAAGGATTTGGGTATAAAATAGAGAAGTTAAGGATTTGAAAGATATCACGGAGGCATTCTTCAAATTCTATAAAGGTCTTTTCTCATCCGAAGAATCTGCTAATTCCGGAGAAGCAAGAGAAAAGTACAGAAGGATTATTCCTCCTAAAATCTCAGAAGTAGATTCTTAGGTAGTAAAAGGGCCTATCACTCTAGAAGAAGTAAAAAATGCCATTAAGAACCTGAATAATGACAAATCTCCAGGCCCGGATGGGTTGACGATAGAATTCTACAAAGCCAATGAGGATTGGGTGAGTCATGACCTACATGAACTTTACACTAAGGCCTTTAGCACTGGCTCTCTAGGGGAACGAATTAACAGTGGGATTATGAAACTACTTCCTAAGGATGGGGGACAAGTCCCTTATCAAAAATTGGAGGCCGATAACACTCCTTAATGTTTCCTACAAAATCTTGGCCAAAGCTCTAGCGATCAGATTGGAAAACATTCTCCCTAAATTTATTTGTTCCACTCAAACAAGTTTTATCAAAGGAAGATATATATTGGAAAATTTAATTACCAGTTGGGAGGCCATGGAATGGGTGAGGACTTCAGGACAAAATGTAGCCATGTTTCTCCTAGATTTCAAAAAAGCTTATGACAGGGTAGAATGGGGCTTTATTCTGACTGTATTAGAAGCTTTTGGTTTTCCAGTAGAATTCTACAAATGGATTATGGTTTTTCTCAAAGATGCTTCAGCTCAAGTTGAAGTTAACGGATCCCTAACTCAAAATATTTCTCTAGGTAGGTCCATTAGACAAGGTTGCCCCTTAGCCCCTTCTCTCTTCGTTATTGCAGTCGATGCCCTGTTCTACACTCTTACAGACTCTACTATCTCTCCTAAAGTTTAGGGAATCCTACTTCCAAATGGGGAAGAATTGATCAATGCACAATTTGTTGATGACACAATACTCTTTTTAGATATCAGCAAACACAACTTGGAAGCCCTAGAAGGTAAAATCAAATTTCTAAGGGAAATTTTAGGAGCTAAAGTTTCTCAAAGAAAATCTACAATGCTTGGATGGGAGGAGCAGCCTCCGGATTGGTTGCAGTAGTTTGGGACTCAATGGGGAGGTCCTAAAAAGATTGTCAGGTACATAGGAATTTAGCAATAGCCCCATTCCTCAAAGAAATGTGGCAATGGATTGAAACCAAAATAGAAAAAAAGCTTAACATATGGGATAATAGATATCTTTCAATTGTCGGGAGAATCCAGGTTTGCCAAAAAGTTCTGTCTTCTTACAACATTTATTATTGATCAGTGTGGATGTTCTCTAATTACTAGATCCTAGAAATACATAAAACCATCAAGAATTTCCTATGGTCTGATGGAAAAGGTAAAAAGAAGATCCATTATATTAAATGAGAATGGTGCCATAAGGACAAGAGCCTGTGAGGACTAGGACTTGAGGATTTTAGAATCCAAGGGATTGCTCTTGCAGCAAAGTGGATCTTCCAGGCTCTTGATGGGAATGAACCATGGAAAGTACTGGTTAGGAATAATATATTGAAGGCCGTACCAAAGAAGGCCAAAAATTTGAAATCCCTCCCTTTCTGTGACCTTGTGGTTGGAGACTTCGAGGTATTAGTACAAGGATTCTATATCTTCAAATCTATCTGGAAGGCCTGGAGTAGTGTTAAGTCCTTCAACAACAATTTTAGAGTCAACAATAATGAGTTTATCCATGGGACTAGATCCATTTGGTGGAACCTCTTGCACTCATCCAAACCCTTGGCCCTTACTCAGGGGTGCTCTACTAAAGCATGGGTGGCAAAAGGCATTTGTTTCTTTAAAGGTATTATTAAGGATGATAGGCTTCTAGAATGGGATACCCTTAGAACTAAATTTAACCTTCTGAGTTCACATCAACGCACATATAGTATGTTACAAAAAGCATGTGAATAGCTCTTGCCCAAGAAATGCAATAATGATATAGAATTTTTCAAGGATCTTCTGTGGAATAATGACATCTCAGTTCTTAATGTTAAAACTAGTGTTATTTATAAGACCTTAACTTATGATGAAGCAATAATTTCCCACGCTAAAAAGTTGTGGTCTGTAGATTTTTCAGTTAAACAATGGTAGAAAGTGTTCAATAGGCTTTGGAGTAGCCCTGTTGCTCCTAAATAGAAATGTTTTAAATATAATCGGATATATTAAACGTCTAAAAAAGGACACTAACCTTTTCTGGTATGTTCTTACTTCTGAGATTTTCTGGCACATTTGGAAATTAAGAAATGAAGATAAATTTCAGGGATCAAGTAGGGCCCTTACTGAGTCTTTTCATGGACTCACCCTTCATCGAATTCTCTTGTAGGTATCAGTAACGATGAATGTAGAAAAGAACAAGTTCTTCAGATTCATAAAGGATGAAAATGCAAGGATGTTCCTTCACGAGATGGAGAACGGATATAAATGGAAGAGGACACTTAAAGGGAAGAAAGAGGTGTTCTGTTGGTAACACAAGATTTTATCCTTATATACCATACACATATAAACCAGTAAACAAATAAACATATAACATGAAGCAAATAAATCATCCACATAAATGAACCCCATAACACACAAAATTTATATTTAGAAAACCTCAAAGAGGAAAAAACACGATGGGATTTGTGACCCACAATATCAGTTCACTGGCCATATGAAAGGATATTACATATAATGGGGGCCTGCACATGCAGGAAGGCACACTGCCTAGAGCATATTGCTCATCACTAGAGAGTCTAACTGACTACAAGTTTCTGCTCAAGTAAAACAATAAAGCTGAACTCAAAAATGCATCTGCTATACCAAATAGAGTTCTGGTTCTAGCTCTGCTCTGTACTAGTTCATAAACCCTGAACAGTACTACTAGTATCTCTTCTCCACCAAAAATTCTTTCCAAGCTATCTACAGATCATTGCATGATATAACATTCGCATACAAATGATCGACACACATATACTTCACATTATAGAGTTCTTCTATATTCTCTTATGTCGCATCCTATGTCATATCTTGTATCATATCCAAAATGACCTAGCAGACTCACCTATATACCCATTACAAACAATATGCCTTATGTTGGCTTACAATGCTTTTACAAAAGTTAATCAATGTCTACTTCAAAAATAATTACAAAATGATTTTCTAAATAAATTCCCCTTGATGTCAACTTCCATCAAGTACTGATGCCAGTGCCGGTGCCGATGTGATCCTGGATACTCCAATACCGATGTCTGTCGGTATGTGCCTCCTAATGCTGGTATATGACTTCCATCTAATCTTGTTGCCATCAATGACAACAAATGGAATCCGATGAGTGTCAATTGCTAATAGTTCTCCATAAACACATTTTATAATCTAGAGTCGATTGGATACTAGCTTGAATTTCATCCCTAGTCTTATGCAAATGAAGCATGTTACTCTTTTTTCCTATTATAGTGATATATAATATTAAATCATTCATAAATGAAATCTAACTTAAAGTAAAGAAAAACTTGGTACAATCTAAAATGTTTTCCTTCATTCATTCATAAACTTAAAATACAATTCTGACTATCAAAATCTCTAGAGAACTAGAAATTGACGAAACCCCGACAAAATAAAATTAACAAGCTTACATAGATCATTAACAGTAATTACAATTAGTGGACATAATAGAAAGCACACAAGAATATTCATCCTATGTACTAGTCATCGTTGTTTTTTTTGCAACAAATTGAGCTCTAAATCAAACATCCTCATTAGTTCCTTCTTCAAATGAGAAAAAAGTCCACCTAGATGTCAATCATTTTCTGTTGCAACTATCCGATTGGAGGACTTCCCTTTGCAAATAGGTCTTCCATTTGCTTACTTGTCATAGCTTAGGGTCTCCTTTGGATGACTTCCATTCAATGTTGTAAAGAGCCAAGTTCATTTTCTTCTATTTGAATGCTTAAAAATCTCCTCTCATCCAGCAAGTGTCATCATCTTCATGTGAAATATTGATTTCCCATTTAGCCTTTAAAACATGGCACTTTGTTAATCTTTTTGTAAGGCTTTAAATTTCTATCTATTTAAAATTCCACAAGCTCATCACTTGCCATATTACAACAAAGACTTCAAAACATAGAATCGATTTTGGATAAAAATGCATGAAGGTGACAAATGGTAGCCTTGTGTGCCTCCAAAGAGAAAATTGAGCTACAAACCTTCAAAAATTCTGCCCTATTGCGAAGTGTCCTCCACGTTCAAGATTCCATTTACTTCAAAAATTTAAGATGAACACAAAGATAATGAAAAGGGGAGGTAGGGTGACTCTTTAAAACCAATAAGTAAAATTATAGAACAACTTGCAACTGCTATAGACAAGTCTATATATAACTCAAAAAAACTTATCATTAGTTGAGATTATGTCACTTACTTGAAAGTGAAGATGAAACCCTAGCTCATTATATAAAAATGATTGTCCACTCTAAAATCACTCCCAATTCCCTATGTTATCATGAGTGATGACCCAACAATCCAAAAAAGCATTCGTTGATAAACATTTGTGGAGATATGCATTGGAATAAGTCATTTTTTCTATTACTATCCACTTGCACAAATGAGGTACATATTATTGCACAAATATGAACTCCTCATTGATGTTAAATGCATTGACTTCCATATGTGTGTTGTTATCAGGGAGAACTTCTCCCTTTATTAACCACCTTGCTCCCTACAAACCAAAAATACCCTTTATTCAACAACTTGCTTCCTACAAACTAAAAATACCCAAATTCTATTTTTAGAAATATAATTAATAAAATTATTATTATATGATATTGAAATTAAAATATTTGAATATCATTGGTATCTATGTATAGAAGTCCAAATATTCAAGTAATATGTAGAATTAAGAAACCTCATAATACCATGATAGAATTAAAAAGCTATAAGAACTGAATTTATCTATATAAATAAGAAGGATATAATTAATTAAAATGAAAAATAAATAAGTTATATATATATAACACATAATTTCAAATTAACTAAAGTCTATATTTATTGTCAAAAATTGAATGAAATTTTTAACATTAAGTCAATTATTAAGCTCTCTAAGAATACTATAAAAAATAAATACTAAAATATAATTTATGGAGAGTATTATTACAATAATAATAATATATGAACTATAATTTAATAAGTGTGTTAAAAGAAAATAAGTTTATTAAATAATAAAAATTTAAATTTTAACTATCTCCCAAAACAACATAAATTACAGTATTACACTCACCTCTTACTATTCATAATTACACTTCTAAACTTTAGGGAAAGTCGGCAGTATTAAAAACCTAAAACTACACCACCTTTCGTCAGTTATAAAAACCTCAAACCTAACCACCTCGAGAGAAAACTAACCCCAAGACAACATAAACTAAACTCTATATATACCAAAATCACAGAGCCAGTTTCCTCAACGTTTTTTGCGAATCCCTGTTTCAATCCCTTCTGTAACATTCCCTTCGTTAGGCATGGCAGAGCTTCCCAACACAACCATGGCGAAAGATTCTAAGGTGAAATTGAAGGGTAAGGATGACAAGATATTCGAGGTAGAGTATGCCGTAGCCATGCAGTCGCAGACGTTAAAGAACGCTCTCGCTCACACCGGCTGCACGGATACCGCCCTGCCTTTGCACGACATTTCCAGTCAAATTTTGGCGAAGGTGATCGAGTACTGCGAATATCATGTTAATGCCGCCAACACCATCCAAGAGAAGGATGTGAAGATGTGGGATGAGGAGTTGGTGAAGCACATGGATCAGGATACCCTTTTTCGTCTCATTGTGGCTGCAAAGTACCTGGAAATACACAATCTTGTAGACTTAATGTGCAAAACTATAGTAGACAGGATTAAGGACAAAAGCGTAGAAGAGCTCAGAGAGATTTTTCACGTACAAAATGACTTCACTCCTGAAGAGGAGGAACAAGTCAGGCGTGAAACTAAATGGGCGCATTCGGAGTAAGTCATGCGTGAAGGCTGAAAGCATTGTACTTGGCATTGTTGTCAAAGTAACTTTATAATGACTTTCTGCGCTTCAAGAACTTATGGGTTTTATTTGATACTTCTATTTTGCTGATGTCCTGGACTGAAGCTGTTTTAGATTATAAGCTAACAATATTTTAAGATATGGATTAGTGTAGCTTTTCTTTGATTTGTTTTGTGCATCTTTAACCAAAGAAGCTAGTGTTGTTGACATTTAATTGTTTTTTTGTTTTTGTTTTTTTGAAAAAAATGATATAATTTAAAATAATTAGATATCAATTATGCTGATATTTTATATAAAAAAAGTTATGGATTAATATTTTTGATTTTAGTTTTTTTTGCTTGGTAATATTTTTTAAATTAGTTATAGCTAATGTGTCTATGTTTTTATTCATTAATTTTCAGTTAGTTTTTAATAATGGCACAAGGTATCTTCAAATGTATTGGTTTTTATTCTTTAATCTAAGAATTTTAGGTTTTATTTGGTAGTTGTATTTTTCTTCTTATTGAAGTTAATATTATTTTAGATTATAAATTGACAATATTTTAGGAAAGAGACTAGTCTATATTTTCTTTCAATTATTTTGTGAAGATGCATCTTAAATGTTACTACTTTCTCCAAAACTCATCTAATTTGAAATTACTAGTAATAATAGTAATAACTATGTTATTGATCAAAATTTTTGATACTAGTTTTGTTAATATGTCGATGTTTAGTTTCTAATAAAGGCATATGTATACATTCAAATGTATGTGTTCATTGGTATCCTTTAATGTAATAATGTTGAGTTTTATTTGATACGAGTATTTTCTTGGTCTATTGGACATAGTTTTGTTTTAGGTCATAACATGACAATTTTTAACAAATGGACTAGTGTAAGTTTTCTTCAATTGCTTTTTTGAAGATACATATCAAATGCTACTATTTTTTTCCAAAGGGGATATAATTGTGCGGACATTTTAAAAAAATGTTAGTGCTTGAAAATATTAATATCTAAGTATTTATGGGTTTTATTGGATACTAGTATTTTCTTGGTCTATTGGAATCAATGTTGTTTTAGATTATAAGTTGACAGTATTTTAGGAAAGTATTAGGAAAGTAACTAGTGTATGTTTTCTTTCAATTATTTAATGAAGATAAAAGATGATTTGATTTCACATTAGTTAGGTATAAACTGTGCTCATATAGTTGAGTACAATAGAGAAAGTAGCAAAAACTTAATTTCTATGAAAAATATCAATGATATTAAAGTTTATATGTCTATGGTTTTATTGATTGATCTATTAATTTTGGAATAAGACAATGATAAGTATTGCTATATATATAAGAATGTTGGAATAATAAATATTTTATATTAATTGTGCCTTGTATCATGTGATGAATAATAAATGCTTCATAAAATTTCAAAAAAGTAATTTGCTAGGTAATGGTAAATGTAGTGTGCAGAGATTACTAGACTAATGTAGTGTGCAGAGATTACTACACGAAGATTATTCCACTAAGAAATGGAATGAGACCAATATGATATGAAGACTTGCAATTAATAGGTTGCATTTTAGAGGGCTGTAAAGCATTTAAATATTAATTATTAATTGGAGTTCTTTAAGCAGCTGGATGAGGCTACAGCCCAGAAGAGGTCAGAGAGATATTGACATTAAAAAAGACTAGAATCCTCTTAATCTATCCAAGCTTTTTATATACTAGCATTTTTCTAGTCTGTTGTACTTAATGTTGTTTTAGGTCATAAATTGCCAATATTTTTGGAAGAGACTAGTGCATGTTTTCTTTCAATTGTTTTGTGAAGATATATCTCGAATGCTATTTTTTTTTTCAAATTGATATAATTTGAAATTACTAGTAACAATTGCGTCTAGTTAAAAAAATATCTTTATTTATTTAATTATTTTAGCCTAATTCTTCTATTAATTAAATTAATCTTTAATTATTTAATTAATTTGTTTATCCTCTTCTAGCCTTATTTCTCATTTAAATAAATATATTTATTTATTTAAATAATATTTTTCCTAAATTAAATAAATATTTCATTTATTTAATTGATTCTACTTCTTTTATTAGTTAAAAAAATCCTTATTTATTTAATTAATTCATTAGCCTTTTCTACGCATGACACATGTCATTCATCTCTTAATTCCTACACTACTCGTAGCCGACCATTTATCTTGTACACCTCTCAATCTTATCCTTCTATTTCCTATAGTGTCTTTTATATAAGGAGATGCTTCCTTCATTATCAACCCTAATCATTCTAATCAATCTATTCAATTCAACTACTATCACTCCCAACTATGCTTTCAAATTTTGATATGCGATCAAGCTTACTTGCAACCACAATTCCGTTCTTTGTTGAGCTCTTGTGCACACATAAAATCTGAGAGCAAATATATCAAGCAAAATCAATGGAGATGATAAGAATTGAGATTCAAACCCTATTGGACATGTGATGGCATAATCTTTGTGATTTCATTTGATTTGAATTCATTTAATCTTTCAGTGTTGTTCTTATCCATTTTCACCATAAACAACATTGAATTTTTTTAGTTATAAATGTTATTAATTTAGATGTAGAAGTTATGAGTTTTATTTGATATTGATATTTTGTTGGAATTAATGCAATTTTAGGTCCTAAGTTGACAATATTTAGAAAAGAGAGTTTTATGTTTTCTTTCAATAATTTTTGTTAAGATACTTTTTTATTTTTTAAATGCGTATAATTTGAAATTACTAGTATCAGCTTTGCTGATATTTTCTATCAAAAATGTTACTGGTTAATACATTTGATATTGATTTAGTTGACATTTCCTTTATTGATTAATATCTTAGATATTAGTTTAGTTAACATGTCCATATTTTTATTAATTAACCTCTGTTAATTTTTAATAATAGCACATAAATATATTTAGTGTTGATGTTATAGCGGTAGGAGATATCTTTCTATTGACTGTTGTATTAGTTGTTATAATTACTTTATATTACAACTTGTTTATTCTAGTTAAACTTTCAAATTAATATCGCACCCTTTGGTTTTGACTTTGACTCTCCCTACAAGAGTCATATCTATTCGTTGTCCTTACTTAGCCGAGTATATAGTTCCCTTTGATCGGGAATCATGGAGTGGTGGCGTCATCATAGGATATGTTGTGGTTGCATATACATGTGGAAAAAAAACATGGTATTAGAGCCAAGGTTCCGATCTTGGCTTATACAACAATCGAATAGAAGTGTTGATACTCAAAATCGCCATGGTTATACCGTTGGAACTTTTAGTGTTGATTTGTAGTGGTAATGATGAGAATTGCCACCCTGATATTCGCCTTCACCTTTTGTATCAATATCGCCTTCTTGAAATAGAATTTGATCAAAGGTAGGCATATTTAGTTACGTATCACCAAATAGCATTAGAGGATTAAATCGTAGAAGTGAAAGAAATATCAGTCTTAATTTGATCAAATGAAATGATCAAATTCGAGTCTATAATCACTTAAGAAGGTCGATACCTCATCGTGGGCGCATAGCAATTTTTATTGAATGCATTGCACTTGATACCGTGTGCTCAATATTATTCAATGTGGTATCATTGAATGGGTAGTTCAAGAGGGAAATACCTATATGAACCGCCACCCAAATAAATTGTACTAAAGTAATTAGAGGCATTATCAACCAAATGATTGCAATATCGACATGTAAAGATTTAGAGCTTTGCAAGATAATTAGTTTCATGCAATTGCCTGAATTAATGAGTCACCTTAATCAATCGATATTCACTATTATTATTCAATTGTGATGATGTCATGTTGATGATTAATAGCTTCAGTCCGATAAAATTAAATGTTAAATTGGCCATAAGGCCTTCAACATTTAATAATATATATAATTATATTATTTCATTGGAGACTCTAACCGATATGATGTGTTTGATTCTATATAACAAATGGTTTAAGTGATCGATTAATTGTTTGAAGAACTCGATGATACTATCGTGGGATATGCATCGGGCCATAAACACTGACTTGAGTCCAGATGGGAGTCACGACTCCTTGGGGAACCATGTCAGTTGCACAACGAGTCATGACTCCTTTGTGGATCACTACTTGCTTAAATACTTTGCTATCGTTGGAAGCAAAGGGAGAAAAATGTAAACAATGAAGATAAGGAAAGCTCTGCAGATCGGAATTACATTCAGCAGTCGCCATCATTAAGAGGGCAGTTTGCAGCCAATATTACTGTGATAGTAGACAACAACGATTTGTAAGGCAATAAGTTGTTACATTAGACAGAATATTGTGTGATATCCAAATAAAATTAAAAATTATCAACCTATATAAATCTGATCCAAACTTCAACAATCCACTATGAATCTACAAGAGACCATGTGAAAATGAGTTTAGTAGAGGCAGAGCGACAACAAAAATCAAGAAAAGCAATAATTTTGGATCACCATGGGACTGAGTTGGTGGATGGGGACATCTCTCGAAGAGGAAGAACCCTTACAGATTGTCATTATCATCAGTTTCTTTGGAGAGGAGGAATTTACATTCATAGGGAGTCTGACAAACCAACAAAGGAAACTTTGGATGAGAAGGTTAGGAGGTTGATACTTGTTGGTGTAAATAATTATTCATCATGGATATTATTACACCTTACTTAAGTTTACTTAAGAAATATATTTCATAGTAGTTTGGCTATGAGATACTTGTGTGTTTGTCCCACATTGGGATAGTGTGTGTAGGAGAATTTCCACCTTTTATAGTGTTGATCTTGTTACTACTTTATCATATCCACTTATTATGGTGTGATAATTCCACCTTTGGTGGGTGATCCACCTCATGTGGAATATTTTATTGTTTCTCTTACCTACCACACCTATTTCCTACCTACCCTTGTTTATTATTGAGCCACATGTCATGTTTGTGTGCTCACATATCCATATAGTCTTGTCTATATAAGTAGGCTCATCTACATTGTATGTAACAACTATTGATCATTCATCTATTGATGAGAATATAGTTTATTTTTGTCCTATATTTTGTCTCTCTATTTTGTGATTTCCATTGCCTCTAGATCTTCACAAAAGTTCACATGGTATCAGAACCATTAGAGTGTCATCGGTTTGCCAATTGAGAGAAATTTAATGCTATTTCGGGTTGTGTATTTTGGATCTTTCTATTGCAGATTATTATTGGAGCTTGATGGGTCAAATATGAGGTCACCATTAGATATAGGAGGTCCAAGAAAGTTAGTTTTTCCTTTTGTTTCATTCAAATCGGACATCAAAGGCCAAATCTAGAGGCATTTGAAGTTTGAAGTTGCGACGGAAATTTTCCAGAAATTATAATTTTGCAGACAACTTTCAAATAGTGATATCTCACTCATTCGGACTCTTTTTTTCAAGCGTTTTTTTTTTTTTTTGGGGGTAGAATTTCATGATCTGTATAGTGGGGCAGGAGTTTCGGATTTTTAGATATAAGTGTTTTTGAAATCTTGAAATCTAGATTTTTACAACTTTGGAGGCTTCGTTTGGGCTCATATGGACTCCTTTTCAGGTGCCTTTTTTTTTTAAAGTGCATAATTTTTTGTCTACTTTCATAATCTGCCATTTGTTTGCAGTGATTTTGAGTAGAAATTGTACTTTCAGTATTTGGTCAATTTTTTAAACAATAATAAACTTATACATTTATTTAGAAATTATTTTAATTTCAAAATTTAAAAACATAACTCCCTGTATTATACCTTACCTCTTACTCTCAATATGAAACCTAAAACATAATAAATATAATATTGTAGACACCTAAAATTGTCCAATCTAATTAAATAAATATTTTTATTTATTTAATTATTTTAGTCTAATTCTTCTATTAATTAAATAAATCTTTATTTAGTTGATTAATTCATTTATCCTCTTCTAGTCTTATTTCTCATTTAAATAAATACATTTATTTATTTAAATTACCCTTTTCCTAAATTAAAAAAATATCTTATTTATTTAATTGATCCCACTTCTTCTATTAATTAAATAAATCTTTATTTATTTAATTAATTCATTAACCTTTTCTACCCATGACACATGCCATTTATCTCTTAATTCACACACTACCTACCCTCTCATTATTTTCTTATTTCCTCTACCTACCCTTTAATCACAGCCGACCATTTATCTTTTACACCTCTCAATCTTATCCCTCCATTTCATATGGTGTCTTCTATATAAGGAGATGCTTCCTTCATTATCAACCAGAACTGACTAACTACTTGATCAATTGATGACACTACGCCTTGGCACTTTCATATGCGATCCTACTTGCAACCACATTTCTGTTCTTTGTTGATCTTTTGTGCACATAAAAAATTTGAGAGCAACTATATCAAGCAAGATCAATGGAGATAGGAAGAATGGAGATTCAAAACCCTATTGGACATGTGATGGTATAATCTGTGTGATTTCATTTAAGTTGCATTGTCTTAGGTAATCTTCATGTGTTATGGTGGATCTTTGTTGTTATTAGTCTAGGGTTTTGTGGTTTAATTCATTTAGTCTTTCAATATTATTGTTGTCATCTATTTTCACCATATACATTTTGGTATGCCTGGTTGGACTCTTGTCCCTTTTGCATTTAACATCTTTTGTTGCAGATTTTATGTTTTGAAGTTGGAGATCTGACATCTCCAACAACATTTTGATATTTTCACGTCTGCATCCTTTCAGATCGTATTTTTGATTTTATGTCCTGTCTGCGACATCTAGAATCACGTCTGCGTCCTCGAGAGTATTTTTTTTTTTTTTTGCAGATTCTGAAAGTCGCGTCTGTGTGCCTTAGTTGCGTCTTTGGAGTTTTCAGGCGCGTCTGCGTCTAGGAGCCACGTCTGTGTTCTGGAACCGCGTCTGTGTCGGCTTTAGGCGCATCTGCGAAATTATATAGCATTTGTGTTTCTTATAACCGCGTCTGTGTGAATTTGTTACATTTTACGGTTTTCTTTGATTCGGTTTTGTGTCATTTAGATTTCAAATTTGGTTTATTTTGAGCTAACATCTTTAGATCTAGCTAACGAAATTGGTACAGCTTGTCTTGAATGTAAAATCGTTTTGTTGAAGGCCCCTATTTTCACAAAGTCTTTTGGATCTAAAATTTACCTAACTTGTGTGCTTGCAAGAAGGGGTGATTATTTCAAACAATCCAAACTACTAATAGATCTTTGTTGCAAGACCTTGGTAAGGGTTTTTGATCTTTTGTGTGCCTTGTTTTCATAGATTAGCAAACACTTCAATTGGTGCACTAAAATTAAACCATTGTCTTTTGTGTCTTGAACAATAGGCTCTTTTTGTTTAATCTTTAGAGGGCCTGTCTCCCTGTGTGGTCATTAGGACTACTAGTGAGGAGAGAATGACCCAAGTGGTAGCAAAAGAAAAGCCATGTTCTTCCAAACCACTATAAATAACTATATTCATGGTGAAAACTATGGATAACATGTGCTGATTAGTTCATACCGACACTATGTCTTCCCATAAACCCGTTTGATCAAATTTATTTGATCATTTGTAGGGAATAACCCCTACCGGCTTGAAGCCTTCTATATTTACAGAGCTGAAAGTGCCGCATGTATGGCAACATGAGTGGATGCCCTTACTAGCACTTTTTTGTTTTAGAAGCCAAAATCCTTTTAGTTGTTGGGGTAGGAGGTCGAACCTCTAGTAGCGGCCCACATACATATGGTTCTTAGTAGAGATACAAAGTTTGTCAGAAGCAGTTTTCATGGGGACTTATGTTTGGCTGCCCCGAGAAGTGAGTGTCGAGGGTGGAGCCAGTGGGGTCAAGCATCTAAGTATCCGCTCTGAATAGCGTAACCTCAGGGGAAACTCCATGTGGGATCAACAACTATTGTCTTGGCCAGCCATAAGAATTGTGGTTGAATTATTTTGAGCAATCAAACATTCAAGACCAAACATCAAAACACCATGTCTTTTGTGTCTCCAAGTGTATGCAAAACAATTTTACATCAAACAACACACTTTTCTTTGAGTCATTTTGATTCTAAACACTTGCAAACATTGAGTCCTCATCAACACTGTGTTCTCTTGTCACAAAAAGTAGTCAAACATTCAGATTTGGTCACAACAAAAAACTTCACAGATTGGAAAAATTACACAAAGTTGGCAAAAATGTGTCTGTGTCTGATAGAACAACATTTGTGTCATCTAAACGCGTTTGTGAAGGGCAGAAACATGTCTATGTCTTTTGAGAAACATTACAACATCTCATTACACATTTGTGTCTGATAGAACCATGTCTGTGTCATTTAAGCACGTTTCTGTCCTTTAAGCGCATCTATGAAGTATACAGGCACGTCTATGTTTAGAATTGAAAACTTTCATAATCCAGCAAACAAGGAACAATGAGTTTCAGTATTCTTGAGCTTCCTAGGTTATCTTTCTAGGTTTTCATCTAGAATTCAACCTGTCTTTGGGTCTCACAAAGTCCATCATTTCTTTACACCTTGCATTACATTCACATTTGTCTAAACTTGAGTCAAAGGGTCACTTGCTTGTCCTCATCTTGTTTTGTCAACACACTAGATACAAGAACATTTTGCTAAGTGGTCCCTCATGAAGGTCTATCACCTTTGGGTCTCATTTGGTCTTACTTAGAGTCAAGGTCAACTTACCTCATCAAGAGAAACTATCATCTCTTTGGAAGTCACACCTACTCTACTACATACATACTTGGTCTTACACATTGGACATTGCAAGTACACCTCAGGTTCATTTACATTCTATCCAACTCTTGGTCTTCCATAATCTTTCCATTTTCATCTAGTCTCACACATCTCGGTCAATACCTAGTTCATGGTTGAAACCCATTCCCAAAAATCTAGGAGAGAAACTAAAGAGGCTCAATAGTCCGCAAACATGAGTTCTTATGAATATGACAATGATATCTTTTTCAATTCTGATCATACTACATTACGTGACTGTTGACGTGTATTTTATACACAATCATACACAGAATAAAATACCAATAGGTATCTTATCCTCTCTTGAGAAAATAGTCTCTAACTGCTGAAGATCTGCAAAAAGGATCAGTTAGATGGACTCCAAGGTTCTTTTAGTGGGGTCTCCACGTGTGGAGAAGCTTTTTAGTGGTATGATGTGATTTACTGTTTCCTCCAAGGCGTCTTACGGATTCCAAAGGCTCGAAGATTCTACTAAACTAAAGGAACTTTAAAAAAAAAAGCAAAAGAACAGGGTTTAAGGAAGTCTAATCTAGCTTAACCCTACGAACGACTTAGCATGAATGAGATTTGGCAAGACTCAACTAACTTCAATTTTGCCATAAGATAACAACTCAATTGAAATTAGTGCGATCTTCTAAGGTAATAATGATGTTCAATGCATCAAAGACCAAGGACACTACTAAGAAGGTACATATCCTAGATACGAAAATGCTTGAAGGTTAAGGACTCAAAATGTTCTCCAGTCGACCACGCAAGGCGTTCCTACAATCAGCAAGAAGCTAGTGGTTTGGATAGCGAATCCTACCAAATATCAAATCTCACACTTAGTCTTTCAAATTAACAAACTACTTTGATTGAGTGTGATTCAAGTACATCCAACAACCATGAAGATAACTTAAGAAATTTGCAACAAAACACCATAACTTCAATATTTTATTGATTTCCAAGTCATCATATACAACAATTGCTTGAATTTCTCTCTTCAAGACTCAATCTTGCTACAAAATAAGAATTGCTTCTAACTCTAATCTCTCTATTTCACTCTTATCTAACTATTCGACTATTAACTATTCACTATTACCAAATGAAATGAAAAATGGGGGTATAAATAGCATCCCCAGTTACAATGAAAGGTCCAGATTGAAAGTAAATCAATGGACAAGATCATGACACCTAAACCCTAATTAGGGTTTGTTACAAATGACCTCCTTTTTACTGAACAATATTAAATACATAGCCAAATATTAAATTCGGCACAAAAATCTAGGAGGTATCAACCAATGAGAAATAAGATGTCATGTCATCTGTAACAACCTTTCATCTAGAATCTTATTCCCTTTCCAATTCTCTTTCTTAGCATATGCAATGAATTTTGTCACGATTCCTTCGATTTCTGCGATTGGAATCTCGGGAAGATTCTTGATACTCTCTTCTAAGTGGATGACCTGATCGAATGCATCTAGAAGAGCTACGTCCCAAGTAGGTTCAAGTTCCTTTTTTCTATCAATCAGGAGCATGGTGGCATACATCTGATCATACTGCTTATCTGTAACATCTGCGTCCTTGCGAAAGATGATCTTGATTCTATCCTCAAATTCTTGTATATCCACATCTGTCTCGACCTCGATCCTTTTGCCAAGAATGGTATGAAGTACCTCAAATACTCTGTCCTGGATCGGATTGATCACCTCCTCAACTTGACCACATCTGACACTGATGTTCTCAAAGAGAACACTCTTTATATGGAGTAAGGTTGACCACTGAAACAAACTGTGAGAATCACCTTCTAAGATCCTCTCCTGCACTAAAATTCTTCTGGATGTATGTCTTATTACTTTGAAGACAGGGATGACAACGTCCTTGGTATGGGCAAATGCAGCTACTGTTGCCATCAATCTGTGGATAATCTCAAGAACTTGGATAGCCTGATGAATGATCTTCGACATCCTTGTAACAAATTCTATAGCCACTGTATCAGATCTATCCATCCAAGTACATGTACGCTGGACCAGGTTCCTGGATCTTTCTGCTTCATTGATCGATTGAAGGGGCAATGCCTGCACTGGTGATCTAACTGGATCCTGACGTCCCAAAGGTTCATTGATGTGACTGAAATATGTCCTCCATGCACCTCTCTCTCTCTCAAGCTTTCTATTCTTTTCCACCTCTTCTCTAAACTTGTCCTTCAATGCCTCAAATGTGTCGGTGGCATCATCTAAAGTCTGCTCTGCTGTGGATGGTCCTAACTCAAAAGTCTGTATATCATAATCCTCTGCTAGGATCTCACCCTCATATTTATCTGCTGCCGGTGTAGCTATCTACAGTTTTCGGGATCCAGTCTCATCTCGAATCATCTTGAACATCTTTGCAGCCTTCTTCTTCTCTATTGTCATATGTGAACGTCCAACAAGGCTCTCTAAATCAATTGCACTGTCCTCGTCCTCAATTATGATCACCTTAGTCAATCTTTCCTTCAACCAATCTGGGATATTCGATCTTGTCTCTTGAACTTGAATTTCTTTATGTACTATTTCTTCTTGTCTGGGAGGAGATGTCACTTCATTATCTTCTTCTAAATCATAGTCTTGGAGAGATCCATCTGACGAAACATGTTGTGCCTGTCCTTCCTCCTGTCTGTCATTCTGTACCATCGACTCCATGGACTCTTCCACTCGAACTGTTCTATTTTTCGGTCTGGAAGAAGTACCTGGTGTTTGATCTTTGTTAGCACCTTGCTTTTTCTTGGAAGACTCTTTCTTTTCTGATCTTTCCTTTCTCTTCGAACCTCTTGAATGGAGATTGCCCTCACTGGCACATCGAAGGTTACCTTCACCTGAATTCCTAGGATTAGGATTGCCTTCACTAACACTGGCTCCACCTTCGGCTGGTTTTTCTTCCAAAGTAAAAGACATAGCTATGCCTTGTTCTCTCAACTTTTGATGCTGAACGTCTACCCATCTGCGAGTACAAGACAAGACTGGTGCCATCAAATCATCTAAATCCACGACTTCGGGCTCATTCCAATTCAAACTTATTGTTTTGCTTTCTCTATCATATGAAGACTGGATGTGCCTGCCATTGTCCTGAGCTTGGTCGGCCACTCTGTAAATCCTGCATTTCCTGATGAAATCCAAAGGCAATCTAGAATGTATCTTTTGTTTCACTTCGAGATCATCTAGGAGATTCATCATAAAATCTTCAATTTGGTGCTCATGTTTAAATCTTCTACCGACCGTCTCCTCTAAATGACCATGTGGATCAAAGCTATTCCTCCAAGCAAAAGATGAAAAAGAATACAAGGCTAACTCCTTCTCTGCGTCATCCATGGCTAAGACATTAGGACATACCTCAACTGAATTACCCAAAATAATAGGTACCTGGACTCCATTCTGATGTCTGTGTCTGAATGCCTTCACATATGCTGCCAACTGCCTTGTTACTTCAAGTAACACAATTCTGTCTGTCGGGTACCTCGGCAACATGTATGGAGGTAAAGGACATCCATGCACTCTAATGTAAGTGAACTTGGGAAACTGAATGAACCAAGCACCGTACCTCTTGATGAACTCCTGGGCATCTTGAGATAATCTGTTGTGAATCCCTCCTTGCAATGTCCTTGTGATGTTCATCGTGAAAGTATCATTGACTAACTTGTAGTTCTTCCCTGGCGGATGATGCAAGTAGGTATAGGATTCACAAGCTCTAACCTCGCCGGGTCCTCTTCCAATCACTCCTCTGTGAGGTAGTCCTGCGTACTCAACGCTCCTGATTAAGGCATAGATGACGTATGAACTCATGTGGAAGGACTTAGTAGCCCTGAGTCTTCTCAACTGTACGTCTAAGCAATGGCTAATTATCCTAGCCCAATGTATTGTACCCTTTCCTTGAACAATCACCTGGATGAAGTAAAACATCCATTTCTCAAAATAGAAGGCATGAGGTGCTCCTGTAACTCTGTTGAGCATGGTAATCAAATCTCTGTATTCCTCCTGGAAATCAATCCGGTGTGGTGTGTTCAGTACCTTGCTTAGATGGGGATGACTCTTGAGTAGCCAGTTCTTGTTGATTATTCTTAGGCAAGCATCTGGATCATCATCGTACACTGATCTGGCTCCTTCAATGCTCTTGTATATCATGTCCCTGTGCTCTGGAAGATGGAAGGCTTCACTTATGGCTTCCTCTGAAAGGTACGCCAAAGTGCTTCCCTCATTGGACACAATTGTCCTGGACTGTGGATTGTAGTGACGGGCACACTCGATCATCAACTCATGGCACTGAATAGCTGGAGGAAAACCGACTGCCTTAATGATGCCACTCTCTATTATTCTCCAGGCGACAGGTGATGGCTTGCCAATGTAAGGGACCTCTCGAAACTTCTTCGTGCTAAAGTTCCCCAAGTTGGTATCTCCAATGTTGCTCCACTTAGACACGATCTTGGTCTCCACTTCTTCGGTCTTCTGATCTTCTTTCATGAGAGCCGAGCGGCTGGTGGATGCTCCCGCCTTCGGGGTCGCCATACCTACACAACATTTCATTATAAGAAATAGATTTTGCAATAAATAACGTAAATAAGAGAGATAAAATTTTTTAGGAAACATCATGATAAGTCTCTAGAGTTATCATTTCCTAAAAACAACGATTGAGCTAAGAGAAATTCAAAAATCAAAATTTCAAAACTTGAAATATGACGATGAATGAATAAAGCAATAATAATAAATCGCCATACCTCAATAGAGAGCTAACTCTAGAATGCAAAAACAAAATTCGCCTAGGCAAAAATTGAGGTATAAAATAGTCTTCAATGTGGTCTCCTCAAAATTGACTTTGCCACCCTTGGAGTGAACGTGATCTTCAAGTATCGCCTTAGACGTGGTCTTAAATGATCTTCAAATTTGCCCTTGACAAATCGCTCAAACAAATCCTCCAAGTCTTTAGCAAATTCGCCTTAATGTATCCTCAAGTTCGCATTTGGTGTGGTCTTCAAATTCGCACCACCCTTGATAACTAAGCGCCACCCTTGGTTTGAATTCGCACCACCTTTGAACACACCTCGCACTATATTCGCCTCTTCTCAATTCGCATGAAGAAAGGTAAAAAAAATGATTATGTGAAAATGAAATCTCTCACCCTTCATATATAGCGCGCTCATCCTTTCACCCCTTAGGCCGACTTGCTTAATAAAACCATTTTTTTAAAATGATTTGCAATAAAATAACAAGGCCGACTTGCTTAATTGAGCGCTCCAAATCGATTTTTATTAATTAATTAATTAATTATTAATGCCTTGCGTTTTTTAAATGTGAATTTCTATTTTTAAATAAAGGCAAAAAATAATTAATAAAAGATAATGCCATATTAAATGCTAAATAAAATGGATATTCAATTTTTAAATTGATTTAGCATTTGAGGAAAATTCGAATTGCTTACTTGGCGCCAAAATTGGAAAAAGGAAGGGACATACCTCATCGCTCTGGTCCCTTGGAGAGGGACAAGAGCGATCCATGATTTTGGTCTTGATTTTGCATTTCTTACGTCCAACTCCTTCATCTTCGCGTTGAAAATCGATCATCATGATGAGTCCTTCGAATTTGATCATCTTGCATGCGTACTTAAATGTCTTTTGAGTGTTCATCGCCCTTGTCCCTTGGAGAGGGACAGGAGCGATCTCCAAATTTCCACGTTCAATATGCATCTTTGCTCCTCAATCTTTCATTGTTAGCGAATAACATCTATGCTCATTCCTTTTGCGCTTATTCGATTTGTCTTCATTTTGTGTTTGGACGTATTAAAGGGACCATCGCCCTTGTCCCTTGGAGAGGGACAGGAGCGATCCACGTTTTCTCCTTGACCTTGGCAACTTCCAACTTCGATCCTCGTTGTGATGTCCTTCAAACGATGTCCCTTGCCTTGCTTATCCTCGCCTAGCTTTGATCTTGAAGGAATATGCGTGCTTTTGATAGGATCGCCCTGGTCCTTGTCCAAAGGACAGGAGCGATGTGAGTCTTTAGCATGACTAGCAACGTTTGGACGTTCAAAACTCTTGCATGTTATCTTCAAACGATGCCATGGACCTTGCATAACCTTGTGAATCTTTAACTTAGCACGCACTTGGAACAAAACGAGGAATCCAAAGCGAATCGCCCTGGTCCCTTGGAGAGGGACAGGAGCGATATAGTCTCCATGCTCAAAATGATGATCATTTTACGTTCAAAACCCTTGTATATCATCTTTTTATCATACCATGGACCCTCTAAAACATTGCAACATCTTGTCCTTACGTAAATTTTGCATGAAATGACCAATGCATTCAACATCGCCCTGGTCCCTTCCTGAGGGACAGGAGCGATCTAGGCTATAGGGTGCGAATTTCATCATTGCGACGACCCTTGAATGTTTGTGCTTGCTAAAAAGGTCTTGAAGTGTCCCTCGCCACCTTGTCTTGACTTGGATCGACCTTGAACTTGCATAGGAAGTAACATCACCATTGTATCGCCCTGGTCCCTTGGAGAGGGACAGGAGCGATTTTCCTTTTGTAGCCTTTACCTCACTTTGCCAGGTTCCAAGTTTATATTCAACGGACTCGTCCTTCTTCACTCCATTCGTCCATGCCTTGACATCATCTGTAACTTTGCAAGAAAATCATTTATATCAAAAATCGCTCTGGTCCCTTCCTAGGGGACAAGAGCGAACTAGGCATTTAGCACTGTTATGGACGTCCCAAAAATCTTCAATTTATATTCAACGCATTTATCTCATGTTTTTCCTTGTTTTTGAACGTAAACTTGCCTTGACCTTTGTCTAGATTTTGCATAATGAAGGAAATCGCTCTGGTCCCTGGGAGAGGGACGAGAGCTACAAGGTACCTCGCCCTGGTCCCTTGGAGAGGGACAGGAGCGATTTGGTCAATATAGGTCATTTTCCTTCGTTTTTGCGTCTCAAATTATATTCATTTGGCAAAGCATCTTCCTTTTGTCGTCCTCAAATTGTTAAGTCATCAAAATCTTGCAAGGACAAGGCGAAATTTGATTTGTAGCTCCGGTCCTTCAGTGAGGGACAGGAGCGATTTTCCTCCTGGAGGCATTTCTGTGCTCATGAAAATCTTCAATTTATATTCAATGGAAAGATATCGCCGTTCTCCATCACTTCCAACTTGAAATTTGTCTGGACTCTGCAGGGATGATGAAATATTTGAAAATGAGCTCCCGTCCTTCACTGAGGGACAGGAGGGATTTTGCTCCTACAGGCCAAAATAACATGATTTTTCACATTTTAACACTTCACGAGGTGAAAACAAATCAATTCCAATGCCCAGGATCAAAATCAAAAAAAGTCAAAATTTGGTCAAAATATTCAATCAGACAAAAATTCACATTTCACTGTCAACACTTAGACAAATTTAAGCTCTGCATCAACATTCCAATTGAAAATTAGACCATTTTGGCGAATTCATTGCATTCAAAATTTGCATCCTAGAAAAGGAAGCTTAAAAGCTCTCAAAAATGACTGGACTTTGGCCTGAAAAAACAAAATTTAAAACCGTAAGGCTTGACCCTAAATCCAGACGACCAACTGACTAACAAAATCCTAAAAAAAACGAAAGTGAAAGTGAGCGAAAGACAAGCAAAAAGAGGGGGTCCCCATTTGCGATGGGGCGATGTGTGAAATGGTCACAACAGTGACATGGATGCTTATAGAAACATTCCAAATGTTGAGAACATGGACACTACAAACAACAATGATACACACAATGACAATATGGACAACTTCTCCGTACATTTAGCAGAGGTGGAAGACACCATTATGAATCCCCATTTCATTCGATTGGTTGAGGAAATAATGAGGAGAGATAGACAATACTTTCTACAAGTGATGGAACAAAGTGGAGCCAAGATACCTCATGATTTTGACATGTCTCAAATAATGGAAAATCAAACTTTGCAACAACCTCACTCCAACATGGATCAAAGGAGGCCTAATAATGGAGGCAATAGAGGACCACATATGGTGCCTGAATCACCATCGTCTTTGTTTAAAAAACTAGAGGTCCCATACACACATGGTCAAGCATATGATACTCACCTTTGCAGACCATTCTAGAAGTCTTATGCAGAAAAATATGCTCAATCACATACCAATGCTAAGGATCAACCACCAAAGGAATTGGATATTCAAGGGCATGCTCAAAATTTAAACACAAGGAAACCTTGTGTCAAATTTGGGGGCAACACACTAGACGAAACTCATGACATGCCTGTAGAGTATGGCATACATGGACAAAATAGATATGTCGTTCCTCAACATGACTCTATACCAAGTGGTCCATATACGCATCATCATTATAGACCTCCTCCATATGAACATGCGTATGATCAATACCATCCATATATGCAACATGCTCCTCCTCCACTTGGTGGTTCAGGCATGGGGTTTGGTCCAAGAAGTCGATCTCCAGCTAAGAACAATTTGGAGAAGCAAATCAAGGACTTACAAAAGAAAATGGAGGACATAAATACACCGAGGCCGACTTACACAATGGCAGACATATGTCCCTATCCATTTGACAAGAGCATTCCAATGCCTCCATTTCCTACACACTTTGTGACACCTAAGTTTGATAAGTATAGAGGAAAAGGGGATCCTAAGGCACACATAAGATAGTTTTTCACAGCTTGCATTGAGGTAGCAGTAGAAGAGACATATTTGATGAGATTATTCCCACAAAGCTTAGGTGATCAAGCTATGGAATGGTTCTCTCAACTTCCACCTAGAATTAAGTCATGGGGTGACTTAGCAGAGGCATTTATCCAACATTTCTCCTACAACATAGAGATAGACATATCAGTTACTACTCTGTGCAACACCAAGAAAAAAGATGGAGAGGCTTTTTCATCATTTTTACAAAGATGGAGGAATCTAGCCAGTAGATGCTCTTGTGAAATTCCACAAAAACAAATGGTAGAGATGTTCACCCAAAATGTTAACAAAGACATTGGCTATGATCTAAGGAAAGCTTGTTTGTCCACCTTCAAGGACGTCATTGAAAAAGGCTTAGCAATAGAGAAGGTCCTAATTGAACAAGGAGTCATTAAGATATTCAAGGAAAACAAAGATGACTTTAAAGGAAAAGATAAGCCAAGATTTTGGAATAAAAAAAAGAACATAGTTAATAATGGTGTTGTTGATGCCAATACAGTGAGACCTAAAATTGTTTTTTCTGGATCAAGTTCTACAAACAATCAAGTGAATACTCAAACAACTACCAAATCACAAAGGAAGTACACCCCATTGGGAGAACCACTTGAGTCAGTTTTCAAAAAGCTAGTGGCAAACAAAGTAATCACAGTTCCAGATTTTCCTCCATATGAGCCAAAGGTCAAACCAAATTGGTGGAATGATGATAAATATTGTGAATTTCATAAGAGCAAGGGTCATAAAACAAGAAATTGTCATCGACTGAAGAACATCATACAAGATCTCATTGATAGAGGTGAGATTGAGATTGAAGGACACTCATCCAATCAATAACATGAGATGTTTAAGGAACCATTCCCAAAACATGAGAAGGGAAAGTCTAAAGCCATAAATGACCAAACCAACTATACCAAAGCATCTTATAACTATGATTCAACTATCAATCACATCTCGATGAATAATTATGTCTCTACCATTATCATCAAGGACAAAACGCCTGAGAATTCTACCCAAAGACCCAAGATTGTCCTAAAAGGCATTGGATCTTCTTCCGAACCTACCTTTGAATGTAATGTCACAACTCATTGAGGTAAATTCACCTTGCAAGGTTCTCTAGCCAAAAACACAGCTTCCTCATCGACCAAGCCTGAGTATGACCTTGTGGAACAATTATGGAAGACACCCACACTCATCTCCATCCTTGAGCTCTTATGCATATCCCCCGTACATAAATCCATTCTTGACAAAATCTTGAGAGACACTTCTATCCCTACTAATCTGAATGTGGACCAATTTCAAGCCATGGTGGGATACCTTTCCATTTCACACTCCCTTACATTCACAGAAGCTGACGATGCCTTCATAAGTCAGCCACATAACGCACCTTTACACATTGAATCCTTCATACAAAAACATCGAATAAAATGAGTCCTGATAGATGGAGGAGGAGGTCTAAACATTTGTACATTGAGCACTATTAAATAATTGGGATATTCTGATAAAACTGTGAATTCTACAAACAAAATTACCATCAAGGCATATGATGACGAAGAGTGTTCATCCAAGGGTACAATCACCTTACCTCTTAGAGTTGCGCCAGTTGCAAAGGATGTGGTTTGTCAGGTCCTAGACCTGGATCTCCCATACAATATATTACTAGGACAACCTTGGATTCATGAAATGAGGGCAGTCCCATCTACATACCACCAATGCATTAAGTTTCCTCACAATGGAGTTGAAATAACAGTTAATGGAGACTCTAATCCATTCATATACTACAATAACTTGAGACCAAAAACTAAGACGACCATTCCCAGTAATCACGAAGCTGTTCCTTCTTCTGCATACATTGATCCTAAAACATTAAAACCTTCAACCTCAAAACAAGGTGAGCTTAAAGGCAAATTCCAAGACAAGGGCATGGGTGAATACACTTTGAATCAAACCATGTACTTACAACAAGTCATGAGTTCACCAAAAGAATATGGAAGACCACATCCTAATAAGTAGGTATCTATCATTATACTCAAATGGGACCCTACTATCCTTCAAAGATGGGGTGAACTGGAAGAGGAAGACTTATACAAAATGCTTTATAAAGACCCTGAAAATGATACACAAGATCACATCAGCATACCATGTGAAAAGTATGGTAAAGGGTTCAAGATCCTACAAAAATTTGGGTATGGTGGTAAAAGCCCTCTTGGCTTAAGAAAGGAAGGCATCATTGAACCTTTACAACCTGAATTGACATTCAAAAAGGAATGCTCGAAGGGAATTGGTTTTGTGACTTCCAAGGTCCACACTCAAAGGACAGAAGAAGCATTACAAATCAAAGCTGCCAAAATTCAATAAGAAAATCGCTATTCCACAGACTCCAATGAGTGGGAATGGGGTTCAGACAAATCTGCCAGTGACTACGAGCTCACTGAGATATTCAGAGAACCAGATGAACCCATAGAAGAAGAGGAATTTTATGAAAAATTCAAAGTTGGTCAAGAAACAACCCCAGAGGATCCCATACAGTCCTTGCATCTAGGTCCTAGGTTGAAATCACATAGAATGAGAACACTTGTCCTAGAATGCGCTATTAGTGATGATAATTTTGATTCATTCACAAACGAGACTCATGAGGAGAGTGCCAATGATGACCTTGATAACTACCTCGACATACTGAAATATAACTGCATCTTCACTCTTAGCCCTGCTAACTTTGAAGACATCAAAGGCCTTCCCCTTGTTCACCACCAACTTATTGACTGGGACCATGAAGCACCTGCATAGTTTGACACATTCCAAAATGATGAAGCTTTTATTGACTATCTTGGCATATGAGATGATCTTCCCCCTGGGGACCATAAAGTGGGATACACTATAGAACTCAATAGCGTGGCATATTTTGGTGAGGGTGTCGGGCCTTCTAGTTGCAAAAATATAAAAATAAAAACAAACCAAGGGTCTTATGGCAAAAACCACATTTTGGCATTGTTTGACCCCCAAAAAGTAAAAATAAAGGACGTATCTAAGGGCGAAAACTTCTCTGAGGCACCCAAAGATGGAAGGCTCGACATTCTCCCAACATCATATGAGGAAAAGTCACCCATGTTGGTAGAGGAGACTATCAAAACAAACATTGGCACAGAAGAAGCTCCACACAACATATTCCTGGCTCAATCTTTGACAAAGTCAGAAAGGTCAAAATTCATAAGTTTCTTCACTAAATGACAAATCAACTTTGCATGGTCATATGCTGATATGCCTCGATTGGATCCGGATTTGGTAATGCATCATTTGAAAGTTAAACCGGGGGCAAAACCAGTGAAATAGAAATCAAGAAAGATGCATCCACAAGTCGCATTATTAGTCAAAGCAGAGCTTGAGAAATTATTGGATGTCGGATTCATATGGCCAATTGATTATCCCGAATGGATCTCCAACTTATTGCTTGCCAGTAAACCAGATTGTAGTATCATAATATGTACAGATGTCAGAGACATCAACAAAGCTTGTCCTAAGGATGATTTTCCATTACCAAATATTGACTTGATTGTCGATCTCACTGTAGGACATGCGATGTTATCTTTGACGGATGGATTCTTTGGTTACAATCAAATAAAAATCGCATCCGAGGACTAGCACAAAACAACATTCACTTGTCCTTGGGGAACTTTCTGCTGGAATGTTATGTGGTGAATTCACAAAGTTGGTTCCCACTTTTGCCAACGAAGGAATTTGGCGAAAGTGGGAACTTCGATTTTTCATGTGTTCGAGCGAAATAGGGGTGTTCGCTCAAACTACCCCTTGGAGTTCGTGCGAACCACGTTGTGGACCTGGGTTTGCTCTAACTGCGGGTGACTTTTGGGTTCGAGCAAACCCCCCATTTGCTCGAACCCTTTTTCAGTTAGGGTTTTTAAAAACATTTCTAAAAAGCGAAAGTGACAGTTAAAGGGTCATTATCAAAGTTGTCTTTTTCTGTCTGGTGGGGGTTAGATCAAACCAGTCATCAGCATCACGTCACCAAGCTTTGTCTGCAGTAGCTAGTGCCTTTCATATTTCAATTTTTGACCTTTATTATATTAGGTGCACAAAATAACCCTTTGTTTGGTTTAATAATGTCTTTTTTTATTAAATTAATAAATAATTTGTTTGTTAATTTATTTTTTTAATTAAATAATTGTATATGGTTATTGTTTTTCAACATTGTAGAAAAATGTTTGATAATTTATTGTTTTTCATTATTTTAGAAAACTGTTTGATAATTTAATGTTTTGACTGAAATGTGTCAATTTGTTTTTAAAATTACATAATTGTATATATGTATATTTTTTTCAACATTTTAAAAAATTGTTATGAAAAACATTAAAAACTAAGGTAGTAAATCAGAACTTAGAAAAACATTACCAAAAAAAGAAAATTAGAAAAATGTCACAAACATAAATATAATAAATTAAAATTTATAAAAATTAATAAATTTTAATTTAAATAAACATTAGAAAATTTGGATAACAAATTTAAACAAATTAAACAAAATAAATCCTCTACAATGTGACCCATTGTCACATCCTATTACACGCACAACATGACCCCTTAAGACCACATATGCCCTGATGACACTATACGTTCCCTTAGGAGGTCATAGAGGATCACGTATAACATACTAGTGTACATATGACATTCCTTTTAGGATCACATAGTTTCCTAAGGGGTTATACATGGTCCTAAGGGGTCATACATGGTCCTAAGGGGTCACACATGTGTTATAACACATGCGTGACCCCTTAGAACCGCATATGACCCCTTTTTAAATTGTAGTGTGAATGACATACCCCTTGGTCCATCAAATAGTGTCTTAACACATGCGTGACCCATTAGAACCGCATATGACCCTTTATAAAATCCTAGTGTGAACGACATACCCCTTCTAGTCCATCACATAGTGTCTTAAGGGGTCGTATGTGGTCCTAAGGGGTCACACATGCATTAACAAATGTGTGACCCCTTAGTAGGTCACATAGGACCCCTTAAAACATCCTACTATACATATGACATTCCCATTAGGATCACATAGTGTCCTAATGGGTCATATATGGTCTTAAGGGGTCATGCATGTGTTATAACATATGCATGACTCCTTAGAACCACATATGACATCATACCCATTAGTGTGAATGTCATACCCCTTAGTCCATCACATAGTGTTTTAAGGAGTTGTATGTGGTCCTAAGGGGTCATGCATGCGTGACCCCTTAGTAGGTCACATATGACCCCTTATAACATCCTACTGCACATATGACATTCTCCTTAGGATCATATAGTGTCCTAAGGGGTCATATGTGGTCCTGACCCATTAGAACCGCATATGACCCCTTATAAAATCCTCGTGTGAATGAAATACCCCTTAGTTCATCACATGCATCCATTGACACATGTGTTACCCCTTAGTAGGTCACATATGACCCCTTATAACATCCTACTATACATATGACATTTCCTATGTGTCCTAAGGGGTCATATGTGGTCCTGAGGGGTCACGCATGTGTTATAACACATGCGTGACCCCTTAGTAGGTCACATATGACCCCTTATAACATCCTACTATACATATGACATTCCCCTTAGGATCATATAGTGTCCTAAGGGGTCATATGTGGTCCTGACCCATTAGAACCACAAATGACCCCTTATAAGGGGTCGTATGTGGTCCTAAGGGTTCATGCATGTGTTATAACACATGCATGACCCCTTAGTAGGTCACATATGACCCCTTATAACATCCTACTGTACATATGACATTCCCCTTAGGATCATATAGTGTCCTAAGGGGTCATATGTGGTCCTGACCCATTAGAACCGCATATGACCCCTTATAAAATCCTAGGGTGAACGACATACCCCTTAGTTCATCACATAGTGTCCTAAGGGGTCGTATGTGGTCCTAAGGGGTCACGCATGTGTTATAACACACGCGTGACCCCTTAGTAGGACACATATGACCCCTTATTACATCCTACTATACATATGACATTCCCCTTAGGATCATATAGTGTCCTAAGGGGTCATATGTGGTCCTGACCCATTAGAACTGCATATGACCCCCTATAAAATCCTAGTGTGAATGACATACCCCTTAGTTCATCACATAGTGTCTTAAGGGGTCGTATATGGTCCTAAGGGGTCACGCGTGTGTTATAGCACATGTGTGACCCCTTAGTAGGTCACATATGACCCCTTATAACATCCTACTATACATATGACATTCCCCTTAGGATCATATAGTGTCTTAAGGGGTCATATGTGGTCTTGACCCATTAGAACCGCATATGACCCCTTATAAAATCCTAGTGTGAATGACATATCCCTTAGTTCATCACATAGTGTCTTAAGGGGTCGTATGTGGTCCTAAGGGTTCACGCATGTGTTATAACACATGCGTGACCCCTTAGTAGGTCACATATGACCCCTTATAACATCCTCCTATATATATGACATTCCCCTTAGGATCATATAGTGTCCTAAGGGGTCATATGTGGTCCTGACCCATTAGAACCGCATATGACCCCTTATAAAATCCTAGTGTGAACAACATAACCCTTAGTTCATCACATAGTGTCTTAAGGGGTCGTATGTGGTCCTAAGGGGTCACACATGCATTGACACATGCGTGACCCCTTAGTAGGTCATATATGACCCCTTAGGATCATATAGTGTCCTAACATATGCATGACCCCTTATAAAATCCTAGTGTGAGCGTCATACCCCTTAGTCCATCACATAGTGTCTTAAGGGGTCGTATGTGGTCCTAATGGGTCACGCATGCATTGACACATGCGTGACCCCTTAGTAGGTAGCATGTGACCCCTTATAACATCCTACTATACATATGGCATTTCCTATGTGTCCTAAGGGGTCATATGACCCTTTATAACATCCTACTGTACATATGACATTCCCCTTAGGATCATATAGTGTCCTAACATATGCATGACCCCTTAGAACCACATATGACCCCTTATAAAATCCTAGCGTGAACAAATGTATACCCCTTAGTCCATCACATAGTGTCTTAAGGGGTAGTATTACATTCCCGTTAAGATCACATATTGCAGATTTAATACTTTTATAATCATATTGGCCCAAATATAATCATATCCAGGATGAAATGTTATATATCATGTTCTTGAATTTTTTATGTATGTCAAAGATTTATTTATATACATGTGTTAGATCTCATTATCTCTAGATGTGAAATATATGTTATCTCTCTCTCACTGAAATATTTGAAATTTTTACATGTATTTTTTGAAAATGAAAATGATCTCTCTCTCTCTCTCTACTTACGTATTTATTTTAACTTTATGACATGTACCTAGATAGATGGCATCCTAGGATATACCTTTGTAGGCTCCTGATCAGGATCCACCTACATAGGCACCACATTAGGAGCCACACATTGATGATGTTGATCCTCCATAGCAAGATCCTCCACAGCAAGATCCCCCCTTGCCCGACATTGCTACTATTTTTAAGTATAGTGATCGGGAGTTTCATAGGTTGAGGGCCATATTAGATGACCCTCGTACTGATGGCATGTACAAGAGTACATGCATGTCCATTTTTGATAGTTTGTGGATATTGAGGGACTGCTTAGTTTCTCATACCTCATTCTCACTTGAGGTTATAGAGGATATATATAGACAGTTGAGGATTGAGGTGAGGGGTCCTCATTCTTTTGCTGATGTGGTGGGGGTGGTCTCGAAGGAGACCATCAAGGAGAGATTATTTCCACAATATCAGGAGAAAAGTAAGGTGAGGGGATATCAAGTTACCAGATGTATCAACCCATAGGTTGCATCACTGATTTACCCACGCTTCTTAGTTGCCCATGGTCATTATCCTAATAATGATGAGATACCATTATACTTTGCACAGCAGGTATTTGCTGAGGTTCATTGTCAGATGAAACCAAACTACCTTGATATTCTAGGATATTATGGATAGGGGAGGGGTAGGATTGCTGATAGAGATGCATATCGTAGGCATGATAGAGCTCCACCTAGACATAGGGACCTTGTTGGCCAGAGATTTCCTGCAATAGTCTCAGCCATGGCACCCATAGTGGATCACATTGTGATTGCTTCTCAGAGAGAATCAATTGATAGGATTCAACATATTGCATTAGTAGCAGCCACCATATCTTCTAACAGGGTGGGTAGATATATGATGACTCGACCATGTTCGCGATTATCCACAGATCATTCATCTTCTAGTCGTGGGGGGGCTTCAGATTCAGATGATCGGTATATTTCTGTTGGCATCCCCTCCCCAGATGAGGTAGCAGCTATAGTCGGAGGTAGTAGACATGTACAGATGTCACAGTATTTAGCCGAGGACCTACTACATGCTTATAGTTTTATTTCATCTCGACTTTGGATACCATTGGCTAATTTTAGAGAGGAGATTCTTAGAGATGGTCAGGCTACAGCGGCATCGACGGATACCCTGAGGTAGTCACAACATTCTCATCAATCTACACATGCTCTAGGCACTAACCCACCTACAGATCACTTTGTTGCTGCAGAGGAGGAGCTACGAGCTAATCAGGTCCATATCACAGATGAGGGCCACTTGGATTCATTTGAGGAGGAGATACGAACTGATCAGGTCCATATCTTAGATGAGGGTTTGGACTCATTTGAGGATTAGCTGAGAGATTTGAGCCATACTGGATTTATGGACATGCTACTACAGTCAGACACTTCAGCCATGATGCCCACTCATCTAGTTAGCCCCTTGCACTCCTCAGTGATATGTATAGCTAGAGAGAGATATGCAGGCACGAGTGATGTTGTTGATATGATCACGATACAAGACCAGACTATACAGCCTACTCTAGGTGATACATAGGTATGTACATGTACACGTGTGTTTAAATTTTTAGAAGATATGTATACATGTTCAAAATTTGTAGGATAAATCTCTATATATATAGATCATGTTTAATAAATAATCTAGAGTTCTAAGTTTTAATTTTTAGATCATTTAAATTGATAGTTAGCTCATGTCACTCCTTCCTTGAGCTCTGAGGGTGTGCGTAGGAGAGATTCTTTAATTGTTGTTAGTGTACAGGTTAGTTATTGTATTTGGTACATATATGTACATGTATGGATACATGCACATTACAATTTATATTTAAATTTTTATTTAACTCTACTTGGATTTGATGTACATGCACGTCTAGAGAGATAGATATATTATATTTAATATTTAAATAAATTCTACTTTTGCAGGACTCCCCCTCAGATGGTTGCTCAGTTCGTAGCTGACATGATCCTTGTTGATTTTCTCCAGACTTTATAGCTCATTTACATTTATCTTTTTATAGACTTTCATATTATATATATTCATGCACGTAAATGGAGTTTAGAATAGATTATACTTTATACCTGGTTTGTGTTTGATCAGATTATACATACATTTGATTATATTAGATTTATACACATGTGTATACATTTGATTAGATTAGATTTATACATGTTTGAATCTTATATTAGATTTATATTGTGTTTGATTAGACTATATTTAAATACATGTTTGATTAGATTGTATATTTCACATGCATGTACAATGAAGTTTAGACTAGATTATACTTTATATCTTCATTGTGTTTGATACTAGGATTATATATATTTCATGCACATGTACATGTGTTAGATTATATATTCCATGTGCACATGTACATACATGTTAGATTATATATGTACTTTATGTTCGATGGACTGGACTGGATTATATATATATCATGTGCACATGTTAGAAATACAAGTAGATATGCATTAAAATTTAAAAGAACATGTTCAAACAAAAGAGTATGTATGAAATGAAAAAACTAAACTTAATAGGTCATGTATTGAATAGTTCACATGTGGTATGTAAGCTTCTAGGTATGTATACTATAGTTAAATAGTTGAGAACATGTACATGTCCTAATTACAAATGTCCTAATTCCATATCATATCAATTTTACAAATGTACATATTACATTCTAATTTAAATATGCATTTTTTAATTAAATTATTTTAACTAGTGGTCCTTACAAATTAGATGCATTTAGAATTAGATACAGTACCTTATACATACAAATTAAACGTGCATTTAAACATGTACATGTACATGTACTTGAATTAACTTTGAATACATCCTAATTTTATATAATGTATTTAAACTTAAAAAACATTTATCCTTTAGTTTCAAAACAAGTTAAGAGATCTAGAATTTATTTTGAGTATTAATTGAATTCATGTGGGCTGAACCACATGTGTACTTTGGATATATTAATTGAATTCATGTGGGCTGAACCACATGTGTACTTTGGATTACTAAATATATATATATAGTTCATACCACATCAAGTGGTTTAGAACACTCTTCAATAACACTTAATATTTTGTCATGATCTTCACTATCTAGTCTCCACTTTTGAGTCTGCCCTCGACGTGGAACTGTTTGAAGAATTAGGCCAACAACAATGACCAAGTGACTATACTAATATACCTTGTTGTCAATTTGGTATTCAGTGAAATGAATCCCATGTTGAACAATTTTAACTTGTTTGAAATATGTTCCTTGCACTACAACTGATCTTGCATGTACATGTATATAAGAAATGTGAGAAATTAATTAAAAATTTCTGTGCATAAGCGATTTGTACATGTACATATTCAAAACAGAACTCAAACCTGTGGGAAATGGCATTCCATCACTCATCCCAGATTTTGATAACTTCTTTCTCTCTTCTGTGCAACGTAATAAATAATAACTAACACCTTCTATATTTCCATCTTTTGCTATGACTGCAAAAATATCTCTTGCAATTTGACACAAGTTAAATAAACTCTAAGTTATATGTCATTTTTAAGGAAAAATAAACATGTGTATGTCATGTATGTACCTTTTTTAATCAATCCTGAAATATGATTGTAATCACCAGAAAGGAAAGGAATGTCTTTAAAGTTTTCATCCTCATTTGAATCCTCGTATGTGTCAAAAACATCTAGTGGCACCATTTTCCATTCAGTAACATATCCAAGCTCTTGGTTCTTGCAATCAACATAGTTTTCAAAAATGCATTCAGAACAAAAAAATGAATAATCCCTAGTGTATAATATCCATGGGCGATTATCTGTACTCATGACACAATGTAAAGATCTTATCCTCTCCACGCTCTTGCATCCATGCATTGATTTCCTATCCACATCTGCAAAATGTACATGTGTACAAGAATGTAAACGTAGATCAAGTTGTTAAATTGAAACATTTGAACTAGGAACATTTTTTTAAAAATTAAATCAAATACTAAAAGAGAACACGTATCGGTTATCTCCCAAAACACTCTATATGGAATGGATTTGTATGTCTCGATGATGATTCCCCAGGATAATTAGGTTTCTCAAAGTGTTTCTTATACCATTCAACAACATCATGTGCATCTTCTATACATTCTCCTGTGTACTTTATTTGATGCTTTCTTAGAGCACATTTGATACAAGCTCCTGCACCATCATGTTCACCCTTTCCATGACCACTCTCAAAAAAACTCCAAACATGTGGTATTTTGTCATTTTGATGATATCTACATAGTGCATAAAATGGCCTCGAAGATTTGAATTGTACCACACATCCATCAGATCAAACAAAATGTTTAACTATTGTTATGCCTCTATCTTTCAAATATTCAAAAAACTTCTTAAAGCAATGTTGTACAAAAAATGTGTCATGCTCCTTATCATCACTGATATAGAAGTTGTACTCTTTCTTAATGACATGATTTTCAAATGTACTATCAACACCATCCAAATTCACCTGTACATGTCGATAACACACATGCACCAAAATAGTGATTTTCTTTGAAAAGTAATACTTTTATTGAATCTCTTTTTGATGTGCAAAAGAGTAATTCTCTGTGAAGTCAACTACAAATAGAATAGTTCCAAGTGGGAAGTGTCTCTTAATCTTTTAAATTGTTCTACTTGCCACTTGGAAGAAAAACCATGGCATATGTATGGTTTTATCAACTTACAAAAATTTTCCATAAATGTTCCAATAGGTAGTTCCTCTTCTACATAATCTAGCCTTGTAGATTCCTTTCCAAATTTTGTTTCAAATTTTTTGTACTTGTAACTCTTGCAATTTATCATCTTTCTCGTGTCAGTATCTTCATCTCTCAAAGACAATTTAGCCAAGTCACCACATGTTCCACAAATTCCTCTTATGCAATTTATTTGACCGGTTACATTATCATCTGATTTATCACATAGGATGGATGTTATGAATTGACTTGTTCGTTTAGGAGGAGCATATTCAAAACCATCACTATCTTCTCTAATCTTTCGAAATACCTAATAGTACAAGTCAATTTCGATGTGATAACGACAACAACAAGTTTCAAAAACTTTGTTTAACTTCACATAATATGACCTTAACCATTCAAACATGGTTTTTCCAATCTTTATATGAGGGTTTGTTTTAGTAAACAATACATACAATTCATGTTTTGTTGTGTCTATCCAATGTTTTACATGGAGATCATAATAATCAGGAGCAATCCTTTGCTTGATAACATCTCTACTATTTGATGAAGGATGAGTATTATCATTCCAAAAACTTGTCGCAAAGTTCCTAACATCTTAAATTCTATCAGAACGAGGAGCTCTAGACATAATTGCCCAATTCCCTTCTGAGGTAGTATCATCCAAAATCTTTCTCGTTTTAACATATTTAGATATTGTCCTTCTACTAAAACCAAACTCAGATGATAGTGAAGAGATTTGTCTTTTTTGAGACAATCTTTCATTTACTAAAGATGTCAACATCACTCTTCTTGAAATGGTCTTATCTAGTTTTTGAGATTTTTTACCAATGTTCACCAAACCTTTCTTAACGTTATCAACAATAGATTTTTGTAGGTGAGAATTTTTCCTCTTTTGACTTGTTGTATCTATACCCAACAATTTCATTAGATCTATTAAGTCTTTATGAGTAAGTACAATTGATAACAATTGAGCCTTTTCTAGTGTAGTATCAAGATTGTTGAAATGAGACATTATTTCTTTTCCACTTGTTGGGTCTCAAATCAACAGATTGGATAGGTTCTAAGGAAATGCCAACTCATATGATCAAACCCTCCAATTGACTTGGCCAACTTATAGAGTGAACCTTTTTGGTTACTAACTCTCTCACTTTAGGCTCTGCAGGACCTAGGCGGGTATACCTACTCACTAGTTGTTCCTTCAACTAATACTTTTTATAGCAGATTTAGTGTCTTAATCTGATATCTCCTATTCTCAAAATGGCATAAGTTTCTTAAAAAGACTGATTTCAGATGTGTGTATTGATCTATGTATCTTACAAAAGTATATATGTTACACTTTGGCTAAATTACCTACTATACCTACTCTACTAATCCTAATGCTTAAAGGTAAAGGGTAACTGGTATGGTTAAAGGGTTTGTTTACAAATGATCAGTGCCTTTCCTCCTATGTGGGCTACAGAGTCTTATATTTCTTCAAGACTTATTGTGTAAACTTATGAGACAGTTTTTAATCCCACCACCTCTCGATGAGTCTATCAGTTATTGTTTCTTATGAGCTCTACTTCAATTTCTATATTGTAAACTGCTTGAATGAATTTAACCCTAACTTTTAAGAGACCATCCAAGGAAGAAATACAAGGAACAATTACAATTCGCGAGTAAATCTTTTTTATCCAAATCTATAATATAAAACACAAAATTTTACTGGAAGAACACAAATAACCTTATCCACTTTTAGATAATATCATAAGCAACTGCCTTCTAAAAATATGTTAACTCTCAACACATATGAGAAAGAAAATGCAACTGGTTATTTTTGATAAAAAGTTTAAAAGTACAAAATTGCCTCCACCTCTTCCATCTCTCCTCTCTTTCTTTTTTTTTTTCTCTTTACATTTTACATCACACATATATATGTGTTTGAATGGTTTTCATACCCCTTTGGGTGAAAAGACACCCCCCTTTTAAATAAAAATAATTCCAAAACCCGAAATTGCCTTAGTTTATGTAATTAATTGTCACTTTACAAGTTGTTTAGGCATATTAGAGGTATTTTAAGGCTATTTTATGGGTATATAATGGATAAATGGTCTTTAAATGATGTAAATACCCCCTTTGGTGCTTCACACTCCATTTTTTATGCCCATTATTGTGTTTATGTTATGGTTTCATATTGGGAAACAAATATAAAATATATTACTTGTACCTATTCAATATATATATGTATATATATATTTAGAATTTTTCTTGCTCCTTGTCTTGGAATTTGGAATTCTAAAAATTGCAAATTTTAGGGTTCCAACACCACTTTTATTCATTGACCTCCTTTTAGTATGTCTAGGTTCTTCACTGAGATGTTTCAACTCATCCACATCCATTTCAAGTAAATGATGTAAATTTTTATAGGAAATATTTCTCTTCACCTGTTTAGCTAGATCAACAATATGCTCATCCATATCAGTGGTAGGAGGTAAGGAGCCTGACCCCTCTCCTTCAAACGTCTCCATTGGTTCAACTTGGACAATCTCCTCCCTATGTTCATCAACTATATTATGTTCTTCAATAGGTTCGTTTGCCTCGACTCTCGCTTCAGAACTCCCTTCTTCTCGAGCCCATTCTGAACACAATTTAAGAGTTTGTGTAAGGTTCTTGAATTAATTAGAGATTATTCAATTAGGTTTAAGAATAGGGTTGACCTCATGTATTAATTTGTTATGGACCATAATGTAGGTGGACTATAATTTGTCACATCTGTGTATATTTAAGACCTATTATTGCATAATAGACCTCCTAATCTGAAATGTTTTTGCATGTACGTGAAGTCATATAAATAGTTCACCTAAATTATTCAACATGTTTAATAGACCTTATAGATTTATGTCACATTTAAGACCTATAATCAATGTAATAGTCGTAATAGGCCTTATTATTAAAATCAATATGACCACGTATGAAAAAACATTTCACAATTAATATACTTAACTCCCCTTAAGATAGATATATTATGTGATATTAAAGGACCTATCACATGAAATTACTTGTACATGTGGATTAAATAATCAATATATATATAATTTAAAACCTAGAAATTATGACATAATAGGTCTTATTAATTTTATGCCTTAATAGGTCTTATCTATTATAAATGGACTTAATTATATAGGAGAAAAATGCAATTACACAACAAGCAAGTTGATGGAATTTGAAATTTGCAAATACACATGTATTATCTCAAATTAATTATGCTTTCCAATTAAAACAAGATTATTTTTAATCCTATTATTGCCAATTAATTTAATTAAGATTTTTTAAATTAATTTTCATTAAAAATATTAGATTAAAAATATTGAACTAATTAATTGTTACACAATACGTATTAAATTAAATAGAAATAAAATTAAAAATATATACTTGCTTCAAGATATCTTTGTCTTCTTTGTTCTCGATATCTTTCTTCCGTTTGGGGAGAATAATTCCTTGAAGTCTTATTTTGCCTTCTCTTCGTGTTCCCCATGCTTTTACAAAAAACCTTCAAATTATTTCCCTCAAAATAATTTTAAAATGTCTTCTCTCATCCAAAAATGCGAATTATTTTAATTATTTGTGTGATAAAAAATGAAAAAAATTATGGACATTTATACGACTCCACAAATGAAAAAAAAAAAAAAATTGCGTTGGCCAGAGTTCGAGTGAAACCCGAAAGTTAAAAATGTTCGGGTTCGTTCGAACATGACCGTTACAAAAAAGTACGGGCCAAAATCAAGCCCATCGGTTCGAGCAAATGGGGGTTTGCTCAAACCCCTTATGGTTCGATCGAACCCCATTTGCTTGAAATACTGTTCATTCGAACCCTCCAATTAGAAGTTTTTCCCAAAAAATTTCAAAGTTCTGAAGAATTAATGACTTTGGAGGTCTGGTTCAAAGCACGAATGAAATAATCTTGATAAGCCAAAAATATTAGATGGTAGTACTCGGAGCAAGCTTTCCAATGAGTATAATTTTGTTATATTTTGAATTTATTATGTTCTTGTTTTTTTAATTTTATGGAAAATTGGTTTTTCACCGAACATGAACTTCTCTGTTCAACGCATTGGGAAAAATAAGAAACTAATTCAAAAAAATTCTGAAAAATATTTATGGCCCTAGTATTGATGTCTTCTTTCTAACAAAAAATAAAATATTGAATTTTGATTTATATAGAACAAGTTATGTGTTCAAACGTAAACCTATGTCTGAATTATGACTAGTCGGACTTCAAAACTTTATAAAATAAAAAATATTGAACATATCACTATAAAACCAAATGCAAGCACTGAATATTGATTTTACAAACCAAAATTTGAAAGAGTTGAGTTTTTATCATTTATAGAAAAACAGTTATGCATTTCGGGAGTCACATCACTCTTAAAAAATGTAGTTTGTTGTAAAAAACTACTTTTTGAGGGAGATGGAATTTTTTTTTTAAAATCCTTCAAAAAAATTTGAAAAAAATGTATATAGAATCTACAAACAAAATGCTAGAAATCACTAATTTACATCATCATCAAATTTTTAATAGTTTAAAAGTTATAGTTCTCGGAAGTTGAAGATTATTTTAGAAATGTACATCTTCATGTCAAAAGTGGCAAAAAAGTGGGAACCATTATTGTGAATTCACCCTATGATCTTTGGGCTAAAAAATGTAGGCACTACATATCAAAGAGCCATGATTACTATCTTTCATGATTTCATGCATGTGATGGTGGAATATTATGTTGACAACCTCTTGGGTAAATCAATAGACAGAGATACACATTTGGACATACTTTCAGTCGTCTTTGATTAGTTGGAAAAATATAAAGTAAGATTAAACCCCAAGAAATGTGTCTTTGGAGTAACCTCCGGGAAGCTCCTAAGATTCATTGTCTCAGAAAGAGGAATCGAAGCTGATCTAGAAAAAGTCAAGGTCATCCTAGAGATGCAACCACCAAGAAATATCAGTCAACTTCGATCTTTGCAAGGGAGACTCCAGCCCATATGAAGATTCATGACACAACTTGCAGATAAGTGTAATCCTTTTCAGCACTTGCTACATAAAAACATCAAATTCAAATGGGATGATAATTGTCAATGAGCTTTCCAGACACTCAAAGATTATCTTCTGAATCCACCAGTTTTGATACCACCAATTCCAGATCAACCTCTATTACTATACATATCAGCTACTTCAACAGCACAGGGGGCACTCTTAGCACAACAAGTTGCTGAGGGCAAAGAAAAGGCAGTATACTATATCAATCGCACATTGGTGGGATATGAGCTAAACTACAAATCAATTGAGTGTGCATGTCTCGCTGTGGTCTTTGCTTCGCAAAAATTATAACATTACATGCTAACTCATAAGACTAAGTTGGTTGCAAGGATTGATCCATTGAAATACCTTCTCAATAAAGCAACACTTACTGGGCGACTAGCCAAATCGGTGATGCTCCTAAGTGAATTCGACATTGAATATGTGGACAAAAAACCAATAAAAGGACAAGCTATCATAGATCAGTTAGCAGATGCTCCCATGATAGATGATGTTCCTCTAATTTTAGAATTTCCAGATGAATCCATTTTAACAGTGTCACATGCAAAGCCTTGGCAACTATACTTTGACGGCTCATACACACAGCATGGGGCAGGAGCTTGCATCCTCTTCATAACTCCTCAAGGGTATTCTATACCAAAATCATATCAATTATCATTTCCTTGGACTAATAACATAGCAGAATATGAGGCATTAACAACTAGATTACGGATTACAGTTCAGTGGAAGATCCAAGAACTTCGTGTTTTTGGGGACTCTCAACTTATAATTCATCAAGCAACTAATGACTACCAAACAAAGGACGATAAATTAATTCCTTACAAAAGAATGGTGGATGACCTAAAACAATATTTCATGAAGATAGACTTTGAGCAGATACCTAGAGAGCAAAATCAAGCTGCGGATGCCATGGCTACAATTGCTTCACTAATTGATCTACCATCGAATGAGACCCGCTATAAGTTCTTGGTGGATAACCTTTTGGTTCCCTCATATGAAATCACTCCTACTGAGATGATATGTGTTGTTAGTCCTGAGTCCTAGTTATACGGTTCCATTTTCGCATACCTTCGTGGCAATATCCTACCTCTTGACCTATTCAATTACCAACGTCGCACTTTCATTCGCTAATCTTCTTGATATATCATTTTAGCTGATATCCTATACCGTCGAGGTCTAGATGGCACTCTTCTTAGATGTTTAGAAAGCGACGAAGCTCAGATTGCGTTACATGAATTACATGAAGGGATATGTGGTCCACATTCTAGTTGTCCTACCTTAGCCAAGAAACTCATCAGGACTGGATATTACTGGCCCAACATGGAAAAAGATTCATATCAGTTTGTTAAGAAATGTAAGCAGTGTCAACTTCATGGAGACCTCATCCATGTGCCAGCACAAGAACTTCAACCAATTACAACTCCTTGGCCCTTTTGTTAGTGGGGACTCGATCTCATAGGCAAGATTCACCCTCCATCTTATTTCACAAAATGGATCAAAGTTGTGCCTCTCACACAAGTCACTAGAAAACAAATTGCTACATTGATTCTCAACTATATCATTTGTCGATATGGTATTCTTGTTTCCATCATCACTGATAATGGGCATCCCTTGAAAAATCAAGATGTTTGTGGACTCTGTGCCCGCTTCTATATTACCCATCGTTTTTCCAGACCTTATTATCACCAAGGTAATGGTCAAGCTGAGGTGTCTAATAAAACAATCCTTAAAATATTGAAGAAGACAGTCGACGACACTGGCCATAATTGGCATATCCAACTTAATCTTGCACTTTGGGTTTACCGCATAAGCATCCACACACCTATAGGAGCTACACCCTATTCACTTGTCTATGACACTGAAGCTATCTTTCCTATTGAGGTCGAGTTACCCTCTTTACGAGTCTCTTTTCAAAACATTATCAGTGATGAATACTACAGGATCTCTCACTTACAAGAACTTGAACTATGGGATGAATGAAGACAAACTGCTTTTAATAATCTTAAGGCTTATCAACAATGAATGAGTTGCAGCTACAATCATAAAGTGAAGCCTTGCACATTTGAGGTAAGTGACTTGGTTCTCAAAGAAAATCCTAAAAATCAGCAAGATAGAGAGAAGAAGGGCAAGTTCGAACCAAACTGGCTTGGTCCCTACATTATCACAATAGCATATGGATCTGGTGAATATCAGCTCTCAACCACAGAGGGTGAACCTTTGGAGGATCCTATCAATAGCATGCACCTTCGCAAGTTTCACACATAGCTCTTTAGAGTATCCTAATTTTAAAAATACAAAAAAAATCATAAAACATAAAAATCATTACTTGGTGAAAACCTGGCAAATAGGTGCCTTGTGACACAAAAAAATAGAAAAAATAAAAAAAGTAAAGAAAAACATTTCGTCCAATGGTGAAAACCACTTCGGTGGCACCCTGGGAAAGTACCATGGTGAAAACTAGGTCACTGGCTCCATGTGTAGAGACATTGCTCCTCCCTCCTTCACAATTCCATTTCATCCTTTCACTTTGCACACACTCACAACCTATTCATCCACAATAAACTTATCCAAATCCCATCATGGCTTGTTATCGATATACCCAAGATTGGTTAAGCCATTCATAATAATCCCTCCTTTTCACCCCTTTCCATTCATAATAAATTAGCTCCTATCTATGGCTAAGGAAAATCCTATGTCTAGTGATGGGTGTGGAACTAAGAGCATCACATGTTTTGAGGAGTACAATTCTTCCACTTTTTCAGTCTATCCATGCACAATCCACAATAAAGCAATATCTGCATCACCAATCAACAATAAAGTTTCATCTTCTCCACAATACGGTATCAGTTGCATGGATTCAGTCATTTTTAGATGAGACACAGCAGCAACAATTGGCTTCAACAAATCAAATCTTTCACCAAACAAAGACAACATTATGGTTCAATGTTATCTATCATTTTTGTGAAAGTAAACATTGTGACCATAATCAAATAAGACTTATACAAGTGACAAGAGACACTAAACTTCAGGACTATAGTGGATGTTGGTGTCGAGTCTTGGTTTTCTTTTGATTTTATCTTTTAGGTGACACGTCTTTTAGCTTTTCTGGGATGTCTCTGACTAGAGATTCTATCTCCAGGATGTCTTTGACTAGAAAGGGGAGGATGGGGTATCGTCACCTATTTTTCTTTTGCTATCTGTGGATTGTTTCTTAGTAATGCTATGACTTGTCCAAGGATATGAGGACACTGTGAGTCTAGTATGAATTGGGGCATTCCTTGTTTGTGAATGTCTCATCTCCATGCAAACAGGTACAATGACTTTCTGGGTTGACCATGTGCCTTGATTGTCATAGCCTACTTTCCATAATAAAGCTCAATGATGATAACGCACAAGAAGCTCTTTCACTTTCATATCTTCTATCTTCCATCCCCCTTTCTAGATTGACTTCCATCGTCCTTCCTGAGTCCATGTAGCCTGCTAGCACATGACTGAGTACAATGACACACCAAAAATATTTGCATTTCATGTAGTTGCACCTGCATCATCATAGGTTAGCATATCTCATCATCTCCATACATATAAATATCACAATCACAATTGCATCACATCCTGTGCACAACACATGTTAGCACATCTTACATTCTCATCATGTAAATAGTCATTTGCATTCTCATATTCATCTGCATTTCATACATTCACATTTGCATCATGCATAACACATATAAAACATAAAAGAACAAAAAATATTGCATTTCATCATGTACATATTTGCATCCATAACATAAGCATCAAATAGAAACATACATCATAAAACATCTCATCACATAGGTACACATGCATATAGCTGCCGCAAAGATGAATCATCTCATATATATATAATCAAAAGTGTCATGATACAATGATGTCAAAATCATATGGCTACAACCACTCGAAGGTGTCTACATCATAATACAAAATGGTACAAAACTAATACATAGGGAGCCCTCTATGGCTATGATGAACTCCCTCGCTCAGAGCCACCTGACCTCGACGGAGTCTGAGCCCTAGAAGGACCTACCCCAAGACCATCTCTCTTGTCCCCTCTATCTAGTGGTGGTGGAGGACCCATAACCCCACCGCTGGACGCTTGTCTCCTCTGACTCCCTCCTATGGCCATCGCTGTCCATGATGGTTTACGAAAGCTCCTCGCCCGCTGCTCTAGTGGTACTGCCCCATAGTATAGGTCTCACCAATAACCTATCTCCTCCCCTACCCACATAGCATAGGTGTATCCAGTCGTTGTGTCCTCTGTCATCTACCTCCTAGCCCTCAGTGCTATCTCAGCTTCAATGTAGCGCTGAATGGCCTGATCCCGCTCCCGCTCAGTATCCCTCAGCTATCTCCTGAGCCTAGTTGTCTCCCTCTCTAGATCCTAGATCTCATCTGGCTGTCCTTGGCAGATCTCCCTCAGCTCAAATAGCTCATCCTCCTCCTCCTCGACCCCTTGTGTCTATGGCTCTACCTGTTGCTCCCCATATACTGGTGGCTATGCTTGTGCATGTGCCTCTACCTATACCTGTACCTGGCTCTTTCCCTATCCCTGCACCTGTCTAGGACCCTATGCTGCTGGCACCTATAGTGGTAATCCACCGCGACACCTCACCACCTGAGCCTGTCTCTCCACCCCACCCTCTCTCTGTGGAGCCACTCTCATCTCTCCAACTGCACCCTGCCTCCTCCGTCAGCCTCTACCCCCATAATCTCCATCATCATCCTCATCCCCTCTGCCATCTCCATTTATTTTCTCGCCTGGGTCTATCAGGCATGGAAATGGATGCTCTGCCCAATATGCAGTGTACTCTGCATCCATACCTGCATCCTCAATCTTAGGCGACATATCCCATGGCATGGGCACCATCTCTACCAGCTGCATCACAGCCTGATCATATGATAATAGTGGCCCAAAATGTGTCTAGTCTTGCATTGTCCGCACGTACATACCAGAACCTCATGGCATCTACTGGATCCTGCCAAACTGCCTACATACCCTGTCTACCAATTGCCTCTCCAGTACATAGGGCATCCGCCCAATCAGATATCTTCTCCTAAAGGTATAGGGTAGCTCCACTACATCATCCTCCCATTGCTCGCACTCACGGTACGACCTCCATATCATAGTGTCAATCTCATCGATCACTCGACGCTAGTTCTCCAACCTGCCAATTCGTGGCTGTGAGGTAATCATATCATATAAATGAACAAAACTGCATCCATGACCCCAACCTCTGAAATGTATCGGCCGTGTGACTGGCAGATGCTCATATGCCCAAACCTGCAACAATGTAACTCTGTAGCCCAATCCTAGGGATCCATGATAAACAAATTGATGAAGCTCATAGTACAAGTGTGCTAGCATGCACGGTCCCCGAGCATATCTAGTATGCTATGTAACCAGTGTCTCCAAGGTGCTCCCCTAGCCCACAGCCAACCCCCATGTCACCCTGTCTGGACACAGGAACCCACTGATCACTCCACCTAGCACTGCTGGTAGTGCCAGTCCTGTCGCTGTCATCATGTCCCATGCCATGTGTCCAGCCCTCATCTCCAGTCCCGAATCCTGGAACACTTATCCCAGGGCCTCCTTGTCTCCATCTCGATCATAGGGTATCAGCTCCCCATCGATTGGTATCCTCAATATCCTGTACACATCCTCCAAGGTGACTATCATCTCACCCATCAACAAATGAAAAGTGCATGTCACAGAATGCCACCTCTCAGCAAGTGCAGTTAGCAAACCCATGTTCACCTGAAACTCAGGCACATATAGAATGTATCTCAGACCCATAAGCTCAATGGAAGCCCTGTCCTCGAATGTTAGCTCTGGTCGTAGCCTTTTAATTGATGGAAATCTCTCCCATGACTCTAGCATAGGAAAGTATTCCTGCAATCAAGCAAAGCAATCATGTCAGTCAAAGTGACATTCGTTGTTCATCACAAAGTGTTGCTATCTATCCTAGTGACACTCATTGTTCATCACAAAGTGTTGCTATCCTAGTGGTACTCCCTGTTCATCACAAAATACTACATGTTCTTGCACTCCCTGTTCATCACAAAGTGTTGCTCATATTTGCACTCCCTGTTTATCACAAAGTGCTGCTTCGATTGGTACTCCCTGTTCATCACAAAGTACTATGTCTTGGTACTCCCCATTCATCATAAAGTCCCTCGATCTATCGTATCTTAGGGCCTCTTCTTGAGTGTATCTTCTTGAGTAGTTTCCTAATTGGCAACATATGTTCTATCATAGAATTGTCAATCCTAGCCCTATCTGCTATCCTAGTCTTCCCTAGAGGACCTGCTTGAGTGTATCCTCTCAATAGCTTATCCAATCGACAGCGTATGTTCATCACAGAACTGTCGATTTGACCTTGAAGACATAAATGCGCCTTCATGACATAAACATGCTTACAGACTACACAAATGTGCCAGCTCTGCACAGACGCGCTTGAAATACACAGACGTGCCTGTCCTGTACAGACGTGCCCACATTTTACAATGGTGCCTACACAACGCAAACACGCTCGCATCTAGCACAAACGCTTTTCCCAGCATAGACGTGCCTAGCACAAACACAGATGTGCCCAGCCAACATAGACACGCCTGGCACCAATGCAGACACGCCTACACGTTTTTGACATTTTTTTTGACATTACCTAAAAGCGCATTTATTGCACTACCTAGCATGTATTAATAACAACATTTATTGCAACAAAGTATAAGGAGGTTTTGAGGTACTTACTAGCTCTCCTGCATCTGCTAGCCTCTGAAATCGGCGAATGCGATCAAATCTATGCACCAATACCATCGCTACTGACTGTTGCTGCTCTATTCTCTCTCTTATAGACTACCCTAGCCCTAGCCCTAGCCCTAGCCCTAGCCTGAGTCAGTCTTCTTTATCCTATGACTCTGTCACTCTATCCTATCCGGTCAGTCCATTCTAGCCTTTCTTTCTTATCGAGAGATTGTCTGCGATCTTTTCAGACATTTTCATCCAATCTCTCAAGGGGGCATATTATTCCCATCTTGGGGCAACTTTGTATCAGTTCATATTATCTTCTTTGAAATAATGCAACAAGTTGCATTGTCTCAAAGGGGCAAAATGTAGACACCTAAAATTGTCCAATCTAATTAAATAAATCTTTATTTATTTATTTAATTATTTTAGCCTAATTCTTCTATTAATTAAATAAATCTTTATTTATTTAATTAATTCATTTATCCTCTTCTAGTCTTATTTCTCATTTAAATAAATACATTTATCTATTTAAATTACCCTTTTCCTAAATTAAATAAATATTTTATTTATTTAATTAATCCCATTTCTTCTATTAATTAAATAAATCTTTATTTATTTAATTAATTCATTAACCTTTTCTACCCATGACATGTCATTTATCTCTTAATTCATACACTACCTACCCTCTCATTATTTTCTTATTTCCTCTACCTACCCTTTAATCATAGCCGACCATTTATCCAAAAGGCCGAAAGTAAACAACAGGGAAATTACAAGAGAGACAGGATGCCATCAATGGCCTCCACCCAAGTCATCCACCCATGCGGTCATTCCATCTAGATAGTGTTCTTATGACTCAGGGTATGAGATAGCATTTCATCCTAGGCGTAGGAGGGTTCCCTATTAGTTCTAACTTAATTGTTCAGCCTCTTGAGCGCCTCCTCAAAGGATGAGAAGTTGTCCATGTTGCGTCTCCAATCGTACCCATCTTTCATTTCATAAATGAACATGGTTGCATGCCCGTCTTTCAGGAATCTCAGCAATTTATTCCTTTCAATGTTCATGGTAAGAGTAACCTGTATAGCAATTTTTAAAAAAGTGAGTCTTCGGAAAGATTCAGTAAGGGCCCTAGTTTGAGCTTCAAACCTCTCAGTATTCCTAATCTTCCATATATACTAGAGGATATTAGCAGATAGAATAAACCAGAAAATATTAGCATCTTTTTTTAAGCCATGAATATAACCAAAGACAACTTCCATCGTGATTATAAGGTCAAGGATAGAAAAACCAAACATTAACTAGATCTCCCTAGCAATGGAGCAGTCAAAGAAGATATGCCTGCCCGTATTAGGGAGTTTACAGATAGAAGAAAGATCAAAAGCATCACAACTCCTTTTTAAAGGGAGCCTATTCAGCAACAACAACCATTTAAAGCACTTGAGTTTTGGCTCAATCGGACTTTTCCAAAGCCTACTAAAGATTTTCTGCCACTGTAGATCAGAGAGGTCAGAGTACCATAACATATTAGCATGATTGATAATAGAGGAATCATAGTTCAACATAGCAAATATATTTTGTGCCTTAATTTTAGACAAAAGAATACCATCAGCACATTTAAAGGAAAGGAAACTATGTGAGTCCACACAACACTCTTTAGGTAATCCAAGATCCGCACAAGCCTGCTTAATCAAATGGTAGGTTCTTTTTTGAGAGGGAGGAAGATTGAATTTCAAACTGAGTTCTTCCCAAGAAGGAATATTCCCATGCTCCAGAAGATCAATGAAGAGTTTAATGCCTTTGCTGGCCCAGGCCCTAGCCGAGCACCCCTGTGTGAGAGCCAAAGGTTTGCCCGCATGATGAAGGTTCCACCATATAGATCTCTCACCATGGATAAGGTCACCACTACTGACACTAGTGTTTCATAAAAATCCTCTAACATGTTCCTAGGCCTTCCAAATAGACCTAAACACACAGGAGCCTTGGACAGAGATAGGGAAATCACCAGCCACGAGATCGGCAAGAGGTAACCCTTTCCAGGTGTTGGCCTTCTTCAGAACAACCCTCTCAATGTTGCTTCTGATTAACACCTTCCAAGGCTTCTGCCCTTCCAAGGCATGGAAGATCCACTTAGCTGCAAGAGAAATACCTTGGGTCCTAAGATCTTTTAACCCAAGGCCACCAAGAGTTTTCTCAGTGTGACACCACTTCCACTTAACAACATGCAGTTTCCTATTACCTTTACCATCCAACCAAAGAAACCGTCTAATAGCCTTTTGAATATCGAGGATCTGGTAGTTTCTAAACATCCAAGTAGAGGAATAGTAGATATTATAAGATGAGGATTTTTTGGCAAACTTGAATTCTACCACCTAGGGAGAGGAATCTATTGTTCCATTTGTTCAGTTTCTTGTCAATTTTCTCTTTAATCCAAAGCCACATATCCTTTAGGGAGGGGGATACAAAAAAAGGGGCACCAAGGTATCTAACAATCTTGGATGGGCCACCCCATTGGTACTCATAGTTCTCAAACCAATCTGGGGGATGCTCCTTCCAACTAAGGAATGTCAACTTGGCCTTAGAGATCCGGGCTCTCGAGATAGAGCCAACAGGTGAAGTTTGTGATTAAGGTGATCTATGTTAGTTTTGGTAAGTTCCACAAAGAAGGCTATGTCATCAGCAAATTGAATGTTGATAAGTTCATTGTCATCAGGGAACCTAACTCTGATTACTTTGGGGGAGAATGAGCTATCTCTAAGGAGATAGTATAACGCATCTGAGGCAATGACGAATAAGGCAAGGGGCAGAGGGAACCCCTGACGAATGGAGTGGGAGAGAGAAATAGGAGGTGAGAGAGAGCCATTAACATCAATCTGCGTGGAAGCATCCTGAAGAAGGACTCTAACATAGGAAAAAAATTCCCTAGGAAAACCAAAGGATTCAAGCATCAGGAGAATAAAGCCCCATTCCACCCTATCATAGGCTTTTTCGAAGTCTAGGAGAAACATAGCAGCATCTTGCCCAGAAACCTTAGCCCAGTCCATAGCTTCCCAACTAGTGATAAGGTTTTTCAGAATATATCTACCTTTAATGAACCCGGTCTGCGTATAGCATATGAATCTAGGAAGGATTTTTTCCAGCCTCATAGCAAGCAATTTAGCCAAGATTTTATAGGAGATATTGAGAAGACTAATGGGCCTCCAATTTTTGATGAGGGCCTTATCCCCATCCTTGGGTATGAGCTTGATAGTGCCCTTGTTGATAGAACCTCCAAGAGAGCCTTTAAGGATAGCCTCATTGTAAATGTCCACAAGGTCAGAGTAGATCCAGCCACTATTAGCTTTGTAAAATTCAATATGGAGCCCATCAGGCCCCGGGGTTTTATCGTCATGGAGGGAATTAATGGCACTTTAGATTTCATTAAGGGAGAAATGACTCTTCAGGAGGTAGGTGTCTTCCTCAGAGATCCTTCTGGAGATGATGCCTTGAAACTTGAGTCTAAGGGTCTTATCCGCCTCAGACTCCTCAGAGGTGAATAGATTTTGGTAGAAGAGAGCAAAGGCCTCTTTAATCTTATCAAGGTCGAAGATCTCATCATTATCAATGATGATTCTATCAACTGTTTCCTGGCTATGCTTTTGCCTAACAAGGTTAAAGAAAAACTTGGAGCCTTTGTCACCAAACTACAGCCAGTGGGTGTGGGCCCTAATCATGGCCCCCTTGATCTTGGTTTGCTGGTGTCGTCTTAGAGCATCCCTTGCACTAGCCACATTAGCAGCAAGTTTAGGGTTGGAGGGGTCTGACTGGACTTCACTTTCCATCTGTGAGAGGTTACTGTTGAGGATACTTTCCTCATATCTATAGTCTCTGGCCCTTTTTTGCCCTTTTTTGCCCAATTGTGTGCAAGAGTTTTTGCCAAGAGTTAATATTAAAGTTCCAGCTGTCAATATGTGATGCGAGGTCCTTGTTACTTTTATTGATCAGTCCGATAATGCCAATGGCAGAGAGAACATCTGCTTCTTGGAGGAGTTTAGTATTGAGAATGAACTTCTTAGGCCCTAACCTATTGGTGGGAAGAGGGGCAGCTAATCTGATATGGGCAGAGATGGGGTGATGATCAGAAAGAGTAAAGGGGCATATCATGACAGGGTTATCATAAGCATTAGGGGTAAATGAGAGGAGGTCCTTATTGGCATAAAAATGATTGAGCCTACAATAGATTTTGTTGGGACCTATTTGGGAATTACACCAAGTGTTCCATAGCCCCTTGGATTCAACCTTTTTACCAAGCAGGGGGTCAAATAAATTTCTGATATATTTCATCCTATCCCAATGGGCTTTTTCAGAACCCTTCCAACAAAAGGTTGTGCCTCCCATTTTGTCCTCACCATGTTCTACCATGTTAAAATCCCCCCCTATGATCCAAGGTATGTCGGGGAGGGAGGCAATCCAATCCCAGAGGGCAATTCTTTTGTTATAGTTATTAGATGTATAGATGCTACAGATCCCAAGGAGGGTGTTGTTAATACTAACTGATGCCCAAACCGCCCTATTACAAGGGGAGCAGCCATTATCGGTGATGTGCTTTGCCCATCTGGGGCTAACGAGCAAACCAACACCTCCCCTACCCTTGAGATGGCTGGAGCAGAACTTGATAGAGTCTTTCCAAATGAAATTTAGATTGGTTTCCAATGTAAAACTAACAGATTTTAGTTCCTGGAGCATCAGGAAGTCTAGATCTTTATGGGAATCCAAAACATGTTTAACAATCCTCTTCCTGTCTAGAGCCTCTAGACCTCTCACATTCCAAGAGATGAATTTCATGGTAAACCAGATGGGGTAGTTATGGACCTTCAGCGGCTAGGAGGCTTCTATCACAAGTAGGGGAGTCCTTGTCCTTTTTCTTAGTAGAGTTAGTTTTATTCTTAGACCCCATGGGCCTTCCCCTTCTAGAAGGTCTAGAAGTGCCATCTGTTTGTACTTCAAGGTCATCTCTAGGTGCATCTTCCTCTAGACAGATACTTCCTGGGAGAGGTTCTTCCAATTTTGTCGATAGGACAATTGCCTCTGAATGAGGCTCTTGTGGGGGGAGCATGCTAGAGGAGCAAAAAGCAGAGTTTCTAGCAACACTAGTGTCAGCACTGATGACCTAAGCCATGGCAGAATTTACGGACAAGTCCCTAGTGGAACCACTACCGCTATCGTTAGAGAGGGTGGCCTCGATCTTCTTAGAGACGTTAGCAGAGCCATCCCTAATAATGATACTGCCAGAGCATCTACGAGGGGATTAAAAATTATTAATTAAGCTTTTAACCTTAGAGGGGGTGTGAGGAATATTAATCAGGGGAGGCTTAGAAGAAGCTCCACCCTTATCCGGAACCAAATGCTATGCATTCTTCCTTCTACGCTTTTTGGAGTTCATCACGACTTGGTATCCGTCCTTCGATAAGGCAGGGGAGGTAGCATCCAGCGGTTGGAGAGGTGGAGCCACGACGGAGGGAGGGAGCATAGGGTTCGAGGTGGGAATGGGAGGTTCAGGGTGAGAGGCAGGGGCGGCTTCTACCGCGGGCTGAGCGGATGGGATGAAGTGACTCATGGAGGCGGGATTAGGTTTAGTAGCATCCGCGGTGGAGGATTTTTTCCTCAAGATGGGGTAGTTCTTCCTCACATGTCCCTCATATTTACAGAGGAAGCATGCATTCAGACCTCCCAAGAATTCCAGCGGGCAAGAAAAAATGTCCTCTGCAATATTGAGCTGGAGGGAACTGGGCAAGTTAATCCTAGGCAGAATGGAGATGAGCACTCTGGCATCAAGATGGGGAACAAGATGTGGGTTTTCATCCATGCGGATGAACTTACCGAGGGGTTTGACAAATTGAGGGATGAACTTCCATAAAAACGATGGTATATTCTTAAGAACTATCCATCTAGGGCTCGAAAGAGCCAAGATTTCTTCAGGATTGGGTTCAGGGGACCAACTTAGGGCACGAAAAGTCATTTTACCCACATTCCAGTATAGTCTATTTAGAACCTTTGATTGCATTTCATGTGAATTAAAAAATATGATGAACAACCCCTTCTGAATTTGTCTACAGAAAGAAAAATGAAGCCCTAATTTTTGGTTCCAATAATTGTAAAACCAATCATCCATGAATTTCCGCGGAGCGCATTTATCAGTATCTACACAAGCAAAGAAAATGGCAGAATCTTTCAACCTATTTTTTTCCAAGGTAATTTCATTTGCCATGGCTTCATTCGGGGAAATGGTGAAGGGATTGTGGCCAAAGCCAGGGTCCTTACCTTGTGGACCCGCTCCATCACCATTTTCGGCAGTCACGAACCTGGCGTCTTTTGCAATGGAGCAGGAGCCTCCACCTACGGCCTCACAGAACGACTTTGGTTGCAGAGTGGGTTGGGAGAAGGGTGGCGAGGTTTGGGAATGAGGCTTCCCATCAGTCTCTGCCTCCATTAAAGGCGGAGCCAATGTACGCTCGAGAGGGGGTGGCAAGAACAAAAACAACTAAGCAGCTACGAAGACATAAATGCAGAGTAAATAGGGAAAAGACAACGCAAACCAATCGGAGGAGGGAGACCTCCTCCAGATCCACGCCAACACCTCGAGAAAAGTCCAGGCTTGAAGACTGCCAATGAAAAGTCATCAGAGGGATCCAGTCAGCAGCATCACATCACCAGACTGCCGAAAAGTCGCAGAACCATTTTCCAAAATAACCTAATAATTTTCCTAATCAATAATATACTTATACATTTATTTAGAAATTATTTTATAATTTTAAAATTTGAAAACGTAACTCACACTATTATACCTAAAACATTAAAAAATTTAAATTAAAATTCTAACAAAAATTTAAAAAAATTAAATTTAAATTTTAACTACCTCCCAAAACAACATAAATTACACTATTACACTCACCTCGGAAAGTCGGCAGTATTAAAAACCTAAAACAACATAAATTACACTATTAACCACCTTTCGTCAGTTATAAAAATCTCAAACCTAACCACCTCGAGAAAAAACTAACTTCAAGACAACATAAACAAAACTCTATATATACCAAAATCACAGAGCCAGTTTCCCCAACGTTTTTTGTGAATCCCTGTTTCAATCCCTTCTGTAACATTCCCTTCGTTAGAGGCATGGCAGAGCTTCCCAACACAACCATGGCGAAAGATTCTAAGGTGAAATTGAAGAGTAAGGATGACAAGATATTCGAGGTAGAGTATGCCGTAGCCATGCAGTCGCAGACGTTAAAGAACGCTCTCGCTCACACCGGCTGCACGGATAGCGCCCTGCCTTTGCACGACATTTCCAGTCAAATTTTGGCGAAGGTGATCGAGTACTGCGAATATCATGTTAATGCCGCCAACACCATCTCAGAGAAGGATGTGAAGATGTGAGATGAGGAGTTGGTGAAGCACATGGATCAGGATACCCTTTTTCGTCTCATTGTGGCTGCAAAGTACCTGGAAATACACAATCTTGTCGACTTAATGTGCAAAACTATAGCAGACAGGATTAAGGACAAAAGCGTAGAAGAGCTCAGAGAGATTTTTCACGTACAAAATGACTTCACTCCTGAAGAGGAGGAACAAGTCAGGCGTGAAACTAAATGGGCGCATGGGGAGTAAGTCAGGCGTGAAGGCTGAGAGCATTGTACTTGGCATTGTTGTCAAGTAACTTTATAATGACTTTCTGCGCTTCAAGAACTTATGGGTTTTATTTGGTACTGATATTTTGCTGGTGTTCTGGATTTAGTTGTTTTAGATCATAAGCTGGCAATATTTTAAGGAAGGGATTAGAGTATGTTTTTTTTGAATTGTTTTGTGCAAATAAATCATAAATGTTAATTTTTTAAAATGGTTATTAAATTAATAATGTGCGTGGAAAATTGTGTAGTGTTGAAGGTGATTTGGTAAACCATTGGCACGGGACCCCGCTAATACATTGTCTATCATTCTCTATCCGGGTTCCATACCTGTTTGCCGATTTTTTTAATTTTTTTTTGCTTTGTCTCACATTTTTATTTTGCTTTAGCTCACATGGCTGAATCAGGGTTTGAGGTCCTCACACTACACAACGATCATATTTGGAAAGTGCAGCAGTTGTTTTTGTCAAAGGGCTTTTGGTCAACTTTGAGTGACACTCAACCTAACTTCACTAGGAAAATCAAAAGATTGATTTTTGGTTTTGTTTCACATTTTTTTGGCTTTGGCTCACATTACTGAATCAAGGTTTGAGGTCCTCACACTGCACAACTATCACATTTGGAAAGTGTAGTGGTTGCTTTGGTCAAATGGGTTGTGGTCAACTTTGACTGATACTCAACCTAATCTCACTAGGGAATTTGAAAGGTTTTCACATTAGAGAAAATGTGAGGAGGCTATGGGCCTAATTTCTATGTATATATATCTCCATCCTTGTTCTTTCACATCGAAAAAAATACTACACCAAAAGAGTTATGGGACAAATTCAAGGATCTTTTTGGCTCAATTAGTGAAATTAGAGCCACAAAGTTAGAAATAAAAATTGCATCTCTTTCCTTTGATACATTCCTACCATTGAGGATAATTTGGTCAAATTCAAGCCTTTGCCTTTTCAGTTGAAAGGTTGTCGAAAAGAGAAATCTGATAAGAAACCCATATTCTTGATTTTGTCCAACCTTATGCATGTCTTTTAATACTTTGCTACTTCCTTTTATTCCACTATGAATGGGTTCAGTGCACAATTTGCAATTCCATCTTTTGAGACCTTTTACATGAGAGATTGACTAGGGAGCAATCCAAACATCATCAAAATGATGTCATTAACTCTAATGCATTAGTTGCTACTATTGGAAAATTGGAGGAATTGATTATTTGTTGCATTTATGTTTGTCATTGATGTCAACATTAGTTGTTTTGTTGTCTACTTGCTTTCGGTACAGTGGTTGGATTATGATGTTGATTAGGAGATTTGTCTTTAGTTTGGTCTGGCATGTGGAATTGGCTTGGATTGATTATTGATGTGTTCCTAATGCATATCACATTTAGTTGGTTTGAGATTTGATGATCTAGATGGTATTATTTGTTCTAGTAAACGTTTTTGTCACCGGTAAGGGTTTTATCGGCAACACTTTAATGAAGATCTTTTGATGAATGTGATAAGTGGTGTTGGTGTTGTTTCTAGAAGATTATCAGGATGTTGATGGTTATCATCTTTGTGTTCTAGTTGATCGGTGGTGTTGCATTTAGCACCAGACCTATTATGTGCCATTGTATGTTATTCTGCTAGGTTATGGACCAGTTTATGCAATGTGTTGGTTGATACTCCCAATGTCTCACTCGTTGTATTTATTGTTTGGTTTATGTTGTTTCAGTTTTAGGCTGAATCGGTTTATCATTCTTTTGCATGATTATGTAATAGATCTATCGTATTATCTTTTAGGTAGCTGACCTAATTGTTTAGGTCCCAGGTTGGTATAAATATGATGTAAGATCTTTTCGTAGATCATATGTGATGGACAAATATTATTATATACATGCGAATAATGTTGTAATCATATGTAGAGGTTTTGGTCAATCATAGGTGATCGAATTGGGTTTGTGTAAGAGGTTTAAGACCTCCGGTACTAAGATTAGCCGAAACTATACTCAGGCATAGAAGATGCTACATTCGCAGTTGAATCTTCATTCCAGATTATAGTGTGATGTTTTCAGTAGTTAGTGAGGCTCCTTTTGTGATGAGCAGTGTGCTTTCCTGCATGTGTAGGCCCCTTATTGTAGTATTGATTCATCTGATTAGTGGATAGATATTGTGGGCATCCAATCCCACCATGGTTTTTCCTCTTTGAGGTTTTCTAGGTATAAATTTATGGTGTTATGGTGTTCATATTTGTCGTTGCATTGTTACTTATTGTTATCTACTTTTATGTTTACTGGTTGCTGAGTTATTCACACCCCCCCCCTCTTAGTGTTCTTGCATGCTAACAATTGGCATCAGAGCCTGGTGCCTTGGAGTAAGTCTAACAACTTGAGGAAGATCATGTATCTAGAATCTATGAAGATAAGTTGGAGGATGAAACTTCAAGTAGTTCTTGAAGACTATGATGCTAAAAGGTTAAGGAACATGAAACAACAAGATGAGTTGAGATCTGTGAAGGAATTCATTTTTTACTCTGGAGGAGAGGTTTTCATCTACACAAGCTAAAAGGAAGGAACTTTGTGATCAATTACAAAATTAGGATGATGGAGAGAAGTATGCCCTTAAGGAACTAGGTAAGAAGTTGAATCAGGAGATTAAAGATTGGAAGAAGAATGAAGAAAATCTTATGACATCTTTGAAAGACAGATATGAGGAATGCATTAGGTTGGCACATGAGAATGATGTATTAAGAACTGAGTTAGTGCAATCAGTCCGGTATACATTTAACAGTGCTATCATTCATTCCAGATTGATATTTTGATGCTACTACTCAGGGGGGGTACTCAACTGTGTGGTTCAGAGATTTTATGATTTTTCTTTGATTTTTATGTCATATTCTGTCATTGATGTCAAAGGGGGAGAGATATACGTGAAAAATAGATCTTAACAAGGATATCATTCATAGGGGTAGTTTGGTCTTTGGTTCAAAACTTAATTCTCATATCATTTTGGGGAGATTGTTGGATGTCTTTCTTTGGGGAAGACTTGTTTGGAATTTTTTGGCACTTGGATGTTTTTCACATCTAGTGTTGTCATCAATGCCAAAGGGGGAGATTGTTGGAAAATTGGAGGAATTGATTATATGTTGCATTGATGTCAACACTAGCAGTTTTGCTGTCTACCGAATTCTGGTAGATTGGTTGGATTATGATGCTGATAAGGAGATTTGTCTCCAGTTTGGTCTGACTTGTAGAATTGGCTTGGATTGATTATTCATGTATTCCTGATGCATATCACATTGAATTGGTTCTGTATTTGATGATCTGGATGCTATCATTTGTTGTAGTAAGCTTTTTCATCACTAGTAAGGGTTTTACCTACAACTCTTTCATGAAGATCTTTTGATGAATCCAATAAGTGGTGTTGGTGTGGCTTCTAGAAGGTTATCAAGATGCTGATGGTTATAATGTTGGTTTTCCAATTGATTAGTGGTGTTACATTTAGCACTAGACCTATTATGTGGTATTCTATGTTATTCTGCTAGGTTATGGACTGGTTTATTTAACATGTTGGTTGATGCTCCTGATGCGTCACCAGTTGGATTTATTGTTTGGTTTATGTTGTTTTAGTTTTAGGATGACTTGGTTTATCATTGGTTTGTGGGATTATGTTACAGATCTGTTGTATTGTCTTTTAGGTGGTTGACCTAATTGTTTAGGTCCTAGGTTGGTATAAATATGATGTAAGATCTCTTTGTGGATCATATGTGACCGACATATATTATTATCTCCATGTGAGTAATGTTGTAATCATATGCAGAGGTTTTGGTCTATCATAGCTGATCAAATTGGATTTGTGTAAGAGGCTTAGGACGTTCGATACTGAGCTTAATCAGAACTATACTCAAGCATAGGAGATGCTACACTTGTAGTTCAATCTTCATTCTGGATTGTAGTCTAATGTTTTCTTTAGTCAGTGAGGCTCCTTTTGTGATGAGCAGTATGCTCTAGGAAGTGCGCCTTCATGCATTTATGGGCCCCTTATTGTAATATTTATTCATCTGATCGATGGATACATATTGCAGGTATCCAATCCCACCGTGGTTTTTCTTCTTTGAGGTTTTCCATGTATAAATTTGTGGTGTTATGGTGTTCATCTTTGTGGTTGCAATGTTACCTATTGTTATCTTCTTTTATGTGTACTGGCTGCTAAGTTATTGTGTTAATAAGGTTAAAATTCATCATTCTGGTAATACACTAATTCACCCCCCTCTCTCAGTGTCCTTGGATCTCAATAGCTACTTCGTCTCAAGATGAGGAATAAAGGAAAAGCAATAAATACTAAGACCAAGACATAATTTTGTGAGACTTCAACCTCTTCTAAAGAGGCCAATAAGAAGAAGGAGACACCCACATGTGCATATTGCAAGAAACAATGACATGATGAGCATAAGTGTTATAGTAATAATGCTGATGAGCATGCTCCCCTTCATCAAAAGAACAATATGCCACTATCCTCATTAGTTTCCATCTTCTTCTTCAACTTGACAATCGTCTACTTCTCCATCTTCATCCACAAAGACAAGAACTACATATTTTTGGAAAGGTACCACACTCTCGGCTTCCACGACTCTTGAGAATGGTAGATGGATTCTTTATTTAGGTGGATCATATCATATGGTATCTTCTATGGACATGTTTTCTACTTTTGAGCCTTGCAGGTCACCTCACATTTTTATGGGTAACAATAAATACATTTTGAAGTTTTGTGTGGAAGGTTCTATTGATATGGGTGAGGGATCTTTTAATGATGTTCTCTTTGTACTCTCCTTGACAACTAATCTCCTTTTAGTTTATCAAATTACTTATGGTGCACAAGGTAACATAGTAGAGTTCACTCCTGATTATGTATTCATTAGAGGTGTTGAGACTAGAGAGATCAATGTTCATACCCTTCCACCAAGGGTTAGTCATGTTTGTGAAGAGAAGTCTAGTCATTTGAACCTTTGTCTTCTTGAGACTTGTGTTGAGCTTCCTCCTTTAGTTTTGGAGGTTGCTTCTATTTAGCAAGTTAATCATAGTGATCCCAATCTTTCTATGTGGGATGAGTATTTGGTAGGTATTCCAAACTTGTTTGTGGAGTCTCATCGTATAGATTTGGGAGACATATTTGAGGGGATTTCTCTCCTCTTTAATGATAGTTTGAGGATAATTTTTAATACATCTACATTGTTTTCAGAGATAGATATTGATTGGTTTTCTTCTTCACTTGATTTGTCACATTCTTTGGTTGATCTTGATAATGAGTGTGTTCTATTTGAATTATTTTAGTAGGAGTGTCTCCAAGTGTCATAAACAAAATTTTCAACATGGGCCCTCATAATTTTGCCAAATTTTTAGGTCCCAGCACCCTTATCCTGCTTAATCGGGTGTAGACTTTGGCAGACAGGATTTAGAGCACTTCAATTTGTAGACGCACAGTTTACAACTCAATACAATTACTAGGACCAAAGCACCAAGTGCCCCAGTCTTCCCAGTTCAGGCTCAACTTTCAGGATCAGGTGCACATTAGAATTCCACTCCTAGATCTATACTCCATTTCTTAGTTTCATTTCTGTATCTGACTGTTATTCACTCTTATTCAAGTTGTTCTCATTACTTCTACTAGATTAGGTTACATCTTACATTTAGCTCATTCCTCTTTCATATCATCAAAGGAATAGAAACCCTAAAAGTATTCCTTGAATCTCTTTAACAAGAGTTAGTCAAAGTTAATCAATTCCTGAGGCTTTTTTGTATTCTAATGTATGGATGAAAGTGGGATTAGGTCTTAAACTAGCCGATCCCATTTTTCACCATCACAACTACATAAAAATTCATGCAATAGTATGAAAATCCATATGGTCATAATATATCGACGATTTAAAAAAATACAAGTCAAAATTTTCATTCCATTGCTAAAAATATTGCTATGCAAAATTTTAATTTTTGTGTCAAAATATTCTAAAAATTGTGAAAAGTAAGAGAGTTCATTTTTAATAGACAAGTCAATTTTCTTTCTCCTAAGGTCTGTTGGCCATTTGCCATTTGGTGGAATTGATTATTTGTTGCATTCATATTTTGTCATTAATGCCAAAACTAGCTATTTGGATGCTTTACTGGAACCCTTCTGGTCGTAGTAGGATGCATGGTTTCTAGTTGACCTAGATGCGACATGATCTAGTAGGCTCCAATATAGTTTGGTGATGAAATTGGATTGTTCATGATACTCATGGTCATATTTGGTCAATTGGTTTTGGTCTGATGATCGGATGCTATCTTGTTTGCTTAGAAGCTTAGTTCCTAGTTTTGACGAGGGTTTCAGCAGCAAAGGTTTTGCTAAAGATATTTGATGAATTGCATAAATGGTGTTGGGGTAGCTTCTGGTGGAGTTTCAGGATGCTGTTGGTGATCATGTTACAAACTTGGTGGATGGAGATCATTGTTGTAGCATGTGGACCTATATTGGGTCACGGTTGATCTAGGTTATGGATCGACTTTAATGTAACATGTGGTTTGGACCACTTGATGTATTTCCAGGATGTCTTATGTGTTGGATATTATTTGTTTGGTCTTAGGCCAACACAGTTTGGATTTATGTGATTTGTTTATTATCTGGTGGCCGACCTAATTGTTTATGGTAAAGGGTTTATATATATAGATGTAAGATCTCATTGTAGATCATCATGGTTATGGTTAGAAGTCATGGTCAAGGAATGTAATATACGAATAATGTAATATCATTCAGACAGAGGAGTCGGTTGATCATTAGAGATCGAATTGGCTTTATGTAAGAGGATTTAATCCTCCGATATTGAGCTTAATCGAAATTGTACTCAGGCATATGAGATGCTATCTTATGGAGTTCAACACTTCTCCAAATTGTAGTCTAGATTTCTATTTAGTCAGTGAGATTCATTCAAATCAACAGATTGGCGACTCTGCTGGGGAAAATTATAAAAACTCTGCTGTGGGAAAGAGCTCAGAAGAAACAAAAACAATTCATATCCTCTAGAAAAGAGGTGGCGACTCTGAAATAAGAATTTCAATGCATGGGACAAGATCGGTTGCGAAAGGACAATCTTTATCCCAATTAGATTTCCCTCAACGAAAGAACAAAAATAAAGAACCCATGAATGATTCCATGAGAGAAAGATACAACCAGTATAAACATGAAAGTAGCCAACACTCGCCCTTAAAGGAACAAGATAGAACAACAACTTCAGGCCCGGTGAATGAAGATTTGGTTGCAGCATATAAAGCTCAAAAGGGGCGATACCAAATTCCCCCTGGTTTTGAAAATCATGAAGCACGGCCCAGACAATACACACCACCTCCGTCAGGATCAAGTATGGCAGACCCTGCAGATAGGTTCACAGATTTAACTAGACAAATGATGGAGGCAGTTGCTGAGATGAGAGATTCAGGAAGGACTCAGGAATGTTTGGAGCTGTGTGCCAAGTTGGGCATAAATGTTGGTGAGGATGACTTTAATAAAGATGTAAACAACTACAAGGAAACATATGCTCAGGGAGTGGGTAAAACAAAGAGTAATGATTTCAAAGCTTATGAGAACCCTCTGTTTGGTAACAAGAGGGATGATCATGTGCAATCAGGTGCACCACCAGTCCAGCAAAACTCACATACAGGCTTCATCCCTCATAATCAGTATCCACCTCTTGGTCAATTTTATAACCAACATCCATCCCCTAATCAGTTTCAGTATCAACACCAGAATCAATACCCTCCTCCTTATCAAAACCAAATGCCCTTGTATGGTAATATGAACCAGAACTTTGTGAATCCTCATGGAGGGCATGGACTAATAAATATGGAACAAATGAGGCAGTTTGATTTTTCAGGAATGATGGTGTATCCATATCCCATCCCAAATGAAATCAGGACAGCAATACCAAAGTTCACAGGAAGTAATGCAGTTTCAGGTGAGGCTCATTGCAAAGCCTTTGATGCAGTAATTGAGGATTTTGGTTTGCCATATGAGGATGTCAAGATCAGGTTGTTTATGCAGTCATTAATAGAAGATGCGAGAGATTGGTTTAGAATGTTGCCTGATGCATCCATTAGAAATCTTGCAGAATTCAAAGAAATGTTCCTGGAACAGTATGGAGACCATAATAGTCCTGAGTTTGCTTTGCATGAAATCATCAGCATTAAGAAAGAGCAAAATGAATCAGTAATTGACTTTAACAAAAGATTCAATAGGGTTCTGAACAAAATCCCTAATAGGATGAAACCAGTACCTGAAGTGAGCATTCTGTACTATATCAATGCTTATGACAGCAAAACAAACTATGAGTTGAGAACCAGAAACCCAAGAGATCTCCGAGATGTTATGAAAGATGCCATTGTTATAGAGAACAATAGAAAGGCTGCTGGTAAGGTTGGAAAAAGAGAGGATACAAGATTGTACAATCCTAAAGCACCCAAGGCCAATAGGGATGAAGATAAGCTTGACAAAGTTTTAAATGCCCTGAAAGATTTATCTGTAAGAGTAAACAAAACAGAGAAGCAGCAATACTACTGTCCTGAGAGACCTAGACTACATGACATGCCTTATAACACTACATGGAAGGATGGAAAACCGGTAGAAAGGAACCACAGAGACAATCAACAAATTCCAGATCCTTTAAAAAGAACGGTAAATTATACTCAAGACGATAACATGTGGTGCTATGCTTGCAATATGCCACACGCTTCCTCTTTGTGTGCAGTAGCAAAAGGGTTGCAAGAGGAAGAGGATAGCTATGAAGATCATGTGGATGATTCAACTATTAATATGATGTCATTTAGTCAGGAAGGAAGGTCAGACTCTATCAATATTGATCAGTGCTCTGTTTTACCTGTGACCACCAGCAAAAATGAAAGTGTCAAACTCAGAGTCCCTACTGAAGAAGAGAAAAGAAAAGTTACAGCTTATGCTGTTGCACAAGCAAAAAGGACTTATGACTTAAGAAACAGGATGGTGAATCCAGAACAAGGTAAACCTGCTAGTCTTTTCATGAAAGAAAACGATGAAGCACTTAAGCGAATGAATAAGGCAACTAAGACTAAGCAAGATGGTAATCAGGGTCCTGATGTTCAAAAGAAAGAAACGGTAAAAATTCTTTCATCACAGCAATCTTCCTCGTTTGATATCTCAGCTGCACTAACACAATTAAAAGTTTCTGTCCCATTAATGGAAATCATGAGGTTTCCTGAATATAGGGAAAAAACTTTGGAGATGATTTCAGGTGTCCAAGAAGGGAAGGTTAATGAACAGAAACGAGAAGTCCCAACAGGTGGCAGTAATGAACAAATGGCTCCAGTTATATACTTAGGGTCCACTATAACTAAAAACCCAACACAAGTAGACCCATTTTACCTCACTTTGGTGATAAACAACAAAAGGGTAAAGAATTGTATGATTGATTTAGGAGCAGCCATAAATGTCATGCCTGTTGGGGTGATGAAAGAATTAGGATTGGAAGTTGATACTACCTTTGGGAAGTGCTATGCCATGGACAATAGATCAGTCCCAGTGGTTGGTGTCATGAAGAATGTAGAGTTCAGATTAGCAGCCTGTCCAGAAGCATCATATAAAACAGATATCACGGTGGTAGATGTTCCACCAAACTATGGAATGTTGTTGTCTAGACAATGGTCGAATATGATTGGTGGATATGTGCAGCTGGATTTGTCTTATGCTACGATTCCAATAAATGGACAGGAAATAAAAATTGACAGGGAGCCTCGGTCCACATATATCATAGAAGACATGGAAGGAACAGTGAACCAAGTATGTTTTTTACAAACTGATATGGACAACTTCCAGGTACAGTTGACAAAACCTAAATTTAAAGAGTGGATCCCCATTGAGTCATGGCTAACTGAAAAGGATGGTCAGATATGGAAGATGTTCTTTGATGGGTCTTGTAGCAAAGAAGGGAGTGGGGCTAGAATCCTTTTTATTTCACCTACAGGAGAAACTTACAAATATTCTTTCAAGTTGTTATTTGAATGTACAAACAACATTGCTGAATATGAAGCCCTACTCACTGGTCTTAACATAGCAGTCAAACATGGAATCAAGTTGCTAAGTGTCTTTGGTGATTCAGAATTAATAGTCTCACAAGTAAAGGAGAGATATGCCTCGAAGCATTTAAGATTGAAACAATACAGGAATGCTAAATGGGATACCATGGAGCTTTTTGATGCTTTTCAGATAACCTGGATAGATAGATCAAAGAACATCATGGCAGATTTTCTAGCAAATATTGCACTAAAAGGTAATGATATAACGCTAACTGGGATATCTGAAGTGGAGATGAAAGTGAGACCATCTGTTCCTGACAACTTGTATAATTGGCAAGTGTTTCAAGATGATGCAGATCTGCTGAACTTCTTACAGTGTGCTGATCATTATCAGGCTCAAGCTATAAATTTTAATGACTTTGTGGAACAAACTGAAGGTAAGGAGACCTTATTTGGACATGAAATTATACAACTGAAGTCAAATAAATTACCAAGAGGCCTGGTAGCATTAGAGAGAACTTTTAATGCTCAAGATGTGATTGAAACCAAAGGGTCAGCTGTTAAAGAAAGTGATGTTGAACAAATCAATCTAGGAAATGAAGAAGCCCCCAAGAATGTTTTTATTGGGAAAAAATTGACTCCTACTATGAGGCAACAACTGATAATCTTGTTAAAAAGATATAAACATGTGTTTACATGGTCTTATGAGGATCTCAAAGCTTACAGGGAAGATCTCTTTCAACATGAGATACCACTTAAGCCAGAAGCTAAGCCATTTAGGCAAAAGCAGAGACCAATTAATCCTACATTGCTACCAAAAATGAGAGAAGAAATTATAAAGATGAAAGATGTAGGAATAATAGAACCATGCAGATATTCCACATGGGTTTCTAACTTGGTACCAGTCAGGAAGAAAAATGGGGATATTAGATTATGTGTAGACTTTAGGAATTTAAACATATCGTCTTTAAAGGATAACTATCCATTGCCAAACATGGATAATATGCTGCAGAAGGTAACAGGGTGTGAGTTGCTGTCCATGATGGATGGATTTTTAGGTTACAATCAGGTGAAAGTTAGAGAAACTGAAAAATATAAGACAGCCTTCACAACTCCATGGGGCACTTATGTCTATGCACGAATGCCATTTAGATTGACCAATGTTGGAGCTACTTTTCAAAGGGCAATGGATGTGGCTTTTGCAGAATTGATTGATATAATCATGGTAGTATACCAAGATGATCTGACTGCGTACTCGAAGAAAGCTGATGATCACTGTGAACACCTTGAGAAGATATTTAAAAGAGCCTTAGAATATGGAATTTCCTTGAATCCCAAGAAATGTCACTTTGGTGTTGAAGAGGGAAAACTACTTGGACACATAGTATCCAAGGAGGGGGTGAGAATTGACCCTGAAAGGGTAGCAGCTATTAATGAGGTTCCCATCCCCCGAACTATCAAAGCCATTCAGTCATTTTTGGGACAAATTAATTTTGTGAGAAGGTTCATTTTGAATTTTGCAGACATAGTGAAACCTATAGTAAGGATGTTGAAGAAAGAGGCAAAAATTGACTGGACTAAAGAAGCAATTGATTCCTTTGTGGCTATTAAAAGAGCAATTTCTGAGGCACCAGTACTAATTTCCCCAGATTTTGGCAAACCATTTATGATATTTTCATTTGCCTCTTGTCATACTATAGCAGCAGTGTTGTTACAGAAAAATTCAGAGGGATATGAGCAGCCCATTGCATACTTTAGCAAATCTTTAAGCCCTTCAGAAGTAAAATATGAAATAAATGAAAAGCAGGCCTATGCTCTGGTCAAAGCAGTAAAACAATTTAGGCCATACTTAGTAGGGGCCGAAGTTATTGCTTATGTCCCCAATGCAGCAGTAAAAGATATCTTCAGACAAACTGAGGTCACGGGCAAAAGATGCAAATGGATCAATCAGATACAAGAATTTAACATTGAGCTTAAGATTTCACAGGTTATCAAAGGACAAGGACTGGCCAAACTCATGACAGGAACTGAAATTGAAGAGTCTGATGTGAATCAGGTTGGATGGGAAGAAGCTAATTTCAGTATTGAGAAAACAGCATGGTACACTGATATCATGTATTACCTTAAGCACTTAAAGTGTCCAGATGCTATGACCGATAGTCAGAAGAGAGCTTTGAAGTTAAAATCAGCAAGGTATGTGATTATCAATGGGGACTTATATTGGAAAAATAGAGATGGGATATTGTTATTATGTCTGGACAACTACCAGGCAGACAAGGTTCTTCATGAAATGCATGATGGGGTTTGTGGTGGCCATTTCTCAGCTAAGACTACAGCACATAAAATATTGAGAGCCGGATATTATTGGCCATGTGTCTTCAATGATTCCTATAGATATGTCAGAAAATGCGAAGCTTGTCAAAAGTTCTCAAGCAAAACAAAGTATCAAGGATCACTCCCGTTGAGACCAATGTTGACTGAGGAACCATTCCAACAGTGGGGAATAGACTTTATAGGGGAAATATCAGAAAAATCCAGTGGAGGACACAGATGGATATTGGTTGCTACAGATTATTTTACCAAAGGGGTGGAGGCAATACCTACCAAACAGGCCACTAGCAAGGTGGTGATAAAATTCTTAATGGAGAACATTATTACTAGATTTGGTGTTCCTGCAAGAATCATCTCAGATAATGGCATGTCTTTTAGATCAGAGGAATTCAACAATTTTTGTGATGAATATGGCATTAAGATATCACATTCTTCTCCTTATCACCCCCAGGGGAATGGGCAAGCTGAATCAAGCAACAAGAACATCCTGAAGATCATTAAAAAGATGCTGGGGCAGAACAAAAAAGCATGGGACTCAAAGTTGAATCTTGCATTATGGGCAGACAGGATAACTATGAAAAAATCCACAGGAAAATCCCCATTTGAATTGGTTTATGGCAAAAGGGCCAGACTACCTTTGGATAATCTTCTACCTGTACATAGATTTATGATTCAAGAAGAAATAGATGTTGAAGATCCATCACAAGAAAGAATAATGCAGCTAGTAGAACTTGATGAAGTCAGGGTAGAAGCTCAAAGGCAAAATATCAGGATTCAAAATCAAATGAAGAGGTTGTATGACAAGAGGACATCTAACAGGAAAATTTGTGTAGGAGACTGGGTTTTAATGTGGAATGCCAGGAGTCAAGACAAAGGCAAGCATGGTAAATTTGAAGCCTTATGGATCGGCCCATATGTGATCATAGACAAAGGGGGGGAGGATTCTTATTTGCTCCAAAACGCGACAGGGGAGGTCCAAGAATTGCCAGTACATGGGCAGTTCTTAAAGAACTTCTTCTCCTGAAGCACTTTGCATCACCTGTACAGTAAGGTAGGATCCATTTCCATTGTAAATACCATCATATCTGCGCTAACCAGAGATTCTGGATTCTTGAAGGCATAGTTCAAAATGCCTTCATCCTCAATCAGAGCCGCTGTTGAGCACTTTTTTAAAAAAAATATATATAATAAAAATAAAAAATAATAATATATGTTTCCATAAGCATGAAGACTAATGGATATTTCGGCCAGTAAGCTGTATCGAGCACTGCAGGAGAAGTTTCATCGAAAGAGCATTTTCATCGACACAGGGCATATAAAGCATTAAGCAAAGGTGTTTCGGCAAGAAGTTACCTTCGATGAACGCAAGAAACTGCTCATCGATACTCCAGGTTTCATCGAAAAGGTAAAAGCAAAAAGCGAAAAGGCAAAAGGTGATTTCGAAGGAATGTCGTTACCGAAGAAACTCAAGAGACATTCATCGAAATGCAAGTTTCATCGATGAACGTGGTGTCGAACAAAAGAAAAGCTGTTTCATCGATAAAAAGGATATCGATGAAAAAGGGGATATCGATGAACACTCATAAGCCTTCACCGAAGAAAGAAACTCATCGAAAGTATGGCATCGATGAAACTCACGAGCAACTTGTCGAAAAGGGGGACTATCGATGAAAAAGTGATTTCGATGAGTCTTAAAAGCGGCTTCTCGACGTAAGTTTTTCACCGAAACAATATTATCGAAGAGAGTGAGCTTTCGATGGAAGATTCAAACACTTGGCCGAAGACAAGGGTTTCATCGATAACTTGAAACGCGCGCACTTTGAGTGGACTATACTTCCCGCGAAGGAGTTAAAGGCCTAGTTGAAAAGTGTCACATCTGCAATTAAGTTTAAAACACTTGAGTAGCCGTTACAGATGCAGAAACATTAACTGTACACAAGTTTCCCATTCAATTGCAATTGAACTGAGTGAATTTTCGTAAGAATCAGATCGATGCTAAGAGATTGGAAGCTGTGAAGAACTTGCAGAGATTTGCAAACGATAACCAGAAGAGTTGAGCATTCTACCAAGTAAGTGTTGTCTCTCTTATTTACTGTAACTATGGAACCTTCGTCTTCTTCTTCTAAAAAGAGTAGGAAAGGAAAAGAGTTAAACCCTGAAGAGAAGCCCAAGAGACAGAAGAAAGAAGGGAGAGCTTTGACTCAGGACTTATTAGACCAGTGTCCATCGTCTAGTGTAAGGTCCAAAAAGATTAAAAGTGAAGAAGAAGGATTAGAGGACAAATTTGAAAATCTAGGAGACATTTGGACTGAGATAAGAGGACATGAGTTATTTTTGTTTGGTTACAAAAGAAGGGATGCACCCGAACCCATTAGTAATCTATGGAAGAGGAACTTAGGCAAGTTAGTAGTTCCAAATGTGTTTGTAGACGTAGAATTAATGAAAGCTCTGGTAAATTGCTACAACTCGAGAACTAAAACCATATGTGATTACAGAGGGAATACATTAGTAGTAATCAACAAGCAGACTATTGATATGGTTTTTGATCTAGACTGGGAAGTCGAGGAAAGCATCGATATGAAGAAACTTTCACAGGAATTCTTTAGTTTGGAAAATATCTACAGGACTTGGAGGCTACCTGTTCACAGGCCAAAAGTGGGTGGGTCATTTGTTCAGTTTGGCAAAAGTGACAAGGTGCCATTTGATGTCAACCACTTCCATCCATATTTCAAATATACGTATTATACTGCAGCCCAAGTACTAGGCATAGAGGCTCATCCACTCATGGATGTTGGGATTATGGCTCTGTGTGCTGATATTCAATCAAAAGACCCTAGGTCATTTGATTTTGCTACTTATGTTGCGGATACCTTGAATCATGGGCTAGAAAAAATGAAAGGAGACCTTGTGAATGTTCACTTTTCATTATACTCCATGCTAATGCATATTCTTCTTTATTGTGGACAAGAAATTAACTTTTGGCCAGATGAGTTCAGCATCAGGTCTTATGATAAGAATGGTCTGAAGAAGCCGGTTCAGTTGTGGGTATCAGCATGGGACCAGAGGTTTATGAACAACCAATATTGGCATTTTCAAGAATACTTTGTGAAACCTCTCAGTGCAGCTTTTGGACAACGTAGGGATTATACTTTATCCCCTGAAATTAAGAGGTTCCTCAGGCCAAAGGATTTCTCTCCAGAGTCACAGATTGAACATAATTGGGGTGATTGGTATTGCCATGATAATCACACAGAGATAAGGGTATTTGGATATGAAGGGCAACCGCACATGCTTCCAATTACGGTGCCAGACAGAGTGGCTAGCTTGGAGATTATAAGGCAATTGTCTATTGCCAGTGCTAAACATTTAACTGATTTTGGTAAACAATCTATTGTTCCAGGTCTATTAGTTTTCTCTGATTTCATTGTCAAAAGTTCAAAGAGTTATCATTTATTATAGAATAAATTAAATTACTATGGCATGACTTTGGGTGAGCCTAGGGAGAATTTTGATCCCGAAGGATATATAAGAGCTGCCAGAGCCTCACAGAAACTCAAAGCTGGGATACATATGGCCAAAATGCCGGACGACCTAATTAAGAACCTTGAGCGAGAGGAGGCCAAGGCTTTAAAAGGAAAGAGTGAGTTAGTCTGGGAGGCCTACAAATGGAAAAGGGCAAGGGGAATGATAGATGGAGACCTAATTGGAAATCTCCAAGATCCTCTGGAGGTAGCTAAAAGGCTGCTTCAACATGAAGCTGAAATTATGCACAGAGTTCCTTCACAATTCCTTCGCTTCATTAATACTGAAAGGGACAGTCAGCCCCTAGCTCACATGTCACCGAAATCAACCGCCAGTAGTATCCCACATGATTCTCCTAGAGAGGATTATCCTCCTGGTTTCGAAACAGAAATGAACATGGACACAGGAGAAATCAACATCAAAGATGTTGTTGACATAAGAATGACTGAGCATGAGGACTTCATTGCTGATGATGGATTCGCCTCCTCTAGGGAATTCCTTTCATTTCTATATCAATACAAAGGGGCTCATGTCAAACGAAGCATGGCTGGAAAACCAGAGGAAGAACAGATGAAGAGATTACAGGATGAAATTGATGTCCTCATGAAAGACATGACTCCTGAAAAGGGGAGGAAATTATTAAAAGAGGCCGGTGTGATCATCTTCTCTGGTTGGGATATCAACTCAGCACTCTTATTTGATGGCTTTTTGAAAAAACAAGATTTGAATCAGCAGGTATTGCCCCAGGAGGTAGATAAACTGTTCCTAGGCTCTGGATATGATCCAGACAAAAAGGCTCTCCTACAGTGGGCACTATATCCAAAAGAGAAGAGGCCAATCATTGTGGATATAGAAGAAACCTTTGGGCATCTCATGGTTCACTAGGTTGGAAAGACTGATCCTAGGGTCACTGCAAAGCTCAACCTGGATGTTGCAAGATTGAACTTGGACCAGACAGAGTTTTTGGTCAGAGAGAACATTACATACAAGGGATTGTATGAAAAATCCAAGGAGGAAAATCAGAAGCTGCAAGCAAAGGTATTGCAATTAGAAACGGGGACTCCTATCAGCGAATACACCTCATACCCCGCAGGACGTAGCTTGGATGACGTCTCTGATGCCCTGTACTGGAAATATCAGGCAGAGAAGGCCAATAAACGCGCAAATAATATCCAGCAAAAGATAGACAAATTGGTCAATGACATCATAGGACATCGATTTAACACCATGCTCTTACAAGTCGAACCATATTGGATAGTTTACAATGGGACAATAAAAGCGCTAACAGAGCATGAACGGTTAAAAGCACGATTGCAGGGGGTACTAAGCAGTGACGATTCCATGACGCCAGAAGAAAAGGCTGAGGGTAACGCGTATATGGATAATCATGTCAAACTCGAGGATATGCTGAGAAGAGATTTACAAGAATTAGATGATGAAAAACCCGTTGGAATGCCTTCCATCTACAAGGAAGGAGAGGTAATAACCTTGGAGGATTTGCGAAAGGAACTTGTCAGCGTCAAGGATTGGGCCTTGTCAGAAATCGATCGGAGTAAGGATATGGCCCCTACCGTCAACCAGATGATATTCAAGTACCTGACGCTAGGGGATGAATTAAAAAAGAAAACGCCTCGAATCAGAACATTCAAAGACGATGATTACATTCATCATTTGGGGCTTTTGAATCTCTTTTTGCTTAAGTTTAGAAACACTCAAGTTAACGACTAATATTTTGAAAAGTCGTGTCTCTTCGTGAAAAACTTTCGTCCTCATATATATATGAGAATGATTTTTGTAATGTAGGGAGATAATAGAATTAGATAGGATTAGGAGCGAAACAAGAACAGCCTGTAAGTCTTCTATGTACAAACTATAATGGAATACAAATCTTGATCTACTGTTTCCTTGCATATGTGTTGTGGATTATTTCATTTTCTTTTGGCAATCGTCTGTGATATTGTCTGATAAAGATAAGGTTATTCATGTTCTTAAGATCAGATCTATGCTTTATGTTATAATGTTGCAACAAAAGTTCTGCTTGCGGATTGTAATCGTTCCTTGCAAAGCTTAATTGACTGGTCCCTTAAGGGTAGGGTTAAATTCACTCAATCAGCACATAATATAAGCATTCATTTGGTTTTAAAAGAAATAGTAACTGACAGGTTCATAAGGGATGAATTAAAAAGCTGTCTCATAGATTCGCACTATAAGTCCTGAAGAAAATTGTGATGACTCTGTAACCCAAACAGTGAAGAAGGCACTGGCTAAAATCTCAAGTTATACTCATCATTTCTTTCATAATTAGTTATTTTGATAGCTATAGAAGTAATTAAGAAGCACAAAGCAAACAATTATCATAACAACAATCTTGAACTCGTCTGCTATATCTCCATTCAAGGAACTCATGCCATTTCAAGATCAGGAGATATCAGATTAGGATAACATATCTGCTATAAAAAGCACTGTTTATTGGAGACATTCAGTGAATAGGTATACCCGCCTAGGTCCTGCAGAACCTAAAGTGAGAGAGTAAGCAACCAAACAGGTTCACTCTACATGTTGGCCAAGTCAATTGGAGGGTTTGACCATAGGGACTGGCATTTCCTTAGAACCTATCCAATCTGTTGATTTGAGACCCAACACAGTGCACTCTAGGATGTTGGCCTTCCTGCAAGTGCAGGCCCCTCAATTGTAATTCACATACTTAGTGGAAAAGTATTATCTGAGTGTGGGTAGGCTTCTCATCATGGTTTTCCCCTTTATCGAGTTTTCCATGTACAAATCTTGGTGTCATGTAGATGGTATTTATTTTGTGATTATTGTTTATGATGAATTGGTTTAACTGCTATTCTAGTATTAATGTTTTGGGTTTCGGTATTTAAGTTTAAAATGCTAATGGTTCAGGTAATCTGAGACAATTGATTCAACCCCGCTTTCAATTGTCTTTCAGTTATTTAAACTGTCTAACAATTAGTATCAAAGAATTGGTTCTCTCTATAGAAAGATTAACTGCTTGAGGTAGATCATATGGCGACTAACAGTTCAAGTTCGTCTAGTGCTTCTGGAGCTATCTTTTGGAGGTATATTCCAAGGCTTGATGGAGCAAATCACAGAGTATGGAAGATTTGGATGGAGACTCATCTAAGATGTATTGGAAAGGAGATTTGGGAGATCACACAGAATGGTGTCACACCCTATAATCCAAGATCTAGCAATCCTCCTCTCGCAAACCTAGACAAGGACCTTGAGAATTATTGTAGAGAAAGAGAAGCCCTCTTGTGTGTAGTTTCCGATCAACAAATAATGGTATTAATTGACAAATCATCTAGAAATGATATATGGGATAAGTTGGAGACTCTTAATGAAGGTGAACCTATAATGAATATTGCTAAACTTTCAATGGTTGTTGGGTAAGATATTAAAACCTTAAGATGGAAAAAGATGAAAGGATTACTGCATTCATGGAAAGGGTAAATAATATTAATATGGGAATTCAATGTTGTGGTGGAACTCTAAGTGAAGATGAAATTGTTTCTAAAGTTTTGAGAGCCCTACTACCGGCTTACAAAATGAAGGCTATTGCTATTAATGAGTTGATAAAATTGGATAATACATTTGTCAACAAAGATACCTTGGTTGGGAAACTATCTGCTTTTGAGCTTGAACAATTTGGACCTTCTGGAGCTATGAAATTTGAACCTTCTTTTCATGCATCTAAATTTGCAACCGATAAGAAAGACTGGAAAAAATTTTATCAAACAAATTGGAAGATATGAAGAGAGAAGATGATGAGTTTGAGAAACTTGAAGCACTATTTTCTAGAAGAGTACCTAAAGGACTGATAGGAGGTAAGTATGAAGGAAAAGCACCATTTCAATGTTTTGCATGTAATAAGATTGATCATTTTACATCTAGATGTCCTGAAAGGAATTCAAGTTTTAAAGAAAGAGTTATTCGATCATTCAAATGTAACCCTAGATAGTAGATGAGGAAGGCATAGTAGATGAGGAAGGCATTACTAATTTTGATGATAAACTGGCCTAAGAATCTGCTAGTGGTTCTGGTAATGGGAAGGAATGGGTTATCAAAGAAGATGATGTGGCACTGGAAGAGAATGTACCTGAAGAGAAGGTGCTTTCTTCTAAAACTGAAGACAAGGATGAATGGGTAATTGATAACAGTTGTTCACGTCATATGACTGGAGATAAAGGGAAGTTTCTATCTTTGCAAGAAATTGATGGCGATCTAGTTAGATTTGGAGATGACAAAGCATGTATGGTCAAAGGAAAAGGAACTATATCATTGTATGGTAAAAACAATACTGACAGTGTTTATTATGTTAAAGGTTTAAGACATAATATTTTGAGTGTAGGACAATTGGTAAATAAGGCATTTCAATTACAGTTCAAGGATGAAAAATGCAAAATCATTAATAGATTTGGTTTGGATATTGAAATTGGTAGATAGACAAAAGGTAATATATTTCATTTCAACTCTGGTGAGAAGACATGTTTGATTACACAGATTGATGTGAGTTGGCTATGACACAAAAGGCTATGTCATGTGAATTTTGATTGCATTGTGAAGATCAGTTCAACTAAGGCAATTAGGGATATACCTAGGATTATGAAGCCCTATAATCCGGTATGTAAGGATTGTGAAATGGGTAAATAGGCCAGAACCTCTTTTAGGATTATAAAAGATAAATCAAATGATATTCTTGATATTTATTCATAATGATTTGTGTAGCCGTTCTAGAGTTAAAAGTTTTCAAGGTGATAGATATTCCAAGCTAATCATTCTTGATTATTCTAGAATGATGTGGGTTACTTTTCTAAAAGAAAAATAGGAATTATTTGAAAAGTTTAAAATCTTTAAGGCTAAAGTGGAAATTGAGATAGGATTGAAGATTAAATTTTTGAGATCAGATCATGGTGGAGAATTCACATCCGATGAGTTTAATAACTTTTGTGAGAAGCATGGTATAAGAAGACAATTTTATGCTCCCTGGATACCTCAGCAGAATGGAGTTTTGGAAAGGAAGAACAAAACTATCTTGGATGCTACTAGAACAATGATGATGGAAGCTAGTCTACCTCATATCTATTAGAGAGAAGCAGTGAGAATAATGGTTTATACATTCAATAGAGTACATATCAAAGGAGAAACCGATAAGACACTTGATGAATTATAAAGTTAAGTATTTTAGAATTTTTTCTAGTAAATGTTATATTAGGAGAGATGCTATCATTGGGAAATTTGATCCTTCATGTGATGAAAGCATATTTCTTGGTTATTGTAATGAAAGAAAAGCATATAAATGTTATTATAAGATATTGCAGAGAATTGTGGAGAGTGCTAGTGTCTAGGCAGATGAGCTGAATAGAAGTCAAATCAGAGTTTATGAGATGGTAGTAGGTATCTTAGGATACTTGGGTATTGTGAGTAATAACATTGTAGAGTGGTTTGAAATATTGTGTGGAAAACTGGATTTTCCCTCTGGAAATTGAAGGAGACTCACAAATAGCAGTCAATGCAACCAAGAGTGGTATCACACAGAATTGGAAATTGAGAAGATGTTTAAAGTTAATTATGGAATTATTGAAAAAATTCCCGAAATATATAGTGACTCACGTGTACAGCGAGGCAAAATCAAGTGCAAATCATCTAGAAAATATGGGTGTAAATTCTAGAGGGGAAAGATAAGAAATCATCTTCAAAGGACACAATAGAGAACTCTCAAGGATTGTAAGGGATGATATGGTATGTGGATTGCAGAACACTAGAGAGGGTATAGGGTAAAAACAAGGGACTTCGTATGTTGAGAAGAGCGACTATAGGGGTGCAAAATATCCTTTATCATTCTCGATATGTGAAACATAGATAGATTCAATTATTATTGTTGATTTGAAATCGGTAAGAAAGACTGGAAAAATTTGTATCAAAGAAATTGGAAGATATGAAGAGAGAAGATGATGAGTTTGAGAAACTTGAAGCACTATTTGCTAGACAAGTACCTAAAGGACCAATAGGAAGTAAGTATGAAGGAAAAGAACCTTTTAAATGTTTTGCATGTAATAAGATTGGTCATTTTGCATCTAGATGTCCTGAAAGGAATTTATGTTTTGAAGAAAGAGTTATCAGATCATTCAAACGTAACCCTAGATATCAGAACAAGTATAAGTATAAGAATAAATGAGACAAATCATGCAACATAGCAAATGAGGAAGGCATTACTGATTTTGATTATGAACCGACCTAAGACTCTTCTAGTGGTTCCGGCAATGGGAAGGAAGGGTGTTCGTCGCTATCAAAGAAGATGATCTGGCACTGGAAGAGAATGTACCTGAAGAGAAGGCACTTGCTTCTAAAATTGAAGACAATTATGAATGGGTAATTGATCACAGTTGTTCACATCATATGATTGGAGATAAACAGAAGTTCCTATCTTTGCAAGAACTTGATGGCGGTCTAGTTAGATTTGGAGATGACAAAGTATGTATGGTCAAAGGAAAAGGAACTATATCATTGGATGGTAAAAACAATACTGACAATGTTTATTATGTTGAAGGTTTAAGACATAATATTTTGAGTGTAGGACAATTGGTAGATAAGGGATTTCAATTATAGTTCAAGGATGGAAAATGCAAAATCATTAACAAATTTTCCCTCATATCAAAGGAGAAACTGATAAGACACCTTATGAATTATATAGTTAAGTATTTCAGAATTTTTGCTAGTAAATGTTATATTAGGAGAGATGCTATCATTTGGAAATTTGATCCTAGATGTGATGAAGGCATATTTCTTGGTTATTCTAATGGAAGAAAAACATATAAATGTTATAATAAGATATTGCAGAGAATTGTGGAGAGTGCTAGTCTCCAAGTAGATGAGCTGAACAAAAGTCAAATCAGATTTTATGAGAAGGAACATGTAGTGGAAATGATTATATCTGAATCGGTAGCACCTTTACCAGAACAAAGAGTTGAACCAGTTACTCCACTAGTATCCGAGAAATTTATAGTAACTGAAGAAAAGGGAAGAGGATCAGAGAGTCAGAAAACTCCTAGGTATGTGAGATTGAATCATTCAGATCAGATCATAAGGGATAAGAGCAATGGAGTGATGACAAGAAGAAGAATAACAACTAATGAGGTATGTTTAACTTCAGAAGTTGAACTGGTATCAGTAATTGAGGCATGTAAAGATGAATATTGGTTAAAACCTATGGAAGAAGAATTAGATTATATTGAGAAAAATAACACATGGACCTTGGTTCCCCGGCCTAAAAATAAAAATGTAATTGGAACTAAATGGGTTTTTAGAAATAAATTGAAGGACGATGGTCAAGTTATAAGGAATAAGGCTAGATTGGTTCATAAAGAATATTCTCTGAAGGAAGGAATTGATTATGGAGAGACTTTTGCACCTATAACTAGGATTGAAGCTTTAAGATTATTTCTTGCCTATGGTGCTTATAAAAACTACGAGGTTTGTTAGATGGATGTTAAATGTACATTTTTGAATGGAGATCATGATGCAAAAGTTTATATTGAGCAACCTAATGGTTTTTCACTATCAGATAATCCAAATATGGTTTCCAAGTTAAGGAAATATTCATATGGATTGAAACACGCACCTAGAGCTTGGTATGCAAGATTGGATAAATATCTTTTGAAGCTTGGTCTTACTAAAGGCAATGCTAACAATAATTTATATTATAAGATCATTGATGATGGTATACTAATTATTGAAGTATTTGTTTATGACATTATTTTGGGAGGTGAAGATAAGTTATCCATAGAATTTTCTAAGAATATGGAGAAACAATTTGAGATGTCTATGATTGGTGAGATCAAATTTTTCTTAGGTTTGCAGATTACTCAAACTGAAAAAGGTATTTTAACCTATCAAACTAAATATGCTAAGGAATTGTTGAAGGAATTTGGTATGGGAGATTCTAAACGGGTAAGTACTCGTATGGTTACAAGTAAAAAATTAATAAGAAAAGATATTTCTGCACTGGTAAATACTACAAGAGACAAGTCTATGATTGGAGGTCTAATTTATTTGACTCAGACTACACCTGACATTATGAATGTTGTTTGTATTGTTTCAAGATTTTAGAGTGATCCTAGAGAAAATCATGAGATTGCGGTGAAAATGATTTTTTGATACCTACAAGGTAGATCAGAATATAGTTCGTGGTACCCTAAGGATGATAACTTTACCTTATGTGCATATACAGATGCTGATTGGGCTGTAGATGTTGATGACCAGAAAAGTACTTCCGGTGGAGCTTTCTTTCTTGGAAAGAAGTTGGTTTCATGGATCAGAAAGAAACAATCATGTACTTCTTTATCTACTGTTGAAGCTGAGTATGTTGTTGTTGCTACTAACTGTACACAAGTTCTATGGATGAAGAAAATGTTGAAGGTTATAAAGGTGGATTGTGATGCACCGATAGTTATTCACTGTGATAACTCTGTTGCTATTGATATATTAAAGAATCCAATATTTCACTCTAAAATAAAGCAAATATCTATCAAGTATAACTTTTTAAAGGAAAAGGGGGAAGAAAATTAAGTTAGACTGGTTTATGTGAACACTAAAGAGCAGATTGTAGATATTTTCACTAAACCTTTGCCCAAGGAATCATTTGAGTACCTGAGAGATAGATTGGGAGTTTTTGCCCCTCTGGTAGAGACATGATTGATGTGATTTGGCGTTAGTCTGGCATGCATTATCAGAGATACTATTCATTCTAGCACTAATGTGGGATGGTACTGCTCGAGGGGAGTAGTCAACTTTGTGATTCGGTAGTTTATATTTTTGCTTTGATATTTTTGTCAGATTTATGTCATTGATGTCAAAGGGGGGGAGATATTGATGTGAAAAAGACACAGAAAGAAAAAGAAAAAGTCACAAGAGGAGAGATATGGTTAAGAAAAGTAAAGGGCATCTATTAATATTTAGAGTTGTATATGGGAGATTGTTGGCTGTCTTCCATTAGAGGAGACTTGTTTGGCATTTCTTGATACTTAGATGTTTTTCACATCTAGTGTTGCCATAAATACCAAAGGGGGAGATTATTGGCCATTTCATGGACTTAATTATGTGTTGCATTGGTGTTTTGTTATTGATGCCAACAATAGTTGTTTGGATGCTTTACCAAAACCCTTTTGGCCCTGATAGGATGAGTTGTTTTTGGTTGATCTGGATCCGACACAATCTGGTAGGCTTCGTTATATTTTGGTAGTGGAATTGGCTTGTTCATGATACTTATGCTCATATTTGGCTAGTTGGTTTTGGTTTGGTGATCGGATACTATCCTATTTTCTTAGAGGCTTAGTTTCTAGTTTCAGCGAGGGTTTCACCGGTAAAGATTTTGATGAAGATCTTTGATGAATTGCATAAGTGGTATTGGTGTAGCTTCAGGTGGAGTTTGAAGATGTTGTTGGTGATTATGTTCGAGACTTTAATGTAACATGTGGTTTGGACCTTTTGATGTATTTTTGGGATGTCTTATGTGTTCGATATTATTTGTCTGGTCTTAGGCCCACATGGTTTGTAATTATGAAATTGGTTTATTATCTGGTGGCTGACCTAATTGTTTATGGTTGAGGGTTTGTATATATAGATGTAAGATCTCATTGTAGATCATCATGGTTATGGTTAGAAGTCATGCTCAAGGAATGTAATGTGTGAATAATGTAATAACATTTAGATAGAGGAGTTGGTTGATAATTGGAGATCGAATTGGGTTTATGTAAGAGGATTTAGTCCTCTAGTATTGAGCTTAACCGAAATTGTACTCGAGCATAGGAGATGTTATCTTTTGTAGTTTAACACTTCGTCATATTGTACTCTGGATTTCTATGTAGTCAGTAAGACTACTTTTGTGATGATCAGTGCACTCTAGGCTGTTGGTCTTCCTGGAAGTGCAAGCCCCTCAATTGTAATTCACATACTTACTGCAGAAGTATTATCTGACTGTGAGTCAACTTCCAACCATGGTTTTTACCCTTGCCGAGTTTTCCACGTACAAATATTGCTGTCATGTGGATGGTATTGATTCTATGATTATTATTTATGCTTAATTGGTTTAACTTCTATTTTGGTATTAATGTTTTGGGTTCCGGTATGAAATTTTAAAGTGCTAATGGTTCTAGTAATCTGAGACAACTGATTCACCCCTCCCCCCCCCCCCTCTCACTTATCTTCTGGTTATTTGAACTGTCTAACAAGGTCAAACAAGGACATTTTTGGCATACAAATAATTGGTATAGATGTGACATCAACCCCAAACCACTAAAATTGGTGGACCTACCAAAAAAAGGACCAGTTTTAAAAATAACAAAGGCCTCTAAATTTAGTAACATTCACTCAAATACCTAACTTTAGTGTTTGCTCATAACTTCACCATACATAGTTGAAATTGGGCAAATGAGATATTCTTGGAAAGTTGGTTCTAGTTCCAATATTATTTTATATCTAGTTTGATCATATTCAACACTAATTTTATATACCATGCCTCCAAAATTAACTTTCAATTTCACACTTTTGTGGCCATAACATGAGCAAATAGACTCCATTTTTTTACTTTTATACATTGTCAAAAATCTCTCAGGGTTCTCTATACACATATCAAGTCCTTTCCAGTATAATTTTCATCAGGTACTCAAAGATCTCAATATTATCATTTTTGGGTTATTTCTTAGAAAATGTACAAATTAGTTGCTTTTTTAGTGATTCAAGTATATTTTTTTGACATTGAGATGATATATACTATTGTATCAATCTATTTCTATATTTAATTTTAATTTTTTATGGATCTAAATTATTTTATTCCGCTTTCTCCATTCAACTATCGTGGTTGAGAAAAATAAATGGATATTGACTTGAAACACCAAGGGTTATATAGAGTGACAATGGGTAATAAAGGTGTGCCTACATGTGTTACTAAAAAAACAAAATGTTTTAATAGGTATGATGAGGCTTTGGAAGATTATGCGTGTCTACCTCTCCAAATATTCTCTTTTATGTTGAGTCTTGCACAACATCCAATGAGATCTGGACAACATTGGAGTTTGTGTTTCGAAAGGAACATACATTGAGGGGATTTTAGTTGGAGAATGAGCATATTGGCTTTTGTCTTAATGATTTTGACAACATCTAGGACTTTTTCACCAAAATCAAATCTCTTAGATTATAGTTGAGTCAGTGCAAAATTGAGGAAGATTACCATTTAATTCTCTCTATCCTTCCCAAGGTTGGTTTCAATTATTCAATTTTTTTTCTACATTTTATGCCACTAGAGATTCTCTTTGTAATCATTACACAATTCCTTCACTTAACGAATTTTCTTCTCAACTCACACGAGCAAAAATCAGGTTGGTTCAGATGGTGAGATTGAAGTCTTCTAAATCACAAGCTATTGTTGCTTCCCAAATTTCCACAGATTTGAAGACTTTATATGGAAAAGGAAAGAAATAGAAACACAAGGAGCAACCCAGAGACACACAATCAGATGATTCTTTAAATTATTCTTCCTCTTCCAAGAGGTCATCAACAAATAATGATAAGACCAAATGTGCATATTCTACTAAGACAAGACATGACGAGAATTGATGTTATGTAAAGAAGATTGATGAGCTAACACATCTTCAAAAGAAGTGCAATATTCAACCACATTCATCTAGTACATATTCTTCTACCACTTTAGGATCTAGACAATTTGGGTTTTCTTTTATGGAGCACGGTGAAGACAAGATGAAGGACCATGCTCTATTTGCATTGACACATTCTTAGTCATTTGAGTGGATTCTTGTTTTAGAAGCTTCACATCATATGGAATAATTAGAGGATGTGTTATCTTCTTTTGAGAACCATACATTTCCATAGATATTGATGGGTAATAACACTTACATGTGTATTAATGAGAGTTTTTGTATTGAGACTGATGGTGGAACATTCAATAATGTTCTTTGTGTCTTTGCATTATATTCCAACCTTCTCTCCAATTACCAGTTTACTCACACTAGAAAATGAAAGATAAATGAGTTCAACCCCAATTTAGTTCTTATCAAAGATCTTCATAGTAGAGATCTTGTTGTAGAATCTAGTGTTGATTACACATCAAAGTTGTATGAGATATCTCATTTTGCTCCCATTGAGCATGCATTTGATCCTATCTGTCATGCATCAAGAGTAGATCAAAAATTTGAGGAGAGGTTTGATTATTTGAACCTATGTATTATTCAATCATCTAAAGTCATTTCTGAGACTTATTTTGATCACCTCCCACCTCCTTATTCTCTAGATAGCAGTTTAATTCAGTTGGTTGATTGTTCACTTCTAGTTTTAGCAAAGTGGGATGAGTACTTGTGAGATATTGGAACACTGTTTGATACATCTCATAATCCAAAGATTGAGATCATGATTAAGGATATTATATTCCTATTTGATGGTAGTTTGAGCATTCTTGTCATCCCACCTTCAGTTCCTCCAGAGATTGTTCATCAAGAATCTTCGTAGTTGATTAGTTTTTCCTTAGTTGATTTGACATGTTTTGATTCAGACAGTTGAACAATTGAGAAACCTTCCATGTAAGACTTCCAAAGACTATTCCTTTCATTTCCTTTCATGGATTTGTTTCAGCCTTGGCCACTTGGCTTGTTTCTTCCTAAGGGGAGGAACATGGTTTGCCGATGTTTGATCTCCATCAGAATACATCCTTGAGTCTTCATATTTGACATTGGAGTTTCTTAATTATGGTGGGGATACATTTTCTTGTTCTCTCTCTCATGGGGGATAACTATTGTACTTTTGTGTTTGTTTCCATACTTGGGGAGACATCTTGGGTCCTTCATCTTAGTTACATGTACTACCTTTTTCATTCACCGCATCTCTCATTTTTTAAGAGAGTTTTTTTCCCATGTGTTTTTCCTCCTTTTCTCCATTTAGAGAGACCTCATTAGTGTTAGTTGCATTGGTTTGTACATGAGTACTTAATTAGGCATTAGTTTTGAGGACTCATTCATTCATTCATTTTGCATTCATCTTATTAGATCTTTAGCCTATCCCTAAGTTAATCTTAAGGGGGGTGTTGGAGTAATTTTAGGATAGTTATCTAATTATTTATTAATTAGGACCTTTAATTTATTTTTGACTTAAGCTGAACTTAGGTGCTTTATTTTATCTAGGTGTTATTCTATTTTAGATATAGTTCACTTAGAGACACTTTTGGTTAACTTTTTTCGCTTGTACTTGAGCTTAATTTAGCTCCTGCATTGCATTTTTTAAGTTCTTTTAATTATAGGATAGGGCATCCCTTTGTTTATATAGAGAAAGTCATTCACTCATTGTAATTGTATCTCCAATATTATTTTGTGCAATAATACAAAATTGTCTAGTTGTTATAGAGCATACTATATTTTCTTGATCTCTTTTGTGTGATAAGTGATTTTCTTGTAGATGATTCATGGCTCCTGTGGTTGATCATCAACTTCTAAATATTTGATCATAGATCATTAAGACTTGATGGGACACGATATTCCACACTCTATAGCTAAGTGATCCTATTGCATCCTCTTTGAATATTTTCCATGTTATGGATAAATTTGGTTTTGAGATCACCTTCCTAAAGTCACACTTCTCACAATTTAGATCTCTAGTGGCACTTTTCTCTTACCAATATTTTACCAAATTCCACATTTAATTCCTTTTCTTTTACATACTTTGATTATGATATATTATTGCTTATGAAAAAATCACTTAAAAACTTGATTTATTTTTCACTTATTTTTTTCTCATCGATGATATTGTTGAAATAATTCTTATTCCAATGCTTCAATTTTCCTTTGAGGAAATGCAACCACTTTCTTAAGATGAACATTTATGTGCCCAAAAAAATGATTGATTCTACCCACCACCCCTTCTTGAGGTTAATCAAATATTTCCTTTTGAACCACATCTTTTTGAAATGAAATTAGAAATTTGTTGAGGGGGAGTCCCCACATATTGGGATTTCATTTGGGAAATGGTTCAAAATGTGGAACAATTTAATTTTGGATATTGGTTGAAGAGAAGTCCCTAGCCAATCACTATAAATAAGGAATTAGCCCAATCTTTTAGTGATATTCATAAAGCCATCCCTTTTGTTGTTCCATGTAAATTTCTCATTCATTGCTATGATGTTGATTAGGCCATTCATGTTTTCAAAGGATGCAAATCTATTTGTTATTACACCACCCTTTCTAAACCCTCAATCTTTTCTTTATGGTTACGACACATAATTGAGATGGGCTCATTAAACAATACACAGATACCCTTCAAAATCTACTTCATCCATTGTATCTGTGTGCAACATGAAGATGCAAAATATATTCATCCTCAAATGTAGATAGAGACACATGATCCTTCTTCTTACTTAACCAAGCAACCAATTGGGAGACAAGAAGGAATACTCCACCACTTGTACTTTTCCTATCATCAACACTTCTAGCTAAATTTGCATTTATATAGGCTACCAAGGTGAAATCTAATTTTTTTGGATACCACAAACCAAATTCTTCTATTTCTTTTAAAAATTTGAAATTTTTTTTTACTGCCACAACATGCCACAACATATGATTCTTTTGGTTCTTACTGAACTCTAGTCACCAAACAAACTACATACATGTTATCAAATCTGGTAGCAATCAAATATAATAGTCTTCCAATCATTGATTTGTATTGGCTTGGATTAGCTTTAGGAGATTTATTATATTTTATTAACTTGCATCCGGTGGTCATAGATGCATACACTAGTTTATAATTCACCAACCAAAACTTCTTCAACAATTCTTTAATGTATTTAGACTAAGAAACAAAAAATCTTTTTCTATTTTTATTTACTTACAAACCAAGAAATAAGTTTAACTCACTGATCATGGATATCCCAAATTCCTTCTGAATCTCACTAGCAAACTTTTTGTACATGCCTTGATTTCCTCTACATTGTTGGCATATGTGTAGAGTTTGATGACATGATAGGATTGTATGTTGTCATTGATGTCAATATGCATAAGTATGAACCGGTATATTGAAGTAAGAAAACTGGCAAGAGAACTGGTATGATGGTATGAAGTGAACTGGTATGATGGTATGAACCGGTATATGCAAAAAGGTGAACTAGTATGTTGGAATGTGAACTAGTATATGCAAATCTTGTATCGGGATTTCATTTGATATGACTACTAGTTGGTAGTCTCAACTTCAGGGTTTCCAGTTGATGCATTCCAAGTCTATGTGATTCAACCGACGACATCCTGTGATAAGTTAGCATTGAAATGAAGATCATATCATGTTGCCATGTCAACCTTGTGCGTGTGAAGAATCTTGTTGAGGATCTTCCATGAAGAAGATTGATTCTATCTACCTTGGGAATGTGCAAAATATTAGTAAATGGTGGAGAGCGCGTGATGGTTTATCAACTTCCAAAAGTGGTGAAGAATAGAAGATAGAGAACATCTTGAGATTTGTTCAAGATTGTTTTACCCCATGTAATGTGTTTAAATGGTCAGGATTGGACCGACTGTATTGTTAACCTAGATGCATAGGGTTTTAGGTTTTTGCCACCGACCTAATTGTTCTCTATAAGGTCGATGATGATTCTCATTTGAAGTTGTTGGCAAATAGATGTGTGTGAAGTGATTCTAGCTAGACCTGAGCAATGAGTAGAGATCTGCAGAGTGTGATTGCATATGTAAAGAAACTAAAGTGGATCTACCTTGGCATTAAGTGTTGTTATTGGATCAATGTATTACCTATTGACTTCTAACCGTTTCAGTAGATGGAAAATCCCTTTATCGGGTAGCTTTAACAGGCTTTTTGTAAATCCTTTAACTGGGTGACTCAAAATCATTGAGTTCTTTAAATCCTCTGACAAGGTAACCTTTAACAGGGTTTTAACCTCTAACTGGGTATTTAGCCATTCCTTAACCAGGTGATCCCTAGCAGAACCTATTGTAAAGTCTTTAACTGGACTAGGCTCCTAACAGAGCGGACTTAAAAAGAGTTCAAGAACAACTTGTGGGTATTCATCCCCACCATGGTTTTTCCTAGTTGGGTTTCCACATGAAAAATCAGTGTGTTATGTGTGATGCTTTTTCATGTGATGTTTTAGTGTTTTTTGTTAAGGGGTAGGAGCATGCTAATCCAATGGTCATCATATTTCCAATGCATTACCTGCTTAAGCATACGGGTGAAGTGGAGTTGAGATATTATGTTTTGAGAAGATCTAGATGTTACCGGTTTATATCTTTAATAGTTATACTATGTTACCGGTAGTGCCTTGATTTAGATCGGTGATACTATTTGCCAGTTAGTGCAGTCTTTGCAGTTTAAGTTGTTTAAGAAGTTTTTGTGTGTATTGATTCACCCCCCCTCTCAGGACCTGTTGAGTATTTACTACTCATCGTTATTCATCACACATATTATGTCATCAACATAAACCACAATAATTAAAAGTTGTCCTGAGTCAGTTTTGAAATAAACATTACTATTGGCAGCTCCCTTTTGAAAACGTCAATTAAATACTTGTATAGCCTTCCATACTAAGCTCTAGGACCCTTCTTTATACCACATAGACCCTTCTCCAATCTACAAATAATGTTTGGATCTTCTCTCAACTTAAAATTAAAGTGTTTAATAGGGAATTGAACCTTGGGAATGAGAGTAATGTGAGTAGTATTGAATTACTTTAGGATATTATTGTTACATCTCAATTTTTTTATTACAATCCAAGCATCCCAACCCACAAAGTGCTAATATTTCTAAAAAAACATGGCAGAAATTCCATCTGGCCTTGGAGCCTTATACAAGGACATAGAAAATACAAGTATTTTAATTTACTCTAGAGTGAATGGTTTGAGGAGGTGTTGGTTATCCTCTTGATAGATTATCTTGGGAATGTATCTTAGTAATTCTTGTGAATGATCAAGCTTGTTGATAGGTGAAGCTAAACATATATTAGAGAAAAAAAGGATCACTTCCTATTGAATATTATACATATCAATCAAAATATCTCTTGAAGAGTTTTTAATTTGGAAGATGCAGTTGGCAACCCTCCAAAGTTTAACCGAGTGAAAAAACATAGTGTTCTAATCTCCTTCTTTGATCCATAGCTCCCTAGAGTATTTTCTTCAAAAAAATTCTTCCCTTTTAAGAATTTCCTTAAGTTGGGATTGAAGATTGTTTTGAAGATAATAGGAGTCATTGATTTCATTTGTGATCATTTTTTCATCAACTACCTTGAGTTACTCCTTAATGTTTACTTTAGATTTGAAAATGTTCTTACACACTAAGCTATTCCACAACTCAATAGGTATCTTGACATTTTGAATCTTTTTTCTTAGCTAAAATATTCTAGATCTGAGAATAAAAGGGGCACTTTCCTACCACTATTGAGGGAAAGGGAGAAAGGAGGGGTCTCAAAGCTACATATGCTTGAATTTTAAAGAAGATTTATTCTTGGGGTGTGTTGAATCAAAATTCATATCTAAGTGGATGGCAAGGTGGTCCGAACTGGATAGAGGAAAACCATGAGACATGAAGGGGCCAAATTTGGATAGCCATATCGGATTGGAGAAGAACCTATCTAATCTCTCAGCTATATAGGAAAAAAAACCTCTTCTATTAGTTCAGGTTGCATTTTCTTTAATAGGATTCCAATATTTTAGGGCATTATTGAGGACAAAATCATTGAAATACTGTAGTACTACAAAACGAGGGACTATGCCCATTGTTTTATCCTTAATAGTCAGGAATGCATTAAAGTTACTGGTCACCTACAATAAAAAGGCTCCTTTATGAAAGAAGCTGGGACTAATAAAATTTATTTCAAAAGCTTTTGTTTGTCTACTGAATAATTTGGCCCATGCCAATTTAACAAATGAAAATAATTCATATAGAAGGTGACAATAACATAGATGAAACTTGCATCCCCTTGAACTTTATGAACCTACACTTGCTTATGGTTATAGAGGATGCCTAAACCACTGAAATCACCTAGAGATGGGGAATCCACGAACCCTCATTTTTTCCATGAAGAAAAGGCTTGTAATTTATCATCCTTAGAGAATTTAGTTTCTTGTAATAAAATTGGATCAGCCCCACAAGATTCAAGTTGAGACTTGATAAGACAATGCTTGTTAGGGGCATTTAAACTCCTAATGTTCCATGAGGTTATCTTCATTGGTGGAGTGGAGAACAACATGTTCTCCACAGACACATTTTATAATCTAGAGTCGATAGGATACTAGCTTGAATTTCATCCTCAATCTTATTCCAATGATGTGTTAGAGTTATCATGTATTAGCTAATAATTATTTATTTAATTATTAGTCTATTATCCAATACGCTTAAGCTAAAATTATGTATTTAATAATATGGTAGGTATTTTATAATTATTCTAATTATTAAATACAATTTATCCCTTTAGGATTTCTTTAGTGTTGCATATTCTCCTTTTATAAGGATTGTATTGTACTTTTTTAATTAATTCCCTCTCTAAATGATAATCTTCTTCTTTAGAGCCATTATTGCTTTTGCTTCCATTCTTCTCTTGTGATAGGTATTTTTCTTGCAGGTGTTCTTGGGATCTCTTAATTTGTATTTCTCATCTTCTTCATGGTATCAAAGTGTACATTTGTTGCACTGTCTATGTTCCTAGTTCATCATGTAGTTCTTTTTGGCATTTAGTTTCAGTGTACATGTCATCTCTCCCTTGTCAGCACTATGTGGGATTATACTGATGGTGCTAATGCTTCCTTGGTTCATTGGATTGAGCTATGTATTTAGTATTTATTCCTATGTACTAGGCAGATGCAGTGGCTGGTTACCTATGCATTTCAGTGAGATGGATAATTTACCTTATTGACACTCTTTCATTCCTATTTTTCGAGGCAACCTTCCATCTTCGATTGATCAACTCTTCAGACTTTGGTGTTTTTTTTTCCATCTGTATCTTCGAGTTCTGTTGTTTGCCTTTGTTTTCCATCTGATTAAAGTAGCATTATTTGAGGGCACTAATGCAGATTACAGTCTTCTATTTCAGTGGAGGTTCTTTAGATCGATAGTTATTCTTCGACATTGTTTGGAGCTTCATGCTTCAGTGGGGTTCTTCATGTTCATCAATTATTCCTATTTTCTAGAACATTCTATAGTTTGGAGTTTCTTCAGTCCTTCACTAGCCTTCATCTCTTTTGGGAGTAGATTTTTTTCCCATGAGGTTTTCTCTATTTCTCCACTTTACAAAGATCTTTGTACTTGGGTACCTCATCAGGCCTAGTTTCCGGAACCCATTGTTACTTTCATGCATTTTTTTGTCTTTTTTTGTTTTAGCTACTCCCTAAGTTCATCTTAAGGGGGGGTGTTAGATTTATCATGTATTAGCTAATAGTTATTTATCTAATTAATAGTCTATTTACTCTATGCTTAAGCTAAACTTAGGAATTTAATAATATGGTAAGTATTTAATAATTATTCTAATTATCAAATACACTTTATCCCTTTAGGGTCTGTTTAGGGTTGCATATTCTCCTTTTATAAGAATTGTATTGTACATTTTTAATTAATTCCCTCTCTGAATGAAAATCTACTTCTTGAGAGCCATTATTGCTTTTTTCCTCCGTTCTTCTCTTGTGACAGGTATTTTGCTTGAAGGTGCTCTGGCGATCTCTGAAGTTGTATTTCTCAACTTCTTCATTAAGCATGTTACTCTCTTTTCTTGTTACACTGTTATAGAATATTAAATCATTCATCAGTGAAATCTAGCTTAAAGTAAAGGAGAACTTGGCACAACCTGATATTTTTTCCTTCATTCATTCATAAACTTAAAAATAAAGTCTGAGTAACAAAGTCTTTAGAGAATTAAAATTTTATGAAACTCCTACAAAATAAAATCCACAAGGTTACGTAGATCATTAGCACTAATTATAATCAGTGAGCATAATATAAAGCGTACTAACATATTCATCCTATGTACTAATAATCATTGTATTCATTGCAACAACTTGAGATCACAATCAAACATCATCATTAGTTCCTTCTTTAGATGTGAAAAAAGTCCACCTAGTTGTCAATCACTTTCCGTTGCAACTATCCAAATGTAGCACTTCCCTTTACAAACAAGTCTTCCATTTGGATACTTGTTACAACTTAGTATCTCCTTTGGACATGACTTTCATTCAATGTTATAAAGAGCCAATTTTATTTGCTTCTATTTGAATGGTTCAAAATCTCCTCTCACCCATCAAGTGTCATCATCTTCATTTGCACTATTGATTTCCCATTTAGCCTTTGAAACATGGCACTTTGTTAATATTTTTCAAAGGCATTAACTTTCTATCCATTTGAAATTGTACAAGCTCATGAATTTCCATATTACAACAAATACTTCAAAACATAGAATCAATTTTGGATAAAAATGCATGAAGATGACAAATGGTAGCCTTTCGTGCCTCCAAAGAGAAAACTAAGCTACATACTGTCTACCCAACTATAATGATAATAATTACTCTAATTGAAATCTCAATCCGAAGTTTGGACATTCATATGGTAGAGTTTACTATTTTCATGGCTGGTGTTCATTTAGTTATCAATCTAGGAACGTAAAACTTGAAATGGGTTTGCAATATATATGCACTAAGCTCCTTAAATGATTATTCTGCATTGCTGCAATAACTAACATTACACAGAAAGGAAAGGAAATAATGGAAATCATAAAGGCTACATGAAAGCTTTATAAAACAATTCTGGAATTATCTAATGTAAATAACATAAATCACACCATTCTGTCTTGGCTGCAGGAACAGTCAGTGGATCTATTTGTAGTGGCTGCAGGAACAATCCAGTCATGAACTTCTATTGCAGTAGGTAAAAATGGACTTCAATGAACATAAACATAGGCTCACTCACCAAGTGGGCCCCCTTGGATGAGTGATATCAAACTTCCAACAAAATACTTTTAACAGATAAGAACAACATATCTTTGCTTTATTTCATTCTGAAATCGATTACATGTTCTAAAACAAAACTCTAGAATGCTTTCAAAAAATCTTTGCTGAATTCCTTTCTATCTTGTATAACCTCTAAGAAAAAGGAAGAGATTATTATAAAGAAAAGACAAACTACAATGGACAACTCAAATCACACCCAGAAGAAGAGGCAGATGAATGAGAGATGAAGGAGATAACTAGAGCTTGGCTGCAAAAATAGCCAGTGGATCAAAACCGAACCACAGTCTTTGCACGCCATATCGATATTTTGCAAATTGAATACGCACTAGAGTTAAACTCCCATAGTGAATTATGACTACTCCGATTATGCCATATGTTGTGTCTTCTTGGATCCCCTTCAGTTTGATCTCTAATTATGCGTACGTGATTCTTCAGTCTTTGGGCGCGAAAGGAAATCATCCACCGCAACATCATTTATTATCTGCATTAAACAAGAATAACATACAAGGGCATGCATACATATCTTACTCAATTAATACATTCATTAACTCACATATGATATTATCCTAAATAATCTGCATATCAATAGGGATAAATCACTTGCCCACATGAATAACTTGGTATGGTTGCACGAATTAATCGACAAAGTTCAAACATGATTTCATAAATTGAGGTTTAACACATGGATTACATATAGTCAATTCACAATCCTTTACTATCAAAATGCAACCCAAAAGATGCCAATAACCTAAGAGTTTTGATAAAAAACATGTCAAAGTATCAACTTATCAAACCCCCCAACTTTAAGGGTTTGTTTCTCCTACAGCAAAAGGAAAATTTTTTATTTTCGCTGAAACTCTGAAATCACCAATAGTGTCCTATCATGTTCCCTTGGAAGCCAAATTCCAATAGAATCCTTTCATTTTTTCCAACCTGGACCATCTAGTTGTTTCCTCTACAACTGCATCATAATTCTATTATGTTGGTTGGCACACCAAAAGTGGCCACATAAGGATCGAAGGTTGAAAGATCAATGGAAGCCAGTTGTTGGCTTTCTCCCTGCCTAACTATATGTATCTGGGGGCTCTTTGTATGGCTGCATGAAAATTATGAATCGAGTAAGGTTCTCCCTATTTTAAATGTTTTGGTAGATTATTCTAGTGTTGAGCTAACCCTTTCATTGCGGTTGTCTTGTTAGTTTGAACCAAATGCTCATACGCTTGATAGACTTCCTCTCTCATTGGAAGTACTATCTTACTAACATCATCTCTTATCAGTAACTTTTGCCAATCATAATAGAGAACCCTTGTTGCTTCTGATTCCCTTCTCAATGGTAATGGATAGTCAAGCTTTAATTTTTCATACTCCCTAGCTTGTGGCCCTATGATAATCTCATTTTGGATCCATGACATTAAAGTTCTGATATGGATGTCCCCAATATACCATAAAGGATTCCATTCCCTCTCTTGGGGTACAACATAGTTATGTAAGTATAATTCACATAACAAATTCTTCATAGAAGGTGGAGAGGTTTGTTAAGTATAATAGAATTCCTCAGGTGTTTCCAATGATGGATTAAGGTCCCTAACAATGCGGTTTAGTCTGAGGTTCAAATACTGCTCTTTCAAATGTACTGCATAAACTCTTGGGGGTGCCCTACACTGCATCAACTCAGGAACCATACCATAAATCACTTCTACCTTAGCTTCTAATTCCTCAATTCTATTATCTCTCTTTTCAATCTCCTTTTGCTTCTTATTAATTATCCCCTGCAACCTATCCTTCTCTATTTCCCATTGCCTATAAAATGTTAAAGCAATAGATAAACTACTTAGGGATGAAGGAGGTCTAATAGGTCCTACCTTAGACCGTGGGATTTCTTCAATAAAATCCTCATTCTGGGCTAGCATATCTCCCATATTTTCTTCAGGTTGCTGTAGAACATCCTCAACAATTTCTTCACATTGCAATGCCACAGAAGCAAGATTTGCTAGTTTATCTGTAACAACCTCTTCTTGAATTTCTTCTTCTGTAGGGTATTCTTGAATTTCTTCCTCCTTGGGGTTTTCTTGAATTTCTTCCTCCACAACATTTTCTTCTTCTGAAGTTTCTACTGCAATCACCTCTGCTGGATTACTCACAGGTTGAGCCTTCTATGTCCTCCTTCTTGTTCTTCTTACATACACTTTTGGAACGGCTGCAGGAGTTTTTGTTTTTGTCCTACGCCTCTTGGCTGCAGGAGAAATCTGAGTTACTTGCGGCTAGATAACAAGTTCTTCATCTGAATCATCCTTTTCTAACTCCTTTCCTTTCCTTTCCTTTCCATTTTTTTACGTCTCCTTAGCACTTGTAGAGATGAAATGATATAAAAAATTAGGTACATTAACTTGCCGACCATGTCGCAGATGACTAAGTAACCTAAAATGAGGTGAATGTAGGTTTGAATACCATCCTTCACATGTAGTATACTTCATGATATATGAAGCTACTTGAGGTGAATGTTCCGGTAAAGAAACCCTTCTAGTTCCTTGTCTATCCACCATTAAGGGTCCATCTATAGGAATTGTGAACTCTGCCCTAGCACTCCTAGCGTCTTTTGATTCTGGAAAGAGTTCTCCTTCCTGCAGCAACCCTGTTGGGTGAACTCACAATACTGGTTCCCACTTTTTGACCAACTTTGACACTTAGATGAACATTTTGCAAAAAACCTTGACTTTCTGACACCTATAACTTTTAAACCATTAAGAATTTGAAGGTGATGTAAACTAGTGATTTGTAACTTCCTTTTTGTAGATTCTAAATACAGTTTTTTCAAATTTTTTTGAATAAAATTTTATTAAGTTTTCCATCTCCCTCAAAAGTAGTTTTTTACAACAAACAACATTTTTTAAGAGTGATGTGCATCTCGAAATGTATAATTTTTTTTCTATATATGATAAAAACTAATCTTTGTTAAATTTTGGTTTGTAACATCAATACCCAGGGCATGCAGTTGGTTTGATAGTGATATGTTGAATATTTTTTATTTTATTAATTTTTTAAGTCCAACTAATTATAATTTAGATATAGTTGTAGGTTTCAACACATAACTTGTTCTATATATATCAAAATTCAGTTTTTTTTTTTTTGTTAGAAAGAAGACATCAATACCTAGTGCATAGATATTTTTTAGATTTTTTTGGATTTAGTTTACTATTTTTCCCAATGCATTGAACAAAGAAGTTCATGTTCGGTGAAAAACCTACATTCATAAAAAATAAAAATAAAATATATTAATTAAATTAAATGTATTAAAAATTATACTATTTGGAAAGCTTAAAATAAGGACTAAATCCTTAAGAAGACAAAACTTCTAAATGAATTCATTTGACCCCTCAAAAGCTAATGTAAATTTAATTTTTTATCAGCATTTGATAGATGCAAAGGAGACTCCATTGCAAGTATGATTTATAAGTAGAGAGGTTCTATCCAAGAAATTTTGATCTAAGAGCCTTTGATCTAACTATCTTCAATTAATTACTTCAAATGGGACCTCTTAAAGCTTGAATCATTATATTTTCTAAAAAATGTATGATTTCAGCAAAAATCAAGATGTACTAAAAAGTGGGAACCAACTTTGTGAATTCACCCTGTTACTTCCGCTATTTGCTATTCTATAGCAATTACCCTCAAACCTTTAACCGTAGCTTCTACTTCATGAAAGGAATGCATGAATTTTGCAGCAATTTCTTCGTTGTAATCCCTAATTTTCAAGAAGTAATCCAACCAGTGGTGATTTCAGAAATACTGTTCACAAAGACCATCCTGCAGCAACCCTTCATGGATTGTTGGCTCATGGTGAATTAGATCACTGCCCATCTCTTACTCTGATAATTTTCTCTCTGCAGCTGAACCAGAATAATTGACAGTATTGCTAAAAATGAAATCTCTTTACACATCTTAGTTCTGGCGGCAAACTTTATCATTCGCTTTTGTGAAATATTAACATAATCGGCAATGATGGGAAGCATATCAATTTGGGGTACCAAAAAGGACTGATAATTAATCATATTGGAAAACAAACCATAAAGTACCACCCCCCCAACTTAACCTAGCATGTGTTCACACAAGAGGACAAGATTTCAGGTAGCGGAGCAGATTTAAACAGGATATAATCATAATGAACTAATAAATGCATAATTAAAATAAAATACAATATACATGTACCTGCAATTGCACGAAAATGAAGGCGAAATGAAATGAAGTGATAGGTAAGAATGTGGGATGGAATGATGTGGATGGGATTTTATGTACGGAGAAGAATATTCCCATATAAAATAGAAATATTTTATTATGAACTAGCAAATATGTCCACTACAGAGGTTGTAGGAACATTACCTTTATTAGCCTGCTTAATTGCAACAGGAAACTCATGAGTTGCTGCAGTATTTGCATCAGTTGCTGTAGGAACCTCTACCCCAACTATAATAGTAATAATTACTCTAAGTGAAATCTCAATCTGAAGTTTGGACATTCATATAGTAGAGTTTACTATTTTCATGGCTGGTGTTCATTTAGTTATCAATCCAAGAATGTAAAACTTGAAATGGGTCTACAATATATATGCACTAAGCTCCTTAAATGGTTATTCTGCATTACTGCAGTAACTAACATTACATAGAAAGGAAAGGAAAGAATGGAAATCATAAAAGGCTACATGAAAGCTTTATAAAACAATGTTGGAATGATCTAATGTAAATAATAGATGTCACACTATTCTGTCTTGACTGCAGGAACAGTCAATGGATCTATTTTCAGTGGCTGTAGGAACAATCCAGTCATGAAATTCTACTGCAGTAGGTAAAAATGAACTTCAATGAACATAAACATAGGATCACTCACTAAGTGGGCCCCCTTGGATGAGTGATATCAAATGTCTAGCAAAATACTTTTAACAGATCAGAAAAACATATCTTTTCTTTATTTCATTCTGAAATCGATTACATGTTCTAAAAGAAAACTCTAGAATGCTTTCAAAAAATCTTTGCTCAATTCCTTTCTATCTTGTATAACCTCTAAGAAAAAGGAAGAGCTTATTATAAAGAAAAGACAAACTACAATGGACAACTCAAATCACACCCAGAAGAAGAGGCAGATGAATGAGAGATGAAGGAGATAACTAGAGCTTGGCTGCAGAAATAGCCAGTGGATCAAAACCGAACCACAGTCTTTGCATGCCATATTGATATTTTGCGGATTGAATACACACTAGAAATATACCCAAATTCTATTTTAAGAAATATAATTAATAAAATTAATATTATATGATACTAAAATTAAAATAGTTGAATATCATTCATATCTATGAATAGATGTGCGAGCAAAAAAATGCAGGGCTGCGAAAATGGTGACAAGGAGGAGAACGCAAGGAGTTTCAGAATCAGTGGAGAAATACAAACCATAGATGTTTTTGTAGAAATTGAGGTGGATTTAGAATATTTGAAGGATCTCAGAATAATTTGCAGATTCATAGGCCCGAAGATGGAAAGAAAAAATTGGCAAATGGATTGAAGAAAAGTGAAAAATCCCTCAAATCATGAAATTCCTTCCACACAGATTTTTCATTGTAATTTTTTCAATAGAGAAAGTGTTAGGATTGATGACGGTCCCAAAGATATTGAGAGGGGGCAGGTGAATTAGTATCTAACCAGTTAACCAAATGTTTAACCTTATTAAGTATTTTGCATTCCAAAATAGTGTACTGGTAAACAAGGATTAATGCAGTAAACAGGAAGAATAAAGACAACATAGGAAACACACCATAACACAAGATGTTTAACGAGGAAACCCGGTATGAGAAAAACCTCGGTGGGATTTATGACCCACAATATTCACTGACTGGCCAATGAATGGATATTACTTACAATGTGGTGCCTACACATGTAGGAAGGCGAACTGCCTAGAGCTTACTGTTGACTCTACAAAATAGAAGTCTCACTGACTTACAAAATGGATAATGAAAATCCAATACAATGTACTGCTTTAAATCAACATCTGTTATGCTAGGTTCAGTACTAGTTTAAGCTTACACTATAACCAGAAACCTTATACAAAATTTGTCCTATGCATTCACATATATCTCATCTTCTATATCCTCTCTAACATCTCTCATATCAAAATGATTAACAAGATCTCATACATACATGAGTCTATTAGAATATGCCATGTCAGCTTTAGAAAAAGATATTTACAATTAAATACAATAAACAAAAGTTTGCTCCTGTGGCTGGATTGTCGGTATGCATTGTTGCCGGTGTCAGTAAAGTGTCTGCCAGTGTTAGTGGTTTACCAAATAAATGCCACAAATTTGCTTGTAGGTTTCCACAAGGTTTTTGGTAGGTTTCCATGAATGACAACACCATCATTTCTCACTAGAGTGTAGAATGCCAACAATCTCCCCCTTTGGCATTGATGGGAACACTCATGAGAAAAATCAATAACTGTTCCAAAAATGAAGTCCAAAAATTTACCAAAAATATATGCTCCCCCTGAGTAGATGATCTCCTCTGATTAGCCATTTTTCTCTATCCACTACTCCCCCTTTGACATCAATGACAAAGGTTGTCAAAAATTTTCAAATGAGTGCAAAATTTCACATTAAGGTTTGTAACCGGTTGGTTACAATCTAAAATATATAATCCAAAACCAAGTTTAAACTTTGCTTAAATTTATTGCTATCATTCATGGTTACCTCAGTTCTTTGAATTGTACCAATGAGATGATGGATATGCTCCTTCGGTGACCTTTCCCCTTGAATTAATGCCTTAGATATCTCATTCCTCAGAGAGATAAGGTTATCTAGTTTAGGACTAAGTTTATACTTCAGCTCTCTGACATTTGTCCTGATCCTTGCTTTTTCTTTCTCCAATTTCTCCAACTTTTCCTCAAATCCTACTATCTCTTCCTCTATAACTAATATAGGTTCGGATGAACCAATGATATTATCAGCTATATCATCAATTTTGGTTTTTACATTGCTTATTCGTTTTTCAATGTCCTGGGTCAACAGATGTGGCTTTCATGTTTCTCTATACAATTCCTTATTCTTCAAAATTGTTGTATTTAGTGCCAATAAAAGTATGTTAATGTGTTCAGTGCACTTCTTTATTGTCTCCTCAAAGAATTTTTCTTTTTCTATTTCTATCTTCTCTTTGAATGTTTCCTCATTTATTTGATCAACTGTTATTACATTTCTAGTAATGAATTTAGACAATGTGTCTAACTATCCTAAAGAGTCCTTTACATTATCTACATTGCATTTTGGTGCAATCATCTTAAGAATAGGTATAGTATCATCAATTGCCTTGTAGGCCAAAGCATTATAATTAGTTATCTTTTTGAGTGAGTCCAGAAGTACTTCAGTTACATTTGTAGGTCTGAATTCACTTAGTGAAGTACCTGATGTCTGACCAACTGCTTTTACTCTCTTAGTTCTTGTAGTATTAGTAACCAATTTGCTTGTCTCAACCTTTGGTTGATCAGTCTAAGTTTGCATTTCTACTAGCAATGGTTTGGGTTTCTCAGTGATTATTGGTTTTGCTATCTCAACATGTACCTGTGCCTATGTTGGTTTCTCTGTTGGTTTCTCTGTGTTATCCACTGTCAGTATCTCTATCTCTATCAGTTTCTCCATGCCAACATCTACACTACCAGTATTTAATTAACTTTCCAAAGGTTCCTTTGTATGCACTGTTTTCTATGTTTGCTCTGGTTTCTCTATTTGTATTCCAACCTCAATATTTTTTGTCGGTTGTTGTATAATGTTTCCAATATTATCATTCTTCACCTTTGTGCTTTCCTAATCCACAACAATGTTTACTTCCTGAGTATCAATACTCATTGTGAATAGAATTTCTGATTCTTGGTTAGTGTCCTCATGTGTTGTATTAACATTTTCAGTAGCCTTTATGTCATCAGTGTTTACCGATGTAGTAGCCAAGGGAGGTGGTAGGTTGTTAGTTATTTTTTATGTTAGGTATCCCACCAATTTTACCTTTTCCTTTGTCTTTGTCCTTTTGATATACCTTGAACGTTTTCTTGGGTCTGTTCAATTCTTCCTATTTTTGTTTTTCTACAAAAATGATATCCCATTTATCTGTTGTTTCCTCTGCAATTTCATTGACTCTTCCAGCCATTAGGCTCACATGTCGGTGACTGCTTGCAAAAACAAATCTATTAGCTTCACTAATTAGTTCATCAATCTCTTCTTTAGATTTAACTGGATGTACAACTAGTAATTTTTCAATCTTAAGTTTCTTATCTAACTCCATAACTGCAATCCTCTTTGCATCTAACCTTCTATATAATTCATTTGGAAAATCATCTACAACTTCTATTAACACTTTCTTGTAAATATCCAGATGTAGAATTATGCAGTTCTCAATACTTTCCTTCTCAGAATCAATGAATGTTTTATACAGTTTGCTCACATTTGCCAAGTTGCCACCATCAGTGATTTCACTCAGTAATTTATCCAAAGGTGGTATAACCTGTTTTTATTTCTTCTTGGTTGTCAACTTCTTTTCCGATTGTCTTACCGCTTGTTGCATCTTTCTTGTTTTCATTGGTGTAGGAGAGGGTACTGGTGAGGGTTTTCTCTTCCTTTCAACTCTCTTAAACTCGGCAGGTATTTCACTTTCAGATGATGTACCAACTAGTGAGATATGTGCCTCCGGTTGTATTCCTTATAGTTCACTTTCCTTTATTCCAATAATGTTCATGATGTTTTATTTGATTTCCTTTACTGGTTTTGTTACACTCCTTATGTACTTTTCTCTTTTCTTTCTTTGTTTCAATGTTTGTACACCGCTTTCAATTGTTTCTGCATTACCAAAAACTTCTTCTGCTGGCTCTCTAGGTGCTTCTAATAGGGCTTTAGCATAAGTCTCAATAATATTTACATCATTCTCATACCCCATTTTAGTTAATCATACAGAACTCTAGGAAGAACTACTTCCATCCATATTTCATCCTTTTTAATCACAAAGCAGATTTCCTTATCATATTTGTCTATCATACTTTATGGTAGTCTCTGTCTTAATTTTATTTTGGCTTGAAAGGTTTTGAAATACTTAGTTATATTGTTTTCCTTATCAGTACCCATGCAGGTGAAGGCTTCTTCCAACTGTTTTCCTATCGGTATGTCATATCCAAAATCTTTGTTTCCAATACCGAGAACTTCTTTTGAGAAATACAACATAAGACATACTGAAATGAAATGTTCCTTTCTTATCACCTTTTATCTTTTTCAGGTTGTCTATTAATTCATCCTTTAGCCACTAACACACATATATTTTGCATCATTATTTACCATATCATAAGAACTTTTAATGCAAAGACTAGAAATTGAATTGAGTCGGTTTGCATGTGTGGTTTTGTAGCCTAAGATCATACTTATGAATCTGGCATTTATATCCTTGATGTCATTTACTCTTGGATCTTCTATCAGATGTTGCTCTGGTTAAGGTCATGACTATGTTGTTAGGTACCTTCTTTGTCTTGTCTAATTGTTAGGATTGATGACAGTCCCAAAGATACTAAGAGGGGGGGGTGAATCAATATCTAACCGGTCAACAAAATGTTTGACCTTATTAAGTATTATGCATTCCAAAATAGTGTACCGGTAAACAAGTATTAATGCAGTAAATAGGAACAAGAAAGACAACATAGAAAACACACCATAACACAAGATGTTTAACGAGGAAACCCAGTGTGGGAAAAATCTTGGTGGGATTTGTGACCCACAATATTCACTCACTAGCCAATGAATGGATATTACTTAGAATGTGGTGCCTGCACATGCAGGAAGGCCAATGGCCTAGAACTCACTGCTCACTCTACAAAATAGAAGTCTCGCTGACTTACAAAATGGATTATGAAAATCCAATACAATGTACTACTTTAAATCAACATCTCCTATGTAGGGTTTAATACCAGTTTAAGCTCACACTATAACCATAAACCTTATACAAAATCTGTCCTACACATTCACATATATCTCATCTTCTATATCCTCTCTAACATCTCTCATATCAAAATGATTTACAAGATCTCATACATATATGAATCTACTACAATATTGGATGTCGACTTTACAAAATGATATTTACAATTAAATACATTAAACAAAAGTTTGTTCCTGTCGGTTGGAGTGCTAGTATGCATTGTTGTCGGTGGTTTACCAGATAAATGCAACAAGGCTGTTTGAAGGTTTCCACAAGGTTTCGAGTAGGTTGCCATCAATGAAAACGTCATCATTTCTCACTAGAGTGTACAATGCCAACATGAAGAAAGGAGGGAAATACTGGAAGCGGGAGTTTGGTTTATGGATTCAGCCCCGCTATACATGAAAAGATGACATAGGAAATTCAATCCCTTGATTACAAAGCCATATGAAAAAAGGGTATGGATCCATTTGAACAATCTACCCATGGAGTATTACCTATATGCTAGACTCTGGTTAGCTGTTGTTAGACAAATTCTACCTGAAATTAGATTAATTTCCCATTGTGAAGATTGGATTCAGATAATAGAAATTGAGGAGGAAAAAGTATTTTGCCTAACTTGTGGACTATGGAATTACCCGACGGTAAATTGCAGGAAAAGAGCCCAAGACAACAAGGTGTGGAGACCTAAACAATTCGTATAAGAGAATCAAAAGGAATCAATAAAGGTCTTTCAAAATTAGAGTTCAGAGATTGAAACAAATATGGTAGGCGAAGGTAATTGTAGCCCACAACCTAGGGTGAATATGGGAGAAGGTGATTTAACTAAGGATGACACAATTAAAATTTAGCAGATAACCAATGGGAGTTGTGCTTTATCTATAGATGATAATGTCTTTGATCATATACCTGAGGTTTTTGGAGAGTCTGAGGAGGAAGATGGGGATGACGAAATTGATATCGTAGAGATAAGGCATATTCAACAATTGGTGCTGATGAAAGGACAATAGGGGAAGGGTAACAAAGGTAGGAAAACAAACAAACAGAAAAGGGAGGAGGAGGCAGTTAGAAAGGGATTGATGAGTGTGTCAGAGTTTCTCAAAAGGAAGAGTACCAAGGGATCTCAAGGCTCCCTTGGGAATCAATGAGGATCCTTAGCTGGAATGTCATGGGTCTAGGGGCCCTTGACAAGCATAGGATGGTGAAACACCATCTTGGCAATGCAATCTGTGACAGTCTTGCTTCAAGAAACAAAATATGGAATCATGAATGGTGAAAAGTTCATCAAGTATTGTAGAAACTGGACTAGTTCTTTTTAGGCTGCAGAGGGGTCATCAGGAGGTTTGGGACTTCTATGGAATCCAAATAGAGTCAATATAACTAATATAGGTAAAGGAAAACATTGGATCTCAGCACACGTACAATGCAAATTCTCATCCACATTTTTTGCAATTTGGAACATATACGGGCCGATTTATTCACAGCAGAAATGTTTATTATGGGAGAAGCTAAGCGAACATATCAAAAATTTTGGAACTAACAATTATATTCTAGGGGGCGATTTCAATCCTATTCTGGACCTATCTGAAAAGAAAGGAGGCACAAATAAAATCATCAAGGATATGGTGGAATTCAGACACTTCATTCTAGGGATTGAGGTTGTGGATTGTATTCTATCAGAAGGATGGGCTTCCTCAATATTGTGGAGCATTTGGATAGATTATTGACCGGAACAAAATGGATCACAGAGGGAATACTAATCAGTGCAAAGATTCTTCCTTATTGTCTATTGGATCATTTTCCCATTATGTTGGAAATGGGATTGGAAATTGATCGAGGGGTGGCTATTTCAAATTCCAGAACATGTGGTGGAGAAAAATCTCTCAAGGAAACCATCAATGGATGGTGGAAGGAATGCTCGCACATAAAAGGTACACCAAGCTTCTGTTTAGTTAGAAAACTTAATTTCATTAAAAATAGAATTAAGGTGTGGAACACGGACATTCAAAAACATCTTTGATGAGAAGGACCGAGTTGAATGGGAATTAGATGATTTAAGAAGAAAATCATGGATAAAGGGATGAGTAAGGTGGATTTATTAATGAGAAAAATTTGAAGGAAAGATTTACTAAATTACTTACTAGGGAGGAAATATACTAGAGGGATTAGGCAAGGGAATTATGGATAAAAGATGGGGATAAAAATAAAAAATATTTTTACTCCTCTATTAAAGAAAGACAAGCATTTAATCAGATTAGAGATATTACCTTGGAGGATGTGCGTAGGTAGCAAAATACAAATGAAATTGGACAACCTTCCGTTGAATACTTTTATGATATTTTCAATGATAAACTCAGAGATCCTATAGTTGGGAGTGAGGAGATACTGGAGGCTATTCCTAGACTAGTCTTGGTAGAAGACAATGCTATGCTGATGGCTCCCTTAACACTTGAACAAGTTAAGATGGTTATTTTCGGTCTGGACCTGGACAAAGCCCTGGGACTAGATGGTTTCCTTGTGCATTTTTATCAAAACTATTGGGACTTTATTAAGGTGGTTATTTGGAAAGTATTGGAGGATGTGAGAAAGAAGGGGAGATTTGTAAGATAAATAAATAACACAGTCCTGGTAGTAATTCCAAAGAAGGATGATGCTAATTCATTGGAAGCATTTAGGCCATTACGTTATGCAATGCAATATACAAGATAATCACCGAAGCCTTTGATAACAAACTCAAAATTATCCTACCCAAGCTCATCTCTGAAGAACAAAATGGTTTCACTCCTGGCCAGGAAATCGCGGATAGCATCATACTCATGGTTGAAGTCCTGCACTCAATAATCACAGAGAAAATGAAAGCCATGGTAATCAAGATTGATATATAAAAAGCCTATGACAAGGTAGGGTGGAAATTTCTTGATGAGGTATTGGAGAAGTTTTTGTTTGATGTGAATTGGAGACAAATGATTAGTTTTTGTCTTAGTTTCGTGCACTTATCTGTTGCAGTCAATGTAGGCGTGTTTGGTTTTTTTGAAAGCACTAATGGTTTGAGGCAAGGGGAACCCATCTCCCCAATGTTGTTTGTACTAATGGTTGAAGCTTTGAGCTGACTAATTCACAAGAAGAGGGAATTAGATTGTTGGAAGGGGCTGGGAGTCCTAGAAGGACTTACCCTGATCACCCACTCCCAATTTGCGGATGACACAAGCATGTTCAGAGAAGCCTCGCTAATAGAAGCAGGGGTAATAAAGGAGACATTGAGGCTGTATGATAATGCTATAGGACAAAGGATTAATGATGAGAAAAAATATATTTTTCTCTTTAATACAAAAGGACCGTTACAAAACAAAATTGTGCAAAAATTGGGTTGGAAATTGCAAATGCTTCCATCAAAATATCTTGGTGTCCCCATGTTCTTAGGAGCCTCCAGGCCTGACTTGTGGGAAGAGCTCATTACAAAGTGTAGAGTTAAAATAGAGATATGGAAGAAAAAGTGGCTTTCTCTCCCAGGTAGGATCTAGTTAATCAAGTGCGTTTTATCAGCAATGCCAATTTATACAATGTTGTGCTTTAAAATTTCAATCAAAGCTATCAGAGCTTTGGAAATATTTTTGAAAAAAATTCTAAGGGAAGGGGTAAACGATAAAAAAAGATTCCACTACTAAACTAGGAGATTGCATGCAAATAAAAAGAAGGTGGTGGTGTTGGACTAAGAAAGATGAAATTACAAAATTTGGCCTTGGGGTCTAAGCTAGTGTGGAAAATGTATAGATATCCAAATAAGGTATGGTCCTAGAAGGTTGGTAATGACCGCAAAGCCAAATTTTGAAATGATTCATGGAATGGATTTGAGATTGTAAAGAGTTGTTTTGATGATCAGAATTGGATTGATGAGATGGAAAGATGTTATGGTAAATTTGTTGCTGATTATGTTGTGGAGAATCCATGAGGGAGTGGCATCTATGGGTGGAAAGATCAAAATGAATGGTATGAAAATGGAAAATCAGGTAAGAATTTAGTCGAAATCATGAAACAAAGGATAATTTCAATCAACAAGGAGGACGATGAAATAATCTGGTGTGCAGCCCAGTCGGTGGAATATAAGGTTAAGTTAGGATACCAAATTCAGACTATAGATTAAGAGAAATGTGAATGGCCTACAAGCTTATGTTAGGATAAGTTGGTGGCACCATGAGCGGGGGACTTGCTATGGATTAGTATGCATGGTAGAATAGTCACTGGAGAAAGGCTAAAGAAATATGGAATAAATGGACCCACTAGATGTGTGCTTTGGAAAGCTGATGAGCAGACAATAGGGCATTTTCTGTATGACTGTAGGTTACAAAAGACTATTGGAATTGGACTCAAGAAAATCTTGAATGGGAGACAACATCTAATGAGGACTTCAAGAGCTATATCATTAGGTGGCCTGCTTCAAAGAATAAATCACTCTGGAGCTCGCTTTGGGTAATCATCCCTTTAGCGGTGGTATGGAAAATCTAGAAAGAGTGTAATAGAAGGATATTTGAGGATAAAGAATTGAATGTGTCCACTGTTATTGAAAAATTCAGAGGAATGGTTACAAAATTGGTATCCGTTAAGGCTTATGGTAGGAAATATGAATACATCACAAGATGGGATAAATATGTGTAGATGAGATGGGGATATTTAATACCACCTAATATTATTCTCAACCCCAAACACAATAAGAGGCTGAATGCCTGATGGGAAGTCCTAGAGCCTGGGTGATACAAATTGAATTTTGATGGGGCTGCCAAAGGGAATCCAGGTGAGGCTGGGTTTGGATGAATAATTAGAAATAGTAGGGGTGAGATGGTATTAGGTATCTCAAGATACTTGGGAATTGTGAGTAATAAAGTTGCAGAGCTCACTTCGTTGGAGAGAGGTTTAAAATATTGTGTGGAAAACCAGATTTTCCCTCTAGAAATTGAAGGAGACTCATAGATAGTAGTCAACACAACCAAGAGTGGTATCATACATAATTGGAAATTGGGAAGATGTTTAAAGTCAATTATGGAATTATTGAAAAAATTCTCAAAATATACAGTGACTCAGGTGTACCATGAGGCAAGCTCAAGTGCGGATCATCTAGCAAATATGGGTCTAGAGTCTAAAGTAGAAAGAGAAGAAATCATCTTCAAAGGATGCAATGCAAAACTCTCAAGGATTGCAAGGGATGATATGGTATGTGCATTGCACAACACTAGAGAGGGTATAGGTTGAAAATAAGGGACTTTGTATGTTGAGAAGAGCAACTACAGGAGTGAAAAATATCCTTTATCATTCTCGATATGTGAAACATGGATAGATTCAATTATTACTGTTGATTCGAAACAATGGTACAAAGCTTGAGCTTCGGGAAAGATAAGGCCTCACTGAAGTAAATATTTTGAGGATAACTAACAAACTGTTTGATGCAGAAGGATCCTTATCGAGGGCATATGATACTCTGGGCTCCATGAGTTGTTTATGATATAAGGGGTCTAATGTAGTGAAGGAAGGATGGATTCGAGTCTTGAGGTGCAGAGATGGTTCATGATTTTGGATAAAGCTACATGTGTAGGGATGAAAATTTCCAAGAGCAGTGTAGGAGGCTATTTCCCATGAATGATAGAGCCCACGATGCAGTGTGGAGATTGGTGGCATCCATCCTTGGTGGCATAAGATAGTGGTGTGACGGGTTTGTCTATGAGGCAGTGATCTACCCAATGATAGATATCTTGGGATTGAAGGAAGTATGCATTTAGAGGATAGATGGCTTTGTCCGTGTGATGGATTGCGAGGTCGTTGCTAATGCAATATTGAGTCTGGATTCGGACAAATGGGTTATCCTAGGTATTTACTTCAACGTGGTCAACTATGTCTCCTCAGATTCGGATAATGACTCAGACCATGAGAATGAAGAAAGAGATCATGCCACAAAGGAGAAGAAAAAGAAGAAGTCCTTGATAGAAGATGCATGGGAGGTCTACCGGATTGGGGTCATCAATAGGAATTTTTCCCCCTTTCAATGCCTACTGATTAGAGATGATTTCTAGCTCTCGACGACCTCTGTGGGCAAGGTAATGAAGGTTGGAGAACACCTGGCCACCATCTTATAGGCACTGTAAACTTGCTCAATTTTTTTTTCTTTTTATTATTTCCTTTAGGTATAGTCCTAGGATTAGATGTAGGGATTTGAATCTGGGTGGGTCTAATCTATGATGTAAGGGAGTGAGCCCCCTTTTGGCTAGTAGTTATTTATTAAAAAAATAATTAGAATTAAGAAACCTCATAATACCATGAAAGAATTTAAAAACTATAAGAGTTGAATATATCTATATAAATAAGAAGGATACAATTAATAAAACAAAAAAATAACTAAACAATTCATTTATATATATATACCATAACTCATAACTTGAAATTAACTCAATTTTATATTTTTTTTCAAAAATTGAATTAAATTTTTAACATTGAGTCAATTATTAAGCTATCTAAGAATACTATAAAAAATAAATATTAAAATATAATTAATAGAGAGTAACATCAATGCAATAATAATATGTGGAAATGGAGAGAGAACGAAACCCCCCTCTACAAAACCAGTTGCATTCCAATGGCGATTTCATGGATGTCGATAAGGAAACTATGGGGACTGACGCACAGGAAGAAGAAATTGATATCAATATTTCTTGTGAAATGGAGGAAGATCGAGCATTATGGGAGGAGCATGCAGTCATCTATAGAATCATGCATCCAAAGAAATTGAGATCCTACATAAAAGAGTGGATTGCTAAATACTGGGGGTATGTGTTTGTTGCTGAATTTTTTACTCAGAGGCTTCTTCGTGACTGTATTTGTAGAAGGTTTAGAAAGAAACAGAGTGTTGAACCAATAAAACTAGTTCGTAGAAGACTATTCGATATACATGCAACCCTGGCAATCTAACTTTGATCCCCTTCCTTTGGCAGTATATAATAGCTTGGTTTGGATTACATTGTATAACTTGCCAATCAAATATTGGGGAGATAGCAGTCTTGAGAATATTGGGCGATCTTTGGGAACTTTACTAGATATTGATGAAAAGATAATAGAGGAGGATTTATATTTGCACGCTAGATTGAGGATAGTGGCAGTGAAAAGAATTCCATCCTTTATCTATCTTCTTACTTTAGAAGGAAAATGGAGATAACAAATTGAGACTGAGAAGGAAATTAATCCTTCTCAAAGATATGGGAGTAAGTTTCATTTTACCATAGAATGCAAAATATTTGTTAGAATGGCAAGAAGTAACTTAATTAGGAGGCCCAAGCAAAACTGGGTAGTTAAAGATAATCCAATCGCCCAGAAACCACTCTGTCTAATGTATGATAATCTGTTGGGTAGAGATATTTGGCCTTTGGTTCCTGTCCAAAAACATAATCTTCATAATTTTAGGGAACCAATTTCAAATTATTTAGAATTACCCCAGATTGTCAAGGACAAGGACACTAAGAACAAGCCTAGGGAGATGAAGGCATTGTCTTAGGAGTTAGAGAATGAATTAGAGTTATTCTTAGAAGAAGGGGAAATCAAAGGTGATGAATTGGACAATATGGATCCTAGATGTATTAGTCAACCGACAAATTTCTTATTGTGTAAATCCAAGTGTTGTAGGGGTCGTAGGAGCAAGCAGCAAGTCAAGGAAGACAGAGCCCTGGAAAAAGGTATTGTCAGTGTTCTAGATTTTTTGAAGATGTCCAAAGGAGGTAACCCCTCCCTTGGGAATAGATGAAGATTCTTACTTGGAATATCAGAGTTCTTGTTGCCCTTGACAAAAAATGCTTGGTCAAGAGAGCGATTGATAAACTGGAAATCGATATAGTTTTGATTCAAGAGACAAAGCTTTTAGACATTAAGGCCCAAGATTTCTCAAAATTTTGTTTTAAGTGTAGTAGCTTGTTTCAAGCAGCTACTGGAATAACAAGGGTTCTTCAAATTCTTTGGAATCCGGCATCTATTTCTATTTCTTCTATTTCTTCCAATTCTAATTGGATGATAGTTTGGGTCTCCAGTATGAGTGGACTTGTGGATTTCCCCTTGGTCAATGTATATGGTCGTATTAAAATAGAGGAGAAGGTGAGACTTTGGGGGGAGATCCTTGAACATGTTAACAGGCTTAACTTAGACAGAGTTATAGTGGTCAAAGATTTTAATTCTATACTGGATTTGGATGACGAATTGGATGGTCTCAGGGAAAGCTCCAAAGTCATGGAGGACTTCAAAGATTTCATCAACTCTATCAAACTGGCAGATATGGTACCAAATAATGGTTAGTTTACTTGGACAAATAGGAGGTTATATTTCTCTAAGATCTGTGAAAGATTGGATAGGCTCTTTGTGAGAGAGTTTTGGATTAATGGGCAATTCTTGGTATCCACAACCATTATACCACATGTTGGCTCAGATCATCTTGCCATCCTATTAAATCTAGACCAAGACAAGACAACTTGTAGAAGTTATTTCATATTTCTAAGCATATGGTGGAGAGATTCTAATTTTAAAAGTAATCTGAAAAAAACAAGTTTGTGGGCTCTCCTAGTTTTTATTTTGTGAAAAAATTGAAGTTTTTGAAATAAAACATTAAAATTTGGAACAACGAATCCTTCAAAAATATATTTGTAGAAAAATCAAGGTTAGAAGAAGCATTGGAAAGTATCAATGAAAAATTGATGTTAGCCAGTATGACTAATGAGTAATTTACACTAGAAAGAAAATTGAAAGAAGAATACATGGACATTTTGAGGAGAGAAGAATTATTTTGGAGAGACAAATCCAGAGAACTATGGATTGCGGAAGGGGAATCTAATACCAAATTTTTTCATGCCTCTTCCAAGGCCAAAAGAAATTTCAATAAAATCACTTTCATAAAAAAAGAGAAAGGCAGTTGGTGCTCCTCCAGGAATGATATTGAGCAGGTTGCCTTGGACCACTTTATGAAGGTTCTGGACAATGGTGGCCCTTTGAGAAAAGATCACATTCTGTTCATCTCTGAGAATATAGAGACATTGGTCTAACCTGAAGATAATAAGATGCTTATGGCTCCTTTTTCCATAGGAGAGGTGAAAGAGGCAACATTTGCCTTTCATCCATTCAAAGCTCCCGGTCTTGATGGTTTACAACCAAAGTATTTCAATCTTATTGGGATTTCATGGTCAATGATATCTAGGTAGTAGTGGAATAATTCAAAAAGAAAAAGAGGTTTGTGAGGCAATTGAATCATACCATGTGATTGTACCTATTCCAAAGAAGCAGGATTATGAATCAATGACGGATTTTTGCCCCATCTCACTTTGCAACACGATATACAAGATCATCTCTGAAGCTATGGCATCCAAGCTCAAAAAGATACTACCTAGACAATTTGTAGATAATCAAAATGATAGTTCTGATACTTAATGTAAGTATAGATCCAATAGCCAATAAGATGAGAGGGGGGGTGAATCATACAAACTTAATCATCCATAAAAACATCAGATTCAACCTCAGTAACATATATATCAGTCATATAACCAAAACTGTCAAACATGCAAACTCAAAAGCATATGAACAATATAAACCTCATAACACTAGACTTAACGTGGAAACCCAAATAGGGAAAAACCACTATGGGATTTCAGACCCACTAAAAAATATACTCTTCTAGAGTATGCTCAGATAAAAGAAAATCCTAATAAATATTACAAACACATTGCTAGATGTGACCTAGTTAAGGGATTTCCCTCAGATCTGTTAGGATCTTCACTTTGTTAGAAGTGACTTTGTTAAAGGATTTCAAACACTCAATCAGAATGTCACCTTGCTAGAGGATTTTACAAATAAGACTGTTAAGTCCACTCGGTTAAGAGATTTTCTGCTACTTCTCAAAATAACAGTAATAAAAATATGTCTGCAACTTCACATCTAAAAATGCTAAAGCAGATTCTGATTTGCTCAATACAATCAATTCATAGGACTTATCTTGTCCCTCTGCTAGGCTCTATACTTTGTTATCAAAATAGGTCTTCAAGCTTCTGTGCTCGGTAATCACTATGTAGTATCCCTGTGCATACACTTTCCCACATACATTGTTTATCAATAGATTCCTATTTATAAACAATCTTCCAACTACTTAATCTTCTTGATTGCATTTCCCATGATCAATCATAGCCATCAAATCTTCAATCTTGTCCAGGTTCAATGTATCCTTTGATCTGAAAATGTTTTACCCCACCTTCGAACTTGCATTTTCACCTTGGAACTTGTGTTAGGGTATTATGGTTCAATCTGAGCTGTAGATCTCCCTGCCGATCTTTCTTTACCATAGATTCTTTAACAATCTTCATACATGGCTTACCAATCATTTAATTTACTCCAGCTCATCAACTTCCTTCATTAAATATCACATGTAAACATTTAATGCATTCTTTTATAGCTCGGTTGTAACTCGATAAATACTAAACTCCACTCGTTAGACATTCTACCTTCATTAACCGATAGCGATAACCTTAGGGTTTACCGACTAGGTTCTTTAGGGTTTACCGACTAGGTTCTTTGCTTGGTAACATAGTATAGTATTAACATTTCAAACAATAGCATATGTAGGATATCAAAACAATCTAAACATCATGATCTCATCATTGTCTAACTCGGTAATATTTGCCAATTGAATAACTTATCCCCTTATTCATCATATTCTTTCTGCGTCTTTTACCGACATCTTTATACTCATCAAATCATACTTCTTAAGATATGGCAACATCATACTGAATTAGAAAATCAATTTCTTGACATCAATGACAAAATAATAATATTAAGACAGTAATCATCCTTAATCAGTTATATCCATAGTCATCAACAACCTTCTCAATATCCTTATTGAAATGCCAACAATCTCTCAGTGTAATTGGAATGCCAACAATCTCCCCCTTTGGCATTGGTGGCAAAACCAATTGATTTTACTTTATTGAGTCAGATTCAGATTGTTGTGAAATTTTGAAATGCTAAAATGCTCTCCCCCATACATTAGAGTTCTCCTATTTTCTCAGTCTTCTTTCCTATCTGTAGTCTATTCTTCTTATGTATTCTCCTCCTTTCATAGGTATTCTCCCCCTTTGACAACAATGCCAAAAAGAAAAGAACTAAAAACATAATTTCTTCCTCTAGGAAGAGAATTCCTTGCTGTTATGTATCAATTCAGTCTTGGTCAGAGCATTTGTCTTCAATTCCTATTCTCTATTTATTGTTTCCTGCACACCTTTAGAAAACCTCCTAAAAGATATTCTGTAGAGTCATCGAATTGATGCTTTCACCGAACTCAGTCAGTGAATGGAAGATAGGGGTAGGACCCCCAGCTGACTTCTGAGATATTCAAAAGTGTAATTTGGCAGTGCCTTGGTGAAGATATCTGCTATTTGCTCCTTTGTACTAACATATTCCAACACCACTTTCTTCTCTTGAACTTCTTCTCTAAGATAATTATATTTGATAGAGATGTGCTTAGTGTTAGAGTGCATAACAAGATTCTTTGAAATGTTAATGGCACTAGTGTTATCTCAGAATATAGTTACTAGCTCAGTAACTTGCTCATTTATACCTTCCAATAGTTGTTTGATCCATGCTATATTGGTGCAATTCAATGTTGCAGCAACATATTCATCTTTTGTTGTTGACTAAGAAACACATCCTTGTTTCTTGCTAAGCCAACTCACTAGTCTTTCTCCTAAAAAGAAAGCTCCTCCACTTGTGCTTTTCCTATCATCGATGTTGCCTGCCCAATCAGCATCAGTATAAACTTTTAAATCAAACTCATTTCCTTTTTGATATACCAAACCATAATCTTCAGTGCCTTTTCAGTATCTGAAAATTCTTTTGATTGCCATCATGTGTGTTTCCTTAGGATCTACAGAAAATCTTGCAACAATACCTACTGCATGTGCTATATCTGGCCTGCTGTGAACAACATATTGCAACTTTCCAATCATAGATCAGTAAAGCATCTCATCAATAGATGCAGATTCATCATTCTTTGATAGTTTACAGTTGGTAGTCATAGGAGTACTTACTGGTTTTGAATCCTCCATTCCAAATTTCTTCAAGATTTCCTTTATGTATTTGGATTGGGTAATGAAAATCTCATCTTTCATTTGCAGTATCTGCAAACCTATAAAATATTTTATCCCACTGATTAATAACATCTCAAATTCTTTACTCATTTCATTTCCAAAGTTCTTGCATAGAGAGTCATTTCCACTATAGATAATATCATCAACAAATATGGCTGAGATTAGTATTCCATTTTCATCATTCTTCATGTACATATTGTTATTTTCACTTCTTATAAAACCAATTTTGATCAAATATGAGTGCAATCTCTCATACCATGCTCTAGGTGCTTGTTTTAGACCATATAAAGATTTGTTCAATTTACATACCTGATCATTATTTTCTCCTTTAACAAATCCTTCAAGTTGTTCAATGAAAACTTCTTCTTCTAATATACCATTCAAAAATGCAGTTTTGACATCCATTTGATATACCTTGAAATTATTGTAAGCAGCATATGCCAACAATGTTCTTACTCCTTCAAGTCTTACCATACGTGCAAAAGTCTCACCATAATGAATTCCTTCTTCTTGGGCATAACCTTTGCAAACTAGTCTTTCTTTATTCGGAATGACCTCACCCTTTTCATTTAGCTTGTTTCTAAAGATCCACCTTGTACCGATTACATTTTTGTCCTTCGGTCTTGGGACCAGTGTCCATGTCTCATTCTTCTTGATTTGATCAATCTCTTCTATCATAGCATTTATCCAATCTTCACTGTTAAATGCCTCTTTCACTATTCTCGATTCAAATTCAGATATCAAACATGTGTTCTATCTTAGTTTGTTCCTTGTCATCATTGGATCATCCTTATCTCCTATAATCTGATTTGGTGCATGATGTCTTCTGACATACTTGGCTAATACAGGCTCGATAGACACTATATGATATTCTTCATCACTCGGTAACTGGATATTTTCTTCATTTTCTTCAACAATTATCTCAGTAGGACTTCTTGGTTGCACATAGACAAATCCTTCATAATCTTTTGGTTCTTTGGAGTTTCCTTCATCATTTCTTTCTGCAAATTCATCAATTTTCACATTTGCACTTTCTACTATTTTGTTAGATGATTTGATCAGACATTTAAATGCTTTGCTTCTAGAAGAATAACCTAGAAACATTCCTTCTTCACTTTTCTAATCAAACTTACCATTTCTATCTTTATGAGCATAGCATCTACTCCCAAAGATTTTAAAATAACTTACATTAGGTTTCTTGTCATACCAGATTTCATAAGGTGTCTTCAAAGTACCTTTCTTCAATTGAACTCGGTTCAAGGTGTAAACAACTGTGCTTATTACTTCTCTCCAAAATGTTTGTGGAACATTCTTTTTAATCATCAAGGTTCTGGCACAATCCACAATAGATATGTTCCTTCTCTCAGCTATCCCATTCTGCTATGGAGTTCTCGGTGCAGAGACTTCTCTTTTTATACCATGATCATTGCAAAATAAGTTGAACTCATCAGATGTAAACTCTCCTCCTCTATCTGATCTGAGACATTTTAGTTGTCTTCCTATTTCATTTTCAACTCTAGCCTTGTACCATTTAAACATTTGAAAATCTTTTGATTTTTCTTTTAAAAACATTACTGACATCATCCTTGATTAATCATCCACAAATAATATGAAATATTTATCACCAAAATAACTCTGAACTTTCATAGGACCACAAACATCAGTATGCACAAGATCTAAAATTCCCTTAGAAGTGTAGGACTTACTTGTAAAACTTGATCTTGTCATCTTACCCATCTAGCATCCTTAGCACATAGCATTCTTAGGTTTTTCAAGACTCGGTAGACCTCTTACTCGGTGCTTCTTACTTATTTTGATCGGATTATCAAAATTAACATGACAAAACCTTTTATGCCATAACCAAGTATCATCTATTCTTGCATATAGACATTTATTCTGAGTTGAGTCAAGATGAAATGTATTACCTCTTGTTTGTGTCCCGATAGTAGCTAACTTTCCATGCTTGTCATGAACTTTGACAATTCCTTTTTCAAACTCTATTCGGTAACCTATGTTGCTTAACTGTGCTACACTCAACAAATTGTATTTCAAACCTTCAATGCAATAAACATCATTACATTTAGCATTTTCAAGAAGTGTTATGGATCCTTTATGTCTTACCGGACATGGTGCACCATTACCAAATCTTACATAGCCTCCATCATAATCATCTAATTTAATAAACTTGTGTTTATCACCTATCATGTGATGTGAGCAACCACTATCTATGATCCAAGAATCATTAGTATTTATATGAGATATTGAAGCTTTTTCTTCATACCTTTCTTCATCTGATCCATATTTAATAGCCATATAAACAACTTCCTATGTATCAGTTTCATCTGATTTATCATGATTAGATTCCTCATCAGCTATTAGGCATGTCTTTTTATCTGTTCTCCTAAAGTCTTGGTGTCCTCTGTAATGATTATCTTTCTGTCTATCATCTCGGTAATCTCTCTTTTCACTAGATTCTTTGTTAGGATAGTTAGAAGCCATATGTCCTATCTTATCACAATTGAAACATTTTAAAGGTAGCTTTCCTTTATACTTACCTTTTCCTCTTTGTAGCCTTCTGGCTAATAGTGCTTCAAACTCTTCTTGCTTTTTGATTTCCTCATACAGTTTGTGTACCTCCTCCATGTTTTTGCAAATTTTTTTACTTGCTCCACTGTGATTCCCTTCAGAGTACTTATACTTTCTATCATTGTAATCATCAGTTTCATCAATATGAAAAGAACTGAATGCAGATTCAACTTTATTTACCGATGACCCACTGTTATCAAAGTTACTTAACTTAAATGCATGTAGCTTACCAATAGTAGCATCTAAAGAAACTAGCATATTGGGTACAAACCTCATTTCATTGATTGCATAGACTTGGATTGGATAAGCTGGTAGAAGGGTTCTTAACAACTTACTTGTTACATCCTTTTCTTCAATAGTTCCTCCCGCTCCTTTGATTTGACTGACAATCTCCTTTAGTCTTGTATTGTACTAAGTTATGTTCTGACCTTCATTCATCCTCATAGATTCAAGTTGTCCTCTTAAACTATCCACTTTTTCTCTTTGAACATGTTCATCTCCTCCATATACAGATATGAGCTTAGTCCACATTGCCTTTGCATCATTGCAGCCTTCTAGATCATTAAACTCTGAATTAGTTAATGCAGATGTTATTTCAATCATTGCTTGAATATGTTCTTCCTTTGCCCTTATTTCTTCCATAGTCAATGGATAGGTGCTCGATGCAGCAAAATCATTCTCCAGATAGTATACAACATATTCTCCAACTTCTGATAGATGTAGCTTCATCCTTTTCTGCCATGTAGAGAAACTTGACTTATTCAGCTTTGGTGCATCCCTCTTATACATCGTTGGATCTTTAACTCAAGTGCCTTTAAACTTTTCTTCCGGAGTCCAAAGCTCTGATACCAATTGATAGTTCTAATACTTAATGTAAGTACAGATCCAATAGCCAACAAGATGAGAGGGGGGGGGTGAATCATACAAACTTAATCATCCATAAAAACATCAAATTCAACCTTGGTAACATATATATCATTCATATAACCAAAACTGTCAAACATGTAAACTCAAAAGCATATGAACAATATAAACCTCATAACACCAAATTTAACGTGATAACCCAAATAGGGAAAAACCACTGTGGGATTTTGGACCCACTAAGAAATATACTCTTCTAGAGTATGCTCGGTTAAAAGAAAATCTTGTTAAAGATTACAAACACATTGCTAGATGGTGACCCGGTTAAGGGATTTCCCTCAGATCTGTTAGGATCTTCACTTTGTTAGAAGTGACCTTGTTAAAGGATTTCAAACACTCAATCAGAATGTCACTTTGCTAGAGGATTTTACAAATAATACTTTTAAGTCCACTCGGTTAAGAGATTTTCTGCTACTTCTCAAAATAACAGTAATAAAAATATGTCTGCAACTTCACATCTAAAAATGCTAAAGCAGATTCTTATTTTCTCAATACAATCAATTCATAGGACTTATCTTGTCCCTCTACTAGGCTCTATACTCTGTTATCAAAACAGGTCTTCAAGCTTCTGTGCTTGGTAATCACTATGTAGCATCCCTATGCATACACTTGCCCGCATGCATTGTTTATCAATAGTTTCCTATTTATAAACAATCTTCCAACCACTAAATCTTCTTGATCACATTTCCCATGATCAATCATAGCCATCAGATCTTCAATCTTGTCCAGGTTCAATGTATCCTTCAATCTGAAAATGTTTTACCCCGCCTTGGAACTTGCATTTTCACCTTGGAACTTGTGTTATGGTATTGCAGTTCAATTTGAGTTGTAGATCTTCCTGCCGATCTTTCTTTACCATAGATTCTTTAACAATCTTCATACATGGCTTACCAATCATTTAATTCGCTCTAGCTCATCAACTTCCTTCATTAAATATCACATGTAAACATTTAATGCATTCTGTTATAGCTCGGTTGTAACTCGGTAAATACTAAACTTCACTCGGTAGACATTCTGCCTTCATTAACCGATAGCGATAACCTTAGGGTATACCGACTAGGTTCTTTGCTTGGTAACATAGTATAGTATTAACCTTTCAAACAATAGCATATGTAGGATATCAAAACAATCTAAACATCATGATCTCATCATTGTCTAACTTGGTAATAGTTGCCCATTGAATAACTTATCTCCTTATTCGTCATATTCTTTCTGTGTCTTTTACTGGCATCTTTATACTCATCAAATCATACTTATTAAGATATGGAAACATCATACTGAATTAAAAAATCAATTTCTTAACATCAATGACAAAATAATAATATTAAGACAGTAATCATCCTTAATCAGTTATATCCATAGTCATCAACAACCTTCTCAATATCCTTATTGAAATACCAACAATCTCTCATTGTAATTGGAATGCCAACCTTCTTCTTGTCTATTTAAATGCCAGCACAAAATGGTTTTAGACCATGTAGGAAGATTGCAAATAGCGTCATATTGGTCTTAGAAGTGTCTCACTCCATGGTCAAAGAAAAAATTAAAGGTATGGTGATCAAGCTTGATGTAGTGAAAGCATATGATAAGGTTATTTGGAATTTTTAGATGCAAGTTATTTCTTGTATGGGATTTGATAGAAAATGGATAGAGTGTATCAAATTTTTTATTCTTCTATAAGTTTCTCCATTCTAGTGAATGGATCTATTTGTGGCTTTATTGATTCTACTAATGGATTGAGACAAGGAGACCCCTTGTCACCATCTCTGTTTGTTTTGATGGTGAAAGTGTTAGGTAGTAAGATCATAAGACTATTTAGATTGGGTAGGTGGAAAGGGATATCTGTCCACCCCCTGGTGGATCCCATCACTCACTCATAGTTAACAAATAATACGTTGCTATTCGAGGAAGCCTCCATTCAAGAGGCCTTTATGATCAAGACTGCATGTGAGGGGTACTCAAAGCCTTCAGGGTAGATCATGAATAAGGAGAAATCACAGGTGTTCTTCTTGAACACTAATGGATAATCCTAGAATAAAATAGCCCACCTTTTGGAATATCAAGTTGGATCATTTCCTCTCAAATACTTGGGAATCAGTGTCAACTAAGGCAGTAGACAAAACCAAATCTGGGAGGATGTGATTAACAAGTGTAAGGGAAAATTAGAGCAGTAGAAAAATTGATGGTTATCTCAAGTAGAGAGGTTAACCATGATTAGATCAGTCTTATCAACCATTCCCATATATAGCATGTCATGTTTTAGGATGCCTTAGTCAGCTAACAAGAAGCTAGATGGAATGCTCAAGAAATTCACTTGGAAAGAGACAAAGGAGGGTAAAAAAATCCCACTGATCAATTGGGAGACAACCTATCTGACTAAAGAAGGAGGGGCTAGGTTGAGGAAAATGGATCTACAGAACCTTGCATTAGGTGCAAAACTAGCCCGGAGGATGTACAAATTTCCTTAGAAACTTTGGTGCAAAGTTTTGAAGAGCAAATATTTAGATTCGGAGGAGTCAGAGAGAATATTCCCTGTAGCAAACACAACCAAGGGATCAACGGTGTGGAATTTCCTGTGGGAGATTAGATTTATTATCACCAAACATCTATCTTGGCAAGTCAGGAATGGGTGGAAGCTAAAATTTTGGAATGATTCTTGGGATGGAGGTAAGCCTATCAAGGAAAGGTTTGAAGATCAAAACTAGGTGAATGATGTGGCAAATGAAATGGGAGACATAGTGGATTGGTATTTTGAAGGAGGAGGTGTTAGGGGAGATAAGGTTAGGTTAAAGCATATAGAGATCGCGAGTAAGGAATTATGTACCAAACTGGATGAAGTATTAAGGAGTAGGATGATGTTGGTGTCTAAGGAAGAAGATACTCTTTTCTGGCATGCTGCCAAATCAGGGGACTATAGTGTTCAAATTGGGTATGATATACAAAGACAAAGAGTGAGGTACACCATCTGGCCACATAATTTATGTTGGAGCAATAGAATTCTTCTTAAAGAGGGTGCCTTTCTTTGGATTTCCCTTCATGATAGGGTACTCATAGGGAATAGACTGAATATGATTGGTATAGCTAGGCCAAGTTGATGTGTATTATGTAAAGATGAGGAAGAGACTACAAACCACTTGTTGTATAATTGCTCTTTTGCTAGTAGGTGTTAGGAATGGTTGTTTGGTATGCTGAATTTGAGTATTGTCATGAATGAAGGATTGTAATCTTTTTTATTGTCATGGCCTCAAATGGACAAATCGAAATGGGGTGTTATTTCGTTGGTAGGACCAACTTTAGTAGAATGGAATATTTGGAAGGAGAGAAATAGGAGAATCTTTAAGGAAGTAGATCTCTCTACCGAGCAACTTATTTCAAAATTTAGGATTGCCATAGAGGAAGTTGTAAATGGTAAGAGTGTAATGAGGAAGAAATACATATATAATAATTGGGATAGAAGTATGGAGACAAAATGTTGTTTGAAAGAAATAGGACCAATTGTTCCTTCTAAGAAACAAGTAGATAGGAATCTGATTAAATGGAATGCGCCGCCAAAGGACTGGGTGAAGCTTAATTTTGATGGGGCCAGTAAAGGTAATCCAGGTAGTGCTAGTTTCGGGCTTGTCTTAAGAAATCATAACTGATTAGTGAAGTATATGGTAATTTTGGGGAGTGCTCAAATAATGAAGAAAAAATGAGAGTTTTAGAAGAAGGCTTGAATATATGTTTTGAGGGGGACATCTCCAAGATTATCATCAAAGGAGACTCCCAAGTCATTATCTATGGTGTGATACAATCTGCCTTTCACAACTAGAGATTAAACAAATGACTATCTTGTACCAATAATTTGTTGGATCAGATTGGGGTTTTCAAAATTGTTCACACTTATAGATAGGGGAACAAAGTGGCAGACCTCTTGACTAATTTGGGAGTAGCAGGGAAAAATTAGTACTTCTTGATCACGATAATCGATGCTTCTCAGGAAATAATGGAAGCCATCAGAAAGGATGTCCCGAGATATCACCGAGAGGGTATAGGTTAGGGGTAAACATATAAGAATATGAGGTGACATTGCCTCATTTTTTTTCATAAGGAATGTCAATCATAATGGTATCTTAGAATTTCAAACATGCACTGCAGACAAGGACTCAGAGCACTACGAGTACTACCAGCAATATATCCTAGTCACGGGTTTGAGTAAGCATAGCAATATGAGATATAGGTGGTTATTTCAAAATACGATACAACAACTCAAATGAGGCGTTAGGAGAATACATAGTAGGGATAAAAGATCTAAAGTAAGACTTTTCACATATTGCCTGTACTCGGGATTGGATATGTTTGGCTTGTCGAGGTCGTTTTGCCATATTGTAGAACCAACAAGATTCTATATGAGGATAGAGGCTGGATACATTAGTTCATCCTTGAAGAGAAAAGTAGTATTGCTGGTATAAGATGGCTCCATTCGTAGGGATTGTGTGTAGGAACTATGTAGAGACTATCGAGCATCAGTGCATTACGTTGTTTAACATAGAGAATGAAATCTATGAGGCGGTTCTGGATATGGTGATTATTTCCTTGAATTTGGAGAGGCATTGGTGTGATGGATTCATCTACAAGGTTGTATTATCATCGATTGTGGATGTCCTAGAATCCAAGGAGAGATGCATTGAGATTGTGGGAGTCTTTGTGAATGAAGATTATGGGGAGGAGGTGGTGGAAACTTTGTGTGAGATGCAGGATGGAGTCAAGGAAATTATTGTTAAGATATATTTCAATCCTTCTAACTATATGTCCTCAGACTTAGAAAGGGATACAGAAGAGGATGGGGATCAGACAGAAGATGAGGAGGATGTGGATGGAGAGAACATGATCGACAATGAGGAGGAGAGTGAGAATAGGGATTAGAGGGAGAAGAAGCGAAGGAAGAGGAACTTTGTCAAGGCATCTTGGTTGACCTTCAAAGATTGGGTTTTGAATGGAGATCTAACTGCATTCAGACAACTGAAGGAGGCAAATGACTGGTGGCTAACAGAGGCGTCCTCAGACACTCTTTTCAACCTGGGCAAACTGATCTCACAAGTGCTATATTTTCTGAGGAATGAGTAATGGGTGTTGTTTGGTATTGGTATTGTATATGGCGGGCTTGGATAGGTATAGGGTAGTTAATACAATTAGATCTTGGTTTTAAGTAGTAGTTGTTCTATTTTCAGCTAGTATTGTAGTCCGTGTGGATATTATATGTACAACTTTTTGGAGTAATATAAGCAGCTATTCCCATAAAGATAGCACTTATCTAAAATAATAATAATAATAATATATGAAATATAATTTAATAAGTGTGTTAGGGAAAAGTAAGTTTATTAAAAAATTGATATATAAATAAAATAAAATTTAAATTCTATCAACATATATATGAAAAAAATAAAACTAAACAAACTCTCATGTAAAGACACTCAAATAAAAATGGAATATCCAAAATAATAATAAATATAAATAATATTTATATGCACTCAAAACATTGTTTACATACATATAAATTTGTATATAATTTTAAACTAATTTTATTACATAAAATCAAACTTCATTAATAATTCATTTATAAAACATATTACTAATACAAAATATGGTATATAAACATACTTGTGACTAAAACAAAGTCCACCAAACATCAAGTCAATTTGAGTGTAAGGCTTATTATCATAAAGGATAAGTTTGGGATTGTGTCTTTGATGAATTTCACCAAATACATAGATTGTAACCATGTATCACTAGTGACGATAGTTTTAAGTTTAATATAAAAGCCCTCCCATGTAAATTAAAATAAAACAAGTGCCACATAGTGGCTAGTACTTGTCATTTATATTTGTAATAGTAATTGAGTATTTTTTTTCTTTAGATTAATAATTTTGTAACCATAAGTTTAATTGAATCTCTAATCTAAATTGAACACTTTAATCTTAACCCTTACCCTAACCCTATTTTAACTCTAATAAAAGTCTTGTCTCTAATTCATATTATAGCTCTAATCTTAATTGAATTGTATTAATATTTATTTGAGAATGTGATTAGTAGTAAAGAAAATTTAAATTTTATTTGATATTCATTGTATTATTTTTTTAAATATTATTATTTTGTATTATCTTACATTAATATTTATTCAAACAAACTATGTTAAATATTAAGCATAATCCAATCTTATATTTCATTTGTATTATAAAAATATATTTTTTATTTTATTTTAAACACTATATTATTATTTTATAATTTTTATGACTATATTAATAATGTTTTATATTATATTATGTTATTATTCTATTGTTTTAATCTTTTTATGTTATAAAAAAAATTAACAGTATTAAATTATGTTAGCATAATGCTAACCTAACCAAGAGCTATTTATAAATTAGTTAGAAAGTAAAAGGTTTGTTACCTTGTAACCAAGATTTACACAATTAATTTATAATCAATTAATTAGCATCCAAATATTTTCACATAGTTTAAATATTTCCATGTACCTTGTAAATAAAAAAAAGTTGAATCACGAGTTAATAATTTGGAAAGAAAACTCAACATACTAAATATTATTTTAATAACCTAATAATTTTCCTAAACATACTAAATATTATTTTAATCACCTAATAATTTTCCTAAAAAACAATTGAATACTAACAAGTTAATGAAAATTGAACCACTCATAATATAACTCTTATATAAATAAAATTTATATCAAACACTAAAGAGATATAACTTACCACGCTACAATTTTTCCAAAAAGACCTCTTAACATACTCTACTTAATTTTTTAAACAATAATATACTTATACGTTTATTTAAAATTTATTTTATAATTTTAAAATTTGAAAACAGAACTCCCACTATTATAAAAAGATCTCTTAACATCTTTTACACAAATTTTTAAACAATAATATACTTATACATTTATTTAGAAATTATTTTATAATTTCAAAATTTGAAAAAGTAACTCACACTATTATACGTTACCTCTTACTCTCAATATGAAACCAAAAACGTTAACAAAAATTTAAAAAATTTAAATTTAAATTTTAACTACCTCCCAAAAACAACATAAATTACACTATTACACTCACCTCTTACTATTCATAATTACACTTCTAAACTTTAGAGAAAGTCGGCAGTATTAAAAAGCTAAAACTACACGACCTTTCGTCAGTTATAAAAACCTCAAACCGAACCACCTCGAGAGAAAACTAACCTCAACACAACATAAACAAAACTCTATATATACCAAAATCACAGAGCCAGTTTCCCCAACGTTTTTTGTGAATCCCTGTTTCAATCCCTTCTGTAACATTCCCTTCGTTACAGGCATGGCAGAGCATCCCAACACAACCATGGCGAAAGAATGTAAGGTGAAATTGAAGAGTCAGGATGACAAGATATTCGAGGTAGAGTATGCCGTAGCCATGCAGTCGCAGACGTTAAAGAACGCTCTCGCTCACACGGGCTGCACGGATACCGCCCTGCCTTTGCACGACATTTCCAGTCAAATTTTGGCGAAGGTGATCGAGTACTGCGAATATCATGTTAATGCCGCCAACACCATCTCAGAGAAGGATGTGAAGATGTGGGATGAGGAGTTGGTGAAGCACATGGATCAGGATACCCTTTTTCGTCTCATTGTGGCTGCAAAGTACCTGGAAATACACAATCTTATCGACTTAATGTGCAAAACTATAGCAGACAGGATTAAGGACAAAAGCGTAGAAGAGCTCAGAGAGATTTTTCACGTACAAAATGACTTCACTCCTGAAGAGGAGGAACAAGTCAGGCGTGAAACTAAATGGGCGCATGGGTTGTAAGTCAGGCGTGAAGGCTGAGAGCATTGTACTTGGCATTGTTGTCAAGTAACTTTATAATGACTTTTGCGCTTCAAGAACTTATGGGTTTTATTTGGTACTGATACTTTGCTGGTGTTCTGGATTTAGTTGTTTTATTGCTGGTGTTCTGGATTTAGTTGTTTTAGATCATAAGCTGGCAATATTTTAGGGAAGGGATTACAGTATGTTTTTTTTTGAATTGTTTTGTGCAAATAAATCATAAATGTTAATTTTAAAAAAAATTAATATAATTTTAAAATATTAAGATATTAATTATGCTGATATTTTGCATCAAAAATGTTTTGGATTAATACCTTTGTTATTTTTCTGATCTACTGGACTTAATGTTGTTTTAGGTTATAAATTGACAATATTTTAGAAACTACATCTCAACAAAACTGATCTAATTTAAAATTACTAGTATCAACTGCACATTATCATTGAGTAATATTTTTTATATTAGTTTTAGTTAATATGTCCATGTTTCTATTGATTAAACTGTATTAGTTTCTAATAACGACATAAGCATTTATTCAATGTATTGATTGACATTATTTAATCTAACAATGTTGAGTTTTATTTGAGACTAGTATTTTCCTCGTGTGTCTGACAGAATGTTGTTTTAGAACATAAGATGACAATATTTTACCAAAAGGATGAGTGTATGTTTTCTTTACCTTATTGATTGAGATGTATTAATTGGTATTCATTAATCTAAGTATTTATTGGTTTTACTTGAACTGGTATTTTTTTTTTTTAACAGACTAGTGTATGTTTTATTTCAATTGTTTTGTGAAGATACATATCGAATTCTACTATTTTTTTCTATAATTAATTTAATTTGAAATTACTATTAACAATTACCTTGACTTTTTTTGGTTAAATTTGTTATTCATTTGAGTGTAGAACTTATGAGTTTTATTTGATACCCGTATTTTGTTGGAATTAATGTGATTTTAATTCATAAATTGACAATATTTTTTTTTTCATTAGTTTAGTTGACATTTCCATTATTGATTAATATCCATGATATTAGTTTAGTTTAATCTATCCATATTTTTATTGATTAACTTGTACTAATTTTTAATAATAGTACATGTATATATTCAGATGAATTTGTTACTACTATTTAATCTAAGAATGATAGATAAATATCTACTTTTATGTTTAGTTTTATATTATTAATATTATTATATGATTGGGTTTTTTAAATTAAAAGATAAATTTTCAATATTAATAAAAGCTTAATAGAAATAATCACACTTTAAAGTCAAAATTAATGGGTGTTTGAGCAAATATGCTACTTAGTCCTATTTCCAATATTTTTAAAATGACTCTTCTGCCTTTAATCTGGTCTGCTGATATTAAGTTGGATTAGGTGATCAGTTGAGAATTGTTTAGTGAAGATACAAGCAACCAAGATACAATAAGCTTAACACAAACTACCTTGACTATATAGATAAATAAAGCATGATATACCATGAACTAAATTCAAAATCCTTTCTCTTTAATTGATACTCTAGCCCTCTTTTGACACCAACTAATTTATCTTATCCACATAATGAACCTCAATGGAATTACCATTAAGAGCTTTCACATCGACCTAACAATGACAATGATGTACTATCGATTGTACTATGAAAGGGAGGCTTTTTCTTGTTTGAATTTGTAGGAGTATGAAACCCTCATGATTAATGAGGAGAGAGAGCCCTAAACCTATTTTGAATGGCTTATGTTTGCATTGGTCCAATATTATTTCCAAACACATGTAAGGCCCTACCCAAATCCTCTTCATTGTTATCTTCTATTGTAACTTTGAATGCATCATAAATTGTGTGATATCCATGTAGTTTCCACATCACACAAGGAATTTAAAAGATGTCATGTTCATGAGAGAAGGAAGTTTTTCACACAAGCTATAGGTACAAATCACAACACATCAACTATTCAACGTAGTGATGTGAGCTAATGATGAACTAAGGTGGCCTCTTGCGATACTTGCAATGAAAGGATTGCAAAGAACAAAGAAAATGTTATTTTCATATTATGATATCTCCCTAAAATCTTTTGTAAGCTTTGGAACCCTTGCCAACTCTTCATGCTTGAAAAAAGCATGTTCTCAATGGAGTAAATTTATATATACTCACAAGTTTAAGAAGTAAATTTTATTAATATTTTATTCTTTATCTACATTAGTTTTTGTGTCAATAGTTAGCAGGAAGTTGTACGTACGGTTTCGCCTCATTAGTGGTTGCTTTGGTCAAATGTGTTGTGGTCAACTTTGAGTGATACTCAACCCAATCTCACTAGGGAATTTGAAAGGTTTTCACATTAGAGAAAATATAAGGAGGCTATGGGCCTAATTTCTATGCATATATATCTCCATCCTTGTTCTTTCACATAAAAAAAAATACTACACCAAAATAGGTATTGGACAAATTCAGTGATCTTTTTGGCTCAATTAGTGAAATTAGAGCTACGAAGTTAGGAAAAAAAATTGCATCTCTTTCCATTGATTTTCAGTTGAAAGGTTGTCGAAAAGAGAAATCTAATAAGAAACCCATATTCTTGATTTTGTCCAACCTTATGGGTGTCTTTTAATACTTTGCTACTTCCTTTTATTCCACCATGAATGGGTTCAGTGCACAATTTGCAATTCCATCTTTTGAGACCTTTTACAAGAGAGATTGACTAGGGAGCAATCCAAACATCATCAAAATGATGTCAATAAGTCTAATGCATTAGTTGCTACTATTGGCAAATTGGAGAAATTGATTATTTGTTGCATTTATGTTTGTCATTGATGTCAACACTAGTTGTTTTGTTGTCTACTTGCTTTCGGTAGAGTGGTTCGATTATGATGTTGATTAGGAGATTTGTCTCTAGTTTGGCCTGACTTGTGGAATTGGCTTGGATTGGTTATTCATGTGTTCCTAATGCATATCACATTTAGTTGGTTTGAGATTTGATGTTCTAGATGGTATCATTTGTTCTAGTAAAACCTTTTTGTCACCAGTAAGGGTTTTATCGGCAACGCTTTAATGAAGATCTTTTGATGAATGTGATAAGTGGTGTTGGTGCAATTTCTAGAAGGTTATCAGGATGCTGATGGTTATCATGTTCATGTTTTAGTTGATCGGTGGTGTTGCATTTAGCACCAGACCTATTATGTGCTATTATATTTTATTTTGGTAGGTTATGGACCGGTTTATGTAACATGTTGGTTGATACTCCCAATGTGTCACAGGTTGTATTTATTGTTTGGTTTATGTTGTTTCAGTATTAGGATGAATTGGTTTATCATTGGTTTGCATGATTATGTAATAGATCTATTATATTATCTTTTAGGTAGTCGACCTAATTGTTTAGGTCTTGGATTGGTATAAATATGATTTAAGATCTCTTTGTAGATCATATGTGATGAACAAATATTATTATCTACATGCGAATAATGTTGCAATCATATGTAGAGGTTTTGGTCGATCATAGGTGATCGGATTGGGTTTGTGTAAGAGGTTTAAGACCTCCGGGTACTGAGCTTAGCCGAAACTTTACTCAGGCATAGGAGATGCTACATTTGCAGTTCAATCTTCATTCCAAATTGTAGTGTATTGTTTTCTGTAGTTAGTGAGGCTCCTTTTGTGATGAGCAGTGTGCTTTCCTGCATGTGTAGACCCCTTATTGTAATATTTAATCATCTGATTAATGGATAGATATTGTGGGTATCCAATCCCACCATGGTTTTTCCTCTTTGAGGTTTTCTACGTATAAATTTATGGTGCTATGGTGTTCATATTTGTTGTTGCATTGTTACTTATTGTTATCTACTTTTATGTTTACCGGTCAATGAGTTATTCACTCCCCCCATCTAAGTGTTCTTGGATCCTAACAATTGGCATTAGAGCCTGGTACCTTCGAGTAAGTCTAACAACTTGAGGAAGATCATGTATCTGAAATCTATGGATATTAGTTTGAGGACAAAACTTCAAGTAGCTCTTGAAGACTATGATGCTAAAAGGTTAAGGAACATGAAACTGCAAGATGAGTTGAGATGTATGAAGGAATTCATTTTTTAATCTGTAGGAGTGGTTCTCATCTACACAAGCTAAAAGGAAGGAACTTTGTGATCAATTACAAAATTAGGATGATGGAGAGAAGTATGCCCTTAAGGAACTATGTAAGAAGTTGAATCTGTTAATTTTGTGGATCAGAATTAAAATTTATCTTCTTCTATGTATTATCTATCACTGAATTGTTGTATAAATCTGATTGTCTTCTTTTATGTTGCAGGAGAGGAGGAGTATTTTTATTTCAATGTACATTCTCACACATTTCATTTGGTATATGTAGTAGGTTGGGTATGATCAAGCGATGCCTTGACCGACCATGTCTTTTGGACATGGTCGGTCAAGACATTACTTGATCGTGCCCCCTCACCATAATAAATGCTTGAATGAGAGACTTCATTTATCTCTCATTCAATCATTTATCTTACCGAGGCTATCATGCATTAACACTCCCTCTTAGCTAGGTAAGATAAATGTAAAAGATGTTGCGAGAAATATTCATAAATCGTATGATGCTTATCTTGGGACCATAGTTTCAAGATGTGAATTGCCTCTGTAGGTGATTCTATTCACAAACTCTTAAGTTGATTGCCTCTGTCAGTGATTCTATCCATAAGCTCTTGTGTAGATTTCCTCAGTCGGTGATTCTATCGACAAGCTCTTGTGTGGATTGCCTCAGTCGGCGATTCTATACACAATCTCTTGTGTGGATTGCCTCAGTCAGTGATTCTATCCATGAGCTCTCACGTGGATTGCCTTAGTCGACGATTCTATCCATGAGCTCTTATGTGGATTACCTTAGTTGGCGATTCTATCCACAAGCTCTTACGTGGATTGCCTCAGCCGGTGATTCTATCCACAAGCTCTTATGTGGATTGCCTCAGTTGTCGATTCTATCCATGAGCTCTTGTGTGGATTGTCTCCATTGGCGATTCTATTCACAATATTTTACGAGGATTGCCTCAATCGGCGATTCTATCCACAATCTTGAGTTATTGTAAGATTGCCACCTTCCAATAACCTCAAAAATACAAGTGGAAATCATTTGCACGTCAACACTTCCTTATGATTCACACAAGGCCCATAAAATAATTATTAGTATTAATAAGAATAATAATCAATATTTACAATTTTTTACATCAGAAGTGCTCAATCTTGATATGTAAGCTCCCTCTGAATCACAAGGTATCTTGAGACTCTTCTAGAGAACATATTATTCTGAACATACGTCTGAATTTTTGACTTCAGCAAGGGACGCTTGTAGTTTAAGTTTGAGAGGACAAGTTCCTACAATGTGGCCATATTCGAGACTTTCAAGGAGATATCAATCTGATCTTAATCGGATCTTCCTTTAGGCAGTTAGGCTTTATAGAAGAAAACGTGGCTCTGATACCATGTTAATCTTGTTGATCAAAATTAAAATTTATCTTCTTCTATGTATTATCTATCACTAAATTGTTGTATAAATCTGATTGTCTTCTTTTATGTTGCAAGAGAGGAGGATCATTTTTATTTCAATGTACATTATGACACATTTAATTTGGTATATGTAGTGGGCTGGGTATGGTCAAGCGATGCCTTGACCGACCATGCCTTTTGGACATGGCTGATCAAGACATCACTTGATCATGCCCCCTCATGATAATAAATGTTTGAATGAGAGACTTCATTTAACTCTCATTCAATCATTTATCTTACTGAGGCTATCATGCATTAACAAAATCAGGAGATTGAAGATTGGAAGAAGAATGAAGAAAATCTTGTGACATCTTTGAAAGATAGATATGAGGAATGCATTAGGTTGGCACATGAGAATGATGTATTGAGAACTAAGTTAGTGCAATCAGTCTGGTATGCATTTAACAATATTGTCATTCATTCTAGATTGATATTTTGATGCTACTACTTAGGGGGGGTACTCAACTGTGTGGTTCAAAGGTTTTATGATTTTTCTTTGATGTTTATGTCATATTTCTGGCATTGATGTCAAAGGGGGAGAGATATATGTGAAAAATTGATCTTAATAGGGATATCATTTGCAGGGGCAGTTTGGTCTTTGGTTCAAAACTTCATTGTCATATCATTTTGGGGAGACTTGTTTGGGATTTCTTGGCACTTTGATGTTTTTCACATCTTGTGTTGTCATCAATGCCAAAGGGGGAGATTGTTGGAAAATTGGAGGAATTGATTATATGTTACATTGATGTTTGTTACCGATGTCAACACTAGTAGTTTTGTTGTCTACCGGCTTCTGGTAGATTGATTGTATTATGATGTTGATAAGGAGATTTGTCTTCAGTTTGGTCCGACTTGTAGAATTGGCTTGGATTGATTATTAATGTGTTCTTGATGCATATCACATTGAATTGGTTCTATATTTGATGATCTGGATACTATCATTTGTAGTAGTAAGCCTTTTCATCACTAGTAAGGGTTTTACCTACAACTCTTTCATGAATATCTTTTGATGAATCCAATAAGTGGTGTTGGTGTGGCTTCTAGAAGGTTATCAAGATGCTGATGGTTATCATGTTCACGTTCCAGTTGATTGGTGGTGTTACATTTAACACCAGACCTATTATGTGGTATTCTATGTTATTCTACTAGGTTACGGACTGGTTTATGTAACATGTTGGTTGATGCTCCTGATGCATCACCGGTTGGATTTATTGTTTGGTTTATGTTGTTTCGGTTTTAGGATGACTTGGTTTATCATTGGTTTGCGAGATTATGTAACAGTTCTATTGTATTATCTTTTAGGTGGTCGACCTAATTGTTTAGGTCCTAGGTTGGTATAAATATGATGTAAGATCTCTTTGTGGATCATATGTGATGGACATATATTATTATTTACATGTGAATAATGTTGTAATCATATGCGAAGGTTTTGGTCGATTATAGCTGATCAAACTGGGTTTGTGTAAGAGGCTTAGGACGTCCGATACTGAGATTAATCAGAATTGTACTCAGGCATAGGAGATGTTACACTTGCAGTTCAATCTTCATTTTGGATTGTAGTCTGATGTTTTCTTTAGTCAGTAAGGCTCCTTTTGTGATGAGCAGTATGCTCTAGGAAGTGTGCCTATATGCATGTATAGGCCCCTTATTGTAATATTTATTCATCTGATCAGTCGATACATATTGCGGGTATCCAATCCCACTGTGGTTTTTCCTCGTTGAGGTTTTCCAGATATAAATCTATGGTGTTATGGTGTTCATCTTTGTGGTTGCAATGTTACTTATTGCTATCTTCTTTTATGTGTACTGGCTGTTGAGTTATTGTATTAATAAGGTTAAAATTCACCATTCTGGTAGTAGACTAATTCACCCCACTCTCTCAGTGTTCTTGGATCTTAATAGCTACTCCACCTCAAGATAAGGAATAAAGGAAAATCAATAAATCCTAAGACCAAGACATAATTTTGTGAGACTTCAACCTCTTCTAAAGAGGCCAATAAGAAGGAGACACCCACATGTGCATATTGCAAGAAACAATGACATGATGAGCATAAGTGTTATACTAATAATGTTGATGAGTATGCTCAACTTCATCAAAAGCATAATATGCCACTATCCTCATTAGTTTCCATCTTCTTCTTCAACTTGACAATCGTCTACTTCTCCATCTTCATCCACAAAGACAAGAACTACATATTTTTTGAAAGGTACCACAATCTTGGCTTCCACCACTCTTGAGAATGGTAGATGTCTTCTTGATTTAGGTGCATAATATCATATGGTATCTTCTATGGACATGTTTTCTACTTTTGAGCCTTGCAGGTCACCTCACATTTTGATGGGTAACAATAAATACATCTTGAAGTTTTGTGGGGAAGGTTCTATTGATATGGGCAAGGGATATTTTAATGATGTTCTTTTTGTACTCTCCTTGACAACTAATCTCCTTTTAGTTTATCAAATTACTTATGGTGAATGAGGTAACATAGTAGAGTGCACTCCTGATTATGTATTCATTAGTGGTGTTGAGACTAGAGAGATCAATGTTATAGGTTTGGTTGATCGTGCATCTAGATTTTAATATTTATCTTATGTTTTTCGCGATGAAATTGTTCCTTTGGATGATGTACATACCTTTCCACCAAGGGTTAGTCATGTTTGTGAAGAGAAGTCTTGTCATTTGAACCTTTGTGTTCTTGAGATTTGTGTTGAGCTTCCTCCTTTAGTTTTGGAGGTTGCTTCTATTTAGCAAGTTGATCATAGTGATCCTAATCTTTCTATGTGGGATGAGTATTTGGTAGGTATTCCAAACTTGTTTGTTACATATTTTGGAGACATATTTAAGAGGATTTCTCTCCTCTTTGATGATAGTTTGAGCATAACTTTTAATACATCTACATTATTTTTGGAGATAGATATTGATCAGTTTTCTCCTTCACTTGATTTGTCACATTCTTTGGTTGATCTTGATCATGAGTGTGTTCTATTTGAATTAATTTAGTAGAAGTGTCTCCAAGTGTCACAAACAAAATTTTCAACATGGGCCCTCATAATTTTGCCAAATTTTTGAGGTCCCAATACCCTAATCCCGGTTAATCGGGTGTAGACTTTGGCAAACAGCCTTCAGATCACTTTAATTTGTAGACGTCTAGTTTACAACGTAATACAATTACTAGAACCAAAGCACCAAGTGCCCCAGTCTTGCTAGTTTAGGCTCAACTTTCAGGATTAGGTGCACATTAGAATTCCTCTCTTAGATCTATACTCCATGTCTTAGTTTCATTTTTGTATCTGACTGTTATTTACTCTTATTCAAGTTGTTCTCATTACTTCTACTAGCTTAGGTTACATCTTACATTTAGCTCATTCCTCTTTCATATGGGAAAAGGAATAGAAACCCTAAAATTATTTCTTGAATCTCTTTCACAAGAGTTAGTCAAAGTTAATCACTTCCTTAGGCTTTTTTGTATTCTAATGTATGGATGAAAGTGGGATTAGGTCTTAAACTAGCCGATCCCATTTTTCACCATCACAACTACATAAAAATTCATGCAATAGTATGAAAATCCATATCGTCATAATATATCGACGATTTAAAAAAATTAGTACAAGTCAAAATTTTCACTCCATCGCTAAAACTATTGCTATGCAAAATTTTAATTTTTGTGTCAAAATCTTCTAAAATTTTTGAAAAGTAAGGGATTTCATTTTTAATAGACAAGTCAATTTTCTTTCACCTAAGGTCTGTTGGCCATTTGGTGGAATTGATTATTTGTTGCATTCATATTTTGTCATTAATGCCAAATCTATCTATTTGGATGCTATACTAGAACCCTTCTGGTCCTAGTAGGATGCGTGGCTTCTGGTTGATCTGGATCTGACATGATCCAGTAGGCTCCGGTATAGTTTGGTGATGAAAATGGCTTGTTCATTATACTCATGCTCATATTGGGTCAGTTGGTTTTGGTTTGATGATCGGATGCTATGATGTTTACTTAGAAGCTTAGTTCCTAGTTTTGACGAGGGTTTCATCGGCAAAGCTTTTGCTGAAGATCTTTGATGAATTACATAAGTGGTGTTGGTGCAGCTTCTGGTGGAGTTTTAGGATGCTGATGGTGATCTTGTTCGAGACTTGGTGGATGGAGATCATTGTTGTAGCGTGTGGATCTATATTGGGTCATGATTGATCTAGGTTATGGATCGACTTTAATGTAACATGTGGTTTGGACCTCTCGATGTATTTTTGGGATGTCTGATGTTTTGGATATTATTTATTTGGTCTCAGGCCGACATGGTTTGTATTTATGTAATTGTTTTATTATCTGGTGGCTAACCTAATTGTTTATGGTCGAGGGTTTATATATATAGGTATAAGATCTCATTGTAGATCATCATGGTTATGGTTAGAAGTCACGGTCAAGGAATGTAATGTACAAATAATGTAATATCATTCAGACAGAGGATTTGGTTGATCATTAGAGTTCGAATTGGGTTTATTTAAGAGGATTTAGTCCTCTGATATTGAGCTTAATCAAAATTGTACTCAGACATAGGAGATGCTATCTTTTGTAGTTCAACGCTTCTCCAAATTGTAGTCTAGATTTCTATTTAGTCAGTGAGATTCCTTTTGTGATGAGCAGTGCACTCTAGGATGTTGGCCTTCCTGCAAGTGCAGGTCCCTCAATTGTAAATCACATACTTACTACAAAAGTATTATCTAACTGTGGGTATGCTTCCCATCGTGGTTTTCCCCTTTACCGAGTTTTCCATGTACAAATATTGGTGTCATGTGGATGCTCTGTGAAAAGGATTAGAAAATTTGTCTGATGGCAACAGACACAAGAGCACAAGAAACAAACATTAGTGTTAGCAATAAAATATTATCCTAAACAGGCATATCAAGAGAGATATTAAGCATGAAATAGAAAGCATACAAATATATAATAGATAAACTATACTCCTTCAAATGCTAATCAAGATGCTCATAGTTTCTCCTCCCTTGTTCCTTTCCTCTCCAAGTTCCACATGAGTGTAGCTCTCAACTCTTAACACTAGCCATGGATGCCATATGGTTGAAAATTATAAATAAATGCTATTCAAGTGTAGATAGTGATTCTATGAAAAAGCTCTATGCTAATACCAGTATAACAACAATACACTAATTCTTCCTTCTTTGCTTGAAGAGAAGGGTTCTATTTATAGAAGAAATGGGGAAATGAAGGGTTAAGATTGAGAAATCTTAACAAGGGTTAGGATTGAAAGATATTCAATCCATGTGAGACTTTCAACCCAATCCCATGTTGACAAGTGTCACCATGAGGAGGCTTTAGAGGATAGATAAGGAGCATTAAATGCTTGAGGGGACATGATGGTTACCCTAGGGGGTTGGGTTAGGGTTAGGTTAATGGACAAGAATCTAGAAGGGATTTAGGCATGCAAGTGAATTTTGTAGGAGAATGCAAGTGGGAGGAATTTTCAGATTTTCAATTAAAATAAAATCATTTATTTCAATTAAATATTGTAATTTACATTTGGATAGATATTTAAATAAAGGTTTCAAGTGGGTGAGGATAAATAGGATTTTAAATAAATAATTTATTTATTTAAAAATAGTTGTGCAACTTGCATTTGTAGGAAAATGCAAGTGGGTGGAGGATAAAGGTGATTTAAATAAATGTTAATTTATTTAAATGTGAGAGGTGGGATTTTGGGGGATTTAAATAAATATTAATTTATTTAAATGTGAGAGAAGATTTAAGTAAACAAAAATGATTTATTTATTTAATTAATGGTCTGAATTTGGTTAAGTGAAATCAGAGTGAATACGGAGAAACATCAAGGCAGTGAGTACCCTTAGGTCATGCAGGAGATACGGTGAAAATGTGGTGGTTGTGTTTTCGATTGATTCCCTACAATTGATCAAAATCGTTGGACAATCTAGTGCAATTGGTTAAATTGCCCTAGTCGAGTCAAAGCATGATAGTTGATGTCAGGTTGGTCGCTTGGACAGGATAAAGTCTGAGTAAGTGAATCAAAGTGCCCTGATGTGACTTAGACAATTGATGTAATTTCCCGATGAAGTGAAGGTATATGAAGCAAAATACTTGTTGAGACTTTAGACAATTGATGTAATTGTCCATTGGATTGTGTTTAATTGGTTGATCAATTGATAGTGTGTGTGTGTGATGGATGATTGTCGTGAATCATAGCAGCCCCATTGAGACTAGGTCATTATGATAAATGTTTTTTGTAGTCTAGGTTTGCCATAAACGATTATGTGTTGAGACCCGAAGATACTTGATAAGAGTATCTGTTGATAGTCTAGGTGTGTGCGAGTGGATGTGCCTGTGCAGATAGAGTAATTGGCTTGATTGGGTTGATGGGAGATGATGTAGGGTATGTGATGCTGATTACCAAGATGGGGAGGGTGAGGGTGGGTTTGATGTTAGATAAAAGAAATGGAAGACCTATGATGCATTCCTATGGAAGAAGAGGAAAATAGAGTATCCATTGTCATTACTATGTATGCGTGATATGCATCTATTATGAATGTATGGATGGATGGAATGCAACAGAATGCAATATATACAGATGAGATGGAATGATGATCCATAGTGCTTTATTTTTCATCATTGAGCATGGTAGTATCAATCCTTGATGAGGCAGTAGGAACCAAGGATGGAGCATTGTACCTACAAACAAGCAGCATAAATAAATAAAGAATATGGACCTTCCATAATGGTTCATGCTCATATGGTTGAGGTATATGCTGTAGTCAGTAAGCCATAGTGATCCATGACTGTATTTTGTATAAGATCATGTAACTTAGTGGGCTTCCCATGTAGACACCATTAGTACATGCCCCAGAACTTCATTGGAATAATTCGCAGAAGACATACGAACAATGGTTAGGAACCATCCTAGCCACTCTAATGACTTGTGGATATCCCAGAGTAGCATAGGAACCTGATATAAATGAATAAATAACCTACAAATCAACCAAGTACTTGATAGCTTAAACATAATTTTCTTGTCAAAGAAAATGTCATCTTGTCTTTGTTCTGGTAAGGAAGGATGCATCCTTGTTAAGACAGTTTGTGTGTAGATGTTGATTATTTGGTTGATATGATAAGTGATCATCGTTTGAGTATTTCACAATGTTTTTTTGGTATCTGCTTTGAAAAACGTATGTACAAGAAGTTGCCATGTTTTTGTTTGTTTGATATTTTCTTATGTTTTTGGATTTTGTGAGATAGTTTTGAATGAAGAACTCAATGAATCAAAAAATAATGTAGAATCCACTTCCATCAACTAGATTAAGGGCATTGCTGGCGGTTTAGATATGACTATGAAAAAGCGGGATGGAAGACGCATGAAGTACTATCCTTGATTGTAGATCAATAACAAGCCATGGTTTTGGACTGATGGATGATTGAATGTAGTGAATGTGATCGCAACAAGGTTGAAAGAAAATGGAGCCATAGCCTTTATAAGTGGCACCTATTTTCCAGGGGTTCACCATCGCACTTACCCAAGGTGCCACCGGAGTGGTTGTTCACCATTTGGATGTATGATTTTTCTTTACTATTTTGATTTTTTTGTATTTTCTTCAGGACATTTTTCTGAATGTTTTTGGTGTTTTTCCGGTATGTATGGGATCCTGATGCTCTATGCATCTTATATATAAAACTTTTTAAGGTACATGTTGTTGATCAGATCTGCTAGCGGTTCTCCTTCTGAAGTAGCCAACTGATATGCCCTAGACCCAAATACAACAGTAATAACATATGGACCTAGCCAATTTGATTCAAACTTTCTCTGACGTTCTCGGTTGGGTTGGTTACGAGGATTTTCTCAAAGAATAAGATCGCCTACCTCGAATGTACGAGGTCTAACCCGATGATTATAGCTTTTTCTCACGCGCTGCTGATAGGACTTGAGGTGATTGTATACAGCTTTTCATTTTTCATCAAGTAACTCTAAATCTTGGAGACGTGATACCCTATAGGCTTAATCATCTATTAGATTATGCAAGGAAACCCGTAGTGATGGTATCTCAACTTCAATAGGTAAGATAGCTTCTGCTCCATAGACTAATGAGTAGGGAGTTGCACCTGTAGGGGTTCAAATGCTAGTTCGATATGCCCATAGTGCTAGATTCAATTGAACATGCCAATCATAGCCGATATCATTGACTATCTTCTTTAGGATTCTTCATATGTTCTTTTTTTATGCCTTGGCCTGACCATTGCCTTGTGGGTAATAGGGAGTGGAAAAGTGGTGTTGGATGTGAAATTTTTCACAGAGCTCACAAACATCTTGATTTTTGAAAGGAAGACCATTATCTATGATGATGGACATGGGTATACCATACTAGCATATGATGTATTTAAGGATGCATGAGGCGATCTACTTGCCAGTGACTTGGGTAAGTGGAACAGCTTCAATCCACTTTTTGAAGTATTCGGTAGCGGTAATGATGAATTTATGGCCGTTGGATGAAGATGGATAAATTTTACCCACAAGGTCAAGGCCCCATTGACAAAAAGGCCATAGTGTTGTGATTGGTTGCAACCCTTGTGCTGGTGCATGTATCAGGTCTCCATTAACTTGGCATTTCTTGCATTTTGGGACAAAGTAATAGGTGTCTTTATCCATAGATGGCCAATAGTATCAAGTGCATATGAGTTTCTTGGCTAGTGAAGGACTGCTTGCACGAGTTCCACAAATTCCTTCATGTACCTCTTCCAAGGCCTTTGTTATCTCATCTTGTTCTAGACATTGAAGGAGAGTACCATCAAGACTACGTCGGTATAGGGTTTCAGCGATAATGGTATATCGAACGGTTTGGCGAATGAAGGTTTTTCATTGGTTATTCGATTGGTGAGGAGGAAGTGTGTGATCACTGAGGTAGGTGTAGAACTCACCGTACCATGGGGATTCAGAACCGATAAGGTGACATATCATCTCAAACTCAGGGATATCATAAGCGGGAATCCGAAGCTGTTCGACCAAGAACTCGTATTGTGTTAAATTCTATGGAAGATCTAGGAGAGATGCGATAGTAGCCATAGCATCAGCAGCTCGATTCTGATCTCTGGGTATCTGCTTAAAGTTTATAGTAGTGATTGATGCCTTTAATTTGTCCACCATTTGTTTGTATGGCATGAGTTTGTAATCCTTGGTCTAATATTCATCTGTTGCTTGCCGAATGACCAGTTGGGAGTCATCATATATTTGTAGTTCTTGTAACTTCCATTGTATGGCTAACTTGAGTCCTGTGATGAAGGCCTCATATTCAGCTATGTTATTTGTACATGGAAATGTGAGTCTATAAGACTTTAGGATGCTATCACCTTGAGGTATGATAAACAAAATGCCTGCCCCTGAGCCATGTCTAGTGTATGAACCATCAAAGTATAATTTCCATGGTTGTGCTACTGTGATCATGAATATCTCTTCATCTGGAAAATTAGAATTGAGAGGATGATCGCCTATGAGTAGTGCATCGGCCAATTGATCTGCAATGACTTGTCCTTTGATAGCTTTACGATCCACATACTCGATGCCAAATTCACTTAGAATCATCACCCATTTGGCCAAGTGACATGTCAATGTTGCTTTGCTTAGTAAATAATTGAGTGGATCAATGTTTGCAATGAGCTATACTTTATGTGTCAATCGAAAGTGTCTCAGCTTAGTGGCTACCAAGATTACTACTAGGCAAGCTCTCTCAATAGGTGTGTAATTGAGTTCATAGCCAACCAGTGTGTGAGAGATGTAGTAAACAACACACTCTTTCCCTTATGCATTACGTTGTGCCAATAATACACTCAATGTTGTACTTGTTGCTAAAATATAGAGTAATAGAGGTTTGCTCAGATCTGGTCGGATAAGCAATGGTGTATTTATGAGATAGTCTTTAAGCATCTGGAATGCTTGCTGGCATCTGGCATCCCAGTGAAAGTGGACGTTTTTGTGTAGTAGGTGTGTAAATGGGTGACACTTATCTGCCAGTTGTGCAATAAATCTTCGGATGGATTGTAGCCATCCTTGTAATGACCTTAGTTGACTGATGTTCTTCGGTGGTGGCATGTCCATGTTTTCTTTGACCTTTGCAGGATCAACCTCAATACCTTTACTTGAGACAATGTATCCTAGAAGCTTCCCTGAGGTTATTCCAAAGAGACATTTCTTTGGGTTGAGTCGAACATGATATTGTTCTAGTCTGTCAAAGATTTTCTCTAATATTTCCAGATGAGCTTCTCTTGTGAGTGATTTTTTTAGTAAGTCATCAACATAATCTTCCATTATGGTATGCATCATGTCATGGAAGATGGTGGTCATTTCTTGTTGATAGGTCTCTCTTGCATTCTTTAGACCAAAAGGCATTACATTCCAGTAGCATGTTCCCCATGGACATGTGAAGGCCATCTTATGTTGATCCTCTAGTGTGATCTTTATCTTATTGTACCCTGAAAAGCCATCCATGATAGAAAGCATGGCATGTCCTACTGTTAGGTCCACTATTATGTTGATGTTTGGTAGGGGAAGTCATCTTTAGGACATGCTTTGTTTAGATTTCTAAAGTCAGTATAGATATAGATGCCCCCATTTGGTTTGCCGATGGACACAATGTTGGATATCTAATCTGCATAATCAATTGGTCGAATGAAACCAACATCGAAGAGTTTCTTAAGTTCTACTTTGACTAGTACTACGATCTAGGGATGCATCTTGCGAAGTTTCTGTTGAACAGGCTTGGCTCCTTCTACTACATTGAGATAATGCATGACTAAATCAGGATCAAGCCTAGGCATGTCTACATAGGACCATGCAAAGTCAATCTGGCACTTCTGAAAGAATTCTACAAACTTAGGTTGTTCCTCTGGAGTTAAAAGAGATGCCAGATCTATGTGGTGAGGAGTTTCAAGAGTCCCCACGTTGTGTTCTTTTGTTTTCTTCAATGGGAATTGTTGTTCGTTCCTATTGTGCACTAGAAGGGAGGATGTCAAACCTTTCATCCTCAGGAACCTTAGAGAGGTTTTCACCATTGAATATGCTCTTTATTTTTACTTTTGTAGGATCAAACAATGCCATAGTGTTGTCTTCACTGGAAGATCCATGTTTTATTGTTATATTTTTGTAGTTGAAAGGTTTGGCATCCACCCCAAAGTATGTTGTGCTATTAAGTTCAATGGCGAATCCAACTTTGTAATATCCACTTGGTATATTATCTCATAGTTCCCAAAAATCAATGATCGCCTCATCATTTTAGAAAAGGTCAAGACATGGGGGATTAGGTTGGTTCCATTCGATGAGTTCAGGATCAATAATGGGCATTACCTCATCGACTAGGTTAAGTTTGTTAGATGTGTCAGTGAGGGTTAAGATGTTGTAGTGAAGGTCACTGATGGTACTCTCCTTGTCAGAATCAGGTGTAGGATGTGACGTAGGGTCTGTGGAAGAAGTTTCTAGCTCAGGAACCCAAGAGGTATTTATTTGTGCTTCTCTGTAAATAGGGATGTCTTTGCGAGGTGGAGGTAGTGATGTGTCTTCCTCAGCTGAAGTATTAAGCTGGACGGAATCAAATTCCCATTCATGTGAGTTAGTCTCTAAGTCACTTTTTAGTATCCGATTACTATACCATACTGGGATGTCCTTTGAGTTAAACACTGCAGATGTGATCGGTTTTGTAGATGAAATGATTGGTGCCCCAGGAAGGATTATGGGGATCAATGAATCTGATACAAGGAGTATTGGTAGTGTTGACTCTGCTGCTTCTACTGGAACTGTCAGCATTGTCGATACTGTTATGGGTTCTGATACAGTTGCTCCTGCTAATGGTGCTATTGATGTTATGGCTGCTACTGACGGGGTTGTTGGTTTGATCGGTGGGATGGCTAGTGTTGTGGATGGTTTTTCTGGGATTTTTAGCCTTAATGGGGTAGTTACTATGGTGCGTGGTGCTGCTAATATAATCAAAGGTGGTTTCTTTGTAGCAGACTAATATAGAGGTTTGGTGGGTTTCCCTTTGAATCTAAGCTTAGGAAGGATCTCCTTTTGAAATCCTAAGCCTGTGTTATCTTTGGGCTTTAATTCTGGTTGTAGCGGTTCATGTCATCCTTGCTTGCAAGGTCCCAAAGTAGTCTGACCATCATAACCCATTCTTTGCGTAATGAGAAGGCCTTTTCCATACTGATCCATGGGAAGCTTAGCTTGTGGGATTTTTGTGGTGATAGGGTCTTTATAGATCCATTCTGCTAAGTCCTCATCTCTTGTTTCTTCTTGTTGACTCTTTCCAAGAATGAATGGCATCAAAGTACATGCTGGCTTGATCAGTGATTTTTGAAGTAACTGTTGAGGTTTACCGTGAGTTCTAGGAGAAGTAGGCATTTGTCCTACAAAAAAGAGTTGGCTCAAATTGTATTCCCCAGGACCTTCCTCTGCTATTTTCACCTTGAGCTTCTCTTGCTCGGGTATAGTAGTGTTTGAATTGGAAAGAGAGGCTGGACTTACGTATGATGTGGCGGAGATGGCTTCTCTATTGTTGGGAATCATAATCTCTGGTTGATGACTGATATTATGACAATATGCAAAGGGGTTCACATCACCCAAGATTGTGATTTCTACACCTTTATGCAGGAACTTGATACACTGATGGTAGGTGGATGGGACGGCTTGCATGGCATGTATCCAAGGTCTTCCTAACAACAAATTGTATGGAAGAGGAAGGTCTAGAACTTGATAGATGATGTGTTTCACCACAGGGCCCACTCGGATTGGTAGCACAACAACTCCTTTGGATGAACGCTCTGCATCATCATAGGCTTTGATTGTGATCTTCTTGCGGGGATCCACTGATTCAATTGCATATCCCAAAGCTATGACTAATTGTAGAGTACAGATATTCAGGCCTGCTCCATTATTGATCAAGACTCGCTTGATCTCGTGTTGGTTGATAAACACTTCAATGTGGAGTGAGGCGTTATGAGGTTGCTAGAAGGATGTGTTGTCACTTTTAGAGAAAGTGAGACAAGGTGATGACCTTAGATTTCCAACTATGGCTTGGAACCGATCTGTATTTAGATTTGTAGGTACTGACGCCTCTTGGAGAGCTTGATCCAAGATTGTTTTATGAGATAGGGATAGGCGCAATAGCTCTAAGATAGATATCAGTGTAGACATTTTATCTAATTGTTCGACAAGGTTATACTACTTTTGGAAGGAAGGTGTGCCTTATGGAGCTGCTTTAATGGTGATCTTGCTATGACGTGTAACAACATTGCAGGTGGAGCTAGGATTTTTTATGGTAATAGTTGCAAATTATTCACTCGAATCATATAGGTGATTCATAGTGTAAAAATTTGTAGCTTGCGTATAATCAGTGGTATCTGTGTTTCGTCCTGAAGTGGAAGGACCCCTTTGATCTTGTGATGGAAGTGGATTTTTAAACATAAGCTGATCATTAATTGTTGTCTTTGGGTCATGTCCTTTGATTTCCATTTCACCTCGGTCAATAATATCTTGAATAAGATCTTTCAATCTATGACAATTGCTTGTCTTATGTCCTTTCCCTTGATGGAAATCGCAATGTTCAGTATCTCTCCACCATGAAGGTTTGACTTGAGGTTCATAATTTGATGTTTTGGGTAAGGTCACCAGATTTTGAGAAACCAATTGTCATAACACTGTTTTGATGGCTTCCCCTAAGGGAGTGTATGTTCGTTTTGGTTTAAATTTTTTTTGATGTTGTCTGGGTTCCTCTTTGAGATGTGTTGCATCCTTAATTTGGAGAGGCAACTATGTTATTCTTGGGTGGGGGTTCTGTCCTGCAAATCGAACCATAGGTTGTGCACTTTTGATAGTTCTTGCATCCACAACCCCGTCGTTGATGATGTTTTTGTTTTTGTTCCAGAAGTTAGGCTTGTCACTATTGAAGCGTGGGTGAGGACCATCCTTTGGTTCATTATATATTTTGATAGGCCCTTTTTTTATGAGAGCCTGTTCACATTTTAAGCCTTTTATGATCATGTCGTTGAAAGAGTCTGTGACTTTGACGTTGAGGTGAAATTCTATTTCATCATTTAAGTTGGAAATAAATATTTCAACTAGTTCTAGTTTAGGTAACTGAAGAGAACATCTGCTAGACATTTGACACCATCGCTACAAAAAGACTGAAAATAGCTCACTTGGTTTTTGTTTAGTGTTACATAGATCAACCATTGTCATATCACGTTCAATGTTGTATGAGTAATGTGCCAGGAACTTCTGGATGAGTTCTTCAAATGTCCTAATGCCACCTGGTAATCAGGAAAAACATGATGTGGTTGTTACTCCCAAGCTTTGGGGAAAAAGATGCATTACGTATTTATCCTCATATGCCACTTCGAGGCAAGCTGAATGGAATTCTCTAACATGATCACAAAGATCTCCTTTTCCTCTATATTTTCCAAACTTGGGTGTTTCAAACCCTCATGAAAAAGGTGGCATATGAAGATTCCTATCAAAAGGATAGGGACAAATGTCATTAAGTGAAAACTGATTAGTTTTCACACCACTATGAGGTTGTTGGGCAAGATTTTCAACTTGTTTCCGCAATATTTCTATTTCATTTGGAGGAGGAGGAGGTGGGGGATTACCTTGATGAAAGTTGTATCTAATGTGTTCTCAACCTCTTTCATCCTCATTATGACTTTCCAATTCTGATGGTTGTATGAGTTGTGCAACATCAAGTCAGAGGGTAGTTTAGCCCCCTCTTGATCAAGTCTTAAAAAGTGAGCATCTGCATTGCTCCTGAGTATTTTGTCAAAAATTATATTAAAGAGAGGGTTGTGTTGTGCCCTTTCTATTGCTATAGGAGTAGGAGTACTTGGATTTTCATCATTTGTGTTTCCTCTAAGGGCTTCTTGGAGTTCATTAAGATTTTCCTCCTCTTCCTCTTAAATTTCTTGTTGTCTAGACCTGGATCTAGTATGAGCCATTTTGTTTGTAAGTTTTTGTTGAAGTTTAATGAAAATGATGATGAGTTGGTGATGAAATGAAAGATTGATGTTTGGTGAAGTGTTTTGCATGCGGATCCCTAGCACTAAAGGTAGATGTTACCAAAGTTCTTTCTTGAATTACTTGTTGTGTTGGATTGACAAAGTTTGATGTGATAAGGTGTAGAGAGATCAAAGGTGTGTTACAGACTCAACTACCTAGTAATGAGAGGATTCACTCATAGACTAGTTTGACTTGCATATAAATGCCTCTTAGGATGAGTTTATCCTAGATGTAGAGATGCTCTAAAAAGTGATGTGTTTGTGTTTGATTCAAGCAATATCGAAATAGAACTTAGGACAAAAACCTTTTGATGTTTTGAGAGTTAGAATGGATTTGATGAGATATGAATATAATAATGGATGAGATGTTTAACTTCAATAGAAACTTTGTGTTACAAAAGGAACAAATTCTTCCTCTTCTTGTTCAGGGGTTGGTGGTTCTTCCCGAGCTACATTATATGTGATGCAAATGTCAGGAAAGAAGTTAGGATTGATTTTGCCTCCTTTGTTCTTGTGATAACTCAAAGCTCGATATTGCATAAAAGCTCTGCGGTTTAATGAATCTTGGATGCGATGTGGGAAGGTTCTATGAGAGACAAAGATTTGTCTATTAAGATAGAAGAATTTCCTCCTTTTGATAAGAGCCTTTGAGCTTAAGGGTCTTTTCTTCAAGTTGATGTGTTGATGAAGATTCTACTTTCTTAAGCTGTGAAGAATGGTCATATAGTTTGATACTTTTCGTTGTTTGTTTTTTTGTTTTGGATCTTTTGCATTTTTGAAAATGTTGGTGTTGGATGAATACTTGTTCTGATTTGGATTTATGATGTTTCTTTGACAAGAAAATAAAGCAAGCACACAAACACAAGAATGTTGCCTAAAAAGACACAAGTAAGTATGGGTCTAGATCAACCCAATCTTTTGAACTTTTTATGACCCTTTCCTTCAAATGTATTTTAGGTGTTTCCAAAGCCTGAAGTCGGCTCAATTTGCACTCGTCTTGACTAAAAATGAAAACACTTCAAACACTCTTTATCCCTAAGGTCAAATGTCTAGTTGCGATAATTTCAGCCCATATCTTGATATTTCTTCGACTTTGGTACTACATACCTTATGAATCCTATCATGGTAGGTAAGGATGTGATATACTAAGTCTTGTGCGAGCATAACAAATAGATGATCCCTATGATGGGGGAGTCACCACTTTTATTGGGCTACAAGTAACCTTTCAAAAAGCTATGTTTCTACTCAAGGAAATATGTATGGTGAGTATCTTGGGAGCAAAACCTTCTATGCTCTTGCACTAAATTTATCACAAATATCCTCAATCAATAGAATGGGTGGGCTTCTACTTAAAGATGTTTAGTGTTTTTTGATGTTTTTGGACATAAGTTCATTCTGCAGTGACTCACTTAAGAGCCTTGTAACTTTTGGTGGGGCCCATTTGTCCTTTCGGCAAGTTACACCATAGGAACAACTATACCCAAGGCTACAACTTTTGCTCTCACCTGATTTCTATAGCGGCTCGAAGGATTTACGGCAAGAGGTTGTTCCCAAGAGTGATGTGTATCTTGGCAGGCCTCTCTTAAAAGATTAAATTTTGAGTGTCACTAACACTTTTCTCTTGCACCTAGGACCACGAAAGCCAAGGGAGAGAATAGTGTGTGTTAGAAGTAGGACCACCCTATAGATTTTGCACAAGCGTGTCAAACACAAGAGACACTTATTCTTTTTAACCCATCATTGCAATGTGATTTATTTTATATTTGGAGATGTTGCTCCAACAAGCATGGTGTTATTTTTAGCTTTCAAAGGTAAAATGTCTTGTAAACTAGGAACTTGAAATCCTGGTCAACTGAATTGAAAAAAATGTTTTTGCTTGAAGTAAAATCGCTTTTGAACTTTGAAGAAAAAAAATGGCTTGTTCTTTTTAGTTGGCCCCAAAATGAAATGTTGATTGTGAATTTCCTTAAGTTGATGCAAGAAATGAAAGTTGTGTTGTTGATTTTAAGCACCAAAATAAAGATTGTTCCTAACTTGCAAATAAACTTTGAATTTTGTGGTTCTTTTTAATTTTCAAGCGGCGTTCTTTTTACAAACCAAAACTAAAGATGTGATTCTTTTTATGATCCAAAATAAAAATGTGAGGTTCAATTTTTAAGCCAAAAGAGACAATGAATTTGTTTTAATCCAACTTTGAAAACAAAGTGAAAGAAAAAATTCAATGCTTTCTTATCTAACTCCTCCAATACAGCATAAACAAACAAACAATTCATCCAAAAAATAAAAAAAATGAGGTATTAGTGGGCTTCTACAAGCCTAGCTTTTGATTTTCGGTTACAATAAAAAAAATTACAAGTCTCTGTTACAATACCGCCACTCTATGTAAACAAAGAAGTGCTATTTAACACAAAAGTGCTAAAGCACAACCTGTGTGGCAATTTAAACAAAAAAAAGTTAGTAGTTTTGTAGAGAAATCTTGTGTTGGATTCACACCGGGTTCACCAAATGATGATCTATGAAAAGGATTACAAAATCTGTTTGATGGCAACAAACACAAGAGCACAAGAAACAAACGTTAGTGGTACCAACAAAAGCTTATCCTAAACATGCATATCAAGAGAGATATTAAGCATGAAATAGAAAGCATACAAATATATAATAGATAAACTATACTCCTCCAAATGCTAATCAAGATGCTCATAGTTGCCCCTCCCTTGTTCCTCTCCTCTCCAAGTTCCACATGAGTGTAGCTCTCAGCTTTTAACACTAACCAACCATGGATGCCATATGGAGATTCAAGATGGTTGAAAATGATAAATAAATGCTATACAAGTGTAGATAATGATGCTACGAAAAAGCTCTATGCTAATACTAGTATAACAACAATACTCTAATTCTTCCTTCTTTGCTTGAGGAGAAGGGTTCTATTTATAGAAGAAATGGGGAAATGAAGGGTTGAGATTGAGAAATATTAACAAGGGTTAGGATTGAAAGATATTCAATCCATGTGAGACATTCAACCCAATCCAATGTTGACAAGTGTCACCATGAGGAAGCTTGAGAGGAGAGATAAGGAGCACTAAATTCTTGAGGGGACATGATGGTTACCCTAGGGGGTTGGGTTAGGATTAGGTTAATGGATATTCCTTTTACCCAGGGGATAAATTAATGTGCAAGGGTTAAATGGTTACCTTAGTCAAAGAAATAAATTCTTTGAAGAGACCCATGAGTCAAAAGGATGGTTAAGTTAGAGGAAAGTCTCTAACCAAAGGTAAAAGGTGAGTTAACCATAAATGGTTATGTAAGAGCCTTTAATGGTTTGGAAGACTTTAGAGGTTAACCATTTGAAGACATAAAGCCTTTAATGGTTATTGAAGACTTTGGAGGTTTTTGAGAAGTGACTTCCTTTTATTTAGGAATGTGACAATGATTAGGATAAGATTAGGCTAATTAGGAGGAGTTTAGAAGAATCTAGAAGGGATTTAGGCATTCAAGTGGATTTTGTAGGAGAATGCAAGTGGGAGGAATTTTGAGATTTTCAATTAAAATAAAATCATTTATTTCAATTAAATGGTGTAATTTACATTTGGATATATATTTAAATAAATATTAATTTATTTAAATGTGAATGTGATTTTTGGATTTTATTTAAATAAATCTTAATTTATTTATATGAGAAAAATAAAGATAAAGCATTAAATGCTTGAAGACTTTAAGGAAAATCTTTAAAGGCTTAAGAAGACTCTAGAAGGAAGCCATTAAGTTCGCAGACATTAAGGGAAAACATTAAAGGCTTAAGAAGGCTCTAGAAGGAAGCCATTGAGTTTGAAGACTTTAAGGGAAACCATTTAAAGGCTTGAGAAGAGTCTAGAAGGAAGTCATTAAGTTTGAAGACTTTAAGGGAAACCATTAAAGGTTTCAAGTGGGTGAGGATAAATAGGATTTTAAATAAATAATTTATTTATTTAAAATAGTTGTGCAACTTGCATTTGTAGGAAAATGCAAGTGGGTGGAGGATAAAGGTGATTTAAATAAATGTTAATTTATTTAGATGTGAGAGGTGGGATTTTGGGGGATTTAAATAAATATTAATTTATTTAAATGTGAGAGAAGATTTAATTAATCAAATATGATTTATTTATTTAATTAATGGTCTGAATTTGGTTAAGTGAATTAAATCAAATAAATTGAATAATTTATTCAATCAATAGGAGAAGAGGGTTAAGATGAATTAATTAAATAATAATTTAATTGATTATTGATTGATGGTTAAATAAGCAAAGAAATACTAAATATTCTTTTAATTAAGTGGAGAGATTTATGTGACTGCAATATTAATATGGGAATTCAATGTTGTGGTGGAACTCTAAGTGAAGATGAAATTGTTTCTAAAGTCCTAAGAGCCCTACCACCGACTTACATAACAAAGGATACTGCTATTAATGAGTTGAGAACATTGGATAATACATTTGTCAACAAAGATACCTTGGTTGGGAAACTATTTGCTTTTGAGCTTAAAGAATTTGGACCTTCTGGAGCTGTGAAATCTGAGCCTGCTTTTCATGCATCTAAATTTGCAACTGGTAAGAAAGACTAGAAAACTTTGTATCAAATAAATTGGAAGATATGAAGAGAGAAGATGATGAGTTTAAGAAACTTGAAGAACTATTTGCTAGAAGAGTACCTAAAGGATCGATAGGAATTAAGTATGAAGGAAAATCACCTTTTAAATGTTTTGCATGTAATAAGATTGGTCATTTTGCATCTAGATGTCCTGAAAGGAATTCAAGTATTGAAGAAAGAGTTATCAGATCATTCAAACGTAACCCTAGATATCAGAACAAGTATAAGTACAAGAAAAAAAGAGACAAATCATGCTACATAGCAGATTAGGAAGGCATTACTGATTTTGATGATGAACTGGCCTAAGACTCTGCTAGTGGTTCTAGCAATGGGAAGGAATGGGTGTTCAACTCTATGAAAGAAGATGATCTGGCAGTGGAAGAGGATGTACCTGAAGAGAAGGCACTTGCTTCTAAAATTGAAGACAAGGATGAATGGGTAATTGATAGCAGTTGTTCACATCATATGACTAGAGATAAAGGGAAGTTTCTATCTTTGCAAGAACTTGATGGCAGTCTAGTTAAATTTGGAGATGACAAAGCATATATGGTCAAAGGAAAGGAACTACATCATTGGATGGTAAAAACAATACTAACAATGTTTATTGTGTTGAAGGTTTAAGACATCATATTTTGAGTGTAAGATAATTGGTAGATAAGGGATTTCAATTATAGTTCAAGGATGGAAAATGCAAAATCATTAATAGATTTGGTTTGGATATTGCAACTAGTAGATAGACAAAAGGTAATATATTTCATTTGAACTCTGGTGAGAAGACATGTTTGATTACACAAATTGATGCGAGTTGGCTATGACATAAAAGGCTATGTCATGTGAATTTTGATTGCATTGTGAAGATCAGTTCAACTAAGGCAGTTAGGGATATACCTAAGATTATGAAGCCCTATAATCTAGTATGTAAGGAATGTCAAATGTGTAAACAGGCCAAAACCTCTTTCAGGACTATACAAGATAAATCAAATGATATTCTTGATATTTATTCATACTGATTTGTGTGGCCCTTGGAGAGTTAAAAGTTTTCAAGGTGACATATATTTCAAGCTGATCATTCATGATTATTCTAGAATGATGAGGGTTACTTTTCTAAAAGAAAAATATGAAGTATTTGAAAAGTTTAAAATCTTTAAGGCTAAAGTGGAAACTGAGATAGGATTGAAGATTAAATGTTTGAGATCAGATCATGATGGAGAATTCACATCCGATGAGTTTAATAACTTTTGTGAGAAGCATGGTATAAGAAGACAATTTTATGCTCCCGGATACCTCAGCAGAATGGAGTTGTGGAAAGGAAGAACAAAACTATCTTGGATGCTACTAGAACAATGATGATGGAAGCTAGTCTACCTCATATCTACTAGAGAGAAGTAGTGAGCATAATGGTTTATACATTCAACAAAGTACATATGAAAGGAGAAACCGATAAGACACCTTATGAATTATACAGTTAAGTATTTCATAATTTTTGCTAGTAATATTATATTAGGAGAGATGCTATCATTGAGAAATTTGATCCTAGATGTGATGAAGGCATAATTCTTGGTTATTCTAATAAAAGAAAAGAATATAAATGTTATAATAAGATATTGTACAGAATTGTGGAGAATGCTAGTGTCCAAGTAGATGAGCTGAACAGAAGTCAAATTAGAGTTTATGAGAAGGAACATGTAGTGGAAATGATTATATCTGAATTGGTAGCACCTTTACCAGAACAAAGAGTTGAAACAGTTACTCTAGTAGTATTTGAGAATTCTGTAGTAACTGAAGAAAAGGGAAGAGGATCAGAGAGTCAGAAAACTCCTAGGTATGTGAGATTGAATCATTCAGATCAAATCATTGGGGATAAGAGTAATGGAGTGATAACAAGAAGAAGATTGACAACTAATGAGGTATGTTTAACTTCACATGGACAACCTATGGAAGAAGAATTAGATTACATTGAGAAAAATAACACATGGACCTTGGTTCCCTGACCTAAAAATAAAAAATGTAATTGGAACTAAATGGGTGTTTAGAAATAAATTGAAGGAGGATGGTCACGTTATAAGGAATAAGGCTAGATTGGTTTGTAAAGGATATTCTCTGAAGGAAATAATTGATTATGGAGAGACTTTTGCACCTATAGCTAGGATTGAAGCTTTGAGATTATTTCTTGCCTATGGTGCTTATAAAAACTACAAGATTTATTAGATTGATGTTAAATGTACATTTTTGAATGGGGATCATGATGAGGAAGTTTATATTGAGAAAATTGATGGTTTTTCACTATCAGATAATCCATATAGGGTTTCCAGGTTAAGGAAATATTTATATGGATTGAAACAAGCACCTAGAGCTTGGTATGTAAGATTGGATAAATATCTTTTGAAGCTTGGTTTTACTAAAGGAAATACTGACCGTAATTTATATTATAAGATCACTGATGATAATATACTGATTATTGAAGTATTTATTTATGACATTATTTTGGGAGGTGAAGATAAGTTATCCATAGAATTTTCTAAGAATATGGAGAAAGAATTTGAGATGTCTATGACTGGTGAGATCAATTTTTTCTTAGGTTTGTAGATTACTCAGAATGACAAAGGTATTTTTACCTATCAAACTAAATATGCTAAGGAATTGTTGAAGGAATTTGGTATGGAAGATTCTAAACGGGTAAGTACTCCTATGGTTACAAGTAAAAGCTTGACAAGAAAAGATATTTCTTCACTGGTAAATACTACATGATACAAGTCTATGATTGGAGGTTTGATTTATTTGACTCAGACTACACCTAACATTATGAATTTTGTTTGTATTATTTCAATATTTCAAAGTGATCCTAGAGAAAATCATGAGATTACAGTGAAAATTATTTTTTGATACGTACAATGTATATCCGAATATGGTTCGTGGTACCCTAAGGATGATAACTTTACCTTATGTGCATATACATATGCTGATTGGGTTGTAGATGTTGATGACTAGAAAAGTACTTCCGGTGGAGCTTTCTTTCTTGGAAAGAAGTTGGTTTCATGGATCAACAAGAAACAATCATGTACTTCTTTATCTACTACTGAAGATGAGTATGTTGTTGCTGCTACTAACTATACAAGTTGTATGGATGCAGAAAATGTTGAAGGATATAAAGGTGGATTGTGATGCATCGATAGTTATTCACTGTGATAACTCTACTGCTATTGATATATCAAAGAATCCAGTATTTCACTCTAAAATAAAGCACATATCTATCAAGTATAACTTTTTTAAGGAAAAGGGGGAAGAAAATTAAGTTAGGTTGGTTTCTGTGAACACTAAAGAGCAGATTGTAGATATTTTTACTAAACCTTTGCCCAAGGAATCATTTGAGTACCTGAGAGATAGATTGGGAGCTTTTGCCCCTCTGGTAGAGACGTGATTGATGCAGTTTGGCATTAGTCTGACATGCATCATTAGAGATACTATTCATTCTGGCACTGATGTGGGATGCTACTGCTCAGGGGGAGTAGTCAGCTTTGTGATTCGGTAGTTTATATTTTTGCTTTGCCATTTTTGTCAGATTTGTGTCATTGATGTCAAAGGGGGAGAGATATTAGTGTGAAAAAGAAAAAGAAAGAAAATGAAAAAGTCACAGGAGGAGAGATATGGTTAAGAAAAGTAAAGGGTATCTATTAATATTTAGAGCTATATATGGGAGATTGTTGGCTGTCTTCCATTAGAGGACACTTGTTTGGCATTTCTTGGTACTTAGATGTTTTTCACATCTAGTGTTTCCATAAATACCAAAGGGGTAGATTATTGGCCATTTCATGGAATTAATTATGTGTTGCATTGGTGTTTTGTTATTGATGCCAACAATAGTTGTTTGGATGCTTTATCGGAACCCTTTTCATCTCAGTAGGATGAGTTGTTTTTGGTTGATCTAGATCCGACATGATCTGGTAGGCTCCATTATAGTTTGGTGATGGAATTGGCTTGTTCATGATACTCATGCTCATATTTGGTCAATTGGTTTTGGTTTGGTGATCGGATGTTGTCCTATTTTCTTAGAGGCTTAGTTTCTAGTTCTAGCGAGGGTTTCACGGACAAAGATTTTGATGAAGATCTTTGATGAATTGCATAAGCGGTATTTGTGTAGCTTCTAGTGGAGTTTCAAGATGTTGTTGGTGATCATGTTCGAGACTTGGCAGATGGAGATCATTTCTATAGCATGTGGACCTAAATTGGGTCCCGGCTGATCTAGGTTATTGTCCGACTTTAATGTAACGTGTGGTTTGGACCTCTCGATGTATTTCTGGGATGTATTACATGTATTTCTAGGATGGCTTATATGTTTGATATTATTTGTTTGGTCTTAGGTTGACATGGTTTGTAATTATGAAATTGGTTTATTATCTGGTGGCCGACCTAATTGTTTATGGTTGAGGGTTTGTATATATAGATGCAAGATCTCATTGTAGATCATCATGGTTATGGATAGAAGTCATGGTCAAGGAATGCAATGTGCGAATAATGTAATAACATTTAGATAGAGGAGCTGGTCGATCATTGGAGATCTAATTGGGTTTATGTAAGAGGATTTAGTCCTCTAGTATTGAGCTTAACCGAAACTGTACTCGGGCATAGGAGATGTTATCTTTTGTAGTTTAACACTTCGCCAGATTGTACTCTGGATTTCTATGTAGTCAGTAAGACTCCTTTTGTGATGAGCAGTGCACTCTAGGCTGTTGGTCTTCCTGCAAGTGCAAGCCCCTCAATTGTAATTCACATACTTACTGCAAAAGTATTATCTGACTATGAGTCAACTTCCAAACATGGTTTTTACCCTTGTCGAGTTTTCCACGTACAAATATTGTTGTCATGTGGATGGTATTGATTCTATGATTATTGTTTATGCTTAATTGGTTTAACTTCTATTTTGGTATTAATGTTTTGGGTTCCGGTATTAAATTTTAAAGTGCTAATGGTTCTGGTAATCTGAGACAACTGATTCAACCCCCCCTCTCACTTATCTTCTGGTTATTTGAACTGTCTAACAAGGTCAAACAAGGACATTTTTGGCATACAAATAGTTGGTACAGATGTGACATCAGCCCCAAGCCACTAAAATTGGTGGACCTACCAAAAAAGGGACCAGTTTTAAAAATAACAAAGGCCTCTAAATTTAGTAACATTTTCTCAAATACCTAACTTTAGTGTTTGCTCATAACTTCACCATACATAGTTGAAATTGGGCAAATGAGATATTGTTGGAAATTTGGTTCTAGTGCCAATCTTATTTTGTAGTTAGTTTGATCATATTCAACACGAATTTTATATACCATGCCTCCAAAATTAACTTTCAATTTCACACTTTTGGGGCCATAACATGAGCAAATAGGCTTCATTTTTTGACTTTTATACATCGTCAAAAATCTCTCAGGGTCCTCTATACACATATCAAGTCCTTTCCTATATAATTTTGATTAGGTACTCAAAGATCTCAATATTATCATTTTTTGGTTATTTCTTAGAAAATGTGCAAATTAGTTGCTTTTTCAGTGATTCAAGTAGAATTTTTTGACATTGAGATGATATATACTATTGTATCAGTCTATTTCTATATTTAATTTTAATATTTTATGGATCTAAATTATTTTATTCCGCTTTCTGTATTCAACTATCATGGTTGGGAAAAATAAATGGATATTGACTTGAAACACCAAGGGTTATATAGAGTGACAATGGGTACTAAAGGTGTGCCTACATGTGATAGTGAAAAAAGAAAATGGTTTAATAGGTATGATGAGGCTTTGGAAGATTATGCATGTCTATCTCTCCAAATATTCTCTTTCATGTTGAGTCTTGCACAACATCCAATGAGATCTGGACAACATTGGAGTCTGTGTTTCGAAAGGAACATACATTGAGGGGATTTTAGTTGGAGAATGAATATATTGGCTTGAGTCTTAATGATTTTGACAACATATAGGACTTGTTCACCAAAATCAAATCTCTCATATTACAGTTGAGTTAGTGCAAAATTGAGGAAGATTCTCATTTAATTCTCTTTATCCTTCCCAAGATTGGTCTCAATTATTCAATTTTTATTTCTACATTTTATGCCACTAGAGATGCTCTTTGTAATCCTTACACAATCCCTTCACTTAATGAATTTTCTTCTCAACTCACACGAGCAAAAATCAAGTTGGTTCAGATGGTGATATTGAAGTCTTCTAAATCACAAGCTCTTGTTGCTTCCCAAATATCCATAGATTTGAAGACTTTATATGGAAAAGGCAATAAATAGAAACACAAGGAGAAACCTAGAGACACACAATCAGATGATTTTTTACATTATTCTTCCTCTTCCAAGAGGTCATCAATAAATAAGGATAAGGCAAAATGTGCATATTGTACTAAGACAAGACATGATGAGAATTGATGTTATGTAAAGAAGATTGATGAGATAACACATCTTCTACAGAAGTGAAATATTCAACCACATTCATCCAGTACATATTCTTCTACCACTTTAAGATCTAGATATTTTGGGTCTTCTTTTATGGAACACGGTGAAGACAAGATGAAGGACCATGCTCTATTTACATTGACACATTCTTAGTCATTTGAGTGGCTTCTTGATTCAGGAGCTTCACATCATATGGAATAATTAGAGGATGTGTTATCTTCTTTTGAGCACCATACATTTCCATAGATATTGATGGGTAATAACACTTACATGTGTATTAATGAGAGTTTTTCTATTGAGATTGATGGTGGAACATTCAATAATGTTCTTTGTATCCCTACATTATATTTCAACCTTATCTCCATCTACTAGATTACTCACACTAGCACATGAAAGATAAATGAGTTCAACCCCAATTTAGTTCTTATCAAAGATCTTTATAGTAGAGATCTTGTTGTAGAATCTAGTGTTGATTACACATCAAAGTTGTATGAGATCTCTCATTTTTCTCCCATTGAGCATGCATTTGATCCTATCTATCATGCATCAAGAGTAGATCAAAAAATTGAGGAGAGGTTTGATTATTTGAACCTATGTATTCTTCAGTCATATACAATCATTTCTAAGACTTGCTTTGATCACCTCCCACCTCCTTATTCTTTAGATATCAGTTTAATTTAGTTGGTTGATTGTTCACTTATAGTTTTAGCAAAGTGGGATGAGTACTTGCAAGATATTGATACATTGTTTGATACATCTCACAATCCAAAGATTGAGATCATGATTAAGGATATTTTAGTCCTATTTGATGGTAGTTTGAGCATTCTTGTCATCCCACCTTCAGTTCCTTCAGATATTGTTCACCAAGAATCTTCGTAGTTGGTTGGTTTTTCTTTTTTTGATTTGACATGTTTTGATTCAGACAGTTGAACAATTGATAAACCTTCCATGTAAGACTTCTAAAGACTATTCCTTTCATTTCCTTTCATGGATTTGTTTCAGCCTTGGCCACTTGGCTTGTTTCTTCCTAAGGGGAGGAACACGGTTTGCCGATCTTTGATCTCCATTAGAATACATCCTTGAGCCTTCATAGTTGACATTGGAGTTTCTTAATTATGGTGGAGATACATTATCTTGTTCTCTCTCATGGGGGATATTTATTGTACTTTTGTGTTCGATTCAATACTTGGGGAGACATCTTGGGTCCTTCATCTTAGTGACATGTAGTACCTTTTTCATTCACCACATCTCTCATTTTTGGAGAGAGTTTTTTTCCCGTGTGTTTTTCCTCCTTTTCTCCATTTAGAGAGACCTCATTAGTGTTAGTTGCATTGGTTTGTACATGAGTACCTAATTAGACATTGGTTTTGAGGACTCATTCATTCATTCATTTTGCATTCATCTTATTAGATCTTTAGCCTATCCCTAAGTTAATATTAAGGGGGGTGTTGGAGTAATTTTAGGATAGTTATCTAATTATTTATTAATTAGGACATTTAATTTATTTTTCGCTTAAGTTGGACTTAGGTGCTTTATTTTATCTAGGTGTTATTCTTTTTAAAATATAGTTCACTTAGAGACACTTTTGGTTAACTTTTTTAGAATGTACTTGAGCTTAATTTAGCTCCTGCATTACATTTTTTAAGTTCTTCTAATTGTAGGATAGGGCATCTCTTTATTTATATAGAAAAAGTCATTCACTCATTGTAATTGTATCTCCAATATTATTTTGTGCAATAATACAAAATTGTCTAGTTGTTATAGATCATACAATATTTTCTTGATCTCTTTTGTGTGATAAGTGTTTTGCTTGCAGATGATTCATGGCTCCTATGGTTGATCATCAACTTCTAAAGATTTGATTGTAGCTTATTAAGACCTGATAGGATGAGATATTCCACAGTCTATAGCTGAGTGATCCTATTGCATCCTCTTTGAATATTTTCCATGTTATGGATAAATTTGGTTTTGAGATCACCTTCCTAAAGTCACACTTCTCACAATTTAGATCTCTAGTGGCACTCTTCTCTTGCCAATATTTTACCACATTCCACATTTAATTCCTTTTCTTTTACACACTTTGATTATGATATATTGTTGCTTATGAAAAAATCACTTAAAAAGTTGATTTATTTTTCACTTATTTTTTTCTCATTGATGATGTTGTTGAAATAATTATTATTCCAATGCTTGAATTTTCCTTTGAGGAAATGCAACCACTTGCTTAAGATGAACATTTATGTGCCCAAAAAAATGATTGATTCTGCCAACCACCCCTTCTTGAGGTTAATCAAATATTTCCTTTTGAACCACATCTTTGTGAAATGAAATTAGAATTTTGTTGAGGGGGAGTCCCCACATATTAAGATTTCAATTGGGAAATGGTTAGAAATGTGGATCAATTTAATTTTGGATATTGGTTGAAGAGAAGTCCCTAGCCAATCACTATAAATAAGGAATTACCCCAATCTTTTAGTGATATTGGTAAAGCCACCCCTTTTTTTGTTCCATGTAAATTTCTCATTCATTGCTATGATTTTTATTAGGCCATTCATGCTTTCAAATGATGCAAATCTATTTGTGATTACACCACCCTTTCTAAACCCTCAATCTTTTCTCTAGGGTTATGACACATAATTGAGATGGGCTCATTAAACAATACATAGATATCCTTCAAAGTCTACTTCATCCATAGTATCTGTGTGCAACATGAAGATGCACAATATATTCAGCCTCAAATGTAGATAGAGACACGTGATCCTTCTTCTTACTTAACCAAGCAACCAACTAGGAGCCAAGAAGGAATGATCCACCACTTGTACTTTTCTTGTCATCAACACTTATAGCTCAATTTGCATCTATATAAGCTACCAAAGTGAAATCTGAATTTTTGGGATACCACAAACCAAATTCTTCTATTTCTTTTAAAAATCTAAAAAATTCTTTTTACTGCCACAACATGCCACAACATATGACTATTTTGGTTCTTACTGAAATATAGTCACCCAACAAACTACATACATATTATCCAATCTAGCAGCAATCAAATATAATAGTCTTCCAATCATTGATCTGTATTGGCTTGGATTAGCTTTAGGAGATTTATTATATTTTATTAACTTGCATCCAGTGGTCATAGATGTCTACACCGGTTTATAATTCACCAACCAAAACTTATTCAACAATTCTTTAATGTATTTAGACTAAGAAATAAAAAATCTTTTTCTATTTTTATCTACTTACAAACCAAGAAATAAATTTAACTCACCGATCATGGACACCTCAAATTCCTTTTGAATCTCACTAGATAACTTTTTGTACATGCCTTGATTTCCTCCACATTGTTGGAATATGTGCAGAGTTTGATGACATGATAGGATTGTATGTTGTCATTGATGTCAATATGCTGAAGTATGAACCAGTATATTGAAGTAAGCAAACTGGCAAGAGAATTGGTATGATGGTATGAACCGGTATGTTGGAATGTGAACCGGTATATGCAAAGCTTGTATCAGGGTTTCATTTGATATGACTACTGGTTGGTAGTCTCAGCTTCATGGTTTCCAGTTGATGCATTCCAAGTCTGTGTGATTTGAACAAAGACATCCTATGATGAGTTAGCATTGAAATGAAGATCAGATCATGTTTCCATGTTATCCTTTTGCATGTGAATAATCTTCTTGGGGATCTTCCATGAAGAAGATTGATTCTATCTACCTTGGGAATGTGCAAAATATTAATAAACGGTGAAGAGCGCGTGATAGGTTATCAACTTCCAAAAGCGGTGAAGAATGGAAGATGGAGAACATCTCGAGATTTGTTCAAGATTGTTTTATCCCATGTAATGTGTTTAAACGACCAGGATTGGACCGACTGTATTGTTAACCTAGATGCTTAGGGTTTTAGGTTTTTGCCACTGACCTGATTATTATCTATAAGGTCAATGATAATTCTAATTTGAAGTTTTTGGCAAATGAATGTGTGTGAAGTGATTCCGGCCAGACTGGAGCAATGAGTAGAGATCTACAGTGTGATTGTAGATGTAAAGGAACTGAAACGGATGTGCCTTGGCATTAAGTGTTGTTATTAGATCAGTGTATTACCTGTTGACTTCTAACCATTTCAGTAGATGGAAAATCCCTTTACTGGGTAGCTTTAACATGATTTTTGTAAATCCTTTAGCAGGGTGACTCAAAATCATTGATTTCTTTAAATCCTCTGACAAGGTAACCTTTAAAAGGGTTTTAACCTCTAACCATGTATTTAGCCATCCCTTAACTAGGTGATCCCTAGAAGGATCGGTTCCTAGTAGAACCTTTCGTAAAGTCTTTAACCGGACTAGGCTCCTAATAGAGAAGATTTAAAAAGAGTTCAAGAACAACTTGTGGGTATTCATCCCCACCATGGTTTTTCCTAGTTGGGTTTCCACGTGAAAAATTAGTGTGTTATGTGTGATGCTTTTTCATGTAATGTTTTAGTGTTTCTTGTTAAGCAGTAAAAGCATGTTGATCCAATGGTCATCATATTTCCAATGCATTACCTTCGTAAGCATATGGGTGAAGTTGAGTTGAGATATTAGGTTTTGAGAAGATCTAGATGTTACTGGTATATATCTTTTATAGTTATACTGTGTTACCGGTACCGGTAGTGCCTTGATTTAGATCGGTGATATTGTTTGCCAGTTAGTGTAGTCTTTGCAATTTATGTTGTTTAAGAAGTTTTTGTGTGTATTGATTCACCCCCCTCTCAATACCTATTGAGTATTTACTGTTCACCATTTTTCATCACACATAGTATGTCATCAACATAAACCACAATAATTAAAAGTTGTCCTGAGTCAGTTTTTAAATAAACATTACTATTGGCAGCTCCCTTTTGAAAACCTCAATCAAATACTTGTATAGCCTTCCATACCAAGCTCTAGGAGCCTACTATACACCACACAGACCCTTCTTACATCTGCAAATAATGTTTGGATCATCTCTCAACTTAAAATTAAAGTGTTTAATAGGGAATTGAACCTTGGGAATGAGAGTAATATGAGTAGTATTGAATTGCTTTAGGATATTATTGTTACATCTCAATTCCTTTATTACAATCCAAGCATCCCAACCCACAAAGTGCTAATATTTCTAAAAAAACATGGCAGAAATTCCATCTGGCCTTGGAGCCCTATACAAGGACATAGAAAATGTAAATATTTTCATTTACTCTAGAGTGAATGGTTTGAGGAGGTGTTGGTTATCCTCTTGATAGATTATCTTGGGAATGTATCTCAATAATTCTTGTGAATGATCAAGCTTGTTGATATGTGGAGCTAAAAATAGATTAGAGAAAAAGAGGATCACTTCTAATTGAGTATTATACATATAAATAAAAATATCTCTTGAAGAGTTTTTAATTTGGAAGATGTAGTTAGTAACCCTCCACAGTTTAACCGAGTGAAAAAACATAGTGTTCTAATCTCCTTGTTTGATCCAGAGCTCCCTATAGTTTTTTCTTCAAAAAATTTCTTCCCTTTTAAGAATTTCCTTAAGTTGGAATTGAAGATTGTTTTGAAGATAATAGGAGTCATTGATTTAATTTTTGATAATTTTTTCATCAAATACCTTGTGTTACTTCTTAATGTTTACTTTAGATTTTAAAACGTTCTTACACACTAAGCTATTCCACAACTCAATAGGTATCTTGACATTCTGAAGCTTTTTTCTTAGTTAAAACATTCTAGATCCGAGAATAAAAGGGGCAATTTCCTACCACTATTGAGGCAAAGGGAGAAAGGAGGGGTCTCAAAGCTACATATGCTTGAATTTACAAGAAGATTTGTTCTTGGGGTGTGTTGAATAAAAAGCCATATCTAATTGGATGGCAAAGTGGTCCGAACTAGATAAAGGAAAACCATGAGACATGAAGGGGCCAAATTTGGATAGCCATACTGGATTGGAGAAGAACCTATCTAATCTCACAGATATATAGGAAAAAAAACCTCTTCTATTAGTCCGAGTTGCATTTTCATTAATAGGATTGCAATATTTCAGGGCATTATTGAGGACAAAATCATTGAAATACTGTAGTACTACAAAAGGAGGGACTATGCCCATTGTTTTATCCTTTATAGTCAGAAATGCATTAAAGTTACTGGTCACCTAGAATAAAAAGGCTCCTTTATGAAAGAAGCTGGGACTAATAAATTTTTCTTTAGAATCTTTTGTTTGTCTACTAAATAGTTCGGCACATGCCCATTTAACAAATGAAAATAATTCATATAGAAGGTGATAATAACACAGATGAAATTTGCATCCCCTTGATCTTTATGAACCTGCACTTGCTTAGGGTTCTAGAGGATGCTTAAACCACTTAAATCACCTAGATATGGGGAATCCTTTTACCCCCATTTTTTCCATAAAGAAAAGGCTTGCAATTTCTCATCCATAGAGAATTTAGTTTCTTGTAAGAAAATTGGAATAGCCCCACAAGATTCAAGTTGAGACTTGATACGACAATGCTTGTTAGGGGCATTTAAACTCCTAATGTTCCATGAGGTTATCTTTATTGGCGTGGAGAACAACATATTCTCGACAAACACATTTTATAATCTAGTGTCGATACGATACTAGGTTGAATTTCATCCTCAGTCTAATGCCAATGAAGTGTTAGAGTTATCATTTATTAGCTTATAATTATTTATTTAATTATTAGTCTATTATCCTCTACGCTTAAGCTAGACTTATGTATTTAATAATATGGTAGGTATTTAATAATTATTCTAATTATTAAATACACTTTATCCCTTTAGGATTTCTTTAGGGTTGCATATTCTCCTTTTATAAGGATTGTATTGAACATTTTTAATTAATTCCCTCTCTGAATGATAATCTTCTTCTTCAGAGCCATTATTGATTTTTGCCTTCATTCTTTTCTTTTGATAGGTATTTTTCTTGCAAGTGTTCTTGGGATCTCTGAATTTGTATTTATCAACTTCTTCATGGTATCAGAGTGTACATCTGTTGCACTATCTATGTTCCTAGTTCTTCATCATGCAGTTCTTTTTGGCATTCAATTTCAGTGTACATGTCATCTCTCCCTTGTCAACATTATGTGGGATTATACTGATGGTGCTAATGCTTCTTTGGTTCATTGGAGTGAGCTATGTATTTAGTATTTGTTCCTATGTATTAGGCAAATGCAGTGGCTGGTTACCTATGCATTTTGGTGAGATGGATAATTTACCTTATTGACACTCTTTCATTCCTATTTTTCGAGGCAAGCTTCCATCTTTGACTGATCAACTCTTCAGACTTTGGTGTTTTTTTCTATCTGTATATTTGAGTTCAGTTGTTTGCCTTTGTTATTCTTCGACATTGTTTGGAGCTTTATGCTTCAGTGGGGTTCTTCATATTCATCATTTGTTCCTATTTTTTGGAACATTCTCTAGTTTGGAGACTTCTTTAGTCCTTCACTAGCCTTCATCTCTTTTGGGGGAATATTTTTTTCCCACGAGGTTTTCTCTATTTCTCCAGTTTACAAAGATCTTTGTACTTGGGTACCTCATCAGGCCTAGTTGTCGGAACCCATTGTTACTTTCATGCATTTTTTAGTCCTTTTTGTTTTTAGCTACTCCCTAAGTTCATCTTAAGGGGGGGTGTTAGAGTTATCATGTATTAGCTAATAGTTATTTATTTAATTATTAGTCTATTATCCTCTACGCTTAAGCTAAACTTAGGCATTTAATAATATGGTAGGTATTTAATAATTATTCTAATTATCAAATACACTTTATCCCTTTAGGGTATAATTAGGGTTGCATATTCTCCTTTTATAATAATTGTATTGTACTTTTTTAATTAATTCCCTCTCTGAATGAAAATCTACTTCTTGAGAGCCATTATTGCTTTTTTCCTCCATTCTTCTCTTGTGATAGGTATTTTGCTTGCAGGTGTTCTTGTGATCTCTGAAGTTGTATTTCTCAACTTCTTCATGAAGCATGTTACTCTTTTTTCTTGTTACACTGATATAGAATATTAAATCATCATTTAGTGAAATCTAGCTTAAAGTAAAGGAAAACTTGGCACAATCTAATATTTTTTCCTTCATTCATTCATAAACTTAAAAATAAAGTCTGAGTAACAAAGTCTCTAGAGAATTAAAAATTGATGAAACCCCTACAAAATAAAATCCACAAGCTTACGTAGATCATTAGCACTAATAATAATTAGTGAGCATACTAGCATAATCATCCTATGTATTGATAATCATTGTATTGATTGCAACAACTTGAGTGATAGTTCTGATACTTAGTATAAGTATAGATCCAATAGCCAACAAGATGAGAGGGGGGGGGTGAATCATACAAACTTAATCATCCATAAAAACATCAGATTCAACCTCGGTAACATATATCAGTCATATAATCAAAAACTGTCAAACATGCAAACTCAAAAGCATATGAACAATATAAACATCATAACACCAGATTTAACATGGAAACCCAAATAGGGAAAAACCACTGTGGGATTTCGGACCCACTAAGAAATATACTCTTCTAGAGTATGCTCGGTTAAAAGAAAATCTTGTTAAAGATTACAAACACAATGCTAGATGTGAGCCGGTTAAGGGATTTCCCTCAGATCTGTTAGGATCTTCACTTTGTTAGAAGTGACCTTGTCAAAGGATTTCAAACACTCAATCAGAATGTTACCTTGTTAGAGGATTTACATATAAGACTGTTAAGTCCACTAGGTTAAGAGATTTCCTATCACTTTCATAAAATAACAGTCATACAATCTATCTACAACTTCACATCTGAAATGCTAAAGCAGATTCCTATTTGTTCAATACAATCTAGACATAGAACTAATCTTGTCTATCTGTTGGGCATCAATACTCTATTATTCTAACAGGTCTTCAAGCTTCTATGCTTGGTAATCACTATGTAGCATCCATGTGCATACACTTGCCCACATACATTGTTTATCAACAGTTCCTTATTTATAAACAATCTTCTAACCGCTTAATCTCCTTGAGCACATTTCCCATGATCAATCATAGCCATCAGATCTTCAATCTTGTCCAGGTTCATTGTATCTTTCGATCTGAAAATGTTTTACCCCACCTTGGAACTTGCACAATCACCTTGGAACTTGTGTTAGGGTAATGCAGTTTAATCTGAGCTATAGATCTTCTTGTCGACTTTCCATTGCCTTAGATTCATTTAACAAACTTCTTTTATGGCTTGCCAATCATTGATCCGCTCTAGCTCATCAACATCTTTCATTAAATATCACAAGTAAACATTTAATGCATTCTGTTATAGCTCGGTTTCAGCTCAGTGAATACTAAACTTCACTTGGTAGACATTCTGTCTTCATTAACTGACTGCGATAACCTTAGGGTTTACCGACTACGTTCCTTAGGGTTTACTGACTAGGTTCTTTGCTTGATAACATAGTATAGTATTAGCCTTTACATTTTACAACATTTGTATGATGTTAAAACAATCTAAAACATCAACATCTCATCATTGTCTGACTCGGTAGAGTTGCCCATTGAATAACTTATCCCCTTATTCATCATATTCTTTCCTGTGTCTTTATCGACTTCTTTATAATCTTCATATCATATTTCTAAAGATATGGCAACATCATACTGAATTAGAAAATCAATATCTTGAAATCAATGACAAAATAATAATATCAAGATAGTAAAACATCTTTAATCAGTTATGTCCATAATCATCAACAATCTTCTCAATATCCTTGTAATATTGCCAACAATCTCCCCCTTTGGCATTGATGGCAAAACCAATTGATTTGACCTTTAAAAAAAAAATCGGATTGCTGTGATTCTGAAATGTTGAAATGCTCTCCCCCATACATCAGACTTCTCTTATGTTTTCAGTCTTTATTTCAATTTGTAGTCTTCTCTCAGTCTTCTCATGTCTTCTCCCTTCTTGGTAGATCTTCTCCTTCTTGGTCTTCTTCCCCTAGGTAGGTCTTCTCCTTCTTGGTCTTCTCCTCCTTTGACAACAATGCCAAAAAGAATAGAACTAAAACATAATTTCATTCTGTAAGAAGTTATTTCCTGTTGTTGTGTATCAACTGAGTCTTGGTCAAAGTATTTGTTTACTATTCCTGTTCCCTATATCATTTTCTATATTATCCCAGTATTATTTCCAGTACACTTGCAAAAAAATATTCTAAAGTATATCACTCCAGCATCAGCTCCCCAAAAGATATTCAATAGAGTCATTGAAGTGATTCTTTCACCGAACTCGGTCAGTGAGTAAAAGATAGGGGTAGGACCCGTAGCCTACTTCTGAGATATTCAAAAGTTTCCTTTGGTAGTGGCTTGGTGAAGATATCAACTATTTTCTCCTTTGTGTTGACATATTCCAACACCACTTTCTTCTCTTGAGCTTCTTCTCCAAGATAATGATATTTGATAGAGATGTGCTTTGTCGTAGAGTGCATAACAGGGTTCTTTGAAATATTAATGGCACTAGTATTGTCACAGAATATAGTTGCTGGCTCGGTAACTTTCTCATTCATACCTTCCAATAGTTGTTTGATCCATGCAATGTTGGTACAATTCAATACTGCTGCAACATATTCAGCTTCGGCTGTTGACTGAGAAACACATCCTTGTTTCTTGGTAAGCCAACTCACTAGTCTTTCTCCTAAGAGGAAAGCTCCTCCACTTGTACTTTTTCTGTCATCAATGTTGCCTGCCCAATCAGCATCAGTATAAACTTTTAGATCAAAATCATTTCCTTTCTTATATACTAAGCCATAATCTTCAGTACCTTTCAAGTATCTGAAAATTCTTTTCATTGTTGTCATGTGTATTTCCTTAGGATCTGTAGAGAATCTTGCAACAATACCTACTGCATGCGCTATATCTGGCCTACTGTGAACAACATATTGTAGTTTTCTAATCATGGATCGGTAGAGTGTCTCATCAATAGATACATATTCATCATTCTTTGATAGTTTACAGTTGGTAGTCATGGGAGTACTTACTAGCTTTGAATCCTCCATTCCAAATTTCTTCAAGATTTCCTTTATGTATTTGGATTGAGTAATGAAAATCTCATTTTTCATTTGCAGTATCTGTAAGCCTATAAAATACTTTATCTCACCGATTAATGACATCTCAAATTCTTTGCTCATTTCATTTCCAAAGTTCTTGCATAAAGAGTCATTTCCACAAAATATAATATCATCAACAAATATGGCTAAGATTAGTATTCCATTTTCATCATTCTTCATGTACATGTTGTTGTTCTCACTTGTCCTTATAAAACCAATCTTAATCAAATAAGAGTGCAATCTTTCATACCATGCTCTAGGTGCTTGTTTTGGACCATATAAAGCTTTGTTCAATTTACATACCTGATCTTTATTATTGTCATCAACAAATCCTTCAGGCTGTTCAATGAAAACTTCTTCTTCTACTATTCCATTCAGAAATGCAGATTTGACATCCATTTGATATACCTTGAAGTTCTTGAAAGCAGCATATGCCAACAATGTTCTAACTCCTTCAAGTCTAGCAACAGGTGCAAAAGTCTCACCATAATCAATTCCTTCTTCTTGGGCATAACCTTTGCAAACCAATCTTGCTTGACATAATATAAGTAGAGATCCAATACCCAACAAGATGACAGGGGGGGGGGGTGAATCATACAAACTTAATCATCCATAAAAAATATCAGATTCAACCTCAGTAACATATATCAGTCATATAATAAAAAACTATCAAACATGCAAACTCAAAAGCATATGAACAATATAAACCTCATAACACCAGATTTAACGTGGAAACCCAAATAGGGAAAAACCACTGTGGGATTTCGGACCCACTAAGAAATATACTCTTCTAGAGTATGCTCGGTTAAAAGAAAATCCTATTAAAGATTACAAACACATTGCTAGATGTGACCCGGTTAAGGGATTTCCCTCAGATCTGTTAGGATCTTCACTTTGTTAGAAGTGACCTTATCAAAGGATTTCAAACACTCAATCAGAATGTCACCTTGTTAGAGGATTTACATATAAGACTGTTAAGTCCACTCAGTTAAGAGATTTCCTGTCACTTTCACAAAATAATAGTAATACAATCTATTTGCAACTTCACGTCTGAAATGCTAAAGGAGATTCCTATTTGTTCAATACAATCTAGACATAGAACTAATCTTGTCTATCTGCTGGGCATCAATACTCTGTTATTCTAATAGGTCTTCAAGCTTCTATGCTCGGTAATCACTATGTAGCATCCCTGTGCATACACTTGCCCGCATACATTGTTTATCAACAGTTCCTTATTTATAAACAATCTTCTAACTACTTAATCTCCTTGATCACATTTACCATGATCAATCATAGCCATCAGATCTTCATTCTTGTCCAGGTTCATTGTATCTTTTTATCTGAAAATGTTTTACCCCACCTTGGAACTTGCACAACCACCTGGGAACTTATGTTAGGGTAATGCGGTTGAATCTGAGCTGTAGATCTTCTTGCCAACTTTCCATTGCCTTAGATTTGTTTAACAAACTTCTTTTATGGCTTCCCAATCATTGATCTGCTCCAGCTCATCAGCATCTTTCATTAAATATCACATGTAGACATTTAATGCATTCTGTTATAGCTTTGTTACAACTCGGTGAATACTAAACTTCACTCGGTAGACATTCTGTCTTCATTAACCGACTGCGATAACCTTGGGGTTTACCGACTAGGTTCTTTGCTTGATAACATAGTATAGTATTAACCTTTACATTTTACAACATATGTATGATGTTAAATCAATCTAAAACATCAAGATCTCATCATTGTCTAACTCGGTAGAGTTGCCCATTGAATAACTTATCCCCTTATTCATCATATTCTTTCATGTGTCTTTACTGACTTCTTTATAATATTCATATCATATTTCTTAAGATATGGCAACATCATACTGAATTAGAAAATCAATTTCTTGACATCAATGACAAAATAATAATATCAAGATAGTAAAACATCTTTAATCAGTTATGTCCATAATCATCAACAATCTTCTCAATATCCTTGTAATATTGCCAACATTGAGATCACAATCAAACATCATCATTAGTTCCTTCTTTAGATGTGAAAAAAGTCCACGTGGTTGTCAATCACTTTCCGTTGCAACTATCCAAATGCAACACTTCCCTTTTGCAAATAAGTCTTCCGTTTGGATACTTGTCACAACTTAGTATCTCCTTTGGACATGACTTTCATTCAATGTTGTAAAGAGCCAATTTCATTTGCTTCTATTTGAATGCTTCAAAATATCCTCTCACCCACCAAGTGTCATCATCTTCATGTGCACTATTGATTTCCCATTTAGCCTTTATAACATGGCACTTTGTTAAGATTTTTCAAAGGCTTTAACTTTCTATCCATTTAAAATTGTACAAGCTCATCACTTGCCATATTACAACAAAGACATCAAAACATAGAATCGATTTTGGATAAAAATGCATGAAGATGACAAATGGTAGCCTTTTGTGCCTCCAAAGAGAAAACTAAGCTACATACCTTCAAGATTCCATTTACTTCAAAAAATAAAATGAACACAAAGATAATGAAAAAGGGAGGTAGGATGACTCTTGGAAACCAATAAGTGAAATTATAGAAAAACCTAGAAAAGTCTATAGATAACTCAAAAAAACTTATCATTAGTTGAGATTATGTCACTTACTTGAAAGTAAAGATGAAACCCTATCTCATTTTATAAAAATGATTGTCCACTATAAAATCATTCTCAATTCCTCATGTTATCTTAAATGATGCCCCAACAATCCAAAATTGCATTTCTTGATAAACATTTATGGAGAGATGCATTGGAATAAGTCATTTTTTCTATTACTACCCACTTGCACAAATCAGAAATAAACAAATAGTCATTCTTTGAGAATTTGAATAATGACCATTGATCTAGATTTTACTTGGCACAATAAATGATAAATTATCTTTAACTATCATTGATTAAATATGGAAAATAATAAGACCAATAAGAGAAAATCACAACAACTTAACTTTCCATATTGGACTAGTGGGCACTAATAGAAAATTCCTCTAGATATTAATATACATAGAGACTTTAAGATTTTACAAGGGAATTAACAAAACCAGGGACAATCATAAGTAGGCTTAAACATTGTTTGAAAAGTCATCATACATAGCTAGGAGTCTCCTAAAGGACACTCAAGGTATAGAAAAAAATCCACCACATCCCAAAAATGCACACAAGTATCAACTACCTTCCCATAGGTCAAATTGAGAACATAAAAAGGCTAACACAATTGATAGAGAGGCACTCTCTCTGGGTGCACCTACATAGGGGTTATCCAACATGCTAAAGAGGTACATATTATTGCACAAATAAGAACTCCTCTTTGACATTAAATGCATGGACTTCCACATGTGTGTCGTTATGAGGGAGAACTTCTCCCTTTATTTAACAGCTTACTTCCTACAAACGAAAAATACCCAAATTCTATTTTAAGAAATATAATTAATAAAATTAATATTAGATGATACTGAAATTAAAATAGTTAAATATCATAGGTATCTATGAATAGATGTGTGAGCGAAAAAATGCAAGGTTGCAAAAATGGTGACAAGGAGGAGAATGCAAGGAGTTTCAGAATCGATGGAGAAATACAAACCATAGACGTTTTTGAAGAAATTGAGGTGGATTTAGAATATTTGAAGGATCTCAAAATAATTTGCAGATTCATAGGCCCGAAGATGGAAAGAAAAAAATTGGCAAATGCATTAAAGAAAATTGGAAAACCCCTCAAATCACAAAATTCCTTCCATGCGTATTTTTCATTGTAATTTTTGCAACAGAGAAAGTGTTAGGATTGATGACAGTCCAAAAGATACTGAGAGGGGGTGGGTGAATCACTATCTAACCGGTTAACAAAATGTTTGACCTTATTAAGTATTTTGCATTCCAAAATAGTGTACCAGTAAACAAGTATTAATGCAGTAAATAGGAAGAATGAAGACATCATAAAAAACACACCATAACACAAGATGTTTAACGAGGAAACCTGGTGTGGGAAAAACCTCAGTGGGATTTGTGACCCACAATATTCACAGACTGGCCAATGAATGGATATTACTTACAATGTGGTGCATGCACATGCAGGAAGGCAAACTGCCTAGAGCTCACTGCTCACTGACTTACGAAATGGATAATGAAAATCCAATACAATGTACTGCTTTAAATGAGCATCTGCTATGCCAAGTTCAGTACCAGTTTAAGCTTACACTATAACCACAAACCTTATACAAAATTTGTCCTATGCATTCATATATATCTCATCTTCTATATCCTCTCTAACATCTCTCATATCAAAATGATTTACAAGATCTCATACATACATGAGTCTATTACAATATGCCATGTGAGCTTTACAAAAAGATATTTACAATTAAATACGATAAACAAAAAGTTTCTTCCTGTCGACTGGAGTGCTGGTATCCATGGTTGTCGGTGCCGGTAAAGTGTCTGCCGGTGTCAGTGGTTTACTAGATAAATGCCATAAAGTTGGTTGAAGGTTTCCATGAATGAAAACACCATCATTTATCACTAGAGTGTAGAATGCCAGCAATCTCCCCCTTTGGCATTGATGGGAACACTCATGAGAAAAATCAATAACTGTTCCAAAAATGAAGTCCAAAAATTTAGCAAAAATATATGCTCCCCGTGAGTAGATGATCTCCCCTGATTAGCCATTTTTCTTTGTCCACTACTCCCCCTTTGACATCAATGACAAAGGTTGTCAAAAATTGTCAAACGAGTGCAAAATTTTACCTTAAGGTTTGTAACCAATTGGTTACAATCTGAAATATATAAGCCAGAACCAAGTTTAAACTTTGCATAAATTTATTGCTGTCATTCATGGTTGCCTCATTTCTTTGGATTATACTGGTGAGATGATGCATATGCTCCTTTGGTGACCTTTCCCCTTGAATTAATGCCTTAGATATCTCATTCGTCAGAGAGATAAGGTTATCTAGTTTATGACTAAGTTTATACTTCAACTCTCTGACATTTGCCCCGATCCTTGCTTTTTCTTTCTCCAATTTCTCCAACTTTTCCTTAAATCCTGCTATCTCTTACTCTATAACTGATATAGGTTTGGATGAACCAATGATTTTATCAGCTATATCATCAATTTTGTTTTGTACTTTGCTTATTTCTTTTTCAATGTCCCGAGTCAACAGATGTGGCTTGCATTTTTCTCTATACATTTCCTTATACTCCAAAATTGTTGTATTCAATGTCGGTAAAAGTGTGTTAATGTGTTCTGTGCACTTCTTTATTGTCTCCTCAAAGAATTTTTCTTTTTCTTTTTCTATCTTCTCTTTGAATGTTTCCTCATTTATTTGATCAACTATTATTACATTTCTAGTAATGAATTTAGACAATGTGTCTAACTGTTCTAAAGAATCCTTTACATTATCTACAGTGCATTTTGGTGCAATCATCTTAAGAATAGGTATAGTATCATCAATTGCCTTGTAGGCCAAAGCATTACAATCAATTCTCTTTTTTATTGAGTGCAGAAGTACTTTAGTTACACTTGTAGGTCTGAATTCACTTAGTGAAGTACCTGATGTCTGACCAACTGCTTTTACTATCTCAGTGCTTGCAGTATTAGTAACCAATTTTCTTGTATCAACCTTTGGTTGATCAGTTTGAGTTTGCATTTCTACTAGCAATGGTTTGGGTTTCTCAGTGATTACCGGCTTTGCTATCTCAACATGTACCTGTACCTATGTCAGTTTCTCTATTGGTTTCTCTATGTTATCCACTTTTGATATCTCTATCTCTGTTGGTTTCTTCGTGCCCACATATACAATACTAGTATTTAATTCATTGTCCAAAGGTTGCTCTGTATGCACTATTTTCTCTGTTTGCTCTACTTTCTCTGTTTGTATTCCAACCTCAATATTTTCTACTGGTTGCTATGTAATGTTTCTAGTATTATCATTCTTCACCTTTGTGCTATCCTAATCCACAACAATGTTTACTTCCTGAGTATCAATACTCATTGTGAATAGAATTTCTGATTCTTGGTTAGTGTCCTCATGTGTTGTATAAACATTTTTAGTAGCCTTTATGTCATCAGTGTTTATCGATGTAGTAGCCAAGGGAGGTGGTAGGTTGTCAGTTATTTTTTATGTTAGGTATCCCACCAATTTTACCTTTTCCTTTGTCTTTGTCCTTTTGATATACCTTGAACGTTTTCTTGGGTCTGTTCAATTCTTCCTATTTTTGTTTTTCTACAAAAATGATATCCCATTTATCTGTTGTTTCCTCTGCAATTTCATTGACTGTTCCAGCCATTAGTAACACATATCAGTGACCTCTTGCAAAAACTGATTTGTTAGCTTCACTAATTAGTTCATCAATCTCTTCTTTAGATTTAACCGGATGTACAACTAGTAGTTTTTCAATCTTAAGTTCCTTATCTAACTCCATAACTACAATCCTCTTTGCATCTAACCTTCTATATAATTCATTTGGAAAATCATCTACAACTTCTATTAACACTTTCTTGTAAATATCCAGATGTAGAATTATGTAGTTCTCAATACTTTCCTTCTCAAAATCAGTGAATGTTTTATATAGTTTGCTCACATTTGCCAAGTTGCCACCATCAGTGATTTCACTCAGTAAGTTATCCAAAGGTGGTATAACCTATTTTTATTTCTTCTTGGTTATCAACTTCTTTTCCGGTTGTCTTACCGCCTGTTGCTTCTTTCTTGTTTTCTTTGGTGTAGGAGAGGGTACCGGTGAGGATTTTCTCTTCCTATCAACTCTCTTGAACTCAGTAGGTATTTCACTTTCAGATGATGTACCAACCGGTGAGATATGTGCCTCCGGTTGTAATCCTTCCAGTTCACTTTCCTTTATTCTAGTAATGTTCATGATGTTTTATTTGATTTCCTTTACTTGTTTTATTGCACTCCTTATGTACTTTTCTCTTTTCTTTCTTTTTTTCAATGTTTATACACCGCTTTCAATTGTTTCTGCATTACCAAAAACTTCCTCTGCTAGTTCTCTAGGTTCTTCTAATAGGGCTTTAGCATAAGTCTCAATAATATCTACATCAGCCTCATACCCCATTTCAGTTACCCATACAGGTCTAGGAAGAACTGCTTCCATCCATATTTCATCCTTTTCAATCACAAAGCAGATTTCCTTATCATATTTGTCTACTATACTTTGTGGTAGTCTCTCTCTTACTTTCATTTTGGCTTGAAAGGTTTCAAAATAATTAGTTATATTGTTTTCCTTATCAGTACCCATGTTGGTGAAGGCTTCTTACAACTGTTTTCCTACCAGTATGTCATATCCAAAATCTTTCTTTCCAATACCAGGAACTTCTTTTGAGAAATACAACATAAGACATACCAAAATAATACCAAAACAAAATGTTCCTTTCTTCTCACCTTTTATCTTTTTTAGGTTGTCTATTAATTCATCCTTTAGCCACTCACATACATATATTTTGCATCATTATTTACCATATCATAATAACTTTTAATGCAAAGAATAGAAATTGAATTGAGTCGGTTTTCATGTGTGTTTTGGTAACCAAAGATCATACTTATGAATCTGACATTTATATCCTTGATGTCATTTACTCTTGGATCTGCTATCAGATGTTGCTCCTCTTAAGGTCATGATTGTGTTGTTAGGTACTTTCTTTTTCTTGTCCAATTGTTAGGATTGATGACAGTCCCAAAGATACAGAGAGAGGGGGGGGTGAATCAATATCTAACCGGTTAACAAAATGTTTGACCTTATTATGTATTTTGCATTCCAAAACAGTGCACCGGTAAACAAGTATTAATGCAGTAAATAAGAACAATAAAGACAACATAGAAAACACACCATAACACAAGATATTTAATAAGGACACCTGGTGTGGGAAAAACCTCAGTGGGATTTGTGACCCACAATATTCACTCACTGGCCAATGAATGGATACTACTTACAATGTGGTGCCTACACATGTAGGAAGGCCATGGCCTAGAGCTCACTGCTCACTCTACAAAATAGAAGTCTAACTGACTTACAAAATGGATTATGAAAATCCAATACAATGTACTTCTTTCAATGAGCATCTTCTATGCCAGGTTCAATAACAGCTTAAGCTCACACTATAACCATAAACCTTATACAAAATATATCCTATGCATTCACATATATCTCATCTTCTATATCCTCTCTAACATCTCTCATATCAAAATGATTTACAAGATCTCATACATATATGAGTCTATTATAATATTGGATGTCGGCTTTACAAAAAGATATTTACAATTAAATACAATAAACAAAAGTTTGTTCCTGTCGGCTGGAGTGCCAATATGCATTGTTGTCAGTACCGATACCGGTGGTTTACCAGATAAATGCCACAAGGTTGCTTGAAGGTTTCCACAAGGTTTCTGGTAGGTTGCCATCAATGAAAATACCATCATTTCTCACTAGAGTGTAGAATGCCAACATGAAGAAAGGAGGGTAATACTGGAAGCAGGAGTCTAGTTTATGGATTCAGCCCTACTATACATGCAAAGATGACATAGGAAATTCAATCCCTTGATCACAAAGCCATATGAAAAACTAGTATGGATCCATTTGAACAATCTACCTATGGATTATTGGACGGAAGAAGCATTAAACAAAATTGGCCAATCCTTGGGAACCCTAATAGACATCGATACCGAAATTGTGGAGGAGGACTCATACCTATATGCTAGACTCTTGTTAGCTGTTGTTAGACAAATTCCACCTAAAATTAGATTAGTTGCCCATGGTAAAGATTGGATTTAGACAATAGAAATTGAGGAAGACAAAGTATTTTGCTTGAATTGTGGACTACGAAATCACCCGACGGTAAATTGCAGGAAAAAAGCCCGAGACAACAAGGTGTGGAGACCTAAACAATTTGTATAAGAGAATCAAAAGGACTCAATAAAGGTCTTTCAAAATAAGAGTTCAGAGATTGAAACAAATATGGTAGGAAAAGGAAATTGTAGCCCACAACCTGAGGTGAATATGGGACAAGGCAATTTAACTAAGGATGACACAATTAAAATCCTGCAGATAACCAATGGGAGTCGTGCTTTATCTACGGATGATAAAGTCTTGGATCATATGCCTGAGGTTTTTGGAGAGTCTAAGTAGGAAGACAGAGATGAAAAAATTGATATCGTAGAGTTAAGGCATATTAAACAATCGGTGTCGATGAAAGGATGATAGGGGAAGGGTAACAAAGGTAGGAAAACAAACAAACAGAAAAGGGAGGAGGAGGCAATCGGAAAGGGATTGATGAGTGTGTCAGAGTTTCTCAAAAGGAAGAGTACCAAGAGAGCTCAAGGCTCCCTTAGGAATCAATGAGGATCCTTAGCTAGAATGTCAGGGGTCTAGGGGCTGTTGACAAGCATAGGATGGTGAAACACCATCTTGGCAATGCAATCTGCAACATAGTCTTGCTTCAAGAAACAAAATGTGGAATCATGAATGGTGAAAAGTTTATCAAGTATTGTAGAAACTGGACTAGTTCTTTTCAGGCTGTAGAGGGGTCTTCAGGTAGTTTGGGACTTCTATGGAATCCAAACAGAGTGAATATAACTAATATAGGTAAAAGAAAACATTGGATCTCAGCACACGTACAATGCAAATTCTCGTCCACATTTTTCGTAATTTGGAACATATACAGGCCGGTTTTTTCATAGGAGAAATGTTTATTATGGGAGGAGCTAAGAGAACATATTAGAAATTTTGGAACTAACAATTATATTCTAGGGGGCGATTTCAATCCTATTTTGGACCTATCTGAAAAGAAAGGAGGCACAAATAAAATCAGCAGGGATATGGTGGAATCCAGAGACTTTATTCAAGAGATTGAGGCTATGGATTGTATTCTGTCAGAAGGATGGTTCACTTGGACAAACAAAAGGATGGACTTCACCAATATTGTGGAGCATTTGGATAGGTTATTGATTGAAACAAAATGGATCGTAGAGGGAATACCGATCAGTGCAAAGACTCTTCCTTATTGTTTGTTTGGTCATTTTCCCATTATGTTGGAAATGGGCTCAAAAATTGATCGAGGGGTGGCTATTTCAAATTCTAGAACATGTGGTGGAGAGAAAACTCTCTCAAGGAAACCATCAATGGATGGTCGAAGGAATGCTTGCACATAAAAGGTACGCCAAGGTTCTATTTAATTAGAAAACTTCATCTCATAAAAAATAGAATTAAGGTGTGGAAAACGAAAACATTCAAAAACATCTTTGATGAGAAGGACCAAGTTGAATGGGAAATAGATGATTTAAGAAGGAAAATCATGGATAAAGGGATGAGTAAGGTGGATTTTATTAATGAAAAAAATCTAAAGGAAAGATTTATGAAATTACTTATTAGGGAGGAAATATACTAGAGGGATAAGGTGACGGAAGTATGGATAAAAGATGGGGATAAAAATAAAAAATATTTTCACTCCTCTATTAAAGAAAGACAAACATTTAATCAGATTAATGAGATTACCTTGGTGAATGGGCACAAGCTGCAAAATATGAATGAAATTGGACAACCTACAGTTGAATACTTTTATGATATTTTCAATGATAAACTCAAAGATCCTGCAGTTGGGAGTGAGGAGATACTGGAGGCTATTCCTAGACTAGTCTCGGTAGAAGACAACACTATGCTGATGGCTCCCTTAACACTTGAGGAAGTTAAGATGGTTGTTTTCGGTCTGGACCCAGACAAAGCCCCGGGACTAGATGGTTTCCATGTGCATTTTTATCAAAATTGTTGGGACTTTATTAAGGTGGATATTTGGAAAGTATTGGAGGATTTGAGAAAGAAGGGGAGATTTGTAAGATAAATAAATAACACAGTCTTGGTAGTAATTCCAAAGAAGGTTGACGCTAATTCACTAGAAGCATTTAGGCCATTGCATTGTGCAACACAATATACAAGATAATCACCAAAGCCTTTGCTAACAATATATAAGATAATCAACTTTTGGCTCGGAAATCGTGGATAGCTTCATAGTCACAACTGAAGTCCTGCACTCGATAATCATAGAGAAATGAAAGCCATGGTAATCAAGATTGATATATAAAAAGCCTATGACAAGGTAGGGTGGAAATTTCTTGATGAGGTATTGGAGAAGTTTGGGTTTGATGCGAATTGGAGACAAATGATTAGTTTTTGTCTTAGTTCTGTGCACTTCTCCGTTGCAGTCAATGGAGGCGTGTCCAGTTTTTTGAAAGCACTAATGGTTTGAGGAAAGGGGACCCCATCTCCCCAATGTTGTTTGTACTAATGGTTGAAGCTTTGAGCCAACTAATTAACAAGAAGAGGGAATAAGGTTGTTGGAAGGGGCTGGGAGTCTTGGAAGGACTTACCCTGATCACCCACTCCCAATTTGTGGATGACACAAGCTTGTTCGGAGAAGCCTCACAAAGGGAAGTAGGGGTAATAAAGGAGACATTGAGGCTGTATGCTAATGTCATAGGACAAAGGATTAACGATGAGAAAACATATATTTTTCTCTTTAAAACAAAAAGACCATTACAAAACAAAATTATGCAAAAATTGGGTTGGAAATTGGAGACGCTTCCATCAAATACCTTGGTTTCCCCATGGTCTTAGGAGCCTCCAGGCCTGAGTTGTGGGAAGAACTCATTACAAAGTGTAGAGATAAAATGGAGATATGGAAGAACAAGTGGCTTTCTCTCCTGGGTAGGATCCAGTTAATCAAGTCCGTTTTATCAGCAATGTCGTGCTTTAAAATTTCAATCAAAGCTATCAAAGCTTTGGAAATATTTTTGAAAAAAATTCTATGGGAAGGGGTAAACGATAAAAAAAAGATTCTACTAATAAACTGGGAGATTGCATGCAAATCAAAAGAAGGTGGTGGTGCTGGACTGAGAAAGATAGAATTACAAAATTTGGCCTTTGGGGCTAAGCTGGTGTGAAAAATGTATAGATATCCAAATAAGGTATGGTGCTGAATTATGCAGAAAAAATACTTGGATAATGATGACCCTGTGAGGATTTTGACAATTAGCACTAATAGAAATGTGTCAGGTGTATGGAAGTTGATTAAAGAGTGTAGGCATCTAATCACTGACCACCTATCCTGGAAAGTTGGTAATGGCTGCAAAGCCAAATTTTGGAACGATTCATGGAATGGATTTGAGATTGTAAAGAGTTGTTTTGATGATCAAAATTAGAGCGACGAGGTAGAAAGATGTTATGGTAAATTTGTTGCCAATTATGTTGTGGAGAATCCATGAGGGAGTGGCATCTATGGGTGGAAAGATCAAAATGAATGGTATGACAATGGAAAATCAGGTAAGAATTTAGTTGAAATCATGAAACAAAGGAGAATTTCAATCAACAAGGAGGAAGATTAAATAATCTGGTGTGCAGCCCTGTCGGGGGAATATAAGGTTAATTTAGGATACCAAATTCAGACTATAGATTAAGAGAAATGTGAATGGCCTACAAGCTTATACTAAGATAAGTTGTTGGCTCCGCGAGTGGGGGCCTTTCTATGGATTTCTATGCATGGTAGAATAGTCATTGTAGAAAGGCTGAAGAAATATGGAATAAATGAACCCACTAGCTATGTGCTATGGAAAGATAATGAGGAGACAATACGGTATTTTCTCTATGACTACAGGTTACAAAAGACTGTTGGAATTGGACTTAGGAAAACCTCCAATGGCAGACAACATCTAATGAGGACTTCAAGAGCCATATCATTAGGTGGCCTGCCTCAAAGAATAAATCACTCCGAGGCTTGCTTTGGGTAACCTTCCCTTCAACGGTGGTATGGAAAATCTAGAAAGAGTGTAATAGAAGGATATTTGAGGATAAAGAATTGAATGTGTCCAATGTTATTAAAAAAATAAGAGGAATGGTTACAAAATTTGCATCCGTTAAGGCTAATGGTAGGAAATTTGAATACATCACAAGATGGGATAAAGATGTGCAGATGAGATGGGGATATTTAATACCACCCAATATTATTGTCAACCCCAAACACAATAAGAGGTTGAATGCCAGATGGGAAGTCCTAGAGCCTGTGTGATACAAATTGAATTTTGATGTGGTTGCCAAAGGGAATCTGGTTAAGGTTGGGTTTAGATGCATAATTAGAAATAGCAGGGGTGAGATGGTAGTAGGTATCTCAGGATACTTGGGTATTGCAAGTAATAACGTTACAGAGTTCACTGCATTGGAGAGAGGTTTAAAATATTGTGTGGAAAAGCGGATTTTCCCTCTGGAAATTGAAGGAGACTCATAGATAGCAGTCAACATAACCAAGAGTGGTATCACACAAAATTGGAAATTGGGAAGATGTTTAAAGTCAATTATAGAATTATTGAAAAAATTCTCCGAATATATAGTGACTCATGTGTACAATGAGGCAAGCTCAAGTGTGGATCATCTAGCAAATATGGGTCTAGAGTCTAAAGTACAAAGAGAAGAAATCATCTTCGAAGGACACAGTGCAAAACTCTCAAGGATTATAAAGGATGATATGGTACATGCATTACACAACACTAGAGAGGGTATAGGATAAAAACAAGGGACTTTGTATGTCGAGAAGAGCAACTACAGGGGTGTAAAATATCCTTTATCATTCTCGATATGTGAAACATGGATAGATTCAATTATTATTGTTGATTCGAAACAATGGTACAAAGCTCGAGCTTTAGGAAAGATAAGGCCTCGCTAAAGTAAATATTTCAAGGATAGCTAGCAGACTGTTTGATGCAGATGGGGCCTTATCGAGGGCATACGATACTCAGGGCTCCATGAGTTGTTTATGATATAAGGGCTCTAATGTAACGAAGGAAGGATGGATTTGAGTCTTGAGGTGTAAAGATGGTTCATCATTTTGGATTAAGCTACATGTGTAGGGATGAAAATTTCCAAGAGCAGTGCAGGAGGCTATTTCCCATGAATAATAGAGCCCACGATGCAGTGTGGAGATTGGTGGCATCCATCCTTGGCGGCAGAAGGCACTGGTGTGACGGGTTTGTGTATGAGGCAGTGATCTGCCTAATGATAGATATCTTGCGATTGAAGGAAATATGCATTTAGAGGATAGATGGATTTTTCCATTCGATGGATGGGGAGGTCATTGCTAACGAGATATTGAGTCTAGATTCAGACAAATGGGTTATCCTATTGGGTATTTACTTCAACGCAATCAACTATGTCTCCTCAGATTTAGATAACGAATCGAACCATGAGAATGAAGAAAGAGATCATGCCACGAAGGAGAAGAAAAAGAAGAAGTCCTCGATAGAAGATGCATGGGAGGTCTACCAGATTGGGGTCATCAACAAGAATTTTGCCCCCTTTAAACGCCTGCTGATCAGAGATTATTGCTGGCTCTCGGTGACCTCTGTGGGAAAGGTAATGAAGGTTGGAGCACACCTAGCCACCATCCTACAGGCACTGTAAACTTGCTTGAAATTGTTTTCTTTCTATTATTTCCTTTAGGTATAGTCCTAGGATAGGATGTAGGGATCTGAATCTGGGTGGGTCTAATCTATGATGTAAGGGAGCTAGCCCCCTTTTGGCTAGTACTTATCTATTAAAAAAATAATTAGAATTAAGAAACCTCATAATACCATGATAGAATTAAAAAACTATAAGAGTTGAATATATCTATATAAATAAGAAGGATACAATTAATAAAACAAAAAATAACTAAACAATTCATTTATATATATATACCATTACACATAACTTCATATTAAATCAATTCTATATTTTCTTTAAAAAATTCAATTAAATTTTTAACATTAAGTCAATTATTAAGCTATCTAAGAATACTATAAAAAATAAATTTTAAAATATAATTAATAGAGAGTAGCATTAATGCAATAATAATAATATGTTGAAATGGAGAGAGCACGAAACCCCCCTCTATAAAACTAGTTGCATTTCAATGGCGATTTCATGGATGTTGGTAAGGAAATTGTGGGGACTGATGCATAGGAAGAAGAAATTAATATCAATCTTTCCTGTGAAATGGAGGAAGATCGAGCATTATGGGAGGAGCATGCGGTCATCTGTAGAATCATGCATCCAAAGAAATCGAGATCCTGCATAAAAGAGTGGATTGCTAAATACTAGGGTATGTGTTTGCTAGTGAAGTTTTTACTCAGAGGCTTCTTTGTGACTGTATTTGCATAAGGTTTAGAAAGAAACAGAGTGTTGAACCAATAAAACCGGTTCGTAGAAGACTATTCGGTATACATGCAAGCCTGGCAATCTAACTTTGATCCCCTTCCTTTGGCAGTATATGATAGCCCAGTTTGGATTAGATTGTATAACTTGCCAATCAAATATTGGGGAGATAGCAGTCTTGAGAATTTTGGGTGATCATTGGGAACTTTACTAGATATTGATGAAAAGATAATAGAGGAGGATTTATATTTGCATGCTAGATTGAGGATAGAGGCAGTGAAAAGAATTCCATCCTTTATCTATCTTTTTACTTTGGAAGGCAAATGGAGACAACAAATTGAGACCGAGAAGGAAATTACTTCTCAAAGATATGGGAGTAAGTTTCATTTTACCACAAAATGCAAAATATTTGTTAGAATGGTGAGAAGTAATTGGGTTAGGAGGCCCAAGCAAAACTAGGTAGTTAAAGATAATCCAATCGCCTAGAAGCCTCTCTGTCTAACGTATAATAATCTGTTGGGTAGAGATATTTGGCCTTGTGTTCCTGTCCAAAAACATAATCTTCATATTTTTAGGGAACCATTTTCAAATTGTTTAGAATTACCCCAGATTGTCAAGGACAAGGACACTGAGAACAAGACCAGGGAGACGAATGCATTGTCTCAGGAGTTAGAGAATTAATTAGAGTTATTCTTAGAAGAAGGGGAAATCAGAGGTGATGAATTGGATAGTATGGATTATAGATGTGTCAGTCAATCAACAAATTTATTGTTGGGTAAATCCAAGGGTTGTAGGGGTCGTAGAATCAAGCAGCAAGTCAGGGAAGACAAAGCCTTGGAAAAAGGTATTGTCAGTGTTCTAGATTTTTTGAAGATGTCTAAGGGAGGTAACCCCTCCCTTGGGAGTAGATGAAGATTCTTACTTGGAATGTCAAAGGTCTTGTTTCCCTTGACAAAAAATTCTTGGTGAAGAGAGTGATTGATAAACTGTAAATCGATATAGTTTTGATTCAAGAGACCAAGCTTTTAGACATTAAGGCCCAAGATTTTGTTGGCATTATGTGAACCGGTATGAGGACATGATGACATTATATGTTGTCATTGATGTCAATATGCTAAAGAAGAGAGAACTGGTATGTTACCAAGAACTGGTATATGTGCCAAAGTGAAGCAGTGTTTTTGTTCAAGGTGAACCGACATGTTGATATGGGAACCGGTACATGGAAGCTTTGTATGACTACCAGTTGGTAGTCTCAACTTCAGGGTTTCCAATTAAAGTGCTTCAAGCCTGTGTGACTCAACCGGTGACTTTGTGTGATGAGTTAGCATTGTAACGAAGAACAGATCATGTTGCCACATTAACCTTGTGCCCATGAAGGATCTTGCATGAAGGAGATTGTTCCTATCTACCTCGAAAATGTGCAAAGTCTGTAAACGGTGAAAACGTGTGATGGGTTATTAGCCGCCATGAAAGTGGTGGAAAATGAATGATGGAGAACGTCTTGAGATCAGTTCAAGACTGTTGTATTTAATGCAATGTGCTCAACAGTCAGGATTGAACCATTTGAATTGCTTAACCTAACAGGTTTAGGGTTTAGGGTTTATGCTACCAACCTATCTGTTTCCTATAAGGTCGATGTTGTGTTTCTTTCTGAGGTTGCTGGCAAAAGTTGTGTGTGTGTGTATCCAAGTGAAGAGATACGTGATTCTTTCTAGACCAGAGGAGAGAAGTGATACCTACAGAGTGTAAGTGCAGAAGGTGAAGAGGAGCTAAAGCAGATCTGCATTGGCATTGAGTGTTGTTACCAGATCATTGTAATACCTATTGATCTCTAACCACTTAAATAGTTGGGAAATCCCTTAACAGGGTAGCTTTAACCGGCTTACTATAAATCCTTTGAAAGGGTGACTAAAAAATATTGAGTTCTTAAAATCCTCTAACAAGGTAACCTTTAATAGGGTTTAGCTCTTAACTGGGTATTCTAGTCATCCCTTAACCGGGTGATCCCTAATAGGATCGGTTCCTAACAGAACCTATTGTATTAGTCTTTAACCGGACAAGGGTCCTAACAGAGCGGACTTATAAAGAGTTCAAAAATAGCTTGTGGGTATTCATCCCCACCATGGTTTTTCCCAGTTGGGTTTCCACGTGAAAAATCAGTGTGTCATGTGTGGTGTTATTCATGCGATAGTTTAAGTGATTTGTGTCTAAAGGTAAATCATGTTGATCTAGATGTTTATATTTTTTATGATAGATTACCTATTCATACACTAGGGTGAAATGGAAATGAAGTAATAGATTGTATGAAAAGATAAGTGTCAACTGGTTTATGCTTGTCTTAGTTATTCTAGGTTTTGCCAGTTGTACTCTATTTAAGACCGATGTTACTGTTTGTCTGCCAAAGCAGAGTGTCCGCTGACTAACCGGTTTCAGGATTGTGTTTTTGTCTGTACTGATTCACCCCCCCTCTCAGTACCAGTTTGGTACTATCCGTTCATCATTGAGTTATCAATTGGTATCAAAGCCTCCTCCAAGTCCTCTGTGTTATAAGCTTAACCGCTTGAGGAAAAGATCCTAGTCTAATGATGAAGAGGGAAGGGCCAAAGTTCAACAAAGATAATTTCAATATATGGAAAGACAGAATGAAGATATACATCAGAAGCATGGGTGCTCAACACTACAGCTATGTTTAGAATGCTTATGTTTCCCCTACCAGTACTCTCACCGATGACCAAAAGAGAGAGATGTAGGAGAATGGGCAAGTCATGTAAGCCCTAATTAGTAGTTTATTTGACATTGAGTTTATTGATGTCCAAGATAAAGTAAATCCCAAAGAAGTATGGGATACTCTTGAAAATATCTATGGTAGTGATGAGAATGTAAAACAAGCTAAGGAAGAAAGCCTTAGAGGGAAGTTTGAAGACATGCAGATGGTTGAAGGTGAGACCATTCAATGGTATGGAATAAGAATCAAAACTATTGTCGGAGATATCAAGAGTGCAGGTGGTAAAATGGAAGATTCCATTGTGGTAAGCAAAGTTATGAGATCCTTATTACCAGTCTATGCAATAAGGGTTACTGCTATTCAGGACTTGAGATCAATAGACAAGACTAAGGTATCCCTAGACTCCATCATTGCAAAGCTGACAGCCTATAAGCTAAATAGTTTTGATGGTAGTGTTCAAAAGACTAAATTAACTTTTAAAGCTTCTATTGTACCATCCAGAAAAGGAAAAGAAGCAAACACCAGTGGTGAACCAAGATAGAGCAAAGAAATGGATGATGAGGAGGTTATGATGGAATTTGAAGCTCTTCTTGCCAGGAAACTTCCTAAAGGAACCAGTAAATATAGAGGTAAGCTCTATTTGAAATGATTTTCTTGTAACCTGATAGGACATATTGTTGTAAACTATCCTAATGGTGACAACAAGGACAAAATGGAAAGGTTCAAGAAATTCAAGGGAGGAAACCGGAGAAACTATTTTGTGGCAGTTGATGAAGGTGTCACAGATGAGGAATCAGAAGATGAAGAAAATGAAGATATTGTGTTTGTTGCTGTCAAGGAAGATGTGTCGAACAAGAAGGCTCTTGTCTCCCGCTTTGATAATTTCAATGAGTGGATTATTGACAGTGGCTATTCTCACCATATGACTGGTGACCGGAGCAATTTTCTATCCTTGGAAGAGTATGATGGTGGTGTGGTTCGCTTTGGTAATGATGCACCATGTATGGTCAAAGGCGGAGGGTCCATCTCTCTGAATGAAAAGAGTAGTTCTGACAATGTGTATTGGGTTGAAGGTCTCAGACACAACCTTCCAAGTTTTGCCCAGCTGAATGATAGTGGTCTCACTCTGCAATTCAAGAATGGAGTGTGCAGAATCAAAGGAAAGAATAGTGAATTGGTGGCCACTGGTATGTAGACCAAAGGTAACCTATTTCAACTAAATGTAAATATCAATACATGTCTTATGGCCAAGTTCGATGATAGCTGGATATGGCATAGGAGACTCTGTCATGTAAACTTTGATAAAATTGTGAAGGCCAGTAAGATCAAGGTAGTTAGAGGGTTGCCGGTGCTAAGAAAATCGGAAAATACCTTGTGCAGAGAGTGTCAACTGGAGAAAATGTCTTCCTCAACCTTTAAAGGCAAACCTTTCACTACTGACAATTTACTTGATCTTGTGCATAATTATTTGTGTTGTCCTATAAAAAATAGGAGTGTGTAGGGTGACAGGTACTTCATGATTCTCACTGATGACTATTCAAGAATGATATGGGTCACATTCTTGAAAGATAAGTCTAAAGCTTTTGGAAAGTTCAAAGCTTTTAGAGCATTAGTGGAGAAGGAAAGCGGTAAAAGGATCAAGTGCCTTAGAACTGATCAAGGAGGGGAATTCACTTCCGATGAATTCAACAAGTACTGTGAAGAACATGGCATCAAGAGACAACTGTCTGCCCCCCGGACTCCACAGCAAAATGGCCTAGCAAAGAGGAATAATTGGACTATAGTTGAAACAGCAAGAACAATGTTGATTCAAGGAAAGGTTGCTCACACCTTTTGGAGAGAAGCGGTGAGCACTGCAGTCTACACAATGAATCAGGTACTCATCAAGAAAGGTAAGGATAAAACTCCTTTATGAGTATTGGACTGGTAAGACACCTGTGGTTAGCTACTTTAGAGTGTTTGGTAGCAAATGTTACATCAAGAGGAGCGAACACCAGAGCAAATTTGATGCAAAATGTGATGAGGAAATATTCCTAGGGTATTCCACCAAGAGAAAAGCTCCCTCAAGTGTTTCAATAATAGGACTCAGAGAATTATGGAAAGCATCAATGTGAGAGTTGATGAAACCTTTGAGAAAACTAAGGAAATCGGTAGTGAGCAAGCGGTAAATGAACTGGTTGTAACCTTCTAGGAACCGGTTGCCAGTCAACCAAGTACCAATAACAATGTTCCTACACGGGTAGATGTAGATGTTGATACTGATGGAGATAAGGATGAAGAAGAAAAGCAAGAGGAATCTGTTAAGACCATTCCTCAGTATGTCAAGCTGAATCATGATCCTAAGCAGATTATAGGAGATAAGGATGCAGGAATCCTTACAAGAAGAAAGGTTAGAGAAAACTCATGTATGATCTCTGAATTTGAGCCTAAATCATTCAAAGAGGCACATAAAGATGAAGACTGGATCAAGCCAATGGAAGAGGAACTTGACCAAATAGAGAGAAATGGTACATGGTCTTTGGTACCCAGACCAGAGCATAAAAATGTCATCGGTACCAAATGGGTTTTCAGAAATAAGCTGAATGAGGATGGCACAGTGATTAGAAACAAAGCCAAGACTGGTGTGTAAAGGATATGCCCAAGAAGAAGGAGAAGACTATGGAGAAACCTTTGCTCCTGTAGCCAAATTGGAAGGAGTTCATATGCTTCTTGCATATGCAGCTACATAAAGCCTTATATGGTCTAAAGCAGGCACCTAGAGCATGGTATGAACACTTGCACTCCCATCTTGTGAAGATTGGATTTGAGAGAACAAGCGAAGATAGCAATATCTACTTGAAATCTAAAGGAGATCAGATGCTGATCTATGAGGTATTTGTTGATGACATTATCTTTGGTGGAGATGACAAGATGAGTCATGAGTCATGAGTTTGCACATGAGATGAAGAAAGAGTTTGAGATGTCATTCATAGGGGAGATTAAGCTCTTCATTGGCCTACAGATTCAACAGATGAAAGATGGAATCTTTATCACTCAGTCCAAGTATGTCAAAGAGGTGTTGAAGACCTTTGGCATGGAAGATAGAAAATTGGTTGGTACACCGATGGTGACCAGTTGTAAACAATCCAAAGAGGATGACTCAGCATTGGTTAATGAGAAGGAATACCGATCAATGATTGGTAAGTTGCACTATGTAGTGCATATCAGACCAGATATTGTACATGTAGTTGGCATTACTGCAAGGTTCCAAAAAATTCCAAGAGAATCCCACTTGGTTGTAGTCAAGCGGATTCTTGGGTATCTGAAGGGAACTATTGATTATGGATTGTGGTATCCATATAGCAAGGATTTTAACTTGAAAGTATTCATAGATGTTGATTGGGTAGGTAATGTGGATGACCGGAAGAGCACAACCGGTGGTGCATTCTTTCTCGATGGTAGACTTGTCTCATGGATGAGTAAGAAGAAGAGTTGTATCTCTCAGTCTATAGTGGAAGCAGAGTATGTTGCAGCTTTCATGAACTGCACTCAGACAATTTGGATGAAGCATGTATTAAATATCTTCAAAGTTCCTGTATCTAAACCAGTAAGTATATTTTGTGACAATACTAGTGCAATTAACATCTCCAAGAATCTAGTTTTACATTATAGAACCAAACACTTTGAGCTTAAGTATCATTTCTTAAGGGAAAAGGTTCAAAACAAAGAGATTGCACTGGAACATGTTTCCAGTAAGAAACAGTTAGCAGACATATTCACCAAGCCTCTCCCAAAGGCTACATTTATGTACTTAAGAGGTGAATTAGGGGTGATGCCCCTTTAGGATGTAAACTAAAGGTATATGCTGCACATCAGCCAAGTATTACATAGTCAATTTTTTCTTCAGGATTGATGTGTTGAAGGATGCTGCTCTTCAGGGGAAGCAACATAATGGAACAAGGAAGCTTGTGCCTCCACTTTGGCATTATTATCAAAGGGGGAGAAGAAGTGAAGCAGAGAAGATATTTGCAGAAATTGGGGGAGAAGATGTGAAGCAGAGAGCTATCTTTTTATATTGCCATTAATGCCAAAGGGGGAGATTGTTGGCATTATGTGAACTAGTATGAGGACATGATGACATTGTATGTTGTCATTGATGTCAATATGTTGAAGAAGAGAGAACCGGTATGTTACAAAGAACTGGTATATGTGCCTATAGACACCTAAAACTATCATGTCTAATTAAATAAATATTTTATTTATTTAATTATCTTTGCCTAATTCTTCTATTAATTAAATAAATCTTTATTTATTTAATTAATTCATTTATCCTCTTCTAGCCTTATTTCTCATTTAAATAAATACATTTATTTATTTAAATTATCCTTTTCCTAAATTAAATAAATATTTTATTTATTTAATTGATCCCACTTCTTCTATTAATTAAATAAATATTTATTTATTTAATTTATTCATTAACCTTTTCCACCTATGACACATGTCATTCATCTCTTAATTCCTACACTACCTACCCTCTCATTATTTTATTATTTCCTCTACCTACCCTCTAATCATAGCCGACCATTTTGTCTTTTACACCTCTCAATCTTATCCCTCTATTTCTTATAGTGTCTTCTATATAAGGAGATGCTTCCTTCATTATCAAACCCTAACTAAACTAATTACTTGATCAATTGACTACTCTATGCTTTATGACTTTCATATGCAATCCTACTTGCAACCACATTTTCGTTCTTTGTTGAGCTCTTGTGCACATAAAATCGGAGAGCAAATATATCAAGCAAGATCAATGGAGATAGGAAGAATGGAGATCCAAACCCTATTGGACATGTGATGGTATAATCTTTGTGATTTCATTTGATTTGCATTGTATTAGGTAATCTTCATATGTTATGGTGGATATTTGTTGTTGTTGGGCTAGGGTTTTGTGTTTGAATCTATTTAGTATTTCATCATTGTTGTTATCCATTTTCATCATATACATTTTGGCACGCCCAGTGGGACTTTTGTCCCTTTTGCATTTAACATCTTTTGTTGCAAATTTTGTTTTGAGGTTGCAGATCTGACATTTTCGACAACATTTTGATATTTCGCGTCTGCGCACTTTTGGATCGCGTTTTTAATTTTTTGTCGTGTCTGTGACATCTGGAACCACGTCTGCATATTCAACAATATTTTATTTTTTTGCAGATTTTGAGAAACATATTTGTATTCCATAATCGCGTCTATGAAGTTTTCAGGCGCGTCAGCATTAGGAAAATGTGTCTGCGTTAGGGAGCCGCATCTGTGTCAGATCTAGGCACGTATGTGTGTTTTGGCAGTGTCTGTGTCTATGACAACTGTGTTTGTGTTTGGTTGTTGCATTTTTTTGTTTCATTGATTTAGTTTTTTGTCATTTAGATTTCAGATCTGGTTTATTTTGAGCTAACAAAAGTGGTGTAGCTTGTCTTGGAAGAAAAATCATTTTGTTGAAGGCAGCTATTTCACAAAGTCTTTTGGATCTAAAATTTACCTAACTTGTGTGCTTGCAGGAAGGGGTGATTATTTCAAACAATCCAAACTACTAATAAATATTTATTGCATGTCCTTGGCAAAGGTTTTTGATTTTTATTGTGTGCCTTGTTTTCTTAGACTATTAAACACTTCAATTGGTGCACTAAAATTGAACCATTGTCTTTTGTGTCTTGAGCAATAGGCTCTTTTTGTTTAAATCTTTAGAGGTCCTATCTCCCCGTCTGGTCATTAGGACTACTAGTGAGGAGAGAATGACCCAAGTGGTAGCAAAAGAAAAGCCATCTTCTTCCAAACCACTATAAATAATTCTATTAATGGTGAAAACTATGGATAACATGTGCTGATTAGTTCATACCGACACTATGTCTCCCCATAAACCCGTTTGATCAAATTTATTTGATCATTTGTAGGGCGTAACCCCTACCGGCTGGGAGCCTTCTATATTTACAGAGCTAAAAGTGCCACATGTATGGCCACACGAGCAGATGCCCTTACTAGCACCTTTTTGTTTTAGAAGCCAAAATCCTTCTAGTTGTTAGGGCAGGACGTCGGACCTCTGGTAGCAACCCACACACATACAGTTCTTAGTAGAGATACAAAGTTCACCACGAGGAGTTTTCATGGGAACTGATGCTTGGCTGTCCCAAGAAGTGAGTGCCGAGGGTGGAGCCAATGGGGTCAAGCATCTAAGTATCCGCTCTGAATAGGGTAGCCTCGGGGGAAACTCCATGTGGGATCAACAACTATTGTCTTGGCCAGCCATAAGAATTGTGCTTGACTTATTTTGAACAATCAAACATTCAAGACCAAACATCAAAACATTGTGTCTTTTGTGTCTTCAAGTGTATTCAAAACAATTTTACATCAAACAACACACTTGTCTTTGAGTCATTTTGGGAGTCTAAACACTTGCAAATATTGAGTCCTCATCAACATTGTGTCCTCTTGTCATGAAAAATAGTCAAACATTTAGATTTGGTCACAACAAAACAACTTCAAAGATTGGAAAAATTACACAAAGTTTGTAGAAATGCATATGTGTCTGACAGAATAGCGTTTGTGTCATCTAAACATGTCTATGAAGGGCAGAAATGCGTCTGTGTTTTTTGAGCAACATTGCATTTACAACATCTCAGAAATGCATATGTGTCTGACAAAACCACATTTGTGTCATTTAAGCACGTCTGTGTTTGATAGAATAGCATCTGTGTCCTTTAAGTGTGTATGTGAAGTATACAAGCACGTTTGTGTTCAAGATTAAAGACTTTCATAATTTAGCAAACAAAAATAATTAGTTTCAAACTTATTAAGCTTCCTAAGCTATCTCTAAGGTTTTCATCTAGCATTCAACCTGTCTTTGGGTCTTACAAAGTCCATCATTGCTTTACACCTCCCATTACATTCATATTTGTCTAAACTTGAGTCAAAAGGTCACTTGCTTGTCCTCATCTTACTTTGTCAACATACTACATACAACAACATTTTGCTAAGTGGTCCCTCATCAAGGTCTTTCACCTTTGGGTCTCATTTGGTCTTACTTAGAGTCAAGGTCAACTTACCTCATCAAGAGAAACTATCATCTCTTTGGAAGCCACACCTACTCTACTACATACATACTTGGTCTTACAATTTGGACATTGCAAGTACACTTCAGATTCATTTACATTCCATCCAACTCTTGGTCTTCCATACTCTTTCCATTTTCATCTAGTCTCACACATCTTGGTCAATACCTAGTTCATAGTTGAAACCTGTTTATAAAAATCTAGGAGAGAAGCTAAAGAAGCTCAAGAGTCCGCAAACATGAGTTCTTATGAGTATGACAATGATATCTTTTTCAATTCCGATCATACTACATTACCTGGCATGGATGCCTATAGAAACATTGCAAATGAGAACATGGACACTACAAACAACAATGATGCACACAATGATAATATGGACAACTTCTCTATACATTCAGCAGAAGTGGAAGACACCATTATGAATCCCCATTTCAATAGATTGGTTGAGTAAATAATGAGGAGAGATAGACAATACTTTCTACAAGTGATGGCACAAAGTGGAACCAAGATCCCTCATGATTTTGACATGTCTCAAATAATGGAAAATCAACCTTTGCAACAAACTCACTCCAACATGGATCAAAGGACACCTAGTAGTGGAGGCAATAGAGGACCACATATGGTGCCTGAATCACCATCATCTTTGTTTCAAAAACTAGAGGTCCCTTACACACATGGTCAAGCATATGATACTCACCTTCGCAGACCATTATGGAAGTCTTATGTAGAAAAATATGCTCAATCACATACCAATGCTAAGGATCAACCACCAAAGAAATTGGATATTCAAAGGCATGTTCAAAATTTGGACACAAGGAAACCCCTCGTCAAATTTGGGGGAAACACACTAGAACAGACTCATGACATGCCTATAGAGTATGGTATACATGGACAAAGCAGATATGTCGTTCCTCAACATGACTCTATACCAAGTGGTCCATATGCGCAGCATCATTATAGACCTCCTCCATATGAACATGTGTATGATCAATATCATCCATATATGCAACATGCTCCTCCTCCAATTGGTGCCTCAAGCATGGGGTATGGTCCAAGAAGTTGGTCTCCACCGAAGAACAATTTGGAGCAACAAATGAGGGACTTACAAAAGAAAATGGAGGACATAAATACACCAAAGCCAACATACACAATGAGAGACATATGACCTTATCCATTTGACAAAAGCATTCCAATGCCTCCATTTCCTACACACTTTATGACACATAAGTTTGATAAGTACAGAGGAAAAGGGGATCCTAGGGCACACATAAGATATTTTTTCATAGCTTACATTGAGGTAGAAGTAGAAGAGAGATATTTGATGAGATTATTCCCATAGAGAATAGGTGAACAAGCTATGGAATGGTTCTCCCAACTTCCACCTAGAATTAAGTCATGGGGTGACTTAGCAGAGGCATTTATCCAACATTTCTCATACAACATAGAGACAAACATATCAATCACTACTTTGTGCGACACCAAGCAAAAGGATGGAGAACCTTTTTCATCATTTTTACAAAGATGGAGGAATCTAGCCAGCAGATGCCCTTGTGAAATTCCACAAAAACAAATGGTAGAAATGTTCACCCAGAATGTTAACAAAGACATTGGTTATGACCTAAGAAAAGCTTGTTTGTCCACCTTCAAGGACATCATTGAAAAAGGCTTAGCGATAGAAAAGGTCCTAATTGAGCAAGGAGTCATCAAAATATTCAAAGAAAACAAAGATGACTTTAAAGGAAAAGATAAGCCAAGGTTTTAGAACAAAAGCAAGAACACAGTCAATGATGGTGTTGTGGATGCCAATACAGTGCGACCCAAAATTGTTTTTTCAGGATCAAGCTCTACAAACCATCAAGTGAATACTCAAACAACTTCCAGATCACAAAGGAAGTACACTCCATTGGGAGAACCACTTGAGTCAGTTTTCAAGAAGCTAGTGGCAAACAAAGTAATCACAGTTCCAGATTTTCCTCCATATGAACCAAATGTCAAACCAAATTGGTGGAATGATGATGAATATTGTGAATTTCAAAAAAGCAAAGGACATAAAATAGGAAATTGTCATCGACTGAAGAACATCATACATGATCCTATTGATAGAGGTGACATTGAGATCAAGGGACACTCATCCTATCAAGAACATGAAATGTTTAAGGAACCATTCCCAAAGCATGATAAAGGAAAAGCTAAAGCCACAGATGACCAGACCAACTATACTAGAGCATCTTATAACTATGATTCAACTATCAATCACATTTCAATGGACAATTATGTCTCTACCATTATCATCAAGGACAAAAGGCCTGAGAATTCTACCCAAAGACCCAAAATTATCCTAAAAGGCATGGGATCTTCTTCCGAACCTACCTCTGAATGTCACATTACAACTCATTGAGGTAAATTCACTTTGCAAGGTGCTTTAGCTAAAAACACCACTTCCTCATCAACCAAGCCTGAGTATGACCTTGTAGAATAGTTAGGGAAGACACCCACACTCATCTCCATCCTTGAGCTCTTACGCATATCCCCCGCACATAAAGCCATCCTTGATAAAATCTTGAGAGACACTGCTATCCCTACTGATCTGAGCGTGGACTAGTTTCAAGCCATGGTGGGATACTTTTCCATTCCACACTCACTTACATTCACAGAAGTTGACCATGCTTTCGTAAGTCAGCCACATAATGCACCTTTGCACATTGAAGCCTTCATACACAAACATCGAATAAAGCAAGTCCTGATAGATGGAGGAGTAGGTCTAAACATTTGTACATTGAGTACTATTAAACAATTTGGATATTTTGATAAAGCTGTGAATTCTACAAACAAAATTACCATCAAGGCATATGATGATGAAGAGCGTTCATCCAAAGGGACAGTCACCTTACCTCTCAGAGTTGGGCCAATTACAAAGGATGTGGTTTGTCAAGTCCTAGACCTAGATCTCACATACAATATATTACTAGGACATCCTTGGATTCATGAAATGAGGGAAATCCCATCTACATATCACTAATTCATCAAGTTTCCTCACAATGGACTTGAAATAACAGTTAATGGAGATCCTAATCCATTCACATACTGCAATAACTTGAGACCGAAAACTGAAACGATCATCCCAAGTAATAGGGAAGTTGTTCCTTCTTCTACATACATTGATCCTGAGTCATTAAAACCTTCGACATCAAAACAAGGTGAGCCTAAAGGGAAATTCTAGGACAAGGGAATGGGTGAATACACTTTGAATCAAACCATGTACTTACAACAAGTCATGAGTTCACCAAAAGAATATGGAAGACCAAATCCTAATAAGCAGGTATCTATCATTATACTCAAATGGGACCCTACTATCTTTCAAAGATGGGGTGAATTGGAAGAGGAAGACTTATACAAAATGCTTTACAAAGACCTTGAAAATGATACACAAGATCACATCAGCATACCATGTGAGAAGTATGGCAAAGGGTTCAAGATTCTACAAAAATTTGGGTATGATGGCAAAAGCCCTCTTGGATTAAGAAAGGAAGGCATCATTGAACCTTTACAACTTTAATTGACATTCAAAAAGGAACGCTAGAAGGGACTTGGTTTTGTGACTTCCAAGGTCTACACTCAAAGGACAAAAGAAGCATTACAAATCAAAGCTGCCAAAATTCAACAAGAGAATTGCTATTCCATAGACTCCAATGAATCAGAATGGGGTTTAGACAAATCCTCCAATGACTACGAGCTCACCAAGACATTCAGAGAGCCAGATGAACCCACTGAAGAAGAGGGATTTTATGAAAAATTCAAAGTTGGTCAAGAAACAACCCTGGAGGATCCCATATAGTCCTTGCCTTTAGGTCCTAGGTTGAAATCACATAGAATGAGAACACTTGTCCCATAATGCGCTACTAGTGATGATAATTTGGATTCATTCACGATCGAGACTGATGAGGAGAGTTCCAACGATGACCTTGATAACTACCTCGACATACCTGAATATAACTACATCTTCACTCTTAGCCCCGCTAACTTCGAAGACATCAAAGGCCTTCCACTTGTTCACCACCAACTCATTGACTGGGACTATGAAGGACCTGCATAGTTTGACACATTCCAAAATGATGAAGATTTTGTTGACTATCTTGGCATATGAGATGATCTTCCCCCTGGGGACCATAAAGTAGGATACACTATAGAACTCAATAGTGTGGCATATTTTGGTGAGGGTGTCGGGCCTTCCAATCGCAAAAATATAAAAATAAAAACAAATCAAGGGTCTTATGGCAAAAACCACATTGTGGCATTGTCTAACCCCAAAAAAGTAAAAAGAAAGGATGTATCTGAGGGTGAAAACCTCTCTGAGGCACCCGAAGATGGAAGGCTCAACATTCTCCCAGCATCATATGAAGAAAAGTCATCCATGTTGGTAGAGGAGACTATCAAAACAAACATTGGCATAGAAGAGGTTCCACACAACATATTCCTAGCTCAATCTTTGACAGAGTCAGAAAGGTTAAAATTCATAAGTTTCTTCACAGAATGACAAATCAACTTTGCATGGTCATATGCTGATATGCCTGGATTGGATCAGGATTTGGTAATGCACCATTTGACAGTTAAACCAAGGGAAAAACCAGTGAAACAAAAATTAAGAAAGATGCATCCACAAGTCGCATTACTAGTCAAAGCAGAGCTTGAGAAATTATTGGATGTCGGATTCATATGCCCAATTGATTATCCGAAATGGATCTCCAACTTAATGCCTATTAGTAAACCAGATCATAGTATCAAAATATGTACAGATTTCAGAGACATCAACAAAGCTTGTCCTAAGGATGATTTTCCATTACCAAATATTGACTTGATTGTCGATCTCATAGCAGGTCATGCGATGTTATCTTTGATGGATGGATTCTCTGGTTACAATCAAATAAAAATCGCATCCGAGGACCAACACAAAACAACATTCACTTGTCCTCGGGGAACTTTCTATTGGAATGTCATGCCCTTTGGGCTAAGAATTGCAGGTGCTACGTATCAGAGGGCCATGACTACTATCTTCCATGATCTCATGCATCTAACTGTGGAAGATTATGTTGACGACCTCTTGGGAAAATTAGTAGACAGAGGTACACATTTGGACATACTTTCAGTCGTCTTTGATCGGTTGGAAAAATACAAAGTAAGATTAAACCCCAAGAAATGTGTCTTTGGAGTAACCTTCGGGAAGCTCCTAGGATTCATTGTATCAAAAAGAGGAATCGAAGCCACTCCAGCAAAATTCAAGGCCATCCTAGAGATGCAACCACCACGAAATATCAGTCAACTTTGATCTTTGCAAGGGAGACTCCAGTCCATACAAAGATTCATAGCACAACTTGCAGATAAGTGTAATCCTTTTCAACACTTGCTACATAAAAACATCAAATTCAAATGGGATGATAACTATCAACAGGCTTTCTAGATACTCAAAGATTATCTTCTGAATCCACTAGTTTTGATGCCATGAGTTCCAAATCAACCTCTATTACTATACATATCAGCTACTTCAACAACACTGGGGGCACTCTTAGCACAACAAGTTGTTGAGGGCAAAGAAAAAGCAGTATACTACATCAGTCGCACATTGGTGGGATATCAGCTAAACTACACACCAATTGAGCGTTCATGTCTCGTTGTGGTCTTTGCTTCGCAGAAATTACAACATTACATGCTAACTCATAAGACTAAGTTGGTTGCAAGGATCGATCCATTGAAATAGCTTCTCAATAAAGCAACACTTACTGGGCGACTAGCCAAATGCGTGATGCTCCTGAGTGAATTCGACATTAAGTATGTGGACAGAAAAGCAATAAAAGGACAAGCTATCGCAGATCAATTAGCAGATGCTCCCATGTTAGATGATGTTCCTCTAATTTCAAAATTTCCAGATGAATCCATTTTAACAGTGTCACATGCAAAGCCTTGGCAACTATACTTTGACGACTCATACACATAGCATGGGGCAGGAGATGGCATCCTCTTCATAACTCCTCAAGGGGATTCTATACCAAAATCATATTGATTATCATTTCCCTGTACTAATAACATAGCGGAATATGAGGCATTAACAACTAGATTACAAATTGCAGTTCAGTGGAAGATCCAGGAACTTCGTGTTTTTGGGAACTCTCAACTTGTAATTCATCAAGCAACTAATGACTACCAAACAAAGGATGATAAATTAATGCCTTACAAAAGAATGGTGGATGACCTAAAACAACATTTCATGAAGATAGACTTTGAGCAGATACCGAGAGAGCAAAATTGAGCCGCGGATGCCATGGCTACAATTGCTTCACTAATTGATCTACCTCCGAATGAGACCCGCTATGAGTTCTTGGTGGATAAAATTTTGGTTCCCTCATATGAAATAACTCCTACTGAGATGATATGTGTTGTTGGTCCTGAGTCCCAGTTATACGGTTCCATTTTCGCATAACTTCGTGACAATACCCTACCTCCTGATCTATCCAATAACCAACATCCCACTTTCATTCGCCAATCTTCTTGATATGTCATTTTAGCCAATATCCTATACTGTCAAGGTCTAGATGGCACTCTTCTTAGATGTTTAGAAAGCAATGAAGTTCAGATTGCGTTACATGAAGTACATGAAGGGATATGTGGTCCACATTTTAGTGGTCCTACCTTAGCCAAGAAACTCATCAGGACTAGATATTGCTGGCCCAATATGGAAAAAGATTCATATCTGTTTGTCAAGAAATGTAAATAATGTCAACTTCATGGAGACCTCATCCATGCACCAGCACAAGAACTTCAACCAATTGCGACTCCTTGGCCCTTTTGTTAGTGGGAACTCGATCTCATAGACAAGATTCACCCTCCATCTTCCAATGGTCATAAATTTATCATCACTGCCATAGAATATTTCACAAAATGGATCAAAGCCATGTCTCTCACACAAGTCACTGGAAAACAAATTGCTACATTCATTCTCAACTATATCATTTGTTGATACGGTATTCCTGTTTCCATCATCACTGATAACGGGCATCCCTTCAAAAATTAGGATGTTCATGAACTCTGTGACCGCTTTCATATTACCTAGTGTTTCTCCATACCTTATTACCCCCAAGGTAATGGTCAAGCTGAGGCGTCTAATAAAACAATCCTTAAAATCATGAAAAAGATAGTCAACGACGCTGGCTATAATTGGCATATCCAACTTAATCCTGCGCTTTGGGCTTACCGCACAAGCATCCGCACACCTATAGGAGCTACACCCTATTCACTTATCTATGGCACTGAAGCTATCTTGCCTATTGAGGTTGAGTTACCCTTTTTACGAGTCTCTTTGCAAAACATTATCAGTGATGAAGACTATAGGGTCTCTCGCCTACAAGAACTTGAACTATTGGATGAACGAAAACAAACTGCTTTTAATCATCTGAAGGCTTATCAACAATGGATGAGTCACAGTTACAATCATAAAGTGAACCCTCAGACATTTGAGGTAGGTGACTTAGTTCTTAGAGAAAATCCTAAAAATCAACAAGACAGAGAGAAGAATGGTAAATTTGAACCAAACTGGCTTGGTCCTTACATCATCACAACAACATATGGATCTAGTGTATATCAACTCTGAACCATAGAGGGTTAATCCTCGGAGGATCCTATCAATAGCATGCACCTTCGCAGGTTTTACGCATAGCTCTTCAGAGTATCCTTATTCAAAAATACAAAAAAAAAAATTAAATAGATCAAAAAAACAAATTAAAAAATCAAAAAAAGTAAAGAAAAACATTTTTGTCCAATGGTGAAAACCACTTTGGTGGCACCCTGGGCAAGTACCATAGTGAAAACCAGGTCACCAACACCATGCATAGAGACATTGCTCCTCCCTCCTTCAGGATTCACTTGCATCCTTTCACTTTGCACACACTCACAACCTATCCATCCACAATAAACTTACCCATTCCCATCATGGCTTGTTATTGATCTACCTAAGATCGGTTAGAAATCCATAATAAACATTCCTTTTTTCCTATTTCAGTCCATAATAAATCAGCTCCTATTTGTGGCTAAGGCAAATCCTACATCTTGTAATGGGTGTGGAACTAAGGGCATCACATATTTCGAGGAGTATAGTCTCTTCCACTTTTCTTCAGTCTATCTACGCACAATCCACAATAAAGCAGCACTTGCATTGCCAATCCACAATAAAGTTCCATCTTCTCCGCAATAAAGTATTAGTTTTATGGATTCAGTTAGTTTTAGATGAGACACAACAGCAATAATGGACTTTCAACAGACTCAGACAACATATGGCTTAGTTCTATCTATTCTTTTTGTGAAAGTAAACATTGTGACCACAATCAAGTAAGACTTATACAAGTGACAAGAGACACTAAAACTTGAGGACTACAGTGGATGTTGGTGTCGAGTCTTGGTTTTCTTTTGATTTTATCTTTCTGGTGACATGTCTTTTAGCTTTTCCGGGATGTCTCTGACTAGAGATTCTATCTCCAGGATGTCTTTGACTATAAAGACGAGGATGGGGTATCGTCACCTATTTGTATTTGTCTCTTATTAATGCTTTGACTTGTCCAAGGATATGAGGACACTGAGAGTCTAGTATGAACTAGGGCATTCCTTGTTTGTGACTGTCTTATCTCCATGCAAACAGGTACAATGACTTTTTGGGTCGAACATATGCCTTGATTGTCATAACCTATTTTACTTTAATAAAGCTCAATGATGATAATGCACAAGAAGATCTTTCACTTCCATATCTTCTATCTTTCATCCCCCTTTCTTGATTGACTTCCATTGTCCTTCCTGAGTCTGTGTAGCCTACTATCACATGACTAAGTATAATGACACTCCAAAAACATTTGCATTTCATGTAGTTACACCTGCATTACCACATATTAAGCATTTCATACATACATATAGATATCACAATTGCACCACATCCTGCACACAACACATGTTAGCACATTTTACATTCTCATCATGTAAATAGTTATTTGCATTATCATATCCATTTGCATTTTATACATTCACATTTGCATTGGCATAACATTTAAAACATAAAAGAACAAAAATATTGCATTTCATTATGTACATATTTGCATCCCTTTCATAACCATCACATAGGTACACATGCATATACCTACCGCAATGATGAATCATCTCATATATATAATCATAAGTGTCATGATACAATGATGTCAAAATCATATGGCTAAAATCACCCAAAGGTGTCTTCATCATCATACAAAATGGTACAAAACTGATACATAGGGAGCCCTCTAAGGCTATGATGAACTCCCTCCCTCGGAGCTACTTGGCCTCGACGAAGTCTGAGCCCTAGAAGGACCCACCCCAGGATCATCTCTCCTGTCCCCTATATCTAGTGGTGCTGGAGGACCCATAACCCCACCACTGGATGCCTATCTCCTCTGGCTCCCTCCCATAGCCGTCGTTGTCCACAATGGTTTACGGAAGCTCCTCGCCCGCTGCTCTGGTGGCACTGCCCCATAGTATAGGTCTCGCCAGTAGCCTATCTCCTCCCCTACCCGCAAAACATAGGCATATCTAGCCCCTGTGTCCTCTGGCACCTGCCTCCCAGCCCTCAGTGTTGTCTCAGCCTCAGTATAGCATTGGATAGCCTAATCCCACTCATGCTCTGTATCCTTTAGTCGCCTCTTGAGCCTAGCTCTCTCCCTCGTTAGGTCCTGGATCTCATCTACCTGTCCCTAGTAGATCTCCCTCAGCTCAAGAAACTCATCCTCCTCCTCCTTGGCCCCCTGTGGCTCTACCTGTGGCTCCCCCTATACTGGTGGTTGTGCCTATGCCTCTTCTTGTACTTGTACCTACCTCTACCCCTATCCATGTACCTGTCTAGGACCCTGTAGTGGTAATCTATCGCAACCCCTCACCACCCGAGCCTATCTCTCCTCCCCACCCTCTCTCCAACTGCACCCCACCTCCTTCGTCAGCCTCTCCCCCCACCATCTCCGTCATCATCTCCATCCCCACCACCATCTCCATCTAGAAGCTCCCCTAGGTCTATCAGTCATGGAAAGGGATGCCCAACCCAATATGCAGTGTGCTCTGCATCCATACCTACATCCTCAATCTCTGGCCACATATCGCATGGCATAGGCACCATCTCTACCAGCTGCATCACGGCCTGATCATATGACAACAGCGGCCCAAAGTGTGCCTAATCCCTGACTGTCCGAGCATACATCCTGGAACCCCATGGCATCTGCTGAATATGGCCAAACTGTCAGCATACCCTGTCAACCAGCTATCTCTCCAATACATAGGGCGTCTACCCAATCAGATATCTACTTTGGAAGGTATAAGGTAGATCCACTGCATCATCCTCCCACTGCTCACATTCACGGTACGACCTCCTTATCACAGTGTCGATCTCATCCAGGACTCGACGCTAATGCTCCAACCTGCCAATCTGTGGCTATGATGTAATCATATCGTACGAATGCACAAAGTTGCGTCCATGACCCCTACCCCTGAAATGTATCGGTCGGGTAACTGGCAGATGCTCATATGTCCACACCTACAACAATGTAACTTCGCAGCCCAATCCTACGGATCTGTGATAAACAAACTGATGCAGCACATAGTATAAGTGTGCCAGCATGCACGGTCCCCAGGCATATCTGGTATGTTGTGTAACTAGTGTCTCCAAGGTGCTCCCCCAGCCCACAGCCAGCCTTCCTGTCACCCTGTCTGGACATAGGAACCCACTGATCACTCCTCCTAACATTGCTGGTAGTGCTAGTCCTGTCGCTATCATGGTATCCCATGCCATGTGTCCAGCGCTCATCTCCAGTCTTGGATCATGGAACACTCATCTCAGGGCCTCCCTATCTCCATCTCGATCATAGGGTATCAGCTCCCCATCAATCGGTATCCTCAGAATCCTGTACACATCCTCTAAAGTGATTGTCATCTCACCCATCGACAAATGAAAAGTGCATGTCTCTGAGTGCCATCTCTCAGCAAGTGCAGTCAGCAAACCCATGTTCGCCCAAAACTCAGGCACATATAGAATGTATCGTAGACCCATAAGCTCAATAGAAGCTCAGTCCTCAAATGTCAACTCTGGTCGTAATCTCTGCATCGACGGGAATCTCTCTCACGACTCTAGCATAGACAAATACTCCTGCAGTCAAGCAAATCAATCATGTCAGTCATAGTGGCATTCCCTGTTCATCACAAAATGCTGCTCTTTATCCTGGTGCTTATATTTATCATATGGTGCTATTTATCCTAGTGACACTCATTGTTCATCACAAAGTGTTGCTATTTATCCTAGTGGTACTCCCTATTCATCACAAAGTACTACGTTTTTTTATACTCACTGTTCATCACAAAGTGCTGCTTGTATTTGCACTCCCTGTTCATCACAAAGTGCTGCTCTTTTTTTAAGTACTCCCTATTCATCACAAAGTACTATGTCTTGGTACTCACTATTCATCACAAACTGCATTGATCTATCCTATCCTAGGGCCTCTACTTGAGTGTATCCTCTTGAGTAGTTTCCTAATTGGCAACGTATGTTCTATCACAAAATTGTCAATCCTAGCCCTATCTGCTATCCTAGTCTTCCTTAGAGGACCTGCTTGAGTATACCCTCTCAACAACTTATCCAATCGATAGCGTATGTTCATCACAGAACTACCGATTTGACCTTGAAGATATAAACGCACATTCATGACATAAATGCGCTTGAACAACCCAGATGCGCCTGGCACCAACACAGATGCACCTAGCTAACCTAGACGTGCCTAGCACCAACACAGACCCACCTTGGCATTTTTTGACCTTTTTTGACATATTCTAAAATGCATTTATTGCACTACCTAAGATGAATTAATGACAACATTTATTACAACAAAGTACAAGGAGGTTTTGCGATACTTACCAGCTCTCCTACATCTATTGGCCTCTGATATCGGCAAACGCAATCGAATCTATGCACCAATGCCATCGTTACTGACTACTGCTGCTCAATTCTCTCTACACTCTAATTTCTTAGATGTGTGGATACCAATGAGGATTTGTTCTCTCGTGGTCTATCTTATAGACTACCCTAGCCCTAGCCCTAGCCCTCACCCGAGTCAGTCTTCATTATCTCGTGACTCTATCACTTTATCTGGTCAGTCCATTCTAGCCTTTCTTTCTTATCGAGAGATTGTCTGCGATCTTTTCTAGATATTTTCATCCAATCTCTCGAGGGGGCATATCATTCCCATCTTGGGGAAACTTTGTATCAGTTCATCTTATCTTCTTTGAAACAATGTGACAAGCTGCATTGTCTCAAAGAGGGGCAAAATGTAGACACCTAAAACTGTCATGTCTAATTAAATAAATATTTTATTTATTTAATTATCTTAGCCTAATCCTTCTATTAATTAAATAAATATTTATTTATTTAATTAATTCATTTATCCTCTTCTAGCCTTATTTCTCATTTAAATAAATACATTTATTTATTTAAATTATCCTTTTCCTAAATTAAATAAATATTTTATTTACTTAATTGATCCCACTTCTTCTATTAATTAAATAAATCTTTATTTATTTAATTTATTCATTAACCTTTTCCACCCATGACACATGTCATTCATCTCTTAATTCCTACGCTACCTACCCTCTCATTATTTTATTATTTCCTCTACCTACCCTCTAATCATAGCCGACCATTTCTCTTTTACACCTCTCAATCTTATCCCTCCATTTCTTATAGTGTCTTCTATATAAGGAGATGCTTCCTTCATTATCAAACCCTGACTAAACTGATTATTTGATCAATTGACTATACTACACTTTATCACTTTCATATGCGATCCTACTTGCAACCACATTTCCGTTCTTTGTTGAGCTCTTGTGCACATAAAATCTGAGAGCAAATATATCAAGCAAGATCAATGGAGATATGAAGAATGGAGATCCAAACCCTATGGGACATGTGATGGTATAATCTTTTTGATTTCATTTGATTTGCATTGTCTTAGGTAATCTTCATATGTTATGGTGGATCTTTGTTGTTGTTAGGCTAGGGTTTTGTGGTTGAATTCATTTAGTCTTTCAATATTGTTGTTTCCATTTTCACTGTATATAGTGCCAAAGTGAAGCGGTGTGTTTGTTCAAGGTGAACAAACATGTTGATATGGGAACCGGTACATGGAAGCTTTGTATGACTACCGTTTGGTAGTCTCAACTTCAGGGTTTCCGGTTGAAGTGCTTCAAACCTGTGTGACTCAACCGGTGACTTTGTGTGATGAGTTAGCATTGTAACAAAGAACAGATCATGTTGCCATGTTAGTCTTGTACACGTGAAGGATCTTGCATGAAGGAGATTGTTCCTATCTACCTTGGGAATGTGTGAAGTCTCTAAACGATGAAAACATGTGATGGGTTATTAGTCGTCATGAAAGTGGTGGAAAATGAACGATGGAGAACGTCTTGAGATCGGTTCAAGACTATTGCATTTAATGCAATGTGCTCAATGGTTAGGATTGAACCGTTTGAATTGCTTAACCTAACAGGTTTAGGGTTTAGGGTTTAGGGTTTATGCTACCAACCTATCTGTTTCCTATAAGGTTAATGTTGTGTTTCTTTCTGAGGTTGTTGGCAACAGTTGTGTGTGTGTATCCAAGTGAAGAGATACATGATTCTTGTCAGACTAGAGGAGAGAAGTGATACCTGCAGAGTGTAAGTGTATAAGGTGAAGAGGAGCTAAAGCGGATTTGCATTGGCATTGAGTGTTGTTACCAGATCATTGTAATACCTGTTGATCTCTAACCACTTCAACAATTGGGAAATCCCTTAACAGGGTAGCTTTAACTAGCTTACTCTAAATCCTTTGATAGGGTGACTCAAAACCATTGAGTTCTTGAAAACCTCTAACAAGGTAACCTTTAACAGGGTTTAACCCTTAACTAGGTATTCTAGTCATCCCTTAACCGGGTGATCCCTAACAGGATCGGTTCCTAACAGAACCTATTGTATTAGTCTTTAACCGGACAAGGCTCCCAACAGAGTGGACTTCTAAAGAGTTCAAGAATAGCTTGTGGGTATTCATCTCCACCATGGCTTTTCCCAGTTGGGTTTCCATGTGAAAAATCTATGTCATGTGCGGTGTTATTCATGTGATGGTTTAAGTGATTTGTGTCTGAAGGTAAATCATGTTGATCTAGCAATTTATATTTTTGATGATAGATTACCTGTTCATGCACTAGGCTGAAATAGAATTGAAGTATTAGATTGTATGAAAAGATAAGTGTCAACCGGTTTATGCTTGTCTCAATTATTCTGGGTTTTGCTAGTTGTACTCTGTTTAAGACGGGTGTTACTATTTGTCTGCCAAAGCACAATGTTCATTGCCTAACCAGTTTCAGGATTGTGTTTTTGTCTGTATTGATTCACCCCCCGCTCTCAGTACCAATTTGGTATTATCTGTTTATCATTGAGTTATTGGATTTCTCAAAATTTTGTTTTAAGTGGAGTAGCTTGTTTCAAGCAGCTACTGGAATAGCAATGGTTCTTGAAATTCTTTGGAATCTGGTATCTATTTTTATTTCTTCTATTTCTTCCAATTCTAATTGGATTATAGTTTGGGTCTCCAGTATGAGTGGACTTGCAGATTTCCCCTTGGTCAATGTATATGGTTGTATTAAAATAGAGGAGAAGGCGAGAGTTTGGGGGGAGATCCTCGAACATGTTAACAAGCTTAACTTAGATAGAGTTATAGTGATCGAAGATTTTAATTCTATACTGGATTTGGATGACAAATTGGGTGGTCTCAGGGAAAGCTCCAAAGTCATGGAGGACTTCAAAGATTTCATCAACTCTATCAAAGTGGTAGATATGGCACCAAATAATGGTTTGTTTACTTGGACAAATAGGAGGTTATATTTCTCTAAGATCTGTGAAAGATTGGATAGGATCTTTGTGAGCGATTTTTGGATTAATGGGCAATTCTTGGTATACACAACCATTATACCACAAGTTGGCTAAGATTATCTTCCCGTCGTATTAAATCTAGACCAAGACAAGAAAACTTGTAGAAGTCATTTCAGATTTCTAAGCATGTGTTGGAGAGATTCTAATTAAAAAGTAATCTCAAAAGGTGGTGGGAAGAAGGAAATATGTTTGCGGGCTCTCCTAGTTTTCATTTTGTGAAAAAATTGAAGTTTTTGAAATAAAACATTAAAATTTGGAACAACGAATCCTTCAAAAATATATTTGTAGAAAAATAAAGGTTAGAAGAAGCATTGGAAAGCGTCAATGAAAAAGTGATGTTAGCCAGTATGACTAATGAGGAATTTACACTAGAAAGAAAATTGAAAGAAGAATACATGGAAATTTTGAAGAGACAAGAATTATTTTGGAGAGAAAAATCCAGAGAACTATGGATTGCGGAAGGGGACTCTAATACCAAATTTTTTCATGCCTCTTCCAAGGCCAGAAGAAATTTCAATAAAATCACTTTCATCAAAAATGAGAAAGGCAGTTGGTGCTCCTCCAGGAAGGATATTGAGCAGGCTAGCCTAGACCACTTTGTGAGGGTTCTGGACAAAGGTTGCCCTTTGAGGACAGATCACATTCTGTTCATCTCTGAGAATATAGAGATATTGGTCTCCCCTAAAGATAATAAGATGCTTATGGCTCCTTTTTCAATAGGAGAGGTGAAAGAGGCAACATTTTCCTTCCATCCATTCAAAGCTCTCGGTCCTAATGGTTTACAACCAAAGTATTTCAATCCTGCTGGGATTTCATGGTAAATGATATCTAGGTAGTAGTGGAATAATTCGGAAAGAAAAAGGGTTTTTTGAGGGAATTGAATCATACCATGTGATTGTACCTATTCCAAAGAAGCAAGATTATGAATCAATGATGGATTTTCACCCCATCTCACTTTGTAACACAATATACAAGATCATCTCCGAAGCTATGGCATCCAAGCTCAAAAAATATACTACCGAGACTAGTTGCAGATAATCAAAATGGTTTTAGACCAGGTAGGGAGACTGCAAATAACATCATATTGGTCTCAGAAGTGTTTCACTCCATGGTCAAAGAAAAAATAAAAGGTATGGTGATCAAGCTTGATTTAGCGAAAGTGTATGATAAGTTTATTTGGATTTTTCTAATACAATTTATTGCCTGTATGGGATTTGATAGGAAGTGGATAAAGTGTATCAAATTTTGTATTTCTTCTATAAGTTTCTCCATTATAGTGAATGGATCTATTTGTGGCTTTTTTTATTCTACTAACGGATTGAGACAAGGAGACCCTTTGTCACCATCTCTATTTGTTTTGATGGTGGAAGTGTTAGGTAGTAAGATCATAAGACTATGTAGATTGGGTAGGTGGAAAGGGATATCTATCCACCCCTGGTGGAGCCTATCACTCACTCACAGTTTACAAATAATACACTACTATTCAGGGAAGCCTCCATTCAGGAGGCCTTTATGATCAAGACTGCATGGGAGGAGTACTCAAAGGCTTTAGTGTAGATCACGAATAAGGAGAAATCAAATGTGTTCTTCTTGAACACTAATAGACAATCCTAGAATAAAATAGCCCACCTTTTGGAATATCAATTTGGATCATTTCCTCTCAAATACTTGGGAATCAATGTCAACTAAGGTAGTAGACAAAACCAAATCTGGGAGGATGTGATTAACAAGTGTAAGGGAAAATCAGAGCAGTAGAAAAATAGATGGTTATCTCAAGTAGAGAGGTTAAACATGATTAGATTAGTCTTATCGACCATTCTCATTTATAGCATGTCATGTTTTAGGATGCCTTAGGCATCTAACAAGAAGCTAGATGGGATGCTCAAGAAATTCACTTGGAAAGAGACAAAGGAGGATAAAAAGATCCCACTGATCAATTGGGAGACAACCTGTCTAACCAAAGAAGAAGGAGGGGCTAGCTTGAGGAGAATGGATCTACAAAACCTTGCATTAGGTGCAAAACTAGCCTGGAGGATGTACAAATTTCCTTAGGAACTTTGGTGCAGAGTTTTGAGGAGCAAATATTTGGATTCGGAGGAGTGAGAGAGAATATTCTCTGTAGAAAACACAACCAAGGGATCGACCGTGTGTAATTTCCTATGGGAGATTAGATTTATTATCACCAAACATCTATCCTAGCAAGTTAGGAATGGGCAGAAGCCCAAATTTTGGAATGATTCCTGGGATGGAGGGAAGCCTATCAAGGAAATGTTTGAAGATCAAAACTGGGTGAATGATGTGGCAAATGAAATAAGAGACATAGTGGATTGGTATTTTGAAGGAGGAGGTGTTAGGGGACATAAGGTTAGGTTGAATCATATAGAGATCACGAGTAAGGAATTATGTACCAAACTGGTTGAAATATTAAGGAGTAGGATGATATTGGTGTCTAAGGAAGAAGATACTTTTTTCTAGTGTGCTACCAAATCAAGGGACTATAGTGTTAAAATAGGGTATGAAATACAAAGATAAAGAGTGAGGTACACCATCTAGCTACATAAGTTATGTTGGAGCAATATAATTCTTCTTAACGAGGGTGCCTTTCTTTGCATTGCCCTTCATGATAGGGTAATCACAAGGAGTAGACTGAATATTATTGGTATAGCTAGGCCAAGTTGATGTGTGTTATGTAAAGATGAGGAAGAGACTACAAACTACTTGTTGTATAATTTCTCTTTTGCTAGCAGGTGTTAGGAATGGTTGTTTGGTATGCTGAATTTGAGTACTGTCACGAATGAAGGATTGTAATCCTTTTTATTGTCATGGCCTCAAATGGACAAATCAAAATGGGGTGTTATTTGGTTGGTAGGAACAACTTTAGTAGAATGGAATATTTGGAAGGAGAGAAATAGGAGAATCTTTAAGGAAGTAGATCTCTCTACCGAGCAGCTTATTTCAAAATTTAAGATTGCTATAGAGGAAGTTGTAAATGGTAAGAGTGTAATGAGGAAGAAGTACAGATATAATAATTGGGATAGAAGTATGGAAACAAAATGTTCTTTGAAAGAAATAGGACCAGTTGTTCCTTCTAAGAAACTAGATATGAATCTGATTAAATGGAATGTGCCACCAAAGGATTGGGCGAAGCTTAATTTTGATGGGGCCAGTAAAGGTAATCTAGGTAGTGCTGGTTTCGAGGTTGTCTTAAAAAATCAGAACTGATTAGTGGAGTATATGGTAATTTTAGGGAGTGCTCAAATAATGAAGAAAAAATCAGAGCTTTAGAAGAAGGCTTGAATATATGTTTTGAGGGGGACATCTCCAAGATTATCATAGAAGGAGACTCCCAAGTCATTATCTATGGTGTGATAGAATCTGCCTTTCACAACTAGAAATTAGAGAAATGACTACCTTGTATCAATAATTTGTTGGATCAGATTGGGGTTTTCAAAATTGTTAACACTTATAGGGAGGGGAACAAAGTGGCAGACCTCCTGGCTAATTTGGGAGTAGTAGGGAAAAATTAGTACTGCTTGATCAGGATAATCAATGCTTCTCAAGAATTAATAGAAGCCATCAAAAAGGATGTCCTAAGATATCCCCAAGAGGGTATAGGTTAGGGGTAAACATATAAGAATATGAGGTGACATCGCCTCATTTTTTTTCAGAAGGAATGTCAATAATAATGGTATCTTAGAATTTCAAACATGCACTGCAGACAAGGACTCAGAGCTCTACGAGTACTGTCAGTGATATATCCTAGTCACGGGTTTGAGTAAGAGTAGCAATAGGAGATATAGGTGGTTATTTCCAGAAAGATACAACAACTCAAAGGAGGCGTTAGGAGAATGCATAGCAGGGATAAAAGATATAAATTAAGATTTTTTGCACATTGCCTGTACTCGGGGTTGGATATGTTTGGCTTGCTGAGGTCATTTTACCAGATGGTAGAAGCAACAAGATTCTATATGAGGATAGAGGCTGCATACATTAGTTCATCCCTGAAGATAAAAGTAGTATTGCTGGTATAAAATGGCTCCATTCATAGGGATTGTGTGTAGGAACTATGCAAAGACTATCGAGCATTAGTGCATTACATTATTTAACAAAGAGAATGAAATCTACAAGGCGGTTCTGGAAATGGTGGATATTTCCTTGAACTTGGAGAGGCATTGGTGTGATGGATTCATCTTGAAGGTTGTATTATCATCGATTGTGGATGTCCTGGAATCCAAGGAGAGATGCATTGAGATTGTGGGAGTCTTTGTGAATGAAGATTATGGGGACGAGGTGGCAGAAACTTTGTGTGAGATGCAAGACGGAGTCAAGGAAATTATCGTTAAGATATATTTCAATCCTTCTAACTATATGTCCTCAGACTTAGAAAGGGATACAGAAGAGGACGAGGATCAGACATAAGATGAGGAGGATGTGGATGGAGAGAACATGATCGACAGTGAGGAGGAGAGTGAGAATAGGGATCAGAGGGAGAAGAAGTGAAGGAAGAGAAACTTTGTCAAGGCATCTTGGTCGACCTTCAAAGATGGGGTTTCGAAAGGAGATCTGACTACTTTTAGACAGCTGAAGGAGGCAAATGACTAATGGCTAATAGAGGCATCCTCAGACACTCTTTTCAACCTGGGCGAACTGATCTCGCAAGTGCTACATTTTTTGAGGAATGAGTAATGGGTTTTTTTGGTATTGGTATTGTATATGGTGGGCTTGGATAGGTATAGGGTAGTTAATATAGTTGGATCTTGGTTTTAAGTAGTAGTTGTTCTATTTTTGGCTAGTATTGTAGTCTGTGTGGATATTATATGTACAACTTTTTGGAGTAATATAGGGAGCTATCCGCATAAAGATAGCACTTATCTATAATAATAATAATAATAATATATGAAATATAATTTAATAAGTGTGTTAGGCAAAAATAAGTTTATTAAAAAATTGATATATAAATAAAATAAAATTTAAATTCTATCAACATATATATGAAAAAAAAAAATTAAACAAACTCTCATGTAAAGACACTTAAGAAAAAGATTTTAAAAGAAATCTTAATTAAATCAAATCAAATTGAATATCCAAAATAATAATAAATATAAATAATATTTATATCCACTCAAAACATTGTTTAGATACATATAAATTTGTATATAATTTGTATATAATTTTTAAGTAATTTTATTACATAAAATCAAACTTCGTTAATAAATTAGTTAGAAAGTAAAAGATTTGTTACCTTGTAACCAAGATTTCCATAATTAATTTATAATGAATTAATTAACATCCAAATATTTTCACATAGTTTAAATATTTTCCATGTACCTTGTAAATAAAAAAAAGTTTAATCATGAGTTAATAATTTGAAAAGAAAACTAAACATACTAAATATTATTTTAATAACCTAATAATTTTCCTAAACATACTAAATATTATTTTAATCACCTAATAATTTTCCTAATAAAGAATTGAATACTAACGAACTTACGCAGCTACAATTTTTCCAAAAAGATCTCTTAACATCCTTTACATAACTTCTTAAACAATAATATACTTATACGTTTATTTAAAATTTATTTTATAATTTCAAATTTTGAAAACAAAACTCCCACTATTATAAAAAGATTTCTTAACATCCTTTACACAATTTTTTAAACAATAATATATTTATACCTTTATTTAAAAATTATTTTATAATTTCAAATTTTGAAAACATAACTCACACTATTATACCTTACCTGTTACTCTCAATATAAAACCTAAAACATTAAAAATCTAATATCTATAATGACACTTATGAGATTCACAAACGTTAAATAATAAAAATTTAAATTTTAACTACCTTCCAAAAACAACATAAATTACACTAATACACTCAACTCTTACTATTCATAATTACAATTCTAAACTTTAAGGAAAGTCGGCAGTATGAAAAACCTAAAACTACACCACCTTTCGTCAGTTACAAAAACCTAAAACCTAAAACCTAAAAACTAACCCCAAGACAACATAAACAAAACTCTATATATACCAAAATCACAGAGCCAGTTTCCCCAACGTTTTTTGTGAATCCCTGTTTCAATCCCTTCTCTAACATTCCCTTCGTTACAGGCATGGCAGAGCATCCCAACACAACCATGGCGAAAGAATGTAAGGTGAAATTGAAGAGTAAGGATGACAAGATATTCGAGGTAGAGTATGCCGTAGCCATGCAGTCGCAGACGTTAAAGAACGCTCTCGCTCAGACGGGCTGCACGGATACCACCCTGCCTTTGCACGACATTTCCAGTCAAATTTTGGCGAAGGTGATCGAGTACTGCGAATATCATGTTAATGCCGCCAACACCACCTCAGAGAAGGATGTGAAGATGTGGGATGAGGAGTTGGTGAAGCACATGGATCAGGATACCCTTTTTCGTCTCATTGTTGCTGCAAAGTACCTGGAAATACACAATCTTGTCGACTTAATGTGCAAAACTATAGCAGACAGGATTAAGGACAAAAGCGTAGAAGAGCTCAGAGAGATTTTTCACGTACAAAATGACTTCACTCCGGAAGAGGAGGAACAAGTCAGGCATGAAACTAAATGGGCGCATGGGGAGTAAGTCAGGCGTGAAGGCTGAGAGCATTGTACTTGGCATTGTTGTCAAGTAACTTTATACTGACTTTCTGCGCTTCAAATACTTATGGGTTTTATTTGGTACTGATATTTTGCTGGTGTTCTTGATTTAGTTGTGGTAACAATAAGTGTGCAGAACAATGTGATAGGTGTTCATATTTGTTGTTGAATTGTTACTTATTGTTATCTTCTTTTATGTTTACTAGTTGTTGAGTTAATGTGTTAATAAGGTTAAAACTCATCATTCTAGCAGAACAATGATTCACCCCCCCACCTCTTAGTGTTCTTAGATCCTAACAATTGGTATCAGAGCCTGGTTCCTTGGAGTAAGTCTAACAGCTTGAGGAAGATGATGTATCTAGAATCTATGGAGATAAGTTTGAGGACAAAACTTCAAGTAGATCTTGAAGGCTATGATGCCAAGAGGTTGAGGAACATGAAACTACAAGATGTGTTGAGATCTACGAAGGGATTCATTTTTTACTCAGTAGGAGAGGTTTTTCATTTGCACAAGCTAAAAGGAAGGAAATTTATGATCAATTACAAAATTAGGATGATGGAGAGAAGTATGCCCTTAAGGAACTATGTAAGAAATTGAATCAGGAGATTGAAGATTGGAAGAAGAATGAAGAAAATATTGTGATATCTCTGAAAGATAGATATGAGGAATGCATTAGGTTGGCACATGAGAATGATGTATTGAGAACTGAGTTAGTGCAATCTACTTGGTTTGCATTTAATAATGCTATCATTCATCCCAAATTGATATGTTGATGCTACTAGTTAGGGGGAGTACTCAGCTGTGTGGTTCAGATGTTTTATGTTTTTTCTTTGATGTTTATGTCAGATTTCTGGCATTGATGTCAAAGGGGGAGAGACATATGTGCAAAAAAGATCTTAACAGGGATATCATTCACAGGGGGAGCTTAGTCTTTGGTTCACAACTATATTGTTATATCATTTTCAGGAGATTGTTGGATGTCTTCTTTTGGGGGAGACTTGTTTAGCATTTCTTTGCACTTGGATTTTTCACATCTAGTGTTGTCATCAATGCCAAAGGGGGAGATTGCTGGTAAATTGGAGGAATTGATTATGTATTACATTGATGTCAACACTAACTGTTTTGATGTCTACCAGCTTCTGGTAGATTGGTTGGATTATGATGTTGATCAAGAGATTTTTCTCCGGTTTGGTCCGACTTGTGGAATTGGCTTGGATTGGTTATTTATGTATTCGTGATGCATATCACATTCAATTGGTTCTATATTTGATGATCTGGATGCTATCATTTGTTGTAGTAAGCCTTTTTGTCACCGGTAAGGGTTTTACCTACATTGCTTTCATGAAGATCTTTTGATGAATCCAATAAGTGGTGTTGGTGTGGCTTCTAGAAGGTTATCAAGATGTTGATGGTTATCATGTTTGTGTTCTAGTTGATCGGTGGTGTTGCATTTAGTACTAGACCTATTATGTGGTATTCTATGTTATTCTGCTAGGTTATGGACTGGTTTATGTAACATGTTTGTTGATGCTCCTGATGTCTCACCTTTTGGATTTATTGTTTGGTTTATATTGTTTTGGTTTTAGGCCATCTTCGTTTATCATTGGTTTGTGGGATTATGTAATAGATGTATTGTATTAACTTTTAGGTGGCTGACCTAATTGTTTAGGTCCTAGGTTGGTATAGATATGATGTAAGATCTCTTTGTGGATCCTATGTGATGGACATATATTATTATCTACACGTGAATAGTGTTGTAATCATATGCAGAGGTTTTGGTCAATCATAGCCGATCAAATTGGGTTTATGTATGAGGTTTAGGACATCTGGTACTGAGCTTAACCAAAACTTTACCCAGACATAGGAGATGCTACACTTGCAGTTTATCTTCATTGTGGATTGTAGTCTGATGTTTTCTTTAGTCAATGAGGCTCCTTTGGTGATGAGAAGTGTGCTCTAGGAAGTGTGCCTGCATGCATGTACTGGCCCCTTATTGGAATATTTATTCATCTGATCAGTGGATAAATATTGTGGGTATCTAATCCCACCATGGTTTTTCCTCTTTGAGTTTTTCCACATATAAATTTATGGTGTTATGGTGTTCATCTTTGTTGTTGTAATGTTACTTATTGTTATCTTCTTTTATGTGTACTAGCTGCTGAGTTATTGTGTTAATAAGGTTCAAATTAATCATTCTAGTGGTACACTTATTCACCCCCCTCTCTTAGTGTTCTTGGATCTCAACAGCTACTTCACCTCAAGACAAGGAATAAGGGAAATCCTAAGCCCACGACATAATTTTGTGAGACTTCAACCTATTCTAAAGAGGCCAATAAGAAGAAGGAGACACCCACATGTGCATATTACAAGAAATCATGACATGATGAGCATAAGTGTTATAGTAATAATGTTGATGAGCTTGCTCACCTTCATCAAAAGCACAATATGCCACTATCCTCATTAGTTTCCATCTTCTTCTTCAACTTGAAAATCATCTACTTCTCCATCTTCATCCACAAAAAAAAGAACTACATATTTTTGGAAAGGTACCACACTCTTGGCTTCCACCACTCTTAAGAATGGTAGATGGCTTCTTCATTTAGGTTTTTGGGGAAGGTTCTATTTATATGGGCAATGGATCATTTAATGATGTTCTTATTATACCCTCCTTGAAAAATAATCTCCTTTTAGTTTTTCAAATTACTCATGGTGCACGAGGTAATGTAGTAGATTTCACTCCTGATTATGTATTTATTCGAGATGTTGAGACTAGAGAGATCAATGTTACAGGTGTGGTTAATCATGCATCTAGATTTTATTATTTCTCTTATTTTTTCCCAATGATGTTGTTCCTTTGGAAGATGATCATACTATTCCACCAAGGGTTAATCATGTTTGTGAAGAGAAGTTTGGTCATTTGAACCTTTGTATTCTTGAGACTTGTTTTGAGCTTCCTCCTTTAGTATTGGAGGTTGCTTCTATTTAGCAAGTTTATCATAGTGTTCCTGATCTTTCTATGTGGGATGATTATTTGGTAGGTATTCCAAACTTGTTTGTGGAGTCTCATCTTACATATTTGGGAGACATATTTGAGGGACTTTTCTCCTCTTTGATGATAGTTTGAGCACAATTGTTAATACATCTACATTGTTTTCAGAGATAGATATTGATTGGTTTTCTCCTTTACTTGATTTGTCACATTCTTTGGTTGATCTTGATCATGAGTATGTGTTGGCTTATTAATACTTGGATATTCCTCCTCACCATTTATTTCTATTTGGGGACCTTATTCCTCCATTTTTCAGTTGGACATGGCATGACTTCTTCATAATTTGATGGACTTGTTTCTTCCTAAAGGGAAATGTGTTAATGGTAAGAACTGGGTCATCTTTGATTTATAATCATACTTCATAACCATTGGATCTTCTTCATTATTGGGGGGATATGTGGTATTCTTTCCTCCTTCCTATGAGAGGATCATTGATTTTATATACATGATGTATGTAATCCTTGGGGGGTGTGATTGAGTCCTCCATCCATGGATCTTGTTTCTTATCTCTATTTTGGAGAGGAATTTTGTCCCATAAGGTTTTCTCCTCTTCTCCATTTCTAAGAGATCATTTGCATTATACATGGGTGCATAACGTGGTCTTATAGCTAGGACCCATTTTGCATCATCATATAATATTACATAATATGCATAATAATTATTCTCCCTAAGTTGCAGTCAAGGGGAGGGGTGGATGTTGGAGTAAATTAATATTTTCTCACAAACTTAAGTTTACTTAGGCTAATGATTAGGAGGTTAGGTAAAATTGATTAATATTTTATTATTTACCTACATTAGATTTTGTGCCAATAGTTGGCAGGTAGTTGTACCTACCCTTTCATCTCATTGGTGCTTGCATTCTAGCCTTTTCCTATCTAATAAAGCTTATCTATAGAGTTTTATCATCAAGAAATGAGAATTTCTCTTGCATCTCTTTCTTCGTGGTTGGTTGTTACTCGGTAGATTCATGTTTGCCTCAACAAAATTGATACAATATTTGTACGGTAAACCTCATATTTGTTTCCCTCTCTATAAGAATGAGAAATATGTTGAGTTTGAAAAGAGTCAAGTAGCTCCCAAGGCTCTGAAAAAATATATTTTAACTGCCAATTTGAGATTTTCTGTACCCAAGAAGTATTAATAGTAATCAAGGAATCTGCTTCAATAACCAAATATGAGATATTAAATTATTTAGCCAATTTGAGTCCTAAAAGAAAAGCCTTAACTTCTCCTACATTATTAAAACCATTAGAAATTTTGAAAGCTTTAGCCACAATAAACTTCCCATCATGAGATTTAAGAACACACCCAATACTAGAGCTTCTGGGAATTTCTTTCAAAGATCCATCAAAATTAAGTTTTGTGAATCCCAAGGTAGGTGGTTTCAACTTCACTAATTTTTTTGCCTATGGTTTTAGCCTCATTCGTTAAAAGGATTCATTTTAACCTTATATTATTGTGTTGGGTTTCGGCCCTGTCAAAAACCTAATAGCTTTATAATAACTTTTTGGGCTTTTAGAACTTATGGATTTGATTTAATACTACTATTTTAATGGTTTGTTTGAAGTTGCTTTAGTTTATAAGTTGAGGATATTTTATGCAAGGGACTAGAATTTATTTTCTTTGAATTTTTCTATGAAGATACATCTCAAATTATACTTTTTTTGCAAAACTGATATGATTTCAAAATTTTAGGTGTTAACTGCTATGGGGGTAGGAAAGCGAGATCAGGTGACTAGGACCTAATCCCACTTTTGGCAACACATTGAGAATATGAAATAGCCTAGGGAGATAGATCACTTTGGCTACTTCTTGTGAGAAAGAGAGCCAAGGATTACCACTTCGGGTTTCTATTCCTCTTGTTACAAATGATGAGAAAAACTAGGGTTTGAATGATCAACTAGGCTAGGAGGTAAGGAATGGAGCGTAAATGAACTTAGAAATACATAAAATTGTAGAACTGAAACTGAGATACTCAAAGCATGAAAAGGTGAGGATTATGGATGTGTACTCGATTTTGCAAATTGAACAAAACTGACCTGGACCAAGGTGCCACGCCATTGTCCTATTTTTATAGACAGGAGGTTGCAACTGAAACACTACAAACTCAAGGTCCTGAGTCTGTAACCTATCAAACTTGACTGCAAAATGGAGGGAACAAGGTGCCATGCCCCTTTCCTTGACAAAGTTTTTCACTTCTGAGACTTCTGAGTGGTGTTGATGCCTTTTCCAGATCTGAAACTACCTTCAGATGCTTGTTTTTGCACCTGCAACTGAAAAAGGGAATGTTTTGGTGGCTATATGGAATTTTTCCTTAGTCAAACCCCTGTGTTGGTGATTTTCACCTCCACAAATAGGTGATAATATACTGAAAATATGTGTGCTAGAACCTTAAGTGTATGCAAGATCCTAAAATGAAAGAAACTAGACTTACCCTACGCATGGGAATAAACCCTAAATGTAAATGTGAATGTAAATAACAATGCTTCAAACAAAATATACTAAATGATTTAAATCATGAATATAAATGCACAAATTGATGTAAAGAGGCTCATACAAAGACATGAAAATAAAATGAAATCATACCAATCCCCAAGGGAGAGATATTGCCACTAGATCTTGTATTACTCTCCAATGTCTTCAAGGCTCCTTATTGATGATAAATTCTTGATGAAATTTTGTTTAATATTGTTGAATGTTGTTGAAGACTCCACATATTCTTCTCTTTCACTACATAGAAGGCTCCGTGTGCTCAAAAACCCACTCTTAGATTCTTCAGAAGATCCCTTCAAATGAAGAAAGAGAGCTCTTATGTATGAAACCCTAGATCTTAATTTTGACTTAGTTCCATCTTTAGGGCGACGTAGGGATTGAATTTCATGCCAATATTTTTGGGTTAAGAATTATAATATCATAGAATTATGCTCTCGAAATTTAGAGAAAAAAGTTGAGGACCATGCACACTCCTGCCACGGTCCATCCAAGTTTTCACCAAATTTTCAAGGCAGTTAAATATGATGATATTATAGTGAATGCCAAAGTTATATCTGATTTTGAGGTGTTTTGATATGCGAAACCGGGCCTTAAATGTCAAAATAGGACATAATTAGGGTTTATGATTAAATGCTTTATTGGAGGAATAATATAAAAAGGGGCACACTTACGATAAAGAGCCTAATTTTATAATGTGTGAAGTGATAAAATATGACTTTAGATTTAATTAAATTCTCAAAGGGAAATTAGAAATGCAAGATGCAAGACACACTAAGGCGGGTGATAACCTAAGTGTGAAATTGTACCACCCTAGCAAGGGTGTAGAATTAATGACAATACATTTAGCCCCCACTTTAGCGGTCATATGACACTACATGCATATGAAAGATAAAGTAAAGAAAAGTAAACATTAATGAAAAAAATATATCCACAAGTTTCCAAATGAAATCCTATGTGGTATCTGTAGTAGACAGTTAGGACCCGCACCCTACAAAAACATATGTTAGATAAAATCAAAAAATCACCTAAAATCTTACTAAGTAAGGTGATGAAAATTTGAGGGTAGCTATATGCCCCCCCTATTTTGGCTTGCTAATTTTAGTGAGTTGAAAGAGGGTATCATGTTTACCATATCGAATTGTGAAAGAAGAATGATGATAAATACTCACAAGAAGATTTGATACAAGATCAAAAAACAAGTGGAGAATCATTTGGTAAGAAAGATAACTAAGCCTCAATTCCAACACAACAAAGAGTTTGAGGATTTGAGAGTTATCTAACACAAGATGAAAGATTTAAATGGAGAAAAATGTAAAGTGAAGGAAGAAGAGATAGAAAGCATGAATACACACTTTGGTGATCCATGATAAGAGAAAATGAACCATGGACATCTCACCCCTAAAACTAGGTGATCCATGGACAGAAGGGCATTGAAAACTATCCCCCATAGTCTATCTAGGTGATCCATGTAAGGGAGAAGAGTGACAACACCATTAGTTCCGCTCAACCTTGTGCATGTGTGTGCAAGTAGAACAAGGATACCTACCTTTGACACCAAGAAGATATCCATCATGCAAAAATGTCATAAATCTAAGCAAGAGAGGGAATTCTCTTCAGGAAAGGATAAGATAGCTCAAAAGAGATATCTTGCTATATAAGTGTAAAGGAGATCCTTGGAGGAGAAGAGATCTTTACTCAAAGGACATCTACCTTCAAGAGGAGTTGTCTTAGACAAATATAACATCTTCTATAAAGAATGAAAGAAAGAGATTTGAAAATAGTAGAGGATTGAGATGACATCAAATAGAGATTATTTATAACAACACTCTTCTAAAAGAAGGCAAGATCCTCATCAGGGATATGCATTTGCACAAAATAGAAGGGTTTATTATTAAAGATACTACTCAATGAAGAAAATAAATTGATGAATAATCAAAGACTTCCAACACCAAGGAGGAGGTCCCAATTAAGGATATGTACTAAGGATCCCCATTAGGGATGCTTATTCCAATATGTGAGAAGGATTTCAAATATGAATAGACCTCTACAATCAATAAGAAATCCTTATAGTAGACACTATTTCACAAAGAGGAAATTTTAATCTCAAGAAGGAGAGATGTTTGAAATTACTCTCGCCCCCCATATATAGGGAGAGGAGATGAGATAGGAATAGGATATTATGTTGCGTCAAAAAAGTATGATTGCATGTGAAATTGTACCATCATGAAAGACAATGAGCCCCCAATAAGTGAGCTACCAATGTCACATAATGATGAGCAACACAATAGCCATTAATTTTATTTAATGACATGATAGATTGAATGAGGTATTTGAATATGACATGTTAAATGCTCTACTTTAATTGTGATTAAAAACATGTATAAGATGATGAATGTTAAAAATTCTTTAGAAAGAGAGAAGTTTATAGGAGAAGAATAGGCCATGAAGTCATACTTCTCTTGAACACAAGAAATAATAGGAGATGGATAAGTGTAATTCATTAGAGCCTTATTCCTAGATGAAGGGTTTTTAGAATGAGTAGAAGATAAAGCCTCATAAGTGGAGTTAGAAATCTCTTGAGGAGATTAATAAAGAGATTTGTTCATCACCAAGATTTCCTTACGAGGGGGATGGGTCTTGAAAGAAGTAAAAGATGATTTAATTGAGGTGAGGTTATCAACACTAATAAATATAGCATACGCATTGAGAGATGGTCTCTTATATGCTTTGGTGGGCTTAGAAGGATTATATCTGAGTCCAAATGAAGCTTCATGCATGTTTTATTCTAATGGAACTTTAATTCCTTGTTCATTTATGTCATGAAACCATTGCCATCATAGCCACTCTTAGCTAAAATGTGAAAACCAGGACCATAAAGGGATGCCAAATCAAAAGAAGATGGTGATGCCTCATAGGTCTTAATGCTATGTGAATTAGCTAGAGGATTTGAAGAACCTTGAATTAGAAGCAGCCACAAAGTGGTTACTTATTTGTTTAGACAAAAAGGGTTGCTCTTTAGGTTCCTCCTTAGATTTCTCCTTCTTAGTCTTAGATCCTTTCCAAGGTACCCTATATTCTCCTATAAAAGTAGCGGTAAAGTCTAGAGATCCCCAATCATCATTTGCAAGCACTTCTTTGGGAGAAAAGATATCTTTGGTAAAAGAATAAGGAGTATTAGAAGGAACAACATCATTAAAGGAAACAAATGTATTTGAAGAAGTAGAAGGATTTAAACAAGAATGGAAAGTAATTGAACAAGAAGATCTATATTTTAATGGTTCTTGAGGTTTGGCAGCTAACAAGGTATATGTCATATTGTTAGAAATGAATTTTACTTGCCTATGTAAAGTTGAGGGGATGACTTGCATGATATGAATCCAAGGTCTCTCTAATAGAAGGTTATATGTGAAATTACCAGGCATAACATGAATAGGTGTAGCTAACACAACAAGACCTACCATAACATGAAAGGTTATAACACCTAGACATTTTTTAGTAACATTATCAAAGCCTCGAATAGTAATAGAAGAAGGTTCAATGAGAGAATGATCCACTTTAATATTATCTAATAAGTCCACACCACAAACATTAAGGCCAAATCCATTGTCCACAAGGGTTCGACTTATAGCACTATCATGTATAATAAATACAATTATAAGAGGATCATATTTATTTTAAACTTCTAAAGCAGGTAACTCATTTTGTCTGAATACAATTTGAGCTTTGGATTTTTTTGTAGGATCAATCAAAGTGGACATGTTATTGGGTGTCATTGCATGTGAGACATTTATGTTTTTTAAAGCATCTTGTAACATCCCATGATAAGAAGGTTAATTTTGAACCAAATCCCAAATAGAAATCTTAGCAGGAGTGGCCTTAAGTTGTTCAATGAGATCATATTCCTTGTTAATATTGGATATACAAGGTGCTTGTGGAAGGGTAGGTTGAGAGAGAGGAAGTGAAGCTGGGATAACTGGAGGAGGACTAGGTTGCCTATTGTTTCTTGTGTTGTAAGTATGAGTAAACGTAATATATCTCTCTCTAATGATTTTCTTAGCATATTCATAAGGGATCTTAGTAGGATAGCCTCCTTGCATAGTAAGAATAGGTTTCTTAGGAGTACAAAAAGAATCATCAGCATAACCACCTTGAATCACTAAGATAGGCTTACATTGGTAATTTTGAGAAGGACAAGCACCTTGAACTGTGAAGAGGAGTTTATTAGGTGTTTCATTCACATGTATCCAATTTATTGAAGATAGTTTAGGAATATCAAAGGTGTCCTTAGAAGAAGCATGAACAAGATTATTGGAAGAATTACTGATAGTCTCTCCTTGCACTAAAATTTTATCATGGATAAGATCAATTTTAGGAGGGAGACGAGGGGTAGGAATTGATGTTTTAGGAAAGGTAATATAATACTTTATCACCAAAGGTTCTACATGGGAATAAACTCTCTAGGAGAAGGATCAACATTACTCTTTAAAGTCCCACCTTTGAGAGGGAGATATTTGAAAAAGATGTTAACCATCTTATCTTGAACTAGGGTATCCTTATGAGTACAACCAATTTGAAGAGAGAGAGATGATTTATTTTTAGAGGGATAATGATTGAGATTCATGGAAGGTGAGATTATATCAAGGGATTTATTAATCATGATTTCATCCCCTTTGGCTATGTTTCTCTCATGGGGGAGAGAATAATAACACCTTATTCGAATGGTTCATCCCAAATAGTGAGGTCATTAGGAAAAGTATTATAAATATCTTGCACAAATATGTCCTTATTGTTATTGCCAATTTTGGGAGAAGGAATAACATTTTTTATTAATTCTTCATCCTTAGGAAGGAGAGAATCAATACATGCATGTCCAAATCATCTTCTTTCCTCAAAATGTCTTTAATAGAATCTTTAGGGGAGAGAGTATTAAGGAAATTTATTATAATTTGATCTTCTTTCTCTAAGGCATACTTAGGGATAATACAAGCTCTAGGATAAGGGCAAGAATTTCTCATTAATGCAACATCTGTAGTCAGAATTTTGTATGAATCAAAAGGGGAAATGCCCTCACTAGGAAAAGTAGGGACAATACCATATTATTTCACAAAGTGAACCTCATGAGGGGAGTATTCTTTAGGAGGGAGATGAAAATATTTCTCCAAAGATTCATGCTTATGAAGGAGATCTTTGGAAGAAGTGCTCATAACCTCTTGTTGTACTAACATGCCCCCATTGGTAAGACCAAATTTAGGAGAAGATAAGTCAATGTTCATAAATACATTTTCACTTAGAAAGGTTTCATAAGAAGGTAAAGTAACATTATGAATTTTTTTTATGATATCATCCTCTTCCTCTAAGATATCTAGATGAGAATGACACATTTTAGGAGAATTGTCAAGATCACTCTTCAAATCTTCAAACATAGAGAATGGGATAGTTTTGAAGGGATTGGTAACAACCCTTTTAGGAACTAAAATGTTTTCATAGATAGGATGAGGTTATTTAAGACAGGGGAAAATTGAAACAAGGGAAGCTAACCCATTATAACATTCACAAAATGAATGCATCATGACAAAACATTTCATCTTTCAAATGATAACATGCAAAATTGAAGAAAATGTTCAATTTTAACCAATGAAAGAAATCTAAATGTTGATTAAGAAAATGAAATTTATGATTGAAATGTGTTCCTAAATCATATCTGAAATTAATGATCCAAATTAAGCTATCCACAAGGTCAATTTTGAATTGAAAAATTAGGGTTTTAGCAATATTAACCTCTAAATTTCAAAATTGGCAAGGAATTGAAACTTGTAAATGTAAATTAGAATTTGAAATAGAAAAAAAATTCACATCTGAGAACATAAATCATAATTAAAGAATGTTGGATTCACGTCAGGTGCACTAAAATGTGGGGGCGGGAAAGCGAGATCGGGTGACTAGGACCTATTCCCACTTTTGCCAGCACATTGGGAATATGAAAGAGCCTAGGGAGATATATAATTTTGGATACTTATTGTGAGAAAGAGAGAACCAAGGTTTACCTCTTAAGGTTTCTATTCCTCTTGTTGCAAATGATGAGAAAAACTAGGGTTTGAATGATCAACTAGGATAGGAGATAAAGAATAAAGCGTAAATGAACTTGGAATTGTACAAACTTGTAGATATGAAACTAAGATAATAAAAGAATGAAAGGAGGGATTCTAGATGTGTGCCTAATTATGCAAATTGAAAAACACTGACCTAGACCAGGGTGCCATGCCACTGTCCTATTTTTCCAGACAGGAGGTTGCAACGTAAACACTACAAACTGGAGATCCTGAGTTTGCAACCTGTCAAATTTGATTGCAAAATGGGCAAACCAAGGTGCCATGTCACTATCCTGGGTAGGACTAGGGCACCATTCCCCTATCCCTGACAAATTTCTACACTTCTGAGACTTTTGAGTGGTGTTGATGCCTTTTCCAGATCTAAAACTGCCTCTAGATGCCTATTTCTGCATCTGCAATTGAAAAGGGAAGGTTTTGGTGGATATATGGGATTTTTCCTTAGTCAAACCCCTGTTTTGGTAATTTCCACCTCCACAAATAGATGGTAATGTATTAAAAATGTGTGTACTAGAACCTTGTGTGTATGCAAGATCCTAAAATGAAAGAAACTAGAGTACCCTATGCATGAAAGTAAAACCTAAATATAAATGTGAATGTAAATAAAATTGCTTCGAACCAAATATGCTAAATCATCTAAATAATGAATGTAAATGAGAAAATTTATGTAAAGAAGCTCATACAAAGACATGAAAATAACATGAAATCATACCAATCCCCAAGGGAGAGGTATCGCCACTAGATCTCCTATTACTCTCCAATGTCTTCAAGGCTCCTAATTGATGATGAATGCTTGATGAAATATTGTTGAATTTTTTTTAAGTCTCCACATAGTCTTCTCTTTCACTACATAGAAGGCTCCTTGTGCTCCAAAAACCCGCTCTTAGATTCTTTTGAAGATCCCTTCAAATGAAGAAAGAGAGTTCTTTTGTATGAAACCCTACATCTTAATTTTGACTTAATTCTATATTTAGGACGACCTAGGAATTGAATCTCCCACCAATATTTTGGGGTTAAGAATTATAATATCATAGAATTGTGTTCCCAAAATTTTGGGAGAAAAGGAGAGGACCATGTGCACTCCCGCCACGGTCCGACAAAATTTTCACCAAATTTTCAGGGCCATTAGATATGATGATATTATAGTGAATCCCAAAGTTACTACTGATTTTGAGGTGTTTTGATATGCGAAATCGGATCTTAAAGGTTGAAATAGGACATAATTAGGGTTTATGATTAAATTATTTATTGGAGGAAGAAAATTAAAAGGGGCACACTTAGGGTAAAGGGCCCAATTTTAGAATGTGTGAAGTGATGAAATATAACTTTAGATTTAATTTAATTAATTAATTAAATACTTAAAGGAAAAATAGAAATGCAAGATGCAAGGCACACTAAGGCAGGTGCTAACCTAAGTGTGAAATTGTACTACCCTAGCAAGGGTGTACAATTTACGACACTACAACTGCATTGATATTTTCTATCAAAAATACCATTGATTAGTATCTATGATATTATAGGTAATGTGCCCATGATTTTATTGATTGATCTGTGAGTTTTCAATCTATATGTTTAGAATAATGTCAAAACAATAATATGTTTAATGATAATGGTTTGTACTATTCGGTATAATATATTGAATTAGTAAACATTTTTGCGTTAATTATGTGTTATTATATCCTATGATGAACTTAATAGTATTATTTTGGGCTTTGGTCCTATCAAAAAAGACAATAACTTATGGGTTTGATTTGATAGTGCTATTTCATGATTTGTTGGACATAATGTGCTTTAGGTGATAAGTTGAGAATTTTTTAGGCAAGGGATTGAGGTTTGTTTTCTTTGAATTGATTTATGAAGATACAGCTCAAATTCTACATTAGGCAATGTCAAATGTAGTGTGGAGAGATAGTAAAATAATCATACTACACTAAGGAATAACATGAAACATATGAGGACTTGTAATTAATAGGTTGTATTTTAGAAAGTTTTTAGTAAATTTTTCAAATCTAACAGTAAGGGAGAGTTAACTTAAATAAGAGGGTTGCAAAACATTAAAATATTAATTCATTAATCCACTAAAATAATTTGTTTTAATTTACTTATATGTTTAAGCTTATGTTTTATGATTTAAAATTTAATTAGTTATCACTAGTATTTTTTGTCAAAAAAAGTCATTGATTATATATCTTTGATATTATAGTTAATGCGTCCGTGATTTTTAATAAATGTTTTTGTGGTAATTCTATGTTATTGTATCATTTGATAAATTTAATATTATTTTGTGGTCTATTTTTTAACAAATAATAAATATACTATTAATTAAGAGATGATGTTATACATATGAGGGGCCAATACTTGTCTTTGCAATATTGCATTTATTGTATTTACTATATATGTAGATTAGTTGATAAATGAATTATGAAATAAAGATAACTATGTTACTAAGATCCCATTTAATGTAGGAGTGCTTTGAAATGATGACCAAATTTGAGGCTATTAAAATCTCACATGTTTTGAGGGAGGGTAATAGGCCAGGTGACCATGTGGCTAATCTAGGTGTGGTTTAAGATGATGAAAAGTGGTGGCAGGAAGGGGATCCCTTCCCATTCCAGTAGTGTGAGTTGGCGAGGGAGGACGCTGAAATTAATTCATCGCTCAAACATTAATGATGATAGATCACATGTGTAGAGATTTTCATAGAAATGAGCGAAGATGATTTTTTAGATTATTCTTGCATCTCTACTTGTTTTGTGTCGGCCTGAAGTCTAGTTTTGGTGTCATTTGAAAAATAATAGAAGTAGTATCATAATTGGTGGATACAAAAATGGAATGGAGCCCTCCTTGTGTGAGCTCTAGGAGAATAATGAGGAGGTCTGGAGGGAAATTGTGGATGGGGGAATGGAGCCCTTTGTTCAGAAACTTCATGGAAAAAATCATCAACTCACAGACTTATTTGTTGAGATTTTTGGGCTCAGTATGGAGGGTAGAATATTATTCAGGGAAAGGAAGAACTCAGAAGAATCCCTCTTAGTTTTCTATGATAAACAAAGTGAAAGAAGTAGGGTTAAGAAGTACCTGGATGGTGGCTACAACCGGTTGGACCTTCAGAGTCTTTGGGCAGACATGGCATAATTCATTATGAGGTAAATGACCCTCGATGGTCTCTTTGCTAGTATTTTATGTTACCATTTCACAATTCTGAACCATTTTAGGCATGACAAAAGAATTTTCATTCCGTTTTATCTTTTATCTTCTCTGCAGTTATTTATTAGTACACATGCTGGGAATGAGGGTAACCCGATTCTTCATGAAGGCTTATTCCTCCTAATCATGGAGTATGTGAAAGCCCATGAGGTTAAACCCTCCCCTACTCTAAAAAACCCTAAGTCTTTTGCTAGCTAGGAGCTGCATTATCTATTAGATATCGAGTTTGATGATGTAGAGAGAAGGGAGGCTATGGATTGGATTCATGTCCAAGTTTCAAACAACTCAGATTATAAACCCTTAAAGGATGATTGTTAGTGATATAGCACTAGTTAGTTTCTTTGTAGTGGACTCTGTGAATCAAAATGTGTGAATGGGCTATCGACCTTACAAATTTTGTATTTTGATTATTTATATTTAATCATACTAATGGTATGATAAAACAATAAAGATCCATTCAACTACTGAGAGGGGGGGGGGGGGTAAATCAGTAGATAGAAAAGTGATAATAACTTTTACCAATCTCAAAATCAACCTCCCAATGTAAACTTAGAACTGACAAGTTAAACCACTAAACTATAAATGCAATATCACTGTCAAGTTTAACATGTTGACTATTATAGCAGATTAACAGTAAACAACTTGAAACTCACAAACATCCAAATACATTACTGACATATGTAAAACTTCATCTCATATTGTTGTTGGTTAACATAAAATATCAAAGTGGATTAAGCAATTAAGCAATTTAACCATAGTAAACATAACCACAAAAACATTCACCACTTGGCACAATATTTTTGACATGGAAAGCCAAATGGGAAGAACCACAATGAGATGAGACTCACAAGTTAACTATCTGAGCTTTTCTAAAGTTTTCCCTTTTAGTAGCCAATCCTATTAAAGCTTTTACAAAAAGTCCTATTAAGAATAGATCCTGTTAGGGACCACCCGGTTAAGGGATTGACTATAATGCCCTATTAAAAGAAATACCCTGTGAGGAATAACCTCAGTAGAGGATTTTAAATCCAAGCTAATGGACCACCTGGTTAGAGGATTTGAATAACACTAATATCTTTAGAGCTTACTCCGTTAGGGGATTTTACTATTGTAATTATAAGAAAACAATAGGAGTTAGCTGATCTATTTGAATAGAAATACACTTTCTTTTTCAGATCCTTTTCATCCTCCTATCTTCCTTTACACAAACTCCAGATACATCATCCGGTTTGGCAACCACACACTCAACTAGAAATTTGCCAACTCTGAAACAAAACAACTCATCGACCTTATAAACAAATCACTAGGTCGATAACACAACAAAAACCTAATTCTCTCATATAGATTATAAACAAGTCAGTTCAAGTATGACTGTTGGATTACATAACAATCTCTCTGCATCATTCAAGATAGCCTCGACTGCTCCTTGATCACCGCTTCACCGAACATAGTAACTCATTATGTGGTTTGCATTATATTCAGTATACTTGCTCATTCCCAAGATAAAAACTATTATCTCAATGCACCAAAAACACTTTGAAACTCTTTTCATAAAACATGCATATGTGTCATAATCATCACCGCTCATCATCAGATCATAAACCAATATAATATACTTCATCAAACTTAATTGGTTAGGGTTTATCAAATCAACAGGTAGGGTTTACTGGTTCAACTCTCTATTACTTAGAATACCGGTTCACTCCACAAACTTACCTACCGGTTAAAATTCCCTTCACAAGCTCTTCCTATTAGTTACAAAACAACATTATAACAACATCATTGTCAGTTACAATTGACATCAATGACAACATAACATTTCATTAATGCAATCTTCATGCAAATGCCAACAATATCCCCCTTTGGCATTCATGGCAATACAAATATCAATACCATTGATTACTATGATTATGAATAGGAATCATGGTTTACATCTTACCACGTACTCTCCTTGTCTTTAGATGGTAGCTGGCTGTAGATCTTCTATCTGTCAATCATACAATTCTTCTCCCCATAATTTATAGTTCTTCTCCCCCTTTTAAAGCAATACCAAAGTGAAAGTAAACTGTACAATGTCAAAGTTCACTACTAAGCATCAACATCCTGCAACTTGATGCTCCCCTTGTGGAATAAGTCCACTCTACATCAATCCTATTGTAAAATTATGCAAGTAGCTCCAGGACTGATGTACTCTACATCATGCTCAATTGACCTCATGAAGAGGTACAACCCCTAGCTGACTTCTAAGATACTCAAAAGTAGACTTAGGTAGAGGTTTAGTAAAGATATATACAAGCTCCCCCTTCGTAGAAACATTCTCCAATAACACATATTTACTCTACACTTTTTCCCTCAAGAAATGATACTTCAATTCAATATGCTAGGTTTGTGCATGCAAAATAGGGTTCTTGGAAATATTTATGGCACTGGTATTGTTACATAAGACCTTTACAAGTTCTGAAAACTTCATCTTGAAACCTTCCAGAATGAGCCTCATCTAGATAGCCTCGGTACAATTCATATAAGCTGCAACATACTCTGCTTCAGCAGTAGATTGGGATATACAACTCTGCTTCTTGCTACTCCATGAGACTAGTCTTCCTCCAAGAAAGAATGGTCCACTGGTTGTGCATTTCCTATCATCAATATTACCTGCCTAATCTGCATCTGTATACACCTTCAAGTAAAAATTACCTGCATATGGATACCATTGTTTATGGTAAAAATGGAACAACAATATTGAAAGACAAATAGATTCAACCATGCAACCCTAGCCTAACAACAACACAAATCCATCATAACATATGAAGATTACCTAAGATAGTGCAAATCAACAAAATCACAAAGATGATACCATCACATGTCCAATAGGGTTTGAATCTTCATTCTTCCTATATCCATTGATCTTGCTTGATATATTTGCTCTCAGATTTTACGTGTACACACAAGAGCTCAACAAAGAACAAAAATGTGGTTGATAGCTTGATTGCATATAAAAGTTTGAATGCTAGAACACTTAGGAGGATCGATAATGAAGGAAGTATCTCCTTATATAGAAGACACTATTGGAAATGGAGGGATAAGGTTAAGAGGTGTAAAAGATAGATGGTCAGCTAAGATTAGAGGGTAGGTAGAGAAAATAAGAAAATAATGAGAGGGTAGGTAATGTAGGAATTAAGAAATGAATGACATGTGTCATGGGTAGAAAAGGCTAATGAATCAATTAAATAAATAAAGATTTATTTAGTTAATAGAAGAAGTGGGATCAATTAAATAAATAAGATATTTATTTAATTTAGGAAAAAGGCAATTTAAATAAATAAATGTATTTATTTAAATGAGGAAAAAGGATAGAAAAGGATAAATGAATTAATTAAATAAATAAACATTTATTTAATTAATAGAAGAATTAAGATAAAATAATTAAATAAATAAAAAATATTTATATAATTAGACAGGACAATTTTAGGTGTCTACATTTTGCCCCTCTTTGAGAAAATGCAACTTGTCATGTTGTTTCAAAGAAGATAAGATGAACTGATACAAAGTTGCCCCAAGATGGGAATGATATGCCCCCTTAAGAGATTGGATAAAAATTTGTGAAAAGATCACGGACAATCTCTTGATAAGAAAGAAAGGCAAGAAAGTACTGACCAGATAGGATAGAGTGACATAGTCATGAGATAAAGAAGACTGACTGGGGAGAATAGGGCTAGGGTAGTTTATAAGATAGACTACAAGAGAAAACATCCTCATTGTCATCCACACACCTAAGAGATCAGAGTGCAGAGAGAGTAGAGAGTAGTCAACAACGATGGCATTGGTGCATATATTTGACTGTGTTCATTGATATCAGAGGCCAACAAATGTAGGAGAGCCAGTGAGTACCACAAAACCTCCTTGTACTTTTCTAAATTAAATGTTGTCATAAGTGCATGTTAGGTAGGTCAATAAAAAAATGTCAAACGGGGGGAAAAATGAGGGGGTGCATCTGCATAGAATGTAACCATGTCGATGATTGGAAAAGCATCCATGTCAAATGCAAGCATGTTTACGAAATGCAGGCACGTTTATGTAGGGCAGGCACGCCTGTGTGTTTCAGGTGCATCTATGAAATGTAGAAATGTCTGTGTAGTATGTAAGTGCATTTGTGTTATGAATTCGTGTTTATGTCTTCAAGGTTGAATCGTCAATTCTATGATAAACATATGTTGTCGATTGGATAAGCTGCAAAGAGGATACACTCAAACAACTCCTCTAAGGAAGACTAGGATAGCAGATAGGGCTAGGATTGACAATTTTGTGATACACTCAACAAAAGGCCCTAGGATAGGATAGAACAAGGCACTTTGTAATGAACAAAGAGTACCATAGAAATTGACAATTTTTTAATAGAACATATGTTGTCAATTGGATTAGGCTGAAATTGATAATTATGTGATAGAACATACATTGTCAATTGGATAAGCTACTCAAGAGGATACAATCAAGTAGGTGCCCAAAAAGATAAAATCAGCACTTTGTGATGAACGAGAAATGCTACTAGGATAGAGTGTCATATGATAAATATAAGCACTACGATAATAGAGAAGCACTTTGTGATGAATAGGGAGTACTACTAGGATAGAGTGTCATATGATAGATATAAGCACTAGGATAAAAAGCAGTACTTTCTGATGAACATGGAGCACTACTAGGATTGACATAGTTGATTTGCTTTACTGCAGGAGGACCTACCTATGCTAGAGTCAAGAGCGAGATTCCCTTCAACTAAGGGGTTACAACTAGAGCTGACATTTGACGATAGAGCCATAGCTGAGGCTATGTGATTGTGATACATTATGTATATGCCTTAGTTTTGGGCGAACATGGGATTCCTAACTGCATTAGCTAAGAGATGGCACTCAGAGACAGGTACGTTTCATTTGTTGATGAGTGAGATGATAGTCACCTTAGAGGATGTGTATAGGATACTGAGGATACCAATCATTAGGGAGTTGGTTCCTTATGATGGAGAGGGAGATCAGAATGCACTGAGATGAGTATTTCAGAATCTAGGAATGGAGCTAAGGGCAAGACATGTGGCTTGGGATACTATGACAGCTACAGGATTGTCTCTACTGGCGGTACTGGTAGGAGTTATCAGTGGATTCTTTTGTCTAGATAGGGCGACATGAGGTTTTGATGTGGGATGGGAGAGGACACTGGAGACATCGGTGACTGAGCACATTAGGTCGACATTGGGGTTGTGTCTATTGGCACACTTGTATTATGAGCTGCATCAGTTTGTGTTTGGGGTGCAAAGTGATATTATTACAGGTATGGGCATATGAGCATCTTCTGATTATATGACCGATACACTTTAGAGTTAGGGGACATGGGCTCAGTTATGTGCATTTCTATGATATGATTACTTCCCAACCACAGATTGGGAGGCTACAGTATTGGCATCGAGTGATTGATGAGGTCGATAGTGTGGTATGGAGGCCTTACCGAGATTTTCAGGAGTGGGAGGATGATGCAGTGGAGCTGCCATATGTGTTCCAGAGTAGATATCAGATTAGGCGGACAACATATGTTATTGAGAGACAATTGATTGACAGAGTATGCAAGCAATTCGATAGGATACATCGGATTCCATGGGGTTCAGGGATGCACACACAAACAATGAGGGATCAGGGTGTGACATAGATGCTAGAGATGGTTCCCATGCCTTGGGATAGTTGGGTAGATGCGAAGGATGCAGAGATGAATGATGAGTACAATGCATATTAGGTAGAGCATCCATTTCCATGGCTAATGGATCCAGGGAGCCAATAGAGGGTGATGATGGAGATGGTGGAGGTGAGGTGCAGTGGAAGAGAGGAGAGAGGGTGGAAAGGAGAGATAGATGCATGAAGTCAGAGGTAGAGGTGGATTTCCTTTATAGGTGCAAGTAGCACACGTTCTCAGATAGGTACAGGGAACAGGGATAGAGACAACCATAGGAGAAGCCCTAGGGACAATGGGAGGAGAGAGGAGAGGAGCAGGATGAGCTACTATCCTTGAGAGCGATCCACTAGGGATAGGAAGATGAGATCCAGGATCTGGAGCGAGATGGGGCTAGGCTTAGGAGACAGCTAAGAGACACTGAGTGGGAGAGAGATCGAGCTATTCAGTGCTACATGGAGGCTGACATAGCATTGCAGGTAGGGAGGCAGGCAGTAGAGGACATTGGGGCTGGATATGCCTATGTTCTATAGGCACGGGAGGAGATATTATACTAGAGAGACATGTATTATGGAGTGGTGCCACCTGATCATCATGCTAGGAGCTTCTAGAGACCATCGCGGACTATGATGACCACTAGAGGGAGAGACAGGAGACAAACATCTAGTGGTGGCATCATGGGTCCTCCACCACAACTAGAGAGAGGGGGCAAGAGAGATGATCCTGGGTTGGGGACTTACAGAGCTCAGATTGTGTCAAGGCTAGCTTGCTCCAAGGGAGGGAGTTCATCATAGCCTTAGAGGACTCCCTATGTATCAGCTTTGTACCATTTTTATATGATGATGTAGACACCTTCAAGTGTTTTTATAGATGTATTTTGATATCATTGTATCATGACACTTATTTTTGATATATATATATATATATATATATATATATATGAGATGATTCATCCTTGTAGCAGCTGTATGATTTTTTACTTATGTGATGCTTCTATATGTTTTATGATGATGAATTTATGATATGGATGCAAATATGTACGAGATAAAATGCAATATTTTTGTTCTTTTATGTTTTTAGATGTTATGCAAAAGCAAATGTGAATGTATGAAATGCAGATGAATATGATAATGTAAATAACTATTTACATAGAAAATGTAAAATGTGCTAACATGTGTTGTTTGTAGGATATGGCACAATTGTGATATCTATATGTATGTATGAAATGCAAAAATGTGGTAATGCAGGTGCAAACTACATGGAATACATTTTATTTTTTTGGCATGTCTTTATACTCAGTCATGTGAGAGTGGGCTACATAGACTCAAGAAGGGTGATGGAGGCCAATCAAGAAAGGGGGATGAAAGATAAAATATTTGGAAGTGAAAGAGATTCTTCTGCTATTATCATCATTAAGGTTTATTATGGCAAATAGGTTATGACAAACTAGATTTATGTTTGACCTAGAATGTCATTGTACGCGTTTACATGGAGATCACATAGTCGCAAACAAAGAATGCCCTAGTTCATACTAGACTGATAGTGTGCTCACATCCTTGGACAATTCAAAGCATTATTAAGAGACAATCCATAGATTGCAAAACAAAAGGTCAACATATCCCATCCTCACCTTTCTAGTCAAAGAAATCTTGGAGATATAATCTCTAGTCAAAGACATCGCGGAAAAGATAAAATACATGTCAGCAAAAGGATAAAATCAAAACAAAACCAAGACTCAACAACAACATCCACTATAGTCCTCAAGTTTAGTGTCTCTTGTCACTTGTATAAGTCTATTTATTTGTGGTCACAATGTTTACTTTGACAAAAGGATAGATAACACTTAACCATAATGTTGTCTGAGTTTGTTGAAAGATTTGATTTGTTGAAGCCCATTGCTGCTATGTCTCATCTGAAACTGACCGAATCCATGAAACTAGTACTTTATTATGGATCCGTGATGCAAGTGTTGCTTTATTGTTGATTGTGCATGGATAGACTGAATAAAATTGGAAGAAACTGTACTCCATAGAACGTGTGATGCTCCTAGTTCCAGACCCATCACTAGACTTAGGATTTTCCTTAGCCACAGATAGGAGTTGATTTATTATGGATGGAAAGGGTGAAAAGTTGGGATTAATATGAATGGCTAACCAATCTTAGGTAGATCAGTAACAACCCATGATGGGAATGGGTAAGTTTATTATGGATGGATAGGCTATGAGTGTGTGCAAAATGAAAGGATGAGATGGAATCCTGAAGGACGGAAGAGCAATGTCTCTACACATGACACCAGTAACCTATTTTTCAGCATGGTACTTTCCTAGGGTGCCACCAAAGTGGTTTTTACTATTGGATGGAATTATTTCTTGTTACTTTTTTTTATGATTTTTTTCATATTTTTTATATTTTTTATTTTTTTGTATGTTTGATATTAAGATATTCTGAAGAGATATGCATAAAACTTGTGAAGATGCATGCTATTAATAGGATCTTCCAAATGTTCTCCATCTGGTGTCGAAAGCTGATATGCATCTAATTTCTAGACTATTGTGATGACATAAGGACCAATGCAATTTGGTTCGAACTTGCCCTTCTTATCTCTGTCTTGCTAATTTCTAGGATTCTCCTTGAGAACTAAGTCACCCACCTCTAATGTGTGAGGCTTTACGTTATGATTTTAACTGCATTGGTCCTTGACTGAATTGTGTGTAGCTAGAGTGACTGTCTTCCATGATAAAGGAATTGAGATAGAATTACTAGTGTGTGGACTACACAAGCCCATATGTGTGTCACCTAAAGAATTTTGGGCATACTTGATAACAAACTGCTTCAAGGAAGTTCCATTAAAGGCCCATGATGTATTTTCAGAAGCAAAGGGATGTGTGGAACAAGTGGATGAGTTGCGAAGGCTTATGATTGCGAAAAGAAGTGAAAGTATGATAGCATGATGCAGACTTAGGATCAACAAGTATATCTTTTGACTTGAAATTTAAGAACTTTTTCCCCCAGTTTTTTTGATATTAGGGGATATCAACTCTTATTCTTTTTCCTTCATAGGATTTTTATCCCTGACTTTTATTTTTTTAGAGTCCAATAGATTTTGATTTTAATTTGGACTAAAGGACTTTTCTTTATTTTTGACTTTTGGATTTGTCTTTTCAAAGCTTGATTTTTGATCCCCAATGAGTAAGAGCTTTTGTAATTATTGTTGATCCAAGTCTAGGAGAAGAGTGGAAATGGAAGGAACAAATGAAATGGTAAAGCTATGTGATTTCTCAAGAGGGCTAGTGATATGCTTAATAGATTCTTTGTTGGAACCACTCTTAGGACTATTGATCTTAAGAGATACTTGCACCACTAAAGGAGATTTGCATTTAGACTTAGTAGCCACAACACTATGTGGTTCACACCCAATTCCTTCATATTGCAAATTGTTTGTGGATTGTTCTTGTCAACTAAATACCTTAGAAGATAGTTGGAGTTGATCAACATGAAAGATATACTCACCACATCCCATGTCTTTAACCTTGAAATTTTCTTTTAGCTATGTTTTCTTTGATGTAGAAGATTTTAAGGATTCTAGATCCACATATGTTGATGAAGGAACAACCTCGCAATTGACTAGGATTGTTATTTCTGATCTAGGTCACAGATTGTTGCAATATATGAATGAGTTTGGATCAGCTTTGATGATCACTTCAACTCCATTGTGAGGAAACTTAATGCATTAATGGTATGTAGATGGGACTACTCTCATCTCATGAATCCACAGATGTCCTAGCCATATGTTGTATGTGAGATGAAGGTTTAGGACTTGACAAACCACATCCTTTATAACTGGCCCTCCTCTAAGAGGTAAGGTGATTGTCCCCTTGGATAAACGTTCTTCGTCATCATATGGCTTAATGGTGATTTTTTTTGTAGAATTCATAGCTTTATCTGAATATCCCAATTGTATTGTTATGCTCAGAGTACATATATTGAGACTAGCTCCTCCATCTATGAGGATTCATTTTATTTGATATTTTTGTAGGAAGGATTTAATGTGTAAAGGTACATTATGTGGTTACCTTACGAAGGTATCATCATCTTTGATGAATGTAAGGGAATGTGGAACAAAAAGGTATCCCACCATGGATTGAAATTGGTCCATGTTCAGATCATTGGGGATAGAGCTTTCTCTCAAATCTTTATCAAGGATGGCTTATGTGTAGACAATATGCATAAAAGTTCAAGAATGAAGAAAAGCGTGGGTATCTTCCCTAACTGTTCTACTAGGTCATACTTGGGTTTGGTTGATGAGCAAATGGTGTTTTTAGTTGGAGCACCTTGCAAAGTTACCTTACCTTGATGAGTTGTGACATTATATTTAGAGGTAGATTAAGAAGGAGGTCCAATGCCTTTTAGGATAACTTTGGCTCTTTGGGTAGAACTTTGAAGCATTTTGTCCTTTATGATAATAGTATAAACATAGTTGTCCATGGAAATGTGATTAACAGTTGAATCATAGTTATAGGATGCTTTGGTATAGTTGTCTTGCTCATCTATGGCTTTGGCTTTTCCCTTATCATGTAACATATTTAGGGAATGGTTCCTTAAACATTCAATGTCACCTCTATTAATAAGGTCTTGTATAATATTATTCAAGTGATGGCAATTTCCTATTTTATACCCCTTTCTCTTGTCATATTCACAATACTCATCATCTTTCCACCAATTTGGTTTGACCATTTTCTCATATAGAGGATTGTCTAGAATTTTTATTATCTTGTTTGCCACTACCTTCTTGAAGGCTGACTCAAGTAGTTCTCCCAATGGGGTGTATTCCCTTCATGGTTTTAAAGTTGTTTGTGTATTTACTTGGTTGTTTGTAGAACTTGATCCAGAAAGAATGATTTTTAGTCTCACCATGTTAGCATCGACAATGCCATCATTTACTATGTTCTTGTTCTTGTTCCAAAATTGTGGCTTGTCTTTTCCTTTAAAGTCCTCTTTATTTTCTTTGACTATCTTGATGACTCCTTTCTCAATTAAGATCTTCTCTATTGCTAAGCCTTTCTCAATGACATCCTTGAAGGTGGACAAACAAGCTTTCCTCAAGTCATAACCAATTTCTCTATTGACATTCTGGGTCAACATCTCTACCATTTGTTTTTGTGAAATTTCACAAGATCATCTATTGGTTAAATTCCTCCATCTTTGTAAGAATGATGAAAATGAGTCCCCATCCTTTTTCTTGGTGTTCCATAAATTGGTAACTGATATATCTATCTCTATGCTATATGAGAAATGTTTTATGAAAGAGTCTGCTAGATCACCCCAGGACTTAATTCCAAGTGGAAGATGGGAGAACCTTTATGTGGCTTGTTAACCTAAGTTATGTGGGACAATCTCATCAAGTATGTTTCCTCTGCTGCTAGCTCAATGCAAGCTATGAAAAATTCTCTTATATGTGCCTTAGGGTCTCCTTTTCCTCTATATTATCAAACTTTGGTGTTACAAAGTGTGTAGGAAATGGAGGCATTGGAACACTTTTATCAAATGGATAGGGACATATATCTCTCATTGTGTAAGTTGTTTTTGGTATATTTATGTCCTCCATTTTCAATTGTAATTCCTTTATCTATTGTTCCAAATTGTGTTTGGGTGGAGATGAACTTCTTGGACCATATCCCATGGCTGAGCCACCGGGTGGAGGAGGAGGATACTACATATATGGATGGCATTGATCATAAACATGTTCATGTGGAGGAGGTCTATAATGATACTGCATATAGGAACCACCTGGTATTAAGTCATAATGAGGAATGGAATATTTTCTTTGTCCATACATATCATATTCTATAAGCATGTCATGAGTTTGTTCTTGTGTAGTGCCCGCAAACTTGACACAGGGTTTTCTTGTGTCAAAATTTTGAGCATTCCTCTAGATATTCAATTGTTTTGGAGGTTGGTCCTTAGCATTGGTATGCAATTGAGTGTATTTTTCTACATAAGACTTCCATAAAGGTCTGTGTAGATGGAGTTGTTCATGAGATGATCTTTCATGAGTATCATAAGATTGACCATGTGCATTTGGGACCTCAGGTTTTTGAAACAATAATGCTAATGACTCAGGCATGAAACTTGGTGTTGTAGTACCTCCAGTATTAGGTCTCCTTTGATCCATGTTGAGTTGAATTTCTTGCATAGGTCAATTTTCCACTATTTGAGAAATGTCAAAATCATGAGGTATCTTAGTTCCACTTTATGCCATCACTTGTAGAAAATATTATCTATCTCTTGTCATGATCTGTTCAACCAATCTACTAAAATTGGGATTGATAATAGAGTATTCGCCTTCTGTTGAATGTATTGAAATGTTGTCCACATTGTCAGTGTGTGTATCATTGTTGTTTGTATTATCCAGGTTCTCAATATTTTGAGTGTTTCTATAGATGTCCATGTTAGGTAATGTGGTATGATCAGAATTGAAAAAGATATCGTTGTCGTATTCATAGTCACTCATGTTTACGGACTCCTGAGCCTCTTTGGCTTCTCTCGTAGATTTTTGGGAATGAGTTTCAACCATTAACTAGGTCTTGACCAAGATGTGTGAGACTAGATGAAAATGGAAAAAGTATGGAAGAGCAAGAGTTGGATGGAATGTAAACAAATCTGAGGTGTACCTGCAATGTCCAAAGTGTAAGAACAAGTATGTATGTAGTAGAGTAGGCATGGCTTCCAAAGAGATGATAGATCTCGTGATGAGGTAAGTTGGCCTTGACTCCAAGTAAGACCAAATGAGACCCAAAGGTGATAGACCTTGATGAGGGACCACTTAGCAAAATGTTGTTGTGTGCATTGTGTTGACAAAGAAAGATGCAGACATGCAAGTGCCCTTTTTGACTCAAGTTTAGAAAAATGTGAATATAATAGTGTAAAGCAATGATGAACTTTGTGAGACCAAAAATTAGGATAAATGCTAGATGAAAACCTAAAGAAATAACCTAGGAAACTCAAGAATTCTAAAATCGATTGCTCTTGTTTGCTGGACTATAAGTTTTTTCCAATACTGAACATAGACGTGCCTATATACTTCACAGATGTGATTATTCAACACCAACATGACCAGATACTGCACAGACACATTTCTGAGAATTTTGTGAATGTAATTTTGATTATGATAAAGTATACGTGTTTCTGTCCTACATAGACGCAGTTATAGGAAATAGACATGTCTTTGTCAGACATGAACTGCTCTATGGTAGGTCACATATGCAATAAAGCCAAGAGGGAGGGGCTGGCATTAGCAAGAGAGCTCATCCCTTTCTTTCGTTTGCAAGTGTTTAGACTCAAAATGACTCAAAGAAAGGTGTTTTGTTTGATGTAAGAATGTTTTGCATACACTTGAAGACACAAAAGACACAATGTTTTGATGTTTGATATTGAATGTTTAAAAGAAGACAAGCACAATTCTTATAGTTGGCCAGGATAATAGTTGTTGATCCCACTTGGGGTTTCCCCTAAGGCTACAATATTCAAGGTGGATACTTAGATGTTTGACTGCACTAGCTCCACCCTTGACACTCACTTCTCTGTGGTATCCAAGCACCAATCCTCATGAAAATTCCCCGTGGCGGACTTTGTATCTCGACTAAGAATCGTATGTGTGTGGGCCGCTCCAGAGGTTCGACCTCCTGCCCCAACAACTATAAGGATTTTGTCTTTCTAGAAAAAAAGGTGCTAGTAAGAGAATCTTCTCATGTGGCCATACATGTGGTACTTTCAACTCTATAAATACAGAAGGCTCCTAGTCAGTAGGGGTTACGCCCTACTATTGATCAAATGGGTTTATGGGGAGACATAGTGTCGGTATGAACTAATCAACACATGTTACCCATGACTTTCACCATGGATATAGTTATTTATAGTAGTTCGGAAGAGGTGGGTTTCCTCACTACCACTTGGGTCATTCTCTCCTCACTAGTAGTCCTAATGATCACACGGGGAGGTAGGCCCTCTAAAGATAAACACAAAAGATCCTATTGTGCAAGACACAAAAGACACTAGTTCAATTTTAATGCACCAATTTAAGTGTTTTCTAATCTATGAGAACAAGACACATAATGAAGATCAAAATAAAACCCTTGCCAAAATTTTGCAACAAAGATTTGTTAGTAGTTTTGCAATAATACCACTCCTGCAAGCACACAAGTTAGGTAAATTTTAGATCCAAAAGACTTTGTGAAAAAGGGGCCTTCGACAATGCAATTCTCTTCAAGGACAAGCTGCACAAATTTTTTAGCTATATCACAAGATATTAGCTCAAATAAACCAGATTGGAAATCAAAATGATGAAATGAAACCCTAAAAAAATGAAACAAAATCAAAAATTACAAAACATAGACACGACTTTAAACCCCCGATATGCGGTTTTGAAACACAAATGCAATTCCGCAATACAGACGTGGTTAAAATGATCACAAACACGACTAGTGAACACAAACATGGCACTGCAATCTAGAAAAATGTAAAATATTGTCAGTGACACAAATGCGAAAATGTCGAAATGTTGTCGAAAAAATGTCAGATCTACAACTTGAAAACTAAAAATCTGCAACAAAGATGTTAAATGCAAAAGGGACAAGAGTCCCATCGAGCATGCCAAAATGTTTATAGTAAAAATGGAATAACAATATTGAAAGACTAAAATAGATTCAACCACACAACCCTAGCCTAACAACAACAAAGGTCCACCATAACATATGAAGATTACCTAAGACAATGCAAATCAACAAAATCACAAAGATGATACCATCACCTATCTAATAGGGTTTGAATATCCATTCTTCTTATCTCCATTGATCTTGCTTGATATATTTGCTCTCAGATTTTATATGCGCACAAGAGCTCAACAAACAACGGAATTGTGTTTGATAGCTTGATCACATATGAAAGTTTGAATGCTAGAATGCTGAGGAGGATCAATAATGAAGGAAGTATCTCCTTATATATAAGACACTATAGGAAATGGAGGGATAAGATTAAGAGGTGTAAAAGATATAAGTTCGACTAGGATTAGAGGGTAGGTAGAGAAAATAAGAAAATAATGAGAGGGTAGGTAATGTAGGAATTAAGAAATGAATGACGTGTCGGGTAGAAAAAGCTAATTAATTAATTAAATAAATAAAGATGTATTTAATTAATAGAAGAAGTGAGATCAATTAAATAAATAAGATATTTATTTAATTTAGGAAAAAGGCAATTTAAATAAATAAATGTATTTATTTAAATGAGGAAAAATGCTAGAAAAGGATCAGTGAATTAATTACATAAATACAGATTTATTTAATTAATTGAAGACTTAAGATAAAATAATTAAATAAATAAATAATATTTATTTAATTAGACATGACAATTTTAGGTGTCTACAACCATAATCCATAGTCAATAGTGCCTTTCAAATATTTGAATATCCTCTTGGTTTCTATCAAATGTGTTTCCTTAGGATTCTTCTGAATTCTAGTGACTAGACCAACTACATGAGCTATATCTGGTCTGCTATGAACAACATAGTGCAATTTTCCAATCATTGACCTGTACTCCTTTTCATCAACAGATGTGGATTCATCTTCCTTAGAAAATTTACATCTTGTAACCATTGGTGTCCCAAATGGTATACAGTCACTCATACCAAATTTCTTTAATACCTCTTTCACATATTTAGACTGTGTGATGAAAATACCACTCTTCATTTGCTAAATATGCAAGCCTATGCAAATTTTTATCTCTCCAACTAGAGATATTTCAAACTCAAATTTTCATTTAATTTTCAAAGTCATTGCTCATGTCATCATTACCTTGAAATATGATATCTTCTATAAACACTTCACTAACCAAAATCTTATCTCCTTCAGATTTGAGATATATGTTGCTACCCTTACTAGTTCTTTGAAAACCTATCTTCATCAGGTATGAATGAAGCCTTTCATACCATGCTCTTGATGCTTGCTTTAATCCATATAATACCTTGTGTAACTTACATACCATGTCTTTTTCATCAGTCAAATCATAACCATCTAGTTGTTCAATGTATACTTCTTCTTCCAGTATTCTATTAAAAAATGTTGACTTCACATCCATCTAATATACTTTGAATCCTTTATGTGCTGCAAATGCAAGTAAAGTCCTGACACCTTCTAGTCTAGCAATTAGTGCAAAAGTATCACCATAATCTTCTCCTTCTTATTGTGTGTAACCTTTGAAAACAAATCTAGCTTTGTTTCAGAATACTATACCATCTTCATTCAACTTGTTCCTGAATACCCACTTAGTACCTATCACATTTTTATTCACCGGTCTGCATACTAGGGTCCATGTATTGTTATTCACAATTTTATCAAGCTCCTCCTCCATATATTTGTTCCAATGATTATCTACAAATGCCTCCTTAGCATTTCTACGCTCAATAGTGGAGATCATGCAAGAATTCTCTCTAATTCTTCTACTTGTTAACACTCCAACATCCTTATCTCCAATAATCTGGTCAGGATTATGATTGAGTCTCACATACCTTGGAATAACATGATCAATATCTTCAAGTTATTTTACTTAATTATCATCATCTTCTTATGGATCTACCTATTTGTGTTGAACTGGTAGAACAACATTCTCATTACCATTTTTCAGGTTTCACAGGTTCTAGTTCCAGAAACAAAATGCAAGGATCTTCATCCTTTTTCTCCACACTAGTTTCCCCTGATACTTTAGGATACTCATCCACTCTAACATCTACACTCTCAATGGTTCTCTATGTCTGGTTGTTGTAACATTGGTAGGCCTTATGCATGGCAGAGTAACTAAGAAATATACCTTCATCACTTTTATCCTCAAACTTACTAACATAGTCACCTCTCTTAATAAAACATTTTCTGCCAAATATCTTAAAATAACTAACATTAGGTTATCTATCATACTAATATTCATAAGAAGTCTTAGCCTTACCTCTTTTTACCAAAATCCAATTCATTGTGTAGATAGTTATGCTTACAACTTCTTTCCATAAATTTTTCACTACACCTCCTTGTATCAACATCGTTCTAGTTGCTTCAACAGCTGACCGTTGTTCCTCTATGCAATACCATTCTACTATGGTGTCCTCGGTGCAGAAAGTTGTTGTTCGATGCCATTTTCTTCACAATATCAAGTGAATTCCTCAAAAGTAAATTCACTGCCTTGATCAGTCCTCAGACATTTTATCTTCCTACCACTCTCCTTTTTAGCTAAGGCCCTGAATGCCTTGAACTTACTAAATGCTTTTGTTTTATCCTCGAAGAATGTGACCCACATCATTCTTGAACAATCATCAATGAAGATCATAAAATATCTATGACCTTGAATACCTTTGGTCCTTACTAGTCCACAGAGGTTTGTATGAAGTAAATCTAATAGATGTCCCGCTGAAATAGTTTTGGTCTTAAAAGTTGAGTATGTCTTCTTTCCCAACTAAGATTCCTTACATAGACTTGGACTTACTCACTTTAATAATATTATAAAAATTTATATGATAAAATCTCCTATGCCAAAGCCAACTATCATCTACTTTAGCAATTAAACAGTTGTTGAGTTTAGGATTCAAGTGAAATAGGTTACCTTTAGTTTGCTTGCCAGTTGCAATTAGTTCACCTTTGCTCCCATAGATTTTTCACCTACCATTCTTAAACTCCAATGGATATCCTCTGTCATTGAGTTGAGCAACACTCAAAATATTGTGCTTTAATCCTTCAACCTAGTAGAAATTCCTCAAAGAAAGAAATTTGCTCCGGTCACCGGTCATGTGATGTGAACAACCACTATCAATGATCCAATCATCAAAATTATCCATGTGAGAACCTAAAGATTTCTAATCAGATGTCTCCTCTTTAATGGCTACAAAGACAATGTATTCATTAGCATCACCATCAGATTCCTCATTAGTGATACCACCATCAATTGCAATAAGATAATCTCTTTTACCTTTTCCCTTGTACTTCTTGAACTTCTCTCGCTTATTCTCATTATCACCATTAGGACAGTTAGTTTCAATGTGTCCAATCTTGTTGCATGCAAAACATTTCAAAGGTAATTTACCTCTATATTTACTGGTACCTCTGGGAAACCGCTTGGCCAACAATGCTTCAAGATCAACCAAATTGTCTTTATCATCAACTTCTCTGCTCAATCTAGATTCATAACTATGCCTAAAATCTCTCCTTTTCCTCATAAATGGGTTAGAAACTAAAGCTCTAGATGCAAACTCCTAGATTTTTTAACACTACCATCATAACCATTTAATTCAAAAGCAGAAAAAGCAGTAAGCTTACCAATGATGGATTCAAGGGTTACCTTAGTTTTGTCAATTGACTTTAACTCCTGAATGGCTGCAACTCAGATAGCACAGACCAGTAGCAGGGTTCTCAACACCTTACTAACCACTATGGCATCTTCCACTTTACCACCAACACTCTTGATCTTACCAACTATCTCTTTTATCCTTTGACCATACTGTTCAATATTCTCACCTTCAGCCATTTGCATTTCATCAAACTTTCCTCTTAGACTCTCTTCCTTGGAAATCTTCACATGTTCATCACCGCTATAAATCTCTTCAACTTTCTTCCATACCTCATATGCAGTCTCCATACCATGAACATCTACATACTCTGAATCAGACAAAGAATTGATAACAACCTCTAGTGCTTGATTATTTTCTTGTTGCTCTTTCTTCTGATCATCAGTCATAATCCCACTAGGTGCAACATATTGAGTACCAACATGTTCCTAGTATTGACTTCCTAGACTCTTAATATAAATTTTTGATTATATCACTTGGTATTCTATAGTTCTCTCTATTAAACTTCGGACCTTCCTTCTTCATCATGTTCTACAAGATCTTTACCTCAAGTTGTTAGGCCTAGACCTTAAAGGACCTAAGATAGAAAAATGATATTAACTTTCACCAATCTCAGAATCAACCTCTCAAAGTAAACTTAGAACTGACAAGTTAAACCATTGAACTATAAATGCAATATCACTATCAAGTTTAACTGGTCAACTGTTATAGCAGATTAACAGTAAACAAGTTGAAACTCACAAACATCCAAATACTTTACTAACATAAGTAAAACTTCATCTCATATTGATGTGGGTTAACTAACTGACCTCTTCTGAAGTTTTCTTTGGTAGGAGCCAAGATTGTTAAAGCTTTTACAAAAAGTCCTGTTAAGAACAAATCCTGTTAGCGACCACCCGGTTAAGGGATTGACTATAATGTTGTATTAAAAGAAATACCCTGTGAGGAGTAACCTTCGTAGAGGATTTGAAATCCAAGCTAATGGACCACCTGGTTAAAGGATTTCAATAACACTAAGCTTGTTAGAGCTTACCCGGTTAGGGGATTTTACTGCTGTAATTGTTAGAAAACAACAAGACTTTGCTTATCTGTTTAAATAGTGTTACACTTTCTTGTTCAGATCATTTTCACGCTCCTATCTACCTTTACACAAACTACAGATTCATCATCCAGTTTATCAACCACATGCTCTACTAGAAATTTACCAACTCAGAAACAAAACAACTCATCGACCTTATAAACAAATCACTAGGTCGATAAGACAAGAAAAACCTAATTTTCTCATAGAGATTACAAACAAGTCGGTTCAAGTATGACCATTGGATTACATAACAATATTTGCACATCATTCAAGATAGCCTTGACCACTCCTTGATAATCACTTCATCGAACTTAGTAACTCATCACGTGGTTTTCATTACATGCAATATACTTGCTCATTCCCAAGATAAAAATTGTTTTCTCAATGTGCCAAAAATACTTTGAAACTCTTCTCATGCAACATGCATACGTTTCATAATCATTACCACTCATTATTAGATCATAAAACAATATAAAAAACTTCATCAGACTTAGTTGGTTAGGGTTTATCAAATCAACAGGTAGGCTTTACCAGTTCAACTCTTCATTACTTAGCAATACCAGTTCACTCCACAAACTAACCTACTAGTTATAGTTCCCTTCACTAGCTCTTCCTACTAGTTACAAAACAACATTATAACAACATCATTACTGGCTACAATTGACATCAATGACAAAATAACATTTTATTAATGTAATCTTCATGCAAATTCCAACACATACCTATACCTTAACCAATTTCAAAATGTGTATCCTTAATCAGAATTTAATAAAAATAATAATACTATTGTTAATTGGTATAACCAATTGACCATTAGGATTAATAATTGTCTATTTCCTTCCACCTTGGAAGGGTGACATTCTCCATTACAATCGCATCTCCTTGAGGAGAGATGCGTCGTATCGGGGGATACATATGCACATATTTTCCCTTCCATCTAAAAAGATATAGAAAACAATCACAACATATCTAGTATATATATATATAGCATATCGGATTGATCACATAGATATATGCTACAGATTGGATCAATCACACACACACACACACACACACACACACACACACACACACACACACACACACACACACACACACACACACACACACACACACACACACACACACACACACACACACATACACATACTCTCTCTCTCTCTCTCTCTCTCTCTCTCTCTCTCTCTCTCTCTCTCTCTCTCTCTCTCACACACACACACACACACACACATATACTATAGATCAGATCAATCAACAAGGATAGATATCAAATCAAAAATATAGATCACACATAGATATCAACTAAACATTATTTCACATTCTGGGAGATTGAAAATATACACACAGTCAGATCTAAATCCAAAGTCTTTGAATAAGAATATTGATGACTTATTCAAGACTGTAAAGTTGCACAACAAGAAGATTAACATACAGTCTGACATCTACAAACAAATATTGTTCTTTAGATTTAATTGATATCATCGATTGATATCAGATTGTGATCAAAGGTAAAAATAAAAATAAAAATACCTTCCTATTCTAATCTGATCAAAACTTAACATTGTATCAGAGTAGGTTTAAGGAAAGATCATATCAGATTTATAGAAGAAAGATTATCCTCCATTACTGTCTTCAAGTTTGACTACTCCTAGCAAACATCAAGAGGGTGAATGAAATTAGAGTTGAAGACAGACTTGAGGGAGCATTAAACTTTGTAGCTTAGAATTTTAGAATTATGCTTGCCTTGGGTGAAAATGAATTAGACAAATTCATGAAGAAAGCCATACCAGAACCAATCAAAGATGAGAAGCTTTAATGGAAGAGACAGAACCACAAAGCAATGAAGATGTTGGTTGAATCTATGAAAGATCACATTGTGCCAATTATCTCCAAGTTCAAAATGGCATATGACATGTTCAAAGCATTAGAGGAAATGTATGAAATTAACAACACAAGATGAGCCCTTGCATTAAAGAAACAACTTCACCACATCAAAATGACGAAAGAAGAATCCATCTACTCATGCTTCATGAGGATTACTAAATTGAGAGATAAACTCTCTACCATTGGACCCACTATAGAGGGAAAAGATTTAATCATGTTGGCACTCAATGGTCTCCCTTTATCTTGGGAGTCATTTATTCAAGGGATAAGCACAAGATCAAAACTTCCTAGTTTTTATCGATTGAAAATAGACTGCATTCAAGAAGAGTAAAGATTGGTCACAAGAGGCATTGGTCAAAGTTGTAAAAATGAAGATATTCATGTTCTTGCCTCTCACTCCTCAAAGAAGAAAGGTAAGAAAGGACACTTCAAAAGAAGGATATTTCAGAAATCCAATGCTTTAGATGTGACAAATATGGTCACTATGTAATGAAATTTCCAACCAGGACTATGCCTCAAGCTTCCATCACAGATCTTGGTGAGACTCTTCCATAAAAGGATTCAGATGGATTCATATTCTGATCTGAAAAAGATAAGTTTTATGGTTGAATAATGTTCATTAATTTCATATGTACTTACTAATTCATGCAATTACATTATGTGTATTATTTGTGAAACAACATTGTCAACACATGTCCCCTTACAACAAGCTACATTTTGATATCTTTTTTTTTTTTTTTAAATTATTCAATTTACAATGAGAAACTTATCCCTTACATACATGACCTCTTTAGAATCATATCCTATTTCTTTTTCAGGTTATAGAGTTTTGGAGTTCTATTTGTGATGAAGAGATTGAAGTTCAGGAGGAATATGTAGGGGACTTTAGTGGAGATTCTGAGATTTTGCATTTCCATTTTTATAAAACAAATTTTTTATTGCAAAAGTGTAATAGTCCACTTGGAAAAACTATCAAGGCATTTGTGCAAGTCATTATAGAATCTAGGGTTACAAATCAAAGTTGAGACAAGAGGGCTCTCCCAGTCAGAGGGAGCGTACCGCAAGGGGATTTTGTTCTAAATCTCAGGATGGTCTAGGGCTTGATCTTATGATAGTAGATCCAAGGTGGTCTTGTATCTAGCACTTTTAGCCATATGTAGATCATACCAGATGATGAGAGTCTTATGGAGCAAGATATCTTCCATGGCTGGGACCATGTGAGTAGGGTATGCTTCCGTGACAAAGGGCGCAACTAAGAAGATGTGCTTAGATTGATATCCAAGGATCTTGGTCATAATGGTAAAGAGGGAGTGGACCATGCTAAGATGGTTTGTCTAGTGATGAATTAGAGGACTATGATTCATGGGATGGATTCCCATGTATGTAGGCTAGAAGTTCTTTATGTTGACTCCTAGGTCATGCTATTCTTTGATAGATGGATACTTCGTGAGCTTGGAATACACCAAGAGTGATTCAAACTCCAACCTTATATTTCATGATAGGTCAAAGCATGTGGAGATCAAGTATCACTATGTTAGAGACATGATGGAAAGGAATGCTATTCAATTAAGATACATTAGTATTGATGAGAAGATGATAGACACTTTCACCAAACCTTTCTCCAAAATAAAGTTGTGTACTTTCGAGGTAACCTTGGTATGGTGGAGAATAGGGCCCTAGCTGCAAATGAGTCTCAACATCATTGATTTATTTATATTTTTATAATAATGTATTCTTCTCTTTACAATATGTTTATAATGTAAATTCTTATTAATGAATTTCTCTTTGAGAGACACTTAAGATCAAAGCCCTTATCTCCACCCTCTGATATGGTTCATGGTGGAAGTCATGTGTGTGACGCCATGACAACATCATGTGAGAGAGTCTATGATAATTTTCTTGTACTTAAGTGTTTATCCTCTAGATGAGTAATGGTGAATATCACCGTGAGGTGAAAATATCACAATGATGAACACATGTGCATGACACCATCATTATGAGGTGACAATCTCACAATAATGGTTGATATCACTTGAGGTGATATCTATGAATAAACCATAATGGTGGATATCATGTGAGGTGATATCTATGGATATGCCATAATTGTTGATATCACATGAGGTGATATCTATGAATAAACCATAAATGGTGGATATACCATAATGGTTGATATCACGCAAGGTAATATCTATGGATGAGGTGATATGCTATCACAATGAGCTGATAAGCTTCCTTCACACACTTGAGTATAATCATTGTGTTAGTCATCATGATGAGGTGATGTGACTTGTAGAGATCAAGAAGGAATCCTCCCTAGCTAAGAGGGAGTGTTAGTGATATAGCGTCAATCAGTCTCCTTCTAGCCGACTCTGTAAATCAAAATGTGTGAATGGCCTATCAGCCTTACATATTTTATATTTTGATTATTTATATTTAATCATACCTATACCTTAACTAATTTATAAATGTGTATACTTAATCAGAAATTAATAAAAGAATAATTTTATTGTTAATCGGTATAACCAATTGACCATTAGGATTAATAATTGTCTATGGCCCGCCACCTTGGAAGGGTGCAATTTTCCATTGCAATCACATCTCTTTGGGGAGAGATGCCTCCTATCAGGGGATACATATGCAAACATTCTCCCTTCCATCTTAAAAGATACATGAAATAATCACATCATATCAAGTATATATATATATATATATATATATATATATATACTCCAAATTGTATCAATCAACAAAGATAGACATCAAATAAAAAATATAGATCGCACACAAATATCAACTAAACAACATATCACATTTTGGAAGATCGAAAATATACACACAGTCTGATCTAAAGGCAAAGTGTTACAATAAGGAGATTCTTGGCTTATTGAAGAGTGTGAACTCGCACAACAAGAAGATTAACATACAGTCTAAGATCCATACATCTCATCAGAGTTTATATATATTACTGCAGGTTAATATCCTATGGAGGATATCAATATATACAGTAGTCCAAGTTTATACATAACAAATTAAAGACTTCTGCAAAAATATATTGTTCTTCAGATTTAATGGATATCATCCATTGATATCAGATTGTGATCAATGAAAAAAAAACACTTTCCTATTCTAATATGATCAAAACATAAATTTCAGGGGCCCCTGAAAAAGACCACTCACTGTACTAGCAACAACAGAAAAAACCCTCCTAGATGGGCTGCTAAAAAAAAACCCTATTTCGCAGACCCACATTTTGGGCCTGCAAAACTTGAAAAAATAGAAGACTAGAAATAAGGTGGTGAATCTTGAAAAGGAGGATAATGAAAGAAATCTCAACATCTCCCTCAATGTGGACCCCAATCAAATCAAAGATGATGAAAAGGATGTTGATATGCTTTCGGGGAAGTCACTGATGTATTAGGAAAAGTGTTTCTGATTTTTTTGGGGGGAAATCATTATTCTAAAATAGTGGATTAAAGATCTCATTGCCACTTTCATTGATATTCCTATTCTAGATAAGAATAATGAACTCCTAAAGTTATCCCAGCAAATTGTGAAAGATATCAAGATCATGAAGACTGAACATGAGGCAAAAATTGACAAGCTGGAGAAAGAGATGCAAAAACTGAAGAGTAAACTAAAGGGTTTGGTGGAGGTTAGCAAGGAAGCCATGCACAATAGTGTTGAGGGTCTCAAGAGAGTCAAAAAGGAAATTGGCATGCAGAAGGATTAGATTACTAGAGAAGATAAATCCCTAGATATCAACTTGACTAAGATGAATCAGGAGGTGTAGGCATCCATGGGACCGTGTACTAGGACCAAGAGAAAACATCAGGTAACTGGTAGCTCGAGGTTCATTATGGATTAAATCCAGGAGATTAATAATAAAGGGATCCAAAAAAATGTTGAGCTTATAGAATCTCTTTCTTAGTTTTTTATGTTGTTGTGTATTGTTTAGGTCTGTTTTTGTTGTTTTCTATTTAGGGGTGAATCCCTTGTTTCTGTCACTGGGTAGCGGCTAGTTAGACTTTGGTTATTGTGCTTTATTTTTTGTTGGATTTTGTTTTCGGGTCCCTGTAACACCCATTTATCTTAATCAAAAAATATGTTACTAAGATCAGGGAGGGGAATTTCCCCTCCTTAAGGACTGTGAGGCTACTATCATGGAATGTTATGGGATTAAATTCCTCTAACAAGTAGTACTTGGTTAAGTGTAGGTTGAGGACATTAAAAGTGGATATAATATTATTACAAGAGACCCGATTGACCATCTTTGAAGCAAAGGATTTTGGGAGATCTAAATGACTATGGAGGGTTGCAATAGTATAATCGAAAGGTGCCTCCAAAGCACTAATTAATCTTTGGAACACTGCTACCACCTTCTTCAGGCAACTTGAAGAGGGTAGTAACTAGATGGGTGGTTTGGTGTGAAGTAACTCTTCAAATATAATTTTCATATTGGTCAATATGTATAGTCCAACCGCATACGATAGGAAAAGAGAGGTATGGGTAGATATTAAAGGGTTTATGGAGACGCACCAAGGCTCTCATGTAATCATTCGAAGATATTTCAATTCTATTTTATTCAACCCTGACAAAAGAGAAGGTATGACCCACCCAAACTAGTCTTAAAATGATTTTAGGGAATGTGTGACTAGGAATAATTTGATGGACAATAAAATGATAAATGGCTTATACACTTGGAAAAATAAAAGAAAAGGCTTCAACAATATTGTTGAAAAATTGGATCACTTCTTCTAGGAAGATTTTGAATCCTTTCCTTATAGTTTGGATTGGTCAATTGCTCCTTGCTTCATATAAGATCACCACCTGATTTGACGAGAAATCACAAGGGACACAAAACTAGCCAAGTCTCCATTCAAGTTTGTAAAAATATGATAGTGGGGCCCAAACTTCTTAGAGATTATTTATAAATGGTGGAAACAAGAGGTATATGAAGGATCCAAGTTGTTCTTCTTTACACTCCAACTCAAAATGATTAAATAAAGATTTATACAATGAAATAAGGAGCATTTCAAAAAAAATCCAAGTCCAAGTTCAAAATAGAAGTTGAGTTGGAAGTATTGAATCTGGTTGTGTTAAAGAAATGTATGGACCAGAGTTCCTTTGAGAAGGAGAGGTGTTCAATGAGTATCTATGAAGATGTTCTTGTCAAAGAGGAATCCTCTTGGAGGTAGAAGTCTAGGGAGATATGGATTAATATAGGGGATAAGAATACAAAGTACTTTCATAATACCAGTTAGTTGAATTGATATTTGAATCATATATCTAAACCAAGACTACCAAATGGCTTATTGATACATGAATTGGATTGAAGAAAAAGAAAAGGCGAGTCAGTTTTCACTAGCCTCTTGAATTGGGTAGAGGGCTCCGATCTTAGATCTTAGTAGGAATTCATTCAAAACATACCCATAGTTATTAAAAAAGTACAAAATAGGATATTAAATGCAAGTCTCACAAAGGATGAAGTGAGGAAATCAATTTTTAAAATGAATCTAAATAAGGCACTTGGATCAAATGGCTTCCATGCAAGTTTTTCTATAAATTCTAGGACATAGTTGGCAAAGACTTGGTTGAGGAACTCAAGGATGGACAAAACTCAAGAAATATTCTTAATAAAGTGAAAGACACTTTCATTGCATTGATTCCCAAAAAGGACAAGCCTCAAGAATTCGATTAATTTTTTCCTATTTCCCTCTACAACACAACATACAAACTTTTGGGTAAAATCATGTCAAATAGGTTAAAGCTAATTCTCCCAAGCATAATTTCTAAAGAACAAACAAGCTTCATACCAAAAAGGTCCTTTTTGGATGGGATAATCAAAGAAAACAATGCTACATATTTAGTACAATCGAATAAAGTTTTGAGAATGTTGATCAAGTTAGATATAAAAAAATGCCTATGAAAAAGTGGATTGGAGATTTCTTTGGCCAAAGTATTGGATGATTTTGGTTTCTTACAGAGATGAATCGATTGCATTTTTTAATTTATATCCACCCCTTATTTCTCAATCTTGATAAATGGATCCTTGAGCATCTTTTTTTGAGTTATCCAAGGGCCTTAGATAGGGAGATCCTTTAGCCCCTTTCCTATTCATCATCATGATCGAGGCACTAAGAAAGTCATTCAAAATTGCATAGGACAAAGGTGTGTTGTAAGCTATACAGATGACCAACTCAGTATAGACAACCACACATCAATAATTTATTGTTGACACGATGTTGATGGTGAGATTAAAGAATAGGGAGGTGTTACCCATAAATTTTTAAACTTTGGGTAGGGTGTAAATTCTTATTGCCTTTCTTATTTTCCTCCCTTGTCATAGCTTGTCCAAGTTCCTTAACCTGTATTGTGGGGTTCTTCACTTCTAGAACCACTTGAACACCTGACAAGCTTAGGGAATTCTAAATGAAGTTGACGCTATTAGAAAGTTAGACTTGTGGTTGCCTTTGAAAGAGCTTGATGGTTGTGAACTTGCCCGGTCTTCTGACTTTTCGACATGCTTCATGTTGTGATTAAGGTTGGGCATCTTTGAGACTTTAAGGGATATCTTTGAATCCAAGTAAGGACATTCTAGTGTAATTTTGAGTTATTTTAGTACCCTATCGGGGTAGCAGCATGAGAGATGGTGAAGATAATTCATGATTGGGCACCACCAAAATTAAATCAGCATGTCAAGCCGATAAGGATAATGGCTTCTTGTCATTCCTCTTTCTACCTCGTCAACATGTCATGCACTATTTCGAGGTAACAAATCAAGGGAAGATTTATAGAGTATCCTCATTAATGGCAATTAAGCAACTAAGGACATGAAAAAGGTTGCGACATGAATTACTACATTTGATGCTTCCTTTTTTGCAAAAAAATATTAAAGCTAGATAAAAGGAGGAAATTTTTATGTTTCTGCCCATATCAGAATGGTTTTCCCTCATGATGGTGAGCTGCCCATATTTAATTGGCCAAAGAAGGAGTGGGAGGATATAGTCCGATAGTTACAATCTTTTGCATGGAAAACACGAGAATTAATTTAAGTGAATATAGGAAGGCAATCACCATATTAGATAAGATTGTAGAACAAGCTGAAAATCACAAACAATATTTACAAGGTGAGATTTCAGCATGAAGGAACCTAAATAATTGACTTCAATGAAATGGTTCTCCAAGATAAGAAAGGTCATGTGGTACAACTAGACATCAAGACGTTGCAGGGACATAATCCTTTGGACCTGTCTCACATTTTTCGAGCTACTGGTTTTGATGAGGAATAATTTGAAGATATCCTATTGATATTAATTAAATTAGAAGAGAAGGCAGATGAGATCGATAAATAGATTGCAGAGAAGAACCCCATATCTAATGTTGGAGCCTGAGTCTAGTGACTTGATAGCCTTACATGTTGTGAAATGGTCTATATTTTGATGTTGCTCTATGGAAGTTATGTATTGAAACGGTCACTTTCAAAATCGTTACTTTAGTAACCATTTCTTGAAAATGGAAAGACAGTGTACTAGTTATAAATAAGTAGATTAGTGGATATTTAGGGATCGTTTGGGCAAACTTTGATTTACTCTTAAGAACAAAAACTTCTTTAAGTATATTTATGTTTACTATTTTGAATATAGAAAATTTAGTGGTGGCTTTAGATATTCGTAATCTTTGGATTATGGTGTGTGGTGCTTTCTGATCATTTGAAAGGTTATCAATGGATCTATCTATATTTGAGATGGTGAATGGTTCCAATTTTCTATTTCTGCAAAAATATTATATTCGAATGGTATTTTGTAGCGATTTAGTTGATTCAAAATCTTGAAAAATCTAAAAAGTGTTTGTATTTCATGCGTGCCTTTTTAGAGATTTCTTGTTAAAATCTCTTTCCTTATTTTCTTTCTGGTTAACAGAATTTTAATTAATTTCCATTCATTGAATATCATCATAAGGTAGTTGTCACCTTGTAAAATAAGTAGAGATTCAGTTGGTAAATAGTTTGTTCAAACTGGTTCAACTATTGTTACATTGGTCACCTTTGTGGGTGTGAGACTATAGAGTTAGGTGATAAATTTGTTAACCAACAAATTTTTGGTGACTCTACTGGGGAGAAACTAGAAGATTTATGAGAGCTTGTGGTTCTAGTTGCTAGGCCAGTACAGTCTCGTCTTTGGAAAGGTTTTAAATATCTTTTGGTAGAAGATTGGTGACTCCATTTATGAATAGACTCAAAGGAGGGTTCCAGGATAGGCCTAAATTAATTGGCAATTAATATTTGAAAGAGAAAGTTAGTAATTGAATTTTCTTGTGAATACTTTGGGGAAGAAATATAGAAATATGGGATATTTGTTAAGGATTACATAAACGCGTCACTGTTAAGAGATGCCTAAAGAGGATAAAACCATTTAAGATGTTTTGAAAAAGGAACCTATCATATTTTAGCTGAAGAAACACAAGAATTATTCCCTCAATTCCTTCACCCTCAAACAAAGAATTTCTAAAGCCGCTTTGTTTAAGACATTAATGTAATGGGGCTGATGTGAGCATAAAGAAAAGAAGTACACCTGATGGGAAGTGTAAAAATTGAACCCTTTCTAACATGCACACCAATTGAGCCCAAGGAACTACTGCTAGGTACCTTTAAAGAAGAGAAAACATCAGAATAATTCAAAAAGGCTTATGTCTCAAGTTGGCTTTGGTGAGATTTTTTAGGTGACTTTCAATGCAGTATAGTTGATGATGAAGGTCCCATCTCTAAGGTTGAAGTGGAAAATTCTTAAGCATTTTTGGTGGAGTTCAAACAAAGGATGAACCGCCTCAAGTCAATCTTCAAGATGGGCTCCTGTACGCAAGGGAAGATGAATTCCTCCTGAGGTTTGATCCTATGCTTTTGGAATATGACAATCAAATATCATAATGTACCACATGCATGAGTCATGTTCTAGATTTGGGTAAGCCAAGAAGAGGGACCCTTTCCAATGGCCTTTTATCTGACTTTGATATCTTTGAATGGGGCATGACACTCAAAGACGATCTCCTCTCATTTTCTAAAGAAAAATTTCATAGCCCAGGGATAGAGATTGAATGGAACCCTTTAAATGCCCCCTGTTATCCCATAGAATCCTATGAAGATGAAAACATTAGAGATAACCCTTTTCTTGAAGTGATAAACCCTCAACCTATTAAGAAAATGTCATCCCTCCATAATTCTATTGAGCCTGTAAGATGTGTCCTTGAGGATTGACCTGATGGTGATGAATCCTTTCCTTTATGCTATCATGTAGATATGGGAAGTCATCATCAAACATTGTTCATCTTTCATCATGTCATCATCAAAAAATGTTCATCTTTCATCATGTCATATGTCCCAAGCCCTTTCTTTCACACAAATATATATTTCTCTCAGCCTGTAAATGGTTTCGCTTGAATAATATTGTGCTCCTTTAACATAAGGCCCTTATGGTCGGGTACATATTTAGGTTATATTTTTAGCTTGTTGTAGGTGTAGTTTGTTTGTCTTTCAAGTTTTGGGCTTGTTGGTTTTGATTTTATGCCCAAATATCCCTCTACACTACTGCTAAGCAACACCCTTTCCTTCTTTTATGCTTTACTTTGTTGCCCTTTCAGAATGGTTTTGCTTCATGACAGTGATCTACTGTTTAACAACCTAGATTTGATATTGGCTAGAGAAAGAGAAAGAGGATATAGTCTGATAGTTACTGTCTTTTGCATGGAAAGAATGAATTGATTTTAGTGAATATAGGAAGGTCATCACCATATTAGATAATATTGCAGAACAAGCTTAAAATCACAAACAACATTTACAAGGCGAGATTGCAGTAGGAAGGAACTTGAATGATTGACTTTGGTGAAATGGTGCTCCAACATAAGAAAGGTCCTATGGTACAACTAGATGTTGAGACATTGCAGGGACATATTCTTTTGGACCTATCTAACTTTTTATGAGCTACTATTTATGATGAGGAAGAATTTGAAGAAATCCTATTGATGTTGACTGAAGAAGAAGAGAAGACAGGTAAGATCGATAAATAGATTGTAGAGGAGAACCTGATCCTTGATGCTGGAGCCTAAGTCCAATGATTTTATAGCCTTACCTATTGTGAAATGGTCTATATTTTGATGTTTCTCTATGCAAGTTCTATTTGAAATGACCTCTTTCAAGATCGTTACTTTAGTAACCATTTCTTGAAAATGAAAAGAATTAGGGTAATAGTTATAAATAATTAGATTAATGGATCTTTAGGGATCTTTGAGGCAAACTTTGATTTACTCTTAAGAACAAAAACTTCTTTAAGAATATTTATGTTTACTATTTTGAATATAGAAAATTTGTTGGTGGCTTCAGATATTCATAATCATTGAATCATAGTGTGTGGATATTTTTTGTTCTTTTGAATGATTATCAGTGGATGTATCTATATTTGAGATGGTGAATGGTTTCAGTTTTCTATTGCTACAAAATTATTCTTTGAATGGTATTTTGTAGCGATTTAGTTGATTCAAAATCTTGAAAAATATAAAAAGTGTTTGTAGTTTATGTATTCCTTTTGAAATCTTTCTAGTTAGAATCTCTTTCCTTATTTTCTTTCTAATTAAAAGTGTTTCAGTTAATTTCCATTCATTGAACATCATCTGAAGGTAGCTATCACCCTGTAAAATAAGCAAAGAACCAGTCAGTAAATAGTTTGATCATACTGGTTCAACTCTGATTACATTTGTCACCTTTGTTGGAATAAGAATATAGAGTTGAGTGATAATGTCAGCCACTATGAATCTGCAAGAGACCATGTGGAAATGAGTTCAGCAGAGCAGAGCAACAACAAAAATCAAGAAAGGCAATAATTTTGGATTGCCATGGGAATGAGTTGATGGCTGGAGACATCTCTCGGAGAGGAAGAACCCATACAGAGGGAGAACCCATACTAGTACTTGAAGCCCTTGCTGAGATGAAGGCTTAGCATCAATGATTTGTGTTATCTGTTGCAAATGCAATTTTCTCTTGGAGAAATTTGAGGTGAAAGCCCTTGTTAATGCATTTTTCTTTGAGATAGAGAAATTTTAGGTGAAAGTTCTTGTTAATGCATTTTTTCTCGATAAATTTGAGATGAAATTCCTTGTACATCTGTGAGACAGAGATGTGTTTCTTTCCACCCTCTCAGAGTAGCCATGGTGGATGTCATGTTGAGTGACTCCATGACAACATCACATTCAGTGGCTTCGTGATGATTCTCTTGTGCTTGTATTTATCCACCCTTTGGGAGTAGCCATGGTGGAGGTCATGTTAAGAGAATCCATGACAACATCACATTGAGTGATTCCGTGATGGACAGTTGTGCACTTGTTTCCTTCCAAGCATGAAAGTAGCCATGGTGGCCATCATGTTGAGTGTCTCCATGATGATATCATGTTAAGAGACTCTGTGATAGGCACTTGTATGTGTGTTGCATTCCATGCATGGGAGTAGCCATGGTGGACATCATGTTGAGAGACTCCATGAGGAACCTTTGAGCTTTGTACAAATGAGTGTAGCCATTGTCAGTCTCATGTTGAGAGACTCCATAACACAAGTATCTTGAAAGATATCTCCCTAACTAAGAGAGAGTGTTTATTTTATAGCAGCAAGAGATATATTTCCCTTAATTGATGTATTGGTTGTTATAATTACTTTATATTGAATTTTACCCCCCTATAAGAGTCATGTATGTTCGTTGTCTTGCCTTACCCGAGTATATATTTCCCTTTGATTGGGAATCTTGGAGTGGTGGTGTTGTCATAGGATATGTTGCGGTTGCATATGGCATACCTATGGATAAACAACATTTAGATGTATAAGTTTGTATTATTTAATCTACTCTATTATACTTAATGTTATTTTAAGTGATAAATTGACAATAGTTTTGAAAGAGACTAGTGTATACTTTCTTTCAATTGTTTTGTGAAGATGGATCTCAAAATCTATTATTCTTTTTTTTTCAAATTCATATAATTTGAAAGAGACTAGTGTATACTTTCTTTCAATTGTTTTATTTGATATTGGTATTTTGCTGAGATTAATGCAATTTTAGGTCATAAGTTGATAATGTTTAAGGAAAGGGACTAGTTTATTTTTTCTTTCAATTTTTTTTTGTTAAAATATATTTTTATTTTCCAAACACGTGTAATTTGAAATTACTAGTATCAACTTTGCTGATATTTTATATAAAAAATGATATTAGTTTAGTTGACATTTCCATTATTGATTAATAACGATGATGCTAATTTAATTAACATGTTCATATTTTTATTGCTTAACCTTTGTTAACTTTTAATAATGGCACATGGATATATTTAGATGTATTGGTTTTTCCTATTTAATCCAAGAATGTTACATTAATATCGGTTTTTATGTTAGTTTTACATTATTAATATTATTATGTGAGCTTGGGATTGTTAAATTAGAAGATAAATTTTCAATATTAGAAAAGATTGATAGAAAAAATCACACTTTAAAGTCCAAATCAATGACTTTAGTCCTGAAGAGGAGGAAGAAGTCGGCCATGGCAATCAATGGGAATGTGAGAAAATGTGGTACTTAGTCTTGTTCCCAATATTTGTAAATAGACTTTCTGGCCTTCAATCTGGTCTGCTGGATTAGGTAGCCAGTTGAGAATTGTTTTGTGAAGATAGAAGCAACCCAAGATACATTAAGCTTTACAGAAAATACCACGACTATATAGATAACCAGAGCATGATATACCATGAGCTAGATTCAAAATCATTACTTACTCCTTAACTCGTAATCTAACCCTCTTTGATACCAACTCATCTGCCCTCTCTACATCATGGACCTGAATGGAATTACCATTAAGAACTTCGAAATCCAACTAACAATGAAACTGATGTATTATCAACTGAGCTATGGAAGTGAGAGGCCTTTTCTTGTTTGAATCTGTAGGAGTATGGCAACCGTCATAATTAATGAGGAGAGAGAGCCCTAAACCTATTTTGAATAGCTTAGGTCTGCATTGGCCCAATATCATTTGCAAACACATATAAGTCCCTGTCCAAATTCTCTTCATCATTATCTTTAATTGCAACTTTAAAAGCATCATAAACTGTGTGATCTCCACATAGTTCCCACATCACACAAGGAATTTGAAAGACGTCTTGTTCATAAGAGAAGGTAAGTTTTTCATACAAGCTGTAGGTACAAATCACAGAACATCACCTGTTCAAAGTAGTGAGGAGAGCTAACGATGAACTGAGGTGGCCTCTTGCGATACTTGCAATGAAAAGATTTCAAAGAACAAAGAAAATTTTATTTTATATTATGATATCTCCAAGAAATCCTCTGCAAGCTCTGGAAACCTTGCCAACTCTTCAAGGGTTACAGCTCTTCATGTTCGAGAAAAGTTTGACCTTATTTACTCAAAAGCTTAAGTTTATTTATTCTAATTATTAGAAAGTTAAAAAAATTTATTTATATTTTATTATTTACTTACTTTAATTTTTATGGTAATAGTTGAGAAGTAGTTGTACTTACCTTTTCATCTCATTGATGGTTACATTCTAGCCTTACTTATATAAACAAACTTATGTACGTAATTTTATCATGAAACAATAAACATTTCTCTTGCATCTCTTTCTCCGTAGTTGGTTACCTCCTGGCAGATTCTTGCTTGCATCAACTTGGTGTCATGTTTAGTGTCCGAACTGTGCACATTTCATCATTGGTGAGGTCATCCTTTTTTGGACTGTGCATTCAATAGATCCGTTTAATTCTGCACATAAGGACCATTATTTTTCCTGTTGTGATCGAGGAAAGCGATAATCCTCTTTTGCACCGATATCTCTTTAGGAGTGATTGGTTTGAGGCGACATATTGTAGCAGTGGTGAGAGCTTTTAGTGGCGTGGAGAATGCCTGCCACAATTAGCAGTTCAGCCCCTCCCCCCCCCTCCATCCTTCCAGCGTTCGTGTGCATAGATTGGCTAGAAGTTTTAAATTCTAGGGACTAACTTTAGTAGTTATAAAGTCCGTTGCATGAAATATTTGGATCCCTAAAGTTTGTTCAGATTATTTACAAAATCATTGGCGGGTTCGCTGAAGCTGTAGTCCCACTTTCGCAAGGCGACAAGATTTATTGAGCTTTAAATAGCCTAGCGGTTAACTGGAAGTTTTGTGAGCACGTACTTACGGACACTATTGGAAGACCTCTCTAGCGCGTCTGCTTGTGTGCTTTGGGTACTCGGCACTTTGTCTTTAGTGGCTTGGGAAATTGTTAATGTGCATGGTAAATTGTGTAGTGTTGAAGGCGATTTGGTAAAACATTGGCATGGGACCCCGCCAATTCATCATCTATCATGCTTAGGTTTCATACCTTTTGGCTGGTTTTTTTGGGCATTGTTTCACATTTTTTTGCTTTGGCTCACATGGCTGAATCAGCCTTTGAGGTCCTCCCATCACACAACTCTCACATTTGGAGAGTGCAGTGGTTTCTTTGGTTAAAGGAGATTTGATCGACTTTGAGTATACACAATCTAATCTCACTAGGGAATTCAAGAGGTTCTCACATAAGAAAATGTGAGAAGGCAATGGGTCTAATTTCATTGCACATATCTTCATCATTCTTGTTTCAAATTTGAGTGATACTCAATCTAATCTCATTAGAGATTTCGAGAGGTTTTCACATTAGAGCAAATGTGAGGAGGCAATGGGCCTAATTTCTATACATATATCTCCATCTTTGTTCTTTCACATTGAAGAATGCACTGCACCAAGAGAGGTATGTGAAAAATTTTGGGATCTTTTTGGATCAATTAGTGAAATTAGAGGTAGGTAGTTAGAAGAAAAAATTGCATCTCTATCCATAGATACATTTCCTACCATTGAGGATTATTTAGTCAAATTTAAGTCTTTTCCTTCTTAGTTGAAAGGTTGTGGAAAAGAGAAATTTGATAAAGAATGTACATTCTTGATTTTGTCTAAGATTACGAGCATTTTTTATACTTTTCTAGTTCCTTTGATTTCACCATGGATGGGTTAAGTGTACAATTTTTAAATCCATCTTTTGTGACCTTTTATGAGAGATTGACTAGGGAGCAATCCAAGCTTTGTCAAAATGATGTCACTAAGTTTCATGCATTAGTTGCTACTCCACTTCAAGACAAGGAAACAGGGAAAAATAAGAAAGCTGATCGCAAGACAGAATCTTGCGAGACTTCCACCTCTTCTAAAGAGGTCAATAAGAAGAAGGAGAGACCCACACATACATATTGCAAGAAACAAGGACATGATGAGCATAAGTGTTATAGTAGGAATGTTGATGAGCTTGATCACCCTCTTCAAAATAACAATATCCCACTATCCTCATCAATGTCTCAATCTTCTTCGTCAACTTCACAATTGGCTTTTTCTCCATCTTCATCCACAAAGATAGGATCTACATATTTTGGGAAAGGTACCACACTCTTGGTGTCCACTACTCTTGAGAATGGTAGATGAATTTTGTATTTAGGTTCATCACATCACATGGCATCTTCTATGGACATGGTTTGAGCCTTGTAGGTCACCTCACATTTTGATGGTTATGAATACATACATGAAGGTTTTTTGGAAAGGTTCTATTGATATGGGTAACGGATCATTTAATGATGTTCTTTGTATACCCTCCTTGATCATTAATCTCCTTTTAGTTTATAAAATTACTCATGGTGCACGAGGTAAGATAGTAGAGTTCACTCTTGATTATAGATTTAATAGAGATGTGGAGGCTAGGGAGATAGTTGTTACAAGTGTGGTTGAACATGCATTTAAATTGTATTATTTCTCTTATTTTGTTTGTGATGATGTTGGTCCATTGGATGATATTAATACCTTTCTACCAATGGCTAATCATGTTTGTGAAGAGAAGTTTGCCCATTTAAACCTTTGTGTTGAGGTTCATGCTTTAGTTTTGGAGATTGCTTCTTTTTATGAAGTTTATCATAGTGTTCCTAATCTTTCTATGTGGGATGAGTATTTGGCAGGCATTTCAAACTTGTTTGTGGAGTATCATCTTAAAAATTTGGGAGACATATTTGAGGCAATTTATCTCCTATTTGATGATCGTTTAAGCACAATTATTGATACATCTACATTGTCTATGGAGATAGATATTGAGGATTTTTCTCCTTCACTTTCTTTGTCACATTTCTTGGTTGAGCTTGATCATGAGTATGTGGTGGCTTATTCATGCTTGGAAATTCCTCCTCACATGGAAAATATTTGTATTTCAAGACCTTATTCCTCCATTTTTTAGTTGGACATGGCATTTCTTCTTCGTTGTTTGATGGACTTGTTTCTTTCTAAGGGGAGATGTTTTTCTTGTAGACATTCGGTTATCCTTTGTTTCTAGGCATACTTCATTAAAATTGTAGCTTCTTCTTATAGGGGGACTATGCAGTCTCTTTTCTTCCTTCATATGGGAAGATCACTGATTCTATATACATGATATATGTAGTTATTCGGGGGTGTGATTGATTCCTCTATGCATACATCTTTTTTCTTATGTCTTTTTTGGAGAGGAGTTTTGTCCCATGATATTTTCTCCTTTTTTATATTTTTAAGAGATCAATTGCATTATACATGGGTACCTAACATGGCCTTATAGCTAGAACACATATTTCATCACCATATACTATTACATCATATGCATAATAATTCCTCTCCCTAAGTTGAACTCAACGGGGTGTTGGAGTAAATTAATATTTACTCGCAAGATTAAGTTTGCTTAGGATAATTATTAGGAGCTTAGGTAAACTTTATTAATATTTTATTGTTTACCTACATTGGTTTTTATGCTAGTAGTTTGTATGTAGTTGTACCTACCCTTGCACCTCATTGGTGCTTGAATTCTATCATTTTCCTATATAATAAGGCTTATCTATAGTTTTATCATCGAGCAATCAACATTTTTCTTGCATCTCTTTCTTTGTGGTTGGGTTGTCTCTAGGTAGATTCTTGTTTGCATCAATAGACTTGATGCAAGATTTGAACAAATAATTGTAAGGCAAACCTCCAATCTGTTTCCCTCTCTATAAGAATAATAAATATGATGACTTTGAATAGAGTGTAGTAGCCTCAAAGCCTCTAAGAAAATATATTTTAATTACAAATTTGATATTTTTTGTACCCCCCAAACATTAATAGTAATCAAGGAATCTCCTTCGATAACAAGATGTGAGATATTAAATTATTTAGACAATTCAAGTCCCAATAGAAAATCCTTAGCTTCTCCTACATTATTAAAACCATTAGCAATTTAAAAATCTTTTGCCATAATATAAATACCCTCATGAGATCTCAGAACACACCCAATATGAGAGCTTCTAGGAATTCCATTTGAAGGTCCATCAAAATTAAGTTTTGTGAGTCACAAAGCAGGTGGTTTCCACTTCATTATTTTTTTGTCTATCCTTCAAATATTTCCTTTCAACCTAATATTCTCATGTGCTATATTTTGGTCTTGTCAGAAACCCAATAGCTTTATAATAACTTTTTGGGCTTCTAAAAATTATGGGTCCTTAATACTACTATTTTCAAGGTTTTTTTTACTTAAGTTTCTTTAGGTGATGAGTTGAGAATATCTTATGCAGGAAACTTGAATTTGTTTTCTTTGAATTTTTCTACGAACATACATCTCAAATGCTAGTTTTTCCCCAAAAGTGATACGGTTTCAAATTTTTAGGTGTTAATTGATATTTTTTTTATCAAAATGTCTTTGATTAATATCCATGATAGTATAATTCATGTGTCCATGATTTTGTTGATTGAACAGTTAGTTTTGGATATATTTAATTTGAATCTACATGTTTTGAATGATAAAACAAGCATATGTTTATAGATAACGTTATGTACCTGTTGGTGTAGTTATTTATTCTTATAGGATATAATTAAACATTACTAAAGTTAACTTAGGATAATGCATCTCATTGTAGTTTGGATACGAGATAGATAGGGAAGTGTGCACATAGGGATGATACTTGTAGGACAAATTCCACCTTTTGTGGTCTTATCTTGTTCTTACATTCCACATTCGGTGGGTGATCCACCTCTTGTGAAATATTATATTATTTCTCCTACCTACCCTTACTTTTTATTACCTGCCCTTGTCTCTCATTGAGCCACATGTCATGATTGTGTTCAAACATATCCATTTGGCCTTGCCGATATAAGAATGCCCATATTCATTGTATTAGTTAATCTAGTTGATCACTTTTGCATATTGATAAGGATATAGTTTGTTCTTGTCAAACTATTGTATCTCATTTACGTGCTTTTTAGTGTGCCCTTTATCTTAAAAAATATCACATGGTATCAGAGTCATTGGGGCTTCATTGATTGGTTTTGGGAGACATCTTGGAAGGCTTCTAAAGGTTCAAAAAGGGGGGTCCTGGTTAACCAAACCTCTTAGAAGAGATAATTTCATCACAAATATTCACACGCTTTCTTTTGTGAAGACTAGATGTACTTTTATATTCAATTATTGTTAGGTAGCGAGAAATATCTTGATTGGGTGCAGGTTAATGCTGGAAGGCTCCATGAGGGTTTGAGTAACTTTGTTTGAATGTCTAGTTTTTACGTGTCCTCATATCTATTTTATATATTGTCTTGTACCAGAGAATGACAAGGGTTACATAACAAGCCTTGGGTGGATTACATGAAGGTTTATTATTATTACCCATACCTACAACAACAGAGACATGGAGAAAATTTCACAAGATGGAATAATATTTTTGCAAGAAGACTTGGCTTTGAGCTACAGGGAGGCACAAATAAAAGAATGTCAGCCAAGGCCATGGAGCTGGTTAGTATATATGGAACCTACTTTATCTAATTTCCCATATTTACTTACATTAAAGTGGGGGGATTTGAAGGTAAACCATTCAAACTGCCCAGGTATGCCTTTTATAGTTATGTTCTTATTAAAGTAGACAACTAGACCACATTGATAAAAGGTTAGGGACGAAGGGTAAATTCGTGCTTGCCTTCCTGATTGAACTTGGATATTATAGTTGTAAGTCTATTTCTCATGCCTTGAACTTGGAATTAGTGTTTAAGAAAATGAATTTGCACCCCTATATTGCCAAATGAAAGTTTGATAGTAGGGGCTATGTAGTATAACATCTAAATGTTGATAACCATTTCCTCCATGAACCTCAATTATACGATTATTGGAAAAATTCATTTGATGAATTTGAAGTAAGAAGGAGATTGTGGTCAAGGTTGCAGTAGATTGCTACAATGAGTTTGTCCATTAATGTGTTAGGAATACAAGAAGAGGAAGGAGAAGATGTATTGGATCTTGAATTCAATGAAATGGTTCAAGGGAAACCTATCCCTGAAATTGACTAGGATAGGAGAGAAGAAGAAAATTTTCAATCCAAGTCCTTCAATGTCATAAGGAGAACAAAGAAGTGGTTAAGGGACCGCAAATTTAAAAAGGAGTTGATTATTACTCCTTAATAATTAACAGTTGGTCCAATTCATGCTACAACACTGATTCCCACTTTCTCCTCTAATGTAATTCTTTATGTTGCAGGTGCTACAAAGCTTAAAAATGGAGAGGTTCAAACCAAAAGATCAAAGAAATCCCCATTAATTTATTTGGCAGTTTGAGTCACACGTTCAAGGAGCAAAAAGAAAAATAGGGAACCAATGGTAGACCAAATTATTGTGGACTTGGATTCTAGCAAAGAAACCCAGGTGATCATGGATCAACAAGTGTTAAATAATCCTTTAGTGTGGGATGCAGATGCAGAGAAATAACTTGAAGACAATCTAGACCTAATGAGAACCATGACTCTTGTCAACCCACCTGATGATCAAACACCTCCTCTCAAATATACTTCGAGTACTTCTCAATGGCTGTTAGGGTTTCAAGCAGATCCGAAGCAAATATGAACTAACAATTATATGATGATTTAAATACAAAAGATAAAGAAATAAAACAGGACACAGATAACACAGAGATTTAACGTGGTTCACCCAGAATGGGTTACGTCCACCATACACAGCTGTCCAATCTTTCTTATTATCCAGCAAAAACAGTACATCAACCTTACAATGCCTTAAGCATCCCAGCCGCTTATAACATGCGTTTTTAGGGCAACAAACAAAGTCGGCCTGTTTTAGGGTTTTATTACAATGTCGGTTTTCATCAACAAAAACGGCAAAAAAAAATTTCTCGGGGGCTGCCGCCCTTGAACCCCTGCTTTCTCGGGGGTTGCCGCCCCCGAACCCCTGCCCGAGGCCCGGCCCGGCCCCAGACCCTAGCGAGAATACGTGCTGAGTGTACAGTACTTTGCTGATCAGTCGCCACATTTCAACAATCTCCCACTTGGAGACTGATACTACACAACACCACTGTATATGCAACCTCCGCTGGATAAAACACTAGGACTTGACTGGTATAAATTCCACAATTATCAATCAAGAAGACCAACAGAAACTGATGAAGAAATCAGCTTCTCCTGTGGAACTGCCTTTGTGAACATATCGGCAGGATTCTCACTTGTGTGAATCTTCTCAAGCCATAACTGACCCTCCTCCAAAATAGTCTGGATGAAGTGGTACCTGAGCTGAATGTGCTTTGTCCTTGAATGAAAAGTAGAGTTCTTCGCAAGATGAATGGCACTCTGGCTATCAGTATACAATGGGCTATCCTCTTGTGTCTGACCCAATTCCTTCAGAAAACATTGCAACCAAATCATCTCTTTGCTGGCTTCTGTAGCAGCAACATACTCAGCTTCAGTGGTTGAAAGTGCAACAACCTTTTGCAGCCTAGAAATCCAACTAACTGCAGTTCCCCCTATAGTAAAAACATACCTTGTAGTACTCCTCCGTGAATCAATATCACCCGCCAGATCAGAGTCAACAAATCCACTTAGAGCAGCATTAGATCCTTTGAAACATAATGCCTTCGTAGTAGTTCCTTTCAAATACCGAAGAATCCATTTCACAACATTCCAATGTTCCATACCCGGATTACTCATAAACCTGCTCACAACTCCCACTGCATGTGCAATATCTGGCCTTGTGCATACCATTCCATACATCAGACTGCCAACAGCTGATGAATATGGGATGTTAGACATTTTATTAACCTCTTCCTGTGCCTTTGGGCACATCTCCTTAGTCAATTTGAAATGACTAGCCAAAGGTGTACTAACTGCTTTTGCATCCTGCATGTTAAATCTTTTCAACACCTTCTTTATATACTCACTTTGGGACAAATTCAAGGTTCTATTTTTCCTATCCCGTGTAATCCTCATACCGAGAATTTGCTTAGCTGCACCCAAATCCTTCATAGAAAATGACCTGGCTAATTTCTGTTTAAGATCATTTATATGTTGCATGTTAGACCCAACATCAAGCATGTCATCAACATAAAGCAACAGGATAATATAACTGCCATTATCAAATCTCTTAAAATATACACAATGATCAGAATGACATCTATGATAACCGTGTTCAGCCATGAAACTATCAAATTTTAAATACCATTGTCGGGGTGCTTGCTTTAGGCCATACAGACTTTTCTTCAACCTGCACACCAAGTTCTCCTTATCTTTGACCTCATATCCTTATGGTTGCAACATGTAAATTTCCTCCTCCAAATCTCCATGGAGAAAAGCTGTTTTGACATCTAATTGTTCAAGATGTAAATCATCTGCAGCCACAAGACTAAGTACAGTTCTAATTGAAGTCATTTTTACAACTAGAGAAAATATTTCATCATAATCTATACCCTTTTTCTGTGCAAAACCTTTTACCACAAGTCTGGCCTTATATCTTTTCTGACCTCCTTCCTCCTCCTTCAGCCGATAAACCCATTTGTTAGGCAAGGCTCTTTTTTTTGCAGGTAAAGGGACTAAGTCCCAAGTCTTATTTTTTATCAAGGAGTCCATCTCCTCTTTCATGCCTAGCTGCCACTGTTGTTTGGCATCCACCTGCATTGCTTCTTCATATTCTTTTGGTTCACTAGAATCCGTTAATAAAATAGAATACAAAGAAGGAGAAAATATTTCAGGGGGTCTACTTGTCCTCGTAGAACGTCTAACACTTGCAGGAGTTTGTGGGACAATCTGTTGTTGCTGAGCATCAGGTACCTGTGGCATTTCATTTTCAGGAATCTCATCCAACACCACATATTCTTGTTTGTCCTGTTCATGCTTCTTTTCCTGCATCTGTTCTTTATACATAACCTTCTCATTGAATATAACATCTCTACTTCTAATTATTTTCTTATTTTCAAAATCCCATAACCGATAGCCATATTCATCTATCCCATATCCAATGAAGGTACATTTCTGAGATTTAGCATCAAGCTTGGTTTTGTTTTCTTTATCAACATGGACAAAAGCTTCGCAACCAAAAGTTTTTAGAAAAGAATAATTTACCTTTTTACCAGTCCATGCCTCCTCTGGAATACCACCATCCAAAGGGATTGAAGGTCCTCTATTTATCAAATAGACAGCAGTATGTACAGCATCTGCCAAAAAATGTAAGGGCAATCCAGCATGCAATCTCATGCTCCTCGCATGTTCCATGATGGTCCTATTCATTCTCTCTGACACACCATTTTCCTGTGGAGTTCCTGGAACTGTCTTCTACTTTCGAATCCCATTTAAGGAACAGTAATCTTCAAATGCTTTGCTGCAATACTCACCTCCATTATCCGATCTGAGACACTTCAACTTTTTTCCTGTCTCATTCTCAACCAAAGCTTTCCATTTCTTAAAAGTTTCAAAAATATCTGATTTTTGTTTTAGGAAATATACCCATGTTTTTCTGGTTGAGTCATCAATAAAAATAACATAATAACAAGAGCCACCAAGAGATGATACCTGAGTCGGTCCCCATACATCTGAATGTACAAGCTCTAACTTCTCACTCTTCTTCTCTTTCCCAACCTTGAGAAATCTGACTCTTTTCTGTTTACCATAAACACAGTTTTCACAGAACTCTAAATCAATCTTCTTTAGTCCTGGCAACAGATTTTTGGAGTGAAGGATTTTCATCCCTTTCTCACTCATGTGCCCAAGCCTATGGTGCCACATTATCGAATCTGTTCTTGCAACATTTATTGTTGTTGTCCCTGCAGTAACTTTATCTGTAGCAGCTAAGGTAGAGTAAGTGTTACCAGTACACAGATATAATGTGCCTACCTTCACACCTCTAGCTACTACTAATGATCCTTTAGTGACCTTCCACATACTATCTAAGAAGGTAACTATGCAACCTTCACTACCTAGTTGCCCTGCAGAAATTAAATTTCTTCCTAAATTAGGAACATGTCTTACCTCCTGCAGAAACCAGTCATTACCATTCTGCAACTTGATCTTTATCTTTCCTTTTCCAACAATTTGACAGGGCTCATCATCACCCAAATATACCTGTCCAAAATCACCTTGAACATAATCTAGAAAATATTTTCTATGGGGTGTAGCATGAAATGAAGCCCCAGAATCTATTACCCAAGAATCATTAACATTATCCAAACATAAGATTAAAGCATCTTGTAAAGTATTACTTGCAATATTAGCTTCCTTACTGTCATTTTCATTTTTGTCTCCTTTGTTTTTTTGAGACCAACAGTCTTTCTTTAGATGACCAGGCTTTCCATAGTACCAGCAATCTTTCTTTCCTCTAGATTGAGAGCGTCCTTTTTTTTACCTCCCTCGTGACTTCTCATTCCAAGGGCCTTTTCCTCTTTCCTTTGATCTTCCTCTGTTCTCCACATTCAAAACACTACCCGATGATGTTGGAGTCTCACCTGTGCTTTTCCTTCGCATTTCCTTGCTTAGGATAACACCAACAATATCATCAAATACCAAAGTATTTTTACCAGAGACAGAGTTACTTACAACCATAACCAAGCTATTCCAACTTTCTGGCAAAGAACATAAAATCAAGAGAGCCCTAACCTCTTCTGCAAAGGTAATTTTTACCGAAGACAATTGACTGGTAATTGTATTAAATTCATTTAAGTGCTCCGCTACAGATCCTCCCTCCCTCATTTTCAAATTAAACAAACGCTTCATAAGAAATACCTTATTCGAAACCGAGGGTTTTTCATACAGCTTAGCCAATGTTGCCATCAAATCTACAGTCGTTTTTGCTTCTATTATATTGAATGCTACAGACGACACAAGGCACAATCGAATGGATCCCAGTACCTTTCTATCTAAAATGTCCCACTCTTCATCTGATATTGTGGTCAGTTTCTTTGCCTTTCCTTCCAATGGCCGCCACAAATCCTTTTGATACAAGTAATCCTCCATCTGCATTTTCCATAACTAATAATTCTGGCCGTTAAACTTTTCGACCTTGAATTTGGAATCCTCCATTGCTCCCACTCAAATCTGAAAGTCCTGCCAATTTATAGAAAACCTCGCTCTGATACCAATTGTTAGAGTTTCAAGCAGATCCAAAGCAAATATGAACTAACAATTATATGCAGATTTAAATACAAAAGATAAACAAATAAAACAGGACACAGATAACACAGAGATTTAACGTGGTTCACCCAGAATGGGTTACGTCCACCATACACAGCCATCCAATCTTTCTTATAATCCAGCAAAAATAGTACATCAACCTTACAATGCCTTAAGCATCCCAGCCGCTTATAACATGCATTTTTAGGGCAACAAACAAAGTCGGCCTTTTTTAGGGTTTTATTACAATGTCGGTTTTCATCAACAAAAACGGCAAAAAAAATTTTCTCGGGGGCTGCTGCCCTTGAACCCCCACTTTCTCGGGGGCTGCTGCCCTTGAACCCCCGCTTTCTTGGGGGCTGCCACCCCTGAACCCCTGCCCAGGGCCCGGCCCGGCCCTGGACCCCGGCGAGGATACGTGCTGAGTGTACAGTACTTTGCTAATCAGTCGCCACATTTCAACAATGGCTTGGAGCTAAAATTGGAAAGAAACATAGTATTGTTCCTGTTACTATTCCCATGGAGGATATGGTAAGTAAGTGCCTTGGGAAAATATCCAAACCGAAAAATCTTTAAACACAAGCAATGGTGGAGATTGATTATGAAACATGCCACTGGATAGTGGAAGTAGTTAAGCCTGTCTTAGATAAAGACCCAGACAAAGCCACTGAGAACTTTTTTATTGTTGAGAAAATTAACTTGGGAGTTGCTTTAAGGGCTATGGATGCAAAACATTTAGAATCCTCCACCAATAGAATGATATCCAATGACTGTAAAGATGAGAAGGAAAAACAGGAGTTGAAACAAGTTGTTACCCAGATGACAGAAAATATCAATGCAATACATCACCTGAGTCCTCAACCTCTGACATAAATGACATTGTCCTTTGACCCTAAATCACCAGTAAATCAAAAACTAATGGATCAAGTCCAAATAACTTGCATGATAGCTGAAGTTTTTGATGAGTAGCTTGACTCCATAGTACAACAGGGTACATACTACATTGCTAGCCTGATCAAGGTTTATGATAATGCCATAACTGTGAGTAAAGAGATGAAATTGGAAGCTACCACATGGGACAACAGAAGAGATAAATGGGTAGCAGCCTTAGTGCAGCTGGATGATGTACAAAAATTTGGCGTCATAAAATTTCTTGCTGAGAAACTAGTGGATAACCTGGATGACAATCTACTATATGTATCAAGAAAGAATGTTGAGTGGAGGAATTCTATCACTAAACAAGGTCATGAAGAATCTATCAAGTTGTTAAAAGGATTAAAAGAACTTATTGACAATGTGCAAAAATATTTAAAATTTATCGATATACAAGTCTTAAAGGAGGATAAACAAAGGATCGAACCAATGACAGATATGGTCAAAACCTTTAAAGAAAGGGTACAACTTGTTAAAGAAACAAAGTCTCTAACTATAGATGACTTCTCCATAGTGGGAAGGACAGAATTAATGTTAGTAGTCTACTTCGATCACTTGGAAGCACATAAAATTAAAGCTATATAGGTAAACATGGACAAAGAAATCTAGAAGTAGCACATTCTACACATTGGACTCGCACATTATAAAGTTATCCTTAATTTCTCAATAGCACATTTGGACTGGAGAAATGTTCATGGTACCATGACAAAACAGGACAAATCAACAGCTTCTTCTACCATGATGGAGTGTTGAACAATTTATGGATGAGTTGTCATCCTGTCTATGGCCTTTGATCATTTAAGTTATATCCAGTTTGGAGTGAACAATTTCTTTTAACTCTAGGGTAGATTTCAAGGATTTAGGGTTATTTTCAAAAAAACTGTTATCCTAGATGCTATAAATGTAATTAAGCAAGCTTTATTGAGTGTCCAAAAAAAAATGATTTTAATTGGCAGATATAATTGTCCTTTGACTTTCAGTGTACACATTTTATATATGAATGAAATGATATATTTTGTTTGGTCTTCAAATCTATGTGTTTGAATGATAGAGAAAATATCTATTGGGATGTATGCTTGTGTACAAAATATTTTACTTCATTATCAATTCTTTACAAGTCTATGAATTCATTGATTAAGAAAAATTAGTGGTACATTATCGTTTAAATGATTCTGATTCCCCTTGTCCTGTGAGGCATGATAAATTATCAATCAACATTTATGCTACATGGAGTATACTTGGTGAAATAAGTTTTGCATTGAATTGAAATGTTCAAAGTTTAAGTTCGTGAGATTTACATTTATTGATAATTATCTTGTAGAATTCTTATTGTATTGACAAATGAATGTGAAAGCCTTTCTCACTTTTTGGTAAAAAATGTGTTTCTTTCTGAGTTATTTGCATAAAAATTCATTGGATGTCATACGGGGAGTTTCACTCTTATGCAGAGGGTAAACCAAAACTCAGTTCACCCAACTATTTGTTTCATTTTCTTTTCATCAAGGATATGCATGACTCATTGCTAAAAAATATTAAAGGAAAGGCAAATCTATTAACCAACAGATTTTTGGTGACTCTTCTAGGGAGTCAAATCATAATATTGGTCGCCTGGTTATAGGATATATAGAAATCTCTTGTGAAATTTTAAGATTCTATCGAGTTATATCAAAATTTTGCATTGTGAACATGTTGGAGCCAAGAAGATACACTAGGTCTCAGAGGCATGAAGGAATAGTTGACTTTGTCTTTAAGGAATTGCAAAACCTAAACTTTCAGTTGTTCTTTTCACCTAAGAGATGAGGAAGAAGTAGACGTCCTTCTGAATCCCCTTCATTCTTTGTATCTTCAGTTTTTCAAGCCCTAACCTTGCATGGTGTTACCTTACCCAGTGTAATCAACCCAAAACCTATTAGTATCATTCTTCTGATGGTAGCCAAGAATCCTTGGGGGGTCACAGTAGGTCCATTGAATCTTGCTCTAAATTTTAATGCTTTACCCAAAGGAGAGAGGGATCATTTGCCTAAATTCAGTGGTGATGGGAAGGTCATAGTTGATGAATATTTAAATGCATTTAATGTTGCATGTGGTGTAATAGTTGTCCAGCATGAAGATGTTGTAGTAAGGTTATTTCAACAAACATTAACTGAAGCTATTGCAAATTGGTTTTATCATTTTCCAAACAATGCAAATAAAAAACCTTCAAATGATAATTTGAAATGTTTTTTTAATAAACTCTATAGCCTCGGAGATAAGTTTCTTTATTCACAGACAGAGAGTTGCAACTCTGAATGATGTTAAAACTCTCACGGTTGAGATACAAGATGCCTTGATTACTGCGAGAAAATGGAAGAGGGAAGTGCAAGTGGCTAATGTGCAACCCTCTACCTCTTCAGACACTTTAATTCAAATACTGGTGAATGATGTCATAACACTCAAAAGGTAGTTACCTATGGCTAGTACGTCTTACCCACTGCCTTATCAAGACATACCAAGGAGGATTACAAATCAGCCTATGGGAATTGGGATAAAGCCTTACAATTGCCTTTGGCTCAACAAAGACTAGCAATTCAAGCTCCACAACTTAAGAGGAATATGTGTGTTTTTCATCTCACCGATGATCATGATAGTAATTCTTGTTGAGAGATGGTGCGATATGCACAAATGATAAATACAAGAGAGGCCATAAGTGAACTCGGTCTAGAAGAAGAAGTCCATGAGCGACCTGGCGACTCTGGAATACATTCCCTGGAGTATGAACTAGATTTAGATAGAGGAGGTGATATATTGGTGACCCTTGGAAACCCTTCTTGTGCCATCCTCACTAGAGGTCACCGTCAATCCACAAATATAGGTACCACAACCTTTCCCTAAATTGTAGCTAAAGGTAAAGAACCTTTGAACCAAAACTTTGAGAATGGTTCAAGAGTTCAAGAGGTTTAGATGTTGAAGCGTGTTGATCCCAATTCTTCTTTTGATATTGTTGAATTTTGTAGGGCATAAAAAATTCTGATTTCTCCTGCAGAATATATTAGGTTTAATCCCAAAGAGTTAGAGAAGTTGATTAAATATGATCAAGGGGAAACTTCTCAATTGCAATACACCAACACACCATTGATTAATCTTGAGTCTTCATAGGATGAAAATGATACCAAGTCTACAGAGTTGTCTAGTATTATTCTAAATACATTAGCCAATGAACCTATTGAATCACCATTAGTACCTGATCAAAGGCCTGAGCCATTTTATGTGTCTTTATTTATCAATGGGATTAAACTTAATAATTGCATTATTGATTCCGAAGCCTTCAATAATATTATGTCTTTTGCAGTTGTTAAAGTATTAGGCCTTTCACTTACTAAAACATTTGGTAAATTCTATTCAATGGACTCGAAGAAAATTCCTTTAGTAGGTCAAATCAGAGATGTGCAAGTTGCTCTAGTGGTACATCCTAACAAAAGAGTCAAGTTGACTATTCTAGTTGCTGATATTCCTGCAAGTTATGGAATATTGTTAAGCAAGACTTTTTGTAAGGATTTGGGAGGAGATATTAAAATAGATTGGTCTGAGGCAATAATTCCCATTGGTAAACAAAAGTTTTCTCTTCAACCTGAACCAAAGTCCAAGTATATCATTTTTCCCTCTGATGACCCAAAATCACAAATATTGTATCAAGAATGTAATTTTGGCAATTATTTTTTCCTTTGATGATAAGAAAGGTACACCATAAGATATAGTGGATCTTACTGTAGGCTTGTGGGAAATGGAATTTGATGGTAGTTGTGCATCGACTAGATCTGGTGCTGGAGTGGTGCTCATTTCACCACAAGGTAAAAAGATTCCTTTTTTCATTCAAATTAGAATTTAAGAACACTAATAACACCACGAAATATGAGGTATTGTTGTTAGGAATAGAGAAAGCTATAAAAAGCGGAATCAAATTGTTGAGTACCAAAGGCAATGCAGAAGATTGTTAAACAAGTACGAGGTCTCTTCTCGGTAAAGAATGAGATTGAATATTTTGATGCTTTCTCAATTGAAGCTATTCCTAGAGATCAAAATTCTTGGGCAAATTCTTTAGCAATGTCATCGTCTTTATTGCTCCCACATCTTGACTTTGATGCAGATGTTTACAGGATTGAAGTTGTGTATCAAGGTGGCTACAAGAAGTTGTGTCCCACTTTTGGGCAAAAAGTGGAAGTGTTTTCCCTATTTTTCAAATTTTCTTTCGATTGATGTCAAAATTAGTTGAGTCCCACTTTTGGGCAAAAAGTGGAAGTGTTTTCCCTATTTTTCAAATTTTCTATCGATTGATGTCAAAATTTGAGGCACTTAGAGATTGAATCTAAAAAAACTTCAATAATAGAAAATGTAGTGCTCGGAGTCTAATTTTCAAATATATAATTTATTTTAATACCCACAGTAGAAATTTCTTTTTAGTAGGCATGTTTAAAAACCACTTTTTCAAAATGCATGTTTCAGGACCATACCACACATGTGTACGACCACCATATTTTGACGTAAATAAATATTTTTTTACAAATCATTCTGGGAAAAGATACCTAACACACCAAATATTGATGAGAATATTTTTTCTTATTTTTTTATTGAATATATTTTTTTTAATTAATTTTTAATTGACTATAAAGTATATTTTCAAAATATCTTGTGTACGACCACCATAATTTGATAAAAAATTCATATTTTTTTAATTTGTTTTTTTAAATCTTCAAACGAATTGTATGTAGATTGATCTCATATAATTTATTTTCCAAAAACCCTAAAAAAAAGAAGTTATTAAAGTTTTATTGAACCTCACTATTTTACATTTAGGTACCACTTTTAATTAATAGGTAATGAAAAAATAGTAAAACATAATCATATCACTATGAAATTTACATTTTTTAAATCAAGACAGTGAGAACTCTAATGGGTTTTTGTTTCATCAAAAAATACGATCAGGAAGACCTTCAAAAAATTATGGCAAGGTAGAAATCTGGTAATCTAGTGCCTTAGCCATTTTTTTGGAGGTCCAAGCATAGGCTTGGTCCTACCAATCCTAATCCAAATCCAAAACCAAGGAATAGGTGTGTTTCACACTCCATCTTTTATGATATGGGCACCCGTTATTTAAAATTCAAAAAATGGGCACCCGTTTTGAAATTTGTACCATTTTAAGAAATGGGTGCTTGTTTTTAGAAATGGGTAAACATGTATCTATTTTTAGAAAGGTCTGCCCGTTTCTAAAAATCATGTACCCATTTCTCTATGGTGGTCCAATCCTAAATGGGCACCTATTTTTCAAAATTGCACCCATTTTATTTTTATGGGTTGGGGCCCCGAAGCTAAATGGGTGTCTGTTTCTTAAAAAACAAGCACTCATTTCTAGCGGCAAACTTTTTTGCTTGCAGACTTCCATGAAATTGGGACCCAACTTCTTGCACCCACCCATCATCGTAATGTACCTTACAATTTAAATTTCTGGAAAGTGTTTGGAAATGATAAACACATCAACCAATTCTTGCAAAATGCTGAAATGTTTGCCTCTTCTTTCTTTAAAGGTTCTTAGAATGAATGTAATGAGTTTTTTTTTTTCAAATACAAGGGGAGGTTTTAAAAAGTAAGTATTTCAATTGAAGGGAAATCGAATTCCAAAAGGCCTTGTATCCTTAGAATGCCTTTGTGATCACAATGACAGGTATGCCGAATAAAATGTTTCTCAAACTGCTAACACATCGGGAGAATATGAAAAGATTAATTTAGGGGATGAAAACAATCCAACGATGGTCAAATTAGGCAAGTGTTGCAGCCCTAAAGAAAGGTATTTGTTTGTTAAACTACTACAAAAGTTTTTAGATGTTTTTGCCTGGTCTTATGAGGATGTGAAAGACTTTAGAAATGGTCAGTTTCAACATCATATTCCTCTCAAGCCCGAAGTGGCTCCTTTTAGAGAAAAAATAATAAATTATAATCCCAAGGTCGTAGATGCTATTTTCAAAGAAATAGATAAGATTCTTTAGGCAAGAATCATGTATCCTATTCATCAGTCTACATGGGTGGCCAATATTGTTCTAGTTAGCAAGAAAAATGGAGAAATAAGGATCTGTGTAGATTTTTGAAACTTGAATCAAACTAATTTAAAAGAGAATTATCCATTGTGAGTGATGGATCATATTCTCCAAACTGTTGCTAGATCTGAAATGATGTCGATGCTTGATGGTTTCTCTAGCTATAACTAGATAAGTGTAGAAAAAGAAGACCAACACAAAATAGCATTCACAATGCCTTGGGGAACCTTCACCTACAATCAAATGCCTTTTGACCTAATAAATGTGCGAGCAACTTTTCAAAGGGTGATGAATCTCTCATTCAGTCACCTCATTGGTAAGACTATAGTTATCTATCTAGATGATTTGACATTTTTTTCTAAAAGAAAGAAAAATATCCTAAGAGATTTGGATACTGTGCTATAGAGATGCAAAGACCATGGTATTTCTCTTAACTGGAAGAAGTAATTTTTTTTGTGTTATAGAGGGAAAGCTAATAGGGCATATAGTTCCACAAGATGGCATCAAAATAGATCCTAACTAGGTAAATGCTATTCAGTAGTTAAGTCTACCATTAGACAAAAGTGTCAAATCATTCTTTGGGCAAGTAAGTTTCCTCATGAGGTTAGTTCTAGACTTCGTTGAAATTCCCAAACAAATTGTAGGGATGATGAGTGAAAAGTAGATTTTCAAATGGAAGGAAGAAGGAAAAAGAGCCTTTGAAGAGGTAAACGACACAATTGCTCATGCTTTGACACTAATAAATTTCAATTTTAAGAGAGATTTTATCATGTATTGTTGTGCTTCAGAACACACAATATCCGATATTCTTCTACAAAAGAATGAACTGAATGAAGAAGTCCCTATTGCGTTCATGAGTATTTTGATCAAAAACTATGAATTGAATTACTCATTAGTAGATAAGTAGGCCTTCATAGTTGTTAAAGCTATAAAGCATTTCAAGTATTAAGTTTTTCATTCCCATTCAATTATCTTTGTACCAAATCCTACTGTGAAAAGTATCTTCACCCAGTAAGAGGTAGGAATGAATAATAGAGCACATGGGTTTTAAAGGTTCAGGATATCTGTCTGAACAAGTTAGTCTGGGGGAAAGGATTTGGTAATTTGATATCTAAAAACAAAGAAGAGGAAGATAAACTCCTACTAACTTTATTGGTCAGCTTGCAAGATGAGTGGTTCACTAATGTGGCACATTACTTGACTTGTGGAGAATGCCTCAAGCATTTAACTGCAAAAGAAAAGAGAAATTTAAGATTGAAGGTGGCTAAATATGTGATTGTTGATGATATCCTATACAAAAAAGTCTTGGATGGGTCATTCTTAAGGTGTGTCGATAAAGAACAACAGGAGAAGCTTTTACAATTTTTTTATAATGAGGCATGTAGAGGACACTATTTGTCTACTGTCACAACTTTCAAAATCCTCAGGAGTTATTACTACTAGCCGGGAATGTTTAAAGATGCATATAAATGGGTTGTGGGTTGTGAGAAATTCAAGTTATTTTGAGGAAGACTACTTCAGAAATTGTTTGTACTTTCTTGAAAGAAAATATCTTGACTAGATTTGGTGTACCCAAGAAAATTGTGATAGATAATGCCCCAAATTTTTCTTCTGAAGAGCTCAGCCTGTTCTTTTATGATCATAGAATTTAGTTATCTCATTATTCAGTTTAGTATCCGCAAGGAAATGGCCAGGCTGAATCCAACAATAAATATCTGATTTCAATAATGCGAAAGTTGGTGGCTGAGAATGCCAAAGTTTGGCATAAAATATTATATGAAGAACTATGAGCAGAAAGGATCTCTCCCAAGATGGCCATAGGTATTGTGAGATTTTGCCAAGATCTAGAGGAAATGGAAAGCACAAATAAGAGAGACAAAATATATGATAGGAATAAACTGTATTCTATCAGGATTAAAATACTGATCAACCGGATCATCAAGTGTTCCATACAATGAATATGAGCCTACTTAAATAGGAAAGTCTATATGGATATGTGAGCAGACAAACATGGCATGTGGCTCAATAAGAAACAAGGGTAGGTAGGAAATAGGTGTGGGTAGGTAGGAGAAATAATATAATATTCCACATGAGGTGGATCACCCACCGAAGGTGGAATTATCACTCCACAATAAGTGGATATGATAAAGTAGTAACAAGATCAACACCATAAAAGGTGGAATTTCTCCTACACATACTATCCCAATGTGGCACAAACACCCAAGTGTCTAATACCCAAACTAATATGAAATGCATTTCCTAAGTTAACTTAAGTATAGTGTAATAATATCCAAGATGAATAATTTTTTACACCAACACCCCCCCTTAAGTGGAACTTAGGGGAATGCATTTACGTCTACAACAATATAGCTAAGCAATGAAAGATGGGTCCTGGATACTAGGCCATGTTAGGTACCCATGCACAAATGCAAATGCATGCAAATCAATGCAATGAAATCTCTCACAAAGCGAGGAAAGAGAGAAAAACCCAATGGGGAAAAACCCTCCCCCAAAAGAGAGATGAAAACTAGATACAAAGAACTCTCATAGAAGTATGTGAAGGAAAAAACCCCATGTGAAGAAGAAGAAGAAGAAGAAGAAGAGAGACTAGGAAGCTCACCCTCAATGTGGAATCTACACCAATGATAGAAGCTTGATGTATGAAGAAATTTCTCCACGAATGTCGAATAACATTCCTCCCCTTAGGAACAAACAAAACCAAAGGTGTATCCATGAAGTCTCCCCAATCATGAAGGGAAGATGTATGAAAAAAACTCATGATGAATGGAATCTCTGAAAAACTACTCAAGTGTCCCCATGTCGATGCTAAAAGATACCCCCTCCAAAGGTAGTAAACTATGCCACACTGCTGAAAAAGGCACTCCAAGATCTAGTTGAGATGGATGTAGAACATGTCCCAAAGACTTGCATGTCTCCTCAAAATATAAAGAGACCTCCTCCAAATATTGTACATAAGTATCCACAATCATGTCAACCTCAAAAGAATGATCATGTAGAGAATGAGCAAGAGGGTCAAAGTGTGCTCTTGCAACAATCGAAGAAGGATCATCTTCATCAAAGAGAAGATGAATGTCATCAGTGATGTCTCCCAAAAAATTTGTAATGTAGGATTCCACAAACAAACCTGCAATGTCTGTCAAGTAATCATTCCATTAATCTGAAGCTGGAAGACAATGAATATCCTGTTGCACTGAATCACATGAAGGAAAAATTGTTGCACTATCTGCATCATCAGGTGCAATAGGTGATGTGATATCAATATGAGGAGATTAAATACAAGGCTCAAGAATGGGGTCACATGTGAGAATCCCCATGTTCAAGTGCCCAAAGTTCTCCTTGAAATCTGAACCATCACAAGAAGTGTGATCATCATGTGTAGAATCATCAAATGTGAAATCATCATTATCAAGAAAATCTGAAAAGGAGTATAACCGAGATGCATGATCAACCACCGCAGTCGCAATGATAGTTCTAGTCTCCAAGTCTCTAATGAAAACTAACTCAAGTGTGAACTCCACAACTCTCTTAGTTGCGCCACGTGTGATTTGATAGATGGAAAGGAGATTGTTTGTCAAGTGGGTACACACAACACATTATTGAAGGAGTTATCCTCAATGTCAATAGATCCTTTCCCAATCACATCCATGTATGTATGATTGCCCATCAAAATCTGTATGTAGAGAACATAGACTATGAAGATGCCATATGATGAGAAACCCCTGAATCTAGAAGCCATCTCTTTGAATCATGACTTGTTGTAGCACAAAGAGATTTTCCTTTTCTAATCCCAAAAGAGTGATTCTTCCCACTTGTAGAAGCCATGAATGCTTGCCCTTTTCCTTTTGAATATGAGGAAGTGGAAGTTGATTAATCATCCTTCTTGTAGACATTAGGCAAATCAATGTTATGCTTTTTGAGGATATGTGTGAGCTCATCAATCTTCTTAGAATGGCAACGATGCTCCTTATGACCAAACTTTTTACAATAGGCACAAGTAGGTCTCTCCCTCTTTGGTGAGTTATCCCTCTTGGAAGAGGATGAATCTCCTTGTTGTGGAGAGGATGATGCTTTGTCCTTAGGCTTTGATTGCCATTTCTTCTTGTTTGAGTTGTCCTTTCCTTGATTTCCTTTGTTCCCTTGATTTTCCACTAATGCTTGAGACTTAGAAGCCTTAAGAATCCCCACTCTTATCAACTTATTTTGTTCCATCATCAAAATTTCAGTGAAAGCATCAAATGTAGGCATTGTGTAGCTTGCACCCATTGCCATCCTATGGGTTTGGAAATTAGAAACAAATGTTGCATATTCTTGTGGAAGCTTGCCCGTCAAGTTGAAAATCAATTGAGTATCCTTCTTATCAATGTCACAATCCTTGAGTTGTGGCCTCAACTCATTTTCCTTAGTGACATAATCTTGTATACTATCAAAGTTCTTGGGATCTAACATGGTGAGATCACTATCAATGTGATATCCTCTAATCTCATCAACTTGACCATACAAGTCTTGAAACTTTTGCCAAGCATCCTTGATTAGAGTACACTTCTCAATATGAAAAATGAGATCCTTTGATACATACTTTTTTAAGGTACCAATTGTCATGATATTTTTGGTGAGCCAATCCAAGTGACCAACTAGATCAACCTTAGGATCAACGGGACCAACAATAGTTCCATCATTATAATGAGTTAGTCCTTTTTCCATAAGTTTACTCCATGCATCAATTTTCCAAGTAGCATAATTATGAGGAGTTAATAGAGGAAACTTAGAAGAACCCATAGCGGCAAAAAAGAAGGAACACAAGAGCATAAAAGCACAAGAGACACCACCCAAATTCACTCAATCAAAGTAGCCCCCCAAAAATGATGATTTTGGCACTTTATATGTAGTGTGTGTACAATAGGCCACTTGCAAAAAATGGCAAGGTGGACTTCTGATTTTGTTTTACAACTACCCCAATAGGCTGAGAGCTACAAAGCAAAAGATCAGAAAGATAGATCTATGCAATACATATGCCAAATTGGCCAAATAAGACCATATGATGAAAGTACAATTTCTACCCAAAATTGTTGAAAACTAATAGTAGATTATGAAAGTAGATGAAAAATTATGCACTTTAAAAAAAATGACACTTGAAAAAGGAGTCCATATGAGCCCAAATGAAGCCTCCAAAGTTGTAAAAATGGGATTTCATGATTTCTGAAAAACCTATATCCGAAAATCTGAGAAATCTTGCACCATTGTATAGATCATGAAATTATACACCTGCAAAAAAACAATTGCTCAAAAAAAGGAGTCCAGATGAGTGAGATATCGCTATTTGAAAATTGCCTGCAAAATTTCTGGAAAATTTCCGCCACGGCTTCAAACTTCAAATGCCTCTAGATTTGGCCTCTGAAGTCCGATTTGGATGAAACAAAAGTCAAAACTGACTTTCTTGGACCTCCTCAATTAAATGGTGACCTTAGATTTGACCCAACAAGCTTCAATAAAAAACTGCAATAGAAATCTCCAAAATGCAAACCCCAAGTAACATCAAATTTCTCTCAATTGGCAAACCAATGACACTCTAATGGCTCTGATACCATGTGAGATTTTGCCAAGATCTAGAGGCAATGGAAAGCACAAATAAGAGAGACAAAATATATAATAGGAATAAACTGTATTCTATCAAGATGAAAATACTGATCAACTGGATCATCAAGTGTTCCATACAATGAATATGAGCCTGCTTATATAGGCAAGGCTGTATGGATATGTGAGCACACAAACATGACATGTGTCTCAGTAAGAAACAAGGATAGGTAGGAAATAGGTGTCGGTAGGTAGGAGAAACAATATACACACTATACACACTATCCCAACACCTACCGAATGACCTACCTACCTGTGTATAGTGTGTATAGATCAAAACCATAAAAGGTGGAATTTCTCCTATACACACTATCCCAATGTGGCTTAAACACCCAAGTGTCTCATACCCAAACTACTATGAAATGCATTTCCTAAGTAAACTTAATTATAGTGTAATAATATCCAAGATGAATAATTATTTACACCAATAGGTATGAAACCATTTGAATTGGTATACAGAGTTGAAGCTCAACTGTCCTTACCTCTGGAATTATCATATCCTAGGTTATAGAAAGTAATAGAAGAGGAATTCTTCCAAAGTGCCCTTGAAAAGAGAATTATGTATCTTTCAAAAATTGAAGGAGAGAGGCCAGAGTTGGTAGATGACATCACTGCACATTAGGCCATGGTAAAGAAATTTTTTTATCACAGAGCTAGACCACGACAGTTTATGCTAGGAGATCAAGTCCCGCTCTAGAAAAATTCCAGGAACTGAAAGGAGCTCATAAGAAATTTGATTCTCTATGTAAAGGGCCATTGACGATCAAACAAGTATTGGGTTTGAACTCATTTAAACTTGAATATCCTAATGGAGATTTACCGCCCTTGTCCTATAATGGGAAATATTTAAAGTTATATCAGTTATAAGAAAATCTCATTTTTCTCTAAATATAGATTTTTGTTCTGCTGTTTGTTTTTCTTGTTGTGTTCGAACCTTTGTCCTTCCCAGCTTGCATGTGAAACTAGAGATTCTAAGTTTCATTCCTAGTCCTTTTCAGTCCTGGTCCCCAGTCAGAGTCGATGTTAACCCATTATTTGTCTTGAATAAAATAATGTGTATTTAATTTTGTTTCTCTCATTCGGTTTGATTCATCTTTAGTCATGCACCTTTTGTTCCTTTATGTTTCACCTTTTCTACCCCAATGAACCCATCAATTAAACCTATGTATTGGTTCAAGGTTCAAAATTCAACCAGTTCCGTTATGTGGGTCATGAATTTGTTATGTTGTTAAGCGAGCGAGCGTGAATATGTTAAATCGGTCTTGAACTTGAAATTTTGAACCATTCCTAAAACGGTTCAAGGTTCAAGGTTTTAAATCTTCCTTTATGTTTGTTAAAAGTCTCCACTCATTCCCGGAGTTGTGTTGAGCTGCAAGTTGAGAGTTCTTTCATTTTCTTGGGATTAAAATAGAACCATTGAACTTTTTGTTAAATGTTTCAAATTTCAAAGGTTCATTTCAAGTTGGCCCCGAGGAAATTAGTAACACAAAAGGTGGCACGACAAAAGGAATATTCTAGGCATCTTATATTTTAAAATTCTAATTATGGAAAGAAATCATGAAAACTCAAGCCGTTTGTTCGAAGTTGATGTGTAATTAAGAAAGTTGTTAGGATCCCATTAAATTATTGGTTATCTCACATGTTCAAATGAATCATTATGAGGTGTGTGTAGGTATTACTCAATTTTTCTGCCTCTTAACATGTAAATTCTGAAATTGTGAAAGTGGTAGTTGTTGTTGTTGGAGAAGAAAAGGACACTGAAGGTAATTTCAACTCCATACTTTTGAGGGTTTCTCAGATTTGATGGTGGCAATAGGTGAGTTTTGATAATTTCCTGTCCGCTATGTTAGTGGCTCAAAGAGTCGGTGTAGAAAAATTCTTTGTTTTGGAATAGAATTTTGATCTGTCTAGGAACTGTTTGATGAATGTAAAAGAAACCATTATGAGGTTGACTCTTCCAAAATTTGGTTGAACATCATGCCTAGTTATTACACTTCCAGAATTGGGTGACACTTCTTTTTCGGAAGCTAACTTAGGAGATTTTTAAGAAAGAACTAGAAACCTTGAGGCTAACTCGATGATGGAAATAATAGTTAGAAGTGGCTTGATTGAATCTGTTATTTTCCCAACTGCTGCTCCTTGTCCATAATTGGTGGTAGCATGTATGAATAGATATGTGCTAGTCCCAACCAGTGCTGAGATGGGAGGGGTGAATAAACACTTAATCAAATTTTAACAATTTAACATTTATCATAAATCTTCATTCATCTAAGATCCAACAATATACTTAAAAACTAAAGTAAAATATGCAAGCATGAAAATTTGATAGTGATACCAAGGAGTTATCTCATGGAAACCCAATAGGGAGAAAACCACGGTGTGAATAGGAACTCACAAAATTTGCACTCTTTTGGAGTATGCCCGGTTAAGAGCCATCCCTGTTAGGTTCTACCCGGTTAAGGGATTTTTATCAAGGCCAGTTAGTGCCTTTACCCTATTAAAGGTAGGTTGGTTAAAGGACTTGGAATATCAATCAAGATGTTATCCGATTATTTTATACAATGAGACCTATTAAAGTCTACCCAATTAAGGGATTTATGTTCTAGTTGTTAGAAAGTAACAGATGGATGATCTACTAAATTATCTATTTATAGCTTGATCAGATCTCAATATGCATGACACTCAATACACACCAGTTGTGTCTTCTCTGCACAACACCGGTTTCCTTCTTACACCTTCAGCTATTCACTCAGCCGATCACCTATCCCTTAGCAGTATACTCTGCTGGTCCACTGATCTTCGACTCTGCACTTTGTCAGTCCTCTGTCCTTCGACTCTACCCTTTGCTGGTTCTCTGTCCTTCGGCTCTACACTTAGCTCGTTCTCTATCTATTGAGTCTGTACTTAGTTGATCTACCTCACACACACACTCAACTGTGCTAACACCTCTTATCACTTCCTCTCACTCTATTCTTGACCTTAGATCACCTTCAACAAGAATTCCTTGTTTCAAATTTTATGATCGAAACTTTCTAAAAGAGCTCCAAAGCTCTTTATATATTTTCTGTCGACACCTTCAGGCATATCCTCAATCAGATCAATCAAGGATTTTGGAAGATTTCAATTTCAAAATTTCCCACTCTTTCTTTGCTCACTTATAGTAATTATGCCAAGTGTTCAACCAATTCTACCACCGCATCTCCCAAAGATAGAAACTTCTGAGTCATGTTCAGCCAAATAAATGTGAACCAAAGAATCCAAATGTAATCATGCTTGATTGCATGATAACTGAAAGTTAACTTTACCAACAAATGATTTGGCATAGACACAAGCTTACCAACTCATCCTTTGCCACCGCAACAGAATAACTGATCACTGCTCTATGATTTATGGTGATCGCTTGTCATCCTTCTGTCATACCAATGTACCGGTATGTAACTGCACTTCTTACAATACTAGTTCATCCTTCGATTTCTAGTTTTTTGTGCTACAACTAAGTCTCTTCTCCTGATTTGCAGTGAATTACCGATTGGTTAGAGAAAACAAGTTTTCTTGCCTAAGTCACCTATTGTGACTTCCCCATCACCAAAGTGACCGATATTCCTGAATGATAGATTGGTTGAATGAATTTATCATTCCTTGTGCTGAAGTAACCTTTGATCATTCAATACTAATGTTATTTCTATTCACTATTCCTTACTTAAAAGCAACACCACCCTACCTATACCACTTGATTGGTTATTGTCTTCACTAGTAAGTGTTGGACATCAATGAAAAACCTTAGCACATATACTGGTTTTCTAGATTGACCGGTTTTGTCAATGCCAACAATGCAACAATCTCCCCCTTTGGCATTGATGGCAAACACTTCAAACTCTGGCTAATTAGATGCATGTTTCTTCATCTCTGTAACAATGTAGTCATTTTGTCCTAAGTGATGAATATTTCCCCCTATCATTGATATCTCCCAATACTCAAACACTCTAAACATATCTCCCCCTTTGACAACAATGCCAAAGAGTCCATTCTGAACACTTACAAGATTGATCTCCCTAATCGGAGTAGTCCACACTCATAAATCTAGTTATTTATTTAAAAGAAAACTTGAAATCATACCAGATTGATGTAGAACCCCATTTTCTTACTTTATTGAATGGAGGGGCACAACCCTCAACTTACCTCTGAGATAGTCAAAGGTGTCCTTCTATAGTGGCTTGGTGAATATATTAGCCACCTGCTCTTTTGTTGATATATACTCCAGCATCACTTCCTTTTCTTGAACTTGTCTCCTTAGATAGTGATATTTGATGGCTATATGCTTCATTTTGGAGTGCATCACTGGGTTATTAGATATATCAATGGCACTGGTGTTGTCACAATGAATCACTACCATTCCAACAACTTTTTGTTGAATTCCTCCTAACAATTGTTTGATCCAAACTATCTGTGTGCAGTTAATTGCAATAGCTACATACTCAGCCTCAGGTGTAGATTGAGATATGTAGTTTTGTTTCTTGTCCAAGATACAATCCTTTCTCTGTGAAAGAATGCTCCTCCACTAGTGCTCTTCCTTTCATCAATGTTTCCAGCCCAATCTGAATTAGTGAAGACACTTAGAATAATGTCAAATTTGTGTGAATACCAGATACCATACTCATCAATCCCCTTTAGGTATCTGAATATTCTTTTGACTTCCATCATGTGAGTTTCTTTTAGATTTGCAGAAAATATGGCAACCAAGCCAACAACTTGTGCTATGTCTGGTCTTCTATGTAGTGTATAATGTAATTTACTGATCATGGACTGGTAAAGTGTCTCATTCACTTCTTCAACCTCATCATGTTTAGATAGCTTGCAACCTGTAACCATTGGAGTTCCAACAGGTTTGAAATCTTCCATTCCAAATAATTTCTCTTATGTACTTAGTCTGACTAATAAAGATGCCATTCTTTAATTCAGAGACTTGTAGGCCAATAAAGAACTTAATCTCACCAATCATGGACATCTCATATTCTTGTTGCATTTGTCCTGTAAGGAATCTTCTCATCTCATCATCTCCCTCAAAGATGATGTCATCTACAATGATCTCGACAATTAGGTGTTTTCCTTCTGGTCCATTCTTCAGATACAGGTTACTGTTATCACTGGTTTGTTTTGACCCAATACTTAGCAAATATGAGTGTAACATGTCATTCCAATCTCTTGGTGCTTATTTCAGCCCATACAAATCCTTCTACAACCCACACACCATATTCCTCCCATATTCAAATGCAAACCCTTCTGGTTGCTCTATGTATACTTCTTCCTCTAACAACCCATTTAAGAATGTCGATTTGACATCCATTTTGTATACATTAAACCTTTTATAAGCAGCATAGGCTAGAAGAATTCTAACCCCTTTCAATCTAACAACCGATGCAAAGGTTTCTCCATAGTCCAAACCTTCTTCTTGATCATAGCCCTTATAGACCAATCTTGCCTTGTTTCTCATTACCTTACTGGTTTCATCTATCTTATTTCTGAACACCCACTTGGTTCCTATTACATTTTTATTTTCCGGTCTAGGTACTAGGGTCCATGTATCATTTTTCTCTATTTTCTCCAGTTCTTATTTCATGGCCTTGAATTAGTCATCATCTTTCACAGCCTCCTTTGTTGTTTCAGGCTCAAAAATGGAGAGCATACACTCATTCTCTCTTTCTCTTCTTCTGGTTAGAACTCCTGCATCCTTGTCACTAATGATATCTTCTACAGAGTGATTCTTTCTGACATATTTATCCAATACCAATTCAATCCTTGGAGCTTCTTCTACTGGTTGTGTAGGTTCTATTTCATAGGCTTCTTCATTAGCCACTTCAACAGGATCTTCTTCAGTAGGTTCCACTGGTACATTGTACTTAAACCCTTTGTAGTCCCTTGGTTCACTTTTACTGTCCTGTTCATTTTTCTCAGAGTACTCATCTACTCTGACATTTGCACTTTCCACATCCTACCAGTCCTTTTTTTTAGACATTGTTATTCCTCGCTCTTTGTTGAGTAACCTAAGAAGTTTCCCTCATCATGCTTGGGATCAAATTTTCCAGTGTCCCCATCCCTTTTGATATAGCACCTACTTCCAAATACATTAAAATAACAAATATTTGGTGAGTAACCAGTCCATAATTCATAAGGAGTTTTGTTTGTCCCCTTCTTTACCTGTACACGGTTTAGAGTGTATACAACAATGCTTATTGCTTCTCTCTAGAAGGTATGTGGGATATCCTTTTGTATCATTAGAGTTCTGGCACAATGAATGAGAGTTATGTTTCTTCTTTCAGCAACTCCATTCTGATGAGGTGTTTTGGGTGCAAACATTTATCTCATGATTCCCTGTTCCTCGTAGTAGTTCATGAACTCTTGAGAGATGAACTCTCCTCCTCTACTTGATCTTAGGAACTTCAGATTCTTATTGGTTCCTCTTTCTACTCAAGCCTTAAACACCTTAAACATGTGAAAAACTTCTAATTTTTCTTTTAAAAATATAGCCCACATCATTCTTGAGAAATCATCCACAAATAACATGAAATACCTGTGTCCATAGAAACTCTTGGTTCTCATGGGACCACACGGGTCTATCTGAACTAAGTCCAGCACACTTTTAGATGAGAAACTTTTACTGCTGAAACTAGACCCGGTCAACTTTCCTAGTTGACACTCTTTGCACATAGCATTTTCATGTTTTACTATGTCAGGTATACCTCTGACAAATTTTTCCTTACTAACTTTAGCTATCCTATCAAAACTAATATGAAACAATCTTTTGTGCCACAACCAGCTATTCTCTACCTTAGCCACTAGACAATTGCCTATGGTGGTGTCTAGATGAAACAAATTCCCTCTTGATTGTTTACCAGTGGCAATTAGACTTCTAGATTTGTCATTTAATTTATATATCCCTTCATTGAACTCTAACCAGTATCCTTTATTGTTAATTTGTGCAACACTTAACAATCTATACTTTAATCCTTCTATCCAAAAGACATCATCATAATTTGTCTTTTCATTCAAGGCACCTCTTACTACACATGGGGCATCATTTCTAAACCTCACTGTTCCTGCATTGCAATCCTCCATGCTAAGGAATTTGCTTCTGTCACCGATCATGTGGTGAGTGTAGCCATTGTCAATCACCGATTCTCCACACCGGTTTGTGCTAGAAATAAATGTCATATCTCCTTCCTGGGTAAGTGCACAAAGATGGTGGTAAAAAAGGGGGGTATAAGTGGACACTTTTTTTCTGAAATCTGGTGAACCTGAACTTGGAGGCAAAATTTGAAAGTCATCCACTCAAGATATGAAGATAATCAAAGAACAAATATTGTAGTAATCTGAATCTAGTTTCCAAACTACTAAAATTTTTCAAAATTGGATAAGATTAAGGGGGTCAAATCCTTCACACATGAAAAACAAACCCTGATTTTTTCATAAAAACATAACATAGTGTGTGACGTGCACATCAAAAAGTCATATTTAGATTTAGTATTTTGACAAATCCTTTGGCAGAAAGATAGTTAACAATGAGAACTAGAAGATGTGTATTGATTTATAATTTTTTGTTAATTTTTTTTTTTAATGATTTTTCTGATCAAGCAAATCCTGAAAATTAGGTACCTGTTCGTGCACGAAGCATAAGTTGCACTAAAAAAAATTGAAAATGCAATTTTTTTTTAAATTGTAAAGAAACAAGTTCACAACAATAATATATAATTTTTTTTAAAATTTGGATAATTACATCAAAAGTTATTAAAAAAATGGTGCACGTATGTCTGTGAGAACTATGGAGACAGTGGTAAGAGAAATTCAATAATAATATGTTATTGTTGTTCAAATTTAGAAAAAATTATATGGTTAGAAAGCTCAGAAGATGGGTGAAAATATGGTGGAAATTTTAGAAATACCCACTTGATGATGTGTAAACCTGATGATGACAAAGTTGAGAAACCAAGTTGATAAAATAAAACACACCAAAAAGGAGGAAAATGGAGGGAAATCAAACTTCCAAACCGTAGCTTTGTTATCCAAGCCTATTTCCAAGCCTAAACAAACAAAAGTGCGTATGGGGTACCTATGGTATAAAAAGCGTGTACGAGGTACTTATGGTGTAAGTAGCGCATATGTTCAATCTTAACTATAAAAAGCACGTACACACTATTTTTACTATAAAAAGCGCGTAGGCACTATTTGTACTATAAAAAGTGCATACACGCTATTTATACTATAAAAAGCGCGTACACGCTATTTTTACTATAAATAGCATGTACGGGCTAAGTTTGTTTAAATTTTGCGAGTGTGTATAATATATTATTGTGTATATATATATATATATAATATGTGTATATACATATTATATATAATTTTTATATAATATAAAAAATATAAAATATACAATATTTATATATATATGTATATAATAGTATATAATATATTAAATATATATACACACATGTGTGTATGTATGTGTATTGTCTCCCTCTCTCCCCCTCTCAAGTGCGTACAAGGTCTCTCTCTCTCTCTCTCTCTCTCTCTCTCTCTCTCTCTCTCTCTCTCTCCCTCTCCCTCTCTCCCCTTCTCCCTTCCTCTCTCTCTCTCTCTCTCTCTCTCTCTCTCTCTCTCTCTCTCTCTCTCTCTCTCTCTCTCTCTTCCTCCCTCCATCCCCTCTCTCTTCCTCTCCCTCCAATAAATCTTCTTTTTGTTTTCATATATAAGGTGATAAGAAGATTCACAAGGTGGTCAGTTTTCTTTTTTTTAAAAAGAAGATAGGATATAAAGTAGAATGTTTGAAGAAAATGAACGTATTGGTTTCTACATATAGTGTGGATGTATTGGTTGGATAATATTTATCATTCGTATGGTGTACTAAGGGATCATATGGTGTATTATGACCCCTTAGGTGTCATTATGGGTCATATGGTGTTCTATGATCCCTTAGGACACCATATGACCCCTTAGGATACCATGTGGTGTCGTTATGGGTCATATGGTGTCCTAAAGGGTCATACGGTATTCTATGACCCCTTAGGATACCATATGATCCCTTACATGTCATATTTTTTCCTAAGAGGTCATGTTGTGTCCTATGACCCCTTAGGACACCATATGACCCCTTAACACACCATATGATCCATAACGACACCATATGGTGTCCTAAGGGGTCATAGGATGCCATATGACCCCTCAGGACACCATACAACCCATAACAACACCATATGGTGTCCTAAAGAATCCTTTGGTGTTTTATGACCCCTTAGGACACTATTTGGCATCATTATAGGTCCTATGGTGTGCTAAGGGATCATATAGTGTCCTATGACCCCTTAGATGTTGTTAGGGGTCGTATTGTGCTCTAAGGGTCATATGGTGTCCTATGACCCATTAGGACACCATATAGTATTGTTATGTGCCTTATATTGTCATATGACCCCTAGGACAACTTATGAGCACTTCGGAAACCATATGGTGTCATTAGGGATCATATGGTGTCCTAAGGGGTCATATGGTCTCCTACAACCCCTTAGGACACTATTTGACCCCCTAGGACTCCATATGGTGTCCTAAGGGGTCATATAGTTTTTTATGACACCTTACGACACCATTTGGTGTCATTATGGATTGTATGGTGTGCTAAGAGGTCATATGGTGTCTTATAACCCCTTAGGACTCCATATGACCTCTTACATGTCATTATGGGTCATACGACATGATCCCTTAGGACACCATATGATCCCTTAGGACTCCATATGGTTTCATTACGGGTCGTATGGTGTCATAAAGGGTCATATGGTATTTTATGACCTCCTAGGATACCATATGATCCCTTAGGTGTCATTAGAGGTCATATTGTTTCCTAAGAGGTCATATGGTGTCCTATGACCTCTTAGGACACCATATGACCCATTAAGACACCATACAACCCATAACAACATCATATAGTGTTCTAAGGGGTTATAGGATGCCATATGACCCCTCAGGATACCGTACGACCCATAACACCACCATATGGTGCCCAAAAGGGTCATATGTTGTTCTAGGACCCCTTCGAACACTATTTGGAATCATTATAGGTCCTATGGTACTCTAAGGGATCATATAGTGTCCTATGACCCCTTAGATGTTGTTAGGGGTCATATTGCGTTCTAAGGGTCATATGGCATCCAGTGACCCATTGGATATGATATGGTATAGTTATGTGTCTTATAGTGTCGTATGACCCCTAGGACACCTTATGACCACTTAGGATACCATATGGTGTCATTAGGGATCATATGGTGTCCTAAGGGCTCATATGGTCTCCTACAACCCCTTAGGACACTATTTGACCCCTTAGGAATCCATATGGTGTCGTTATCGGTTGTATGCTATCCTAAGAGGTCATATAGTGTTTTACTACCCCTTAGGATACCATTTAGTGTCATTATGGGTCGTATGGTGTGCTAAGGGGTCATATGGTGTCTTATGACCCCTTGGGATTCTATATGACCTCTTATGTGTCGTTATGGGTCATATGGTATCCTATGACCCCTTAGGACACATGCATGGATACCTAGGATACCATATGACCCCTGAGAATACCTTTTGACCCTAGAGAGGTAGAGAGGGGGAGGTGAGGGAGGCAATGGTAGAGAGATACACCTAAGAGAGGAGGAGAGTGAGATAGAGAGATAGAGACTGAGAGGGAGAGACAAGAGATAAATGAGAGAGAGAGAGGGGGGAATAGTGGGAGAGATAAAGATAGAGAGTGACACGGAGAAGGGGACTCAAAGAGAGAGAGAGAGAGAGAGAGAGAGAGAGAGAGAGAGAGAGAGAGAGAGAGAGAGAGAGAGAGAGAGAGAGAGAGAGAGAGAGACCTAAGTGGTGAACGGAGGAAAGATGAGAGAGAGAGAAAGAGAGGGTGAGAGATAGAGAGAGTCTGAGTGAGAGGGAGGAAGGGGTGGAAGGATATTACAAGAGACTAGAGAGAGAGGTGCGAAGAGAGGGTGAGAGTGAGCAAGAGAGGTAATGAGAAAGGGAGAGAGGGAGGGAGAGGGGAGAGGGAGAGAATGAGAGAGAGACACCTGAGAGAAGGAGAGAGTGAGATAGAGAGAATGAGGATGAGAGGGAGAGACTTCAAAGATAAAGAATGGGAGAGAGAGAGAGAGAGAGAGAGACTTAAGTGAAAAATAGAAAGGAAGATGGGGAGGTAGGGAGAGTGGGAAAGAGATACAGTTGATAGAGGAGGAGAGTGAGATAGGGAGAGAGGCTTAAGAGAGAAAGAATGGGGGGAGAGAGAGAGAGACTTGATATAAGAGGGGAGAGAGAGAGAGAGAGATAAAGGTTGATAGCCAAAGATGTGATAGAGAGAAAGAGAGAGACTTAAGAGAGAGAGAAATGGAGTGAGAGGGGGAGAGAGAAAGAGAGTTAGAGGAAAAGAAATACTTGACAAAGGATGAGAAAGGGAGGGGGAGGGAGAGGGAGAGAATGAGAGAGAGAGACTTAAGAGAGGGGGAGAGAGTGAGAGATAGAGATATTTGAGAGAGGGAGAGAAAGAGAGGGATATATGAAAGAAAGAGGGTGAGGGAGATGAGAAAGAGACAGAGAGATACCCGAGAGAGGGAAGAAAGTAGAGAGGGAGATTCCTAAGAGACAAAAAGGTAGGGGTTAAGGAAGAGAGAGGGGGAATGTAGGGAAGAGATGAGAGACATAATGCTGATATGAGCATGTTGATTATTGAAATTTGACTGTCTGAAATTTATAAGAATACTCAACAAACTAGAATCTGCATTATAACTCTTAGAGATCTGGAACCAGTGTCAAACATCCTGACAATATATACATAAAATATAACTTAAAGTATAAGAAAGATAAAAGACAAAGAGAAATGTCACTATTTCTCTTTTTCTTTTATCTTTCTTATACTTAAATGTTATATTTTATATATATATCCTACTGAGAGACCTAATGGAATGCTAAGTGAAATGCATTTTATTGACAGACAGAACCGCATACGCGGTTTTAGCTTTTAAACCGCGTATGCGGTTAGTATGCTTTAAACTACGTACGTGGTTAGTATTCTTTAAACCATGTATGCGGTTAGTATGTTTTAAACCACGCACGTGGTTTAGCTTTGGTTAGGCTCGGAAAAATGAGCCTAAACGCGTATGGGGTTATTTAAATTTGAAATACCCCGTACGCGTTTTGGTGTTTTTCATGTTTTTTTATTTGTGTATCCACTTTTCTCACCATTATCTTTGTGCACTTACCCTCCTCTATGCTGTCCTCTTTGACTACCACAAAAGAATTGCCATCTTCATCAGATCTCTCTGATTCTTCATTAGTGACTCCTTCTACAAGATAACATTCCTTCTTTCTCTTGTCCCTGTAACTTCTAAAATTTTCCTCCCTATCTCTATCATTGTCAGGGCATCTTGAAGCAATATGACCTATCTTATTACAGGAGAAGCACTTTAAGGGTAATTTAGCTTTATATTTACCTTTACCTCTAGGCAATCTTCTTGCCAGTAGAGCTTCAATTTCGTCTTTCTCTTGTTCCTCAAAGAGAAAATTGTCACTCTCATGGGAATGATCAGTTCTAGTAGTAGAGCTACAATTGATTTCTTTCCTTCTCCTTGTGGGTGCATGCATCGTGAATGCTTTGAAAGAAGCATCAATCTTTGGTATGTTGTTGTCATAATTGCTCATTTCAAAAGTGGTCAACTTATTGATCAATGAGTCAAGAGTTACACTGACTATTCTCAAGGATCCAAGTTCCTGGATAACAAAGACCCTTATGGCATATTGTGGTAGTAGAGTTCTCAGGATTTGGTTAACCACATCATCCTCCTCAAGTTTTCCTCATGCACTCTTAATGGAATTTATTACATCCTTTATCCTCTTACTATACAACTCTATGTTTTCACTTTCCTGCATTCTCATGTCATCATATTTTCCTCTTAGGTTGTCTACTTTGGCCTTTTGAACATGGGGATCTCCCCCATAGACTATCTTTAGCTTATTCCATATCTAAAAATCTATCTTCAAATCTTGTACCTTAGTAAATTTATTATCTGAAAGAGTCCTAACAATTAGATCCATAGCAGTAGTAGTATCTTGCCTTTCCTTTATCTGGTCTGAAGTAAGAGTCCCTAAAGGTTCATTGTATTCTATGATCAAATGGCTCCATTAGTGTTCACCTAGGGATCTTGGATAAAGTTTCATTCTTCCACACCATAAGATGTAGTTATCCTTAGAGAACTTAGGGCCCTCCTTATGCTTCATCTTGGATCTCTCCCTAAGCCAGTTAAGCTTCTTTTGATTCTAGGGACCTGATGCTTTGATACCAATTCTTAGTCCCAATCGGTGCTGAGAGGGGAGGGGTGAATCAACACTTAATCAAATTTTCACAATTTAACTTTTATCTTAAATCTTCATTCATCTAAGATCTAACAATATACTTAAACACTGACGTAAAATATGCAAGCATGAAAAGTTGACAATGACACCAAGGAATTATCTCATGGAAACCCAATAGGGAGAAAACTACAGTGTGAGTAGGAACTCACAAAATTTGCACTCTTTTGCAGTATGCCCGATTAAGAGCTATCCCTGTTAGGAGATTACAACGACACTTCTAGGTGCCACTCGGTTAAGGGATTTTGATCAAGGCTGATTAGTGCCTTTACCCTATTAAAGGTAGCCTAGTTAAAGGACTTAGAACATCAATAAAGATGTTACCTGGTTAAGGGATTTTATACAATGGGACCTTTTAAAGTCCACCCAGTTAAGGGATTTATGTTGTAGTTGTTAGAAAGAAATAGATGGATGATCTGCTTGATTAGATCTCAATATGCATGACACTCAATACACACTAGTTGTGTCTTCTCTTCATAGCACCAGTTTCCTTCTTACACCTTCAGCTATTTACTCAGTCGGTCACCTATCCCTCAGCATTGTACTCTGTCAGTCCACTGACCTTCGGTTCTACACTTTGTCGGTCCTTTGTCCTTCGGCTTTTTGCTCATCCGGTTCTCTATCCTTTGGCTCTGCACTCAGTCGGTTCTCTATCCATCGATAGTGCACTTATCCAATCTGCCTAACACACACAATCAATTGTGCTAACACCTCTTAGCACTTCCTCTCACTCTATTCTTCACCTTGGATCTCCTTCAACAAGATTTCCTTGTTTCTGTAGCATCCTAAAATTGTGACACTTGAAATTTTGACTGCATTTGGGTCTTCACGATGGCGACGCAACACTAAACCTGAATGGAGACCCCGAAACTTGCTCATGACACCAAAAACTGCATTTTTCCAGCACCCTGCCTGATCCCTCCTTGCACCCTGCTGTCCCGGGAGGTGGGACAAGAGCGCCCAGCGCCCTGGTCCTTCAGGACCAGGGTGCCCAGTGCCCTGGTCCTTCGGGACCAGGGCGCCCAGTGCCCTGGTCCCCCCAGGACCATGGCGCCCAGCGCCCTAGTCCCTGGCCCTATTTTTGGGCCCGGTCTCCTATGGGACTTCGGGTCTTTTTGTTTGCAATTTGGAAAATAACATTTCTTGGTCGGCCTAAGGTCGGGAAAATCAGTCTTTTAACCCTAATTGGCAAGTATATAAACTACATTTCCTCTCCCATTTAGGGAGGAAGGACAGATATGTGTACAAGACATGGAAACTGTATTCAAACATCCAAGCATTCAAGCATTCAAGCATTCCTTCAAGCAATTGATCATTCTAAGTCTCCATTCAAGGCTAGGTGTTGCATTCAAGACAAGGATTCAACCATTGAAGAGGAGATCACATACTAAAACATACAACATACAACAAACAACAACATCTATACCTTCGCATATAAGGATACAAACATCCTTACAACAAGGTACTAGTACTTGTTTTACATTATAGTCATTTACATTTACAGCATTTCTCATTTCTTGGTTAATTCCAAAACCGGGGTTTGACCTAAGGGCAAACCCCTAATCCCTAACCCCCCAATCGTCTTTTCTTTTCTGTGTGTAGGTTGCAGGTACACGGCTGAAATTGAAGATCTGGAATCCTTGTGCAGAGATGAACAGATCCCCCTTCGTTTCGCGGATTTTTCGGAGGATCGTGTGCACGCCGGGCGCCATCGTCCCGTCAACTTTTGCTCAAATTTGCAGGACAACGCCGTCTCAACATTTTACTGCTAATTCCAGGTCTGCAGCTTCATATCATATCCCTATCTCTATTTATAAGTGAATCTTTCTCACTTTCTATGTATTCCTAGCTTAATCTTTCTATCTACATTCTTTACAAAAGAGGGTATCCTTGCTATCACAACCCTTGAAACTCATATAGAATCCAATCTTGCATTGCGTGGGATTGGATCTTGTGGGTTTCAACCCCTCTTTTGAATGTAAAGTCTCCCCTAAGTGAAAACCATCAACCCTAGTGACTCTCCCTTCTCTCTCCTTGGAGTTGGGGAGGGGAGAACGACTAGGGTTCGATTTTTCCGCTTTACATTTTGGTGAACCCGACGTGAACATCCTTTCTGATTATTCATGGTTAGATCTGAAAATTTTGCTTTCCTAATTACATTTCCATGTTTGATCTTTTGCAAAATTTTAGAGGTTAATTGCATAAAAACTCTAAATTTTCTTTTTAAGTAATTAAACTTGTGAAATGTTTAATTGGTAATGCTTGTTTCAGATCTACCCTTCTATTGCAAATTTTTAATTCATATTTGTGCTTTAATTCTAAAAATTAAGTGGTTAAGTGTCAAAACCCTAATTTTTGAAACCCTCTTGATTCAACCTTTGTCCGACAATTTCACTGATCAGAACATCTCCAAATCAGCTGTAACTTTGGATTCCGCAATAAAATCATAATATCTTTCATCCCTGAAAATTTGGAAAAAAGTTGCGAGGACCGTGTGCACCCCGAGCGCCATCGTCCCCGACATTTTTTCCGAAATTTCGGGAGCAAGATCTTACTGTATTTTTCTGCTAAAATCCAGAATTTTGGCTGATTTTATCAACTTTAACACTTTCAAAATTACAGTCAAAGTTGGTCTAGCGATTGCTTGGATTGAGGCTTCTAATCATTCAAAAATTGTTGAAATTGAAATTTGTGTCAAAATTGTGTTTCTTACAGTCCTAAATCTGAAAAGTGTGTTATCATTCATTCGAAATTTCAGTGATTTATCCAAATTTTTGCAATTTGTGACTTTTGAAATTAAGTGCTTAATTACAACAACTTTGATTTCCGCTTTCAAAATTGAATTTTGCGTGAAATTGAGTCAACTTTCAAATTTCAAAACTTACATTGCTTTTGGTATTCCCTCTAAAATCATAAAATTCAAAATTTCAGTTTCCCTCTCTTTTTCAAAATTCAAATTTTGCATTTTTCGACAATCTTGGTAGGGTTCAATTTTGAGATTGCAACTTTAATTTGGCCTATCTACAGATCGTAAAATCACTCAATTTTTTCAGGTTAGCTGTAAAATCATCATAACTTTCATCCCTGCAAATTTCGAAAAAAGTTGCGAGGACCGTGTGCACCCCGAGCACCACGGTCCCGGACATTTTTTCCGAAATTTCGGGAGATTGTCCTGATTGTATTTAACAACTTAAATCTAGAAGATTGGCTAGTTTTACTGAAATTTGCTACCTCTAAAATTCAAAATCTTCTCTCTCTCTTTAGTGCATGAGTTTTACAACAATAAGCCCTACTTACACTATTCCCATTAGACGAAGCCTTAGAATTAAGTCCTTCCAAGGTTTAATTACTGAGGAGATGGAACCTAATTTGAATGGTCTTTTTAACGAGGACATGGGTAATTCCTCTAATCCTCTTAATGATGAAGAAGCTCTCCATGAGGTTTCTGTAGAACAACTTTCAAAATTGGATAATCAATTTGACGATTTTTGACAGTGGATGTCTCAAGAATACCCTGATAGTCAAGCTCTTCCTTTAATTGAGGGTCTAAAATGTATGCTTCAAAGTGATAAGAATGGAATTGATATTTTGCATGGTATCGCACACATTGTGGATTCGAATGTGATGCCTATGAAGAGTTGTGCTGAAACCTTAGGTTATACACAACCTCCTACTCAAGACAATCATTCTATTCCTTTGACAACTCCTATTGCTAGTATACCTACTTTTACATCAAACATAATGACTACTTCAACACAAGACATTCCTCCTATGATCACTAGTCATGGGGGCAATCCTTCTTCTTCAATCAACCCTCTTCCTTCATTCAATCCAACTTCTTCATTCATTCCTTCAGTGAGTGTTCCTCTTATATCTCCACAAATGAACACGACGCAAGGGGGCAATTCGTTTAATCATTCCATTCCTCCTTGTAGTGTTCCTCCTGTCCAATCATCTCCTATGACTAACTATCATAGTGTCCCACCACCTTACTCTCTACCTTCTTTCAATAACATAACACCTCCATCACAATCTAACACGTCTAATATGAACTCTTCGACTGAAGCGACCATTAACAATCTTGCACAAACTGTCTCTTCTTTACAGCAACAAATTGCCTCTATGAATCAATCTAGGTTTAGTGTGCCCACATTTGATGTTGCGAGTCCACTTTCTCTTGACATTGTTCGAGCTATCCCCCCTAAACATGTTGAAATTCCGCATTTGGAGCTTTATAATGGTAAGGGTGATCCTCTAACACATGTTAAGACCTTTCAAACAATATGTACTGATTTTTCTTATGACCAAAGGTTGCTTGCAAAACTGTTTACTAGAACATTAAGAGATAAAGCCCTACAATGGTATTGCTCGTTGCCTTCCTATTCTATCACTTCTTTTGAACAACTTGCAAATGCTTTCATTCAACAATTTCAAAACAATATAAGTCCTAAAGTTACTTTGATTGATTTAATGCATTGTAAACAAGGTGTTAAAGAAAAAGTGACTGATTTCATTGGTAGATATAAGCATTTGTATGCTCAAATTTCCTTTCCAGTGCCTGACAATGATATTCAAAGAATCTTTATTTCTAATTTACAAAAAGACATTAGAGAAAAACTCCTATTTTCAAAGTTTACTTCTTTCCAACAGTTGTGCGCAACTCTTCACAATTATCAACTGATTGTGAGTCAAATGGAACAATCACATCCTATGGCTCCGAGTGATAAGGGTGATAGTAGTCAACAATCATTTGGGAAGTTTAAACCGAAGAGAGAGTTCATTAAATTCAATGAAAACATCATCAACAACAATGTGAATGCAGCATCAGGTGTGTCTCCTATTTCTAAGTTTTGCAAGAGAGAAAGAAAGTTTACTCCTTTGAATGAATCATTGCATAGTATTATGAATAAGTTATTGGAACAAAATGTGCTTACTCTTCCTCCTATAAGGCAAATTGATCCTGCAAAGATTAATTCACCTTATTTTGATAACAAATCTTTTTGTCAATTTCATCGTCAACCTGGGCATGATACTGAAAAATGTTTTGCTTTAAAGGGTAAAATTCAAGATTTGATTGATAATAATACTATCTCTGTTTCTGGTGTGAATAATAAAGGCAACACATCTGTAGCTCCTCCTAACCAAAATCTTTAGATTTTTACTGATCCATTGCCTTCTCATACCTCTAATGCGATTGATACTACTGATTCCTCTGTCTCACCTGATGATCTTGTGTCTATGACTCCTAATGTGATTAACTTTGTGGAGCAGTAGAAAATCCCTAAAGAACCTTCCATCACATTTGATTCCAGTGAAACTATCAAGGCACCTGATGGTCCTTTATATATAGTTGCAAAAGTCAAGAATACACCTTGCCGTGGAGTGCTTATTGATCCTTCTTGTATGGTTAATATCATTACTGAAGAATTTCTTTTTACTTTGCAATTGAATCAAGTGATCTATGACAAAACAAATGTGGTTGTGAAATTATTTGATGCATTTTCTTCTCCTGCAATTGGTTCTATTACATTACCTATTGAGGTCCATAACAAATCCCTTGATGTGGACTTTGCTATTATTCCATCATCCGAACAATTTCGTGTGAAGCTAGGCTATCCTTGGCTATCTTCCATGAAAGCTATTGCTTCTCCTATTCACAAGTGCTTGAAATTTCCCCATAATGGTGAAGTTGTTACTATCAATCATAGTCTCTTTAAACCAGCTGAAAGAACTTCTAGCGTTCCTATTGATTACTTTTGGCCTAAACAATTCCAATCTCTTCCTCCGCGAAGTGATCATCTTTTCAAATCTTATCAAAAGTGGAAAACACATATGATCCTATCTCTAAGTGAACCTAGAACACCCAAACTTGACATTCCTATCATTCTTGAGAAGGAAGTTCTTCCTTTGAAAGATAAAACTAATGTCTTTCCTCAAGAAGATTCCCAACCCATCCCTATGGATGTGACTATGTCTATATCTAATAAACTTCCTAAAGGTAGACCTATACCTCCTCGTCATGATGGACTTGGTCTCCTTCCTAAACCAAATATTCCTCCATTATATAGAGCAGTTCCTCCTCCTTCCTCTTATAGAGAGAAGAGACCTTCCTCTTCTCCTATTGTTCAACCTAAGAGACCACAACCTAAACACCCAAGTGATAAGGATGAGAACATTCCTCCTCCTCAATCTTCGCAACTTCCTACTAAGACTAGACGAAATCGTTCTGCACGTGAACGCCGATGAAAGCGTCGTCTTAGAGCTCAGGCAGCTGCCTCTCAAACTTTGCAATCCCCCAAAACACCTTCAACAAGCATTATTCCATTTTCTCGTCAGCCGACGATTGAGCCGAAATCTCCTAAACATAAGATGCATGATGGTCTTGATCCTATGCGAGTTAAAGATCCTATTTTTATAAATCTTGATGATGATATAGATGAAAATGTTATTCATGATGCAAATGTTACTCCTGTTCATTCTGATAGTGAATATGAACTTGTGGATATTGATAACCATTTATCTAATGAATTTTCTAAAGCACTTATCCTAGCTCCTAGACAAGAACAATGTGGCTCGGAACATGAACATAGCCCTTGTTTGGATCTTGTGATAGCTCCATCTGCTGTGTTGGATGTTCCTCCTCTAGCGTGTTCCCTACCTTCCCGAAACATTGATCAGCAAGATCGAGGGGTAGATTGCGTGCTAGACTAGTTTCATTAGCATACCAGATTCTCTCCTCCTCTATTTCTTTTGTTACTTCTTCTATATGTTATTCTCATTCTTCCATTTGTTGTCCTTAGTGTTGTCTACTTGAGGACTGATGTCATGGAAATGGGGACAAGGCAACAACAAAGTTCAATGTTAATAAGTTAGTTTCAACCATAAAAACAAAACAAAGAACTAAAAACCATTCCAAACATATCAAGAGAGATTTCAAAAAGCATGAAAGAAGTTTAACAAAATAAAAGAAAGGAGAAGAGCCTCCCTAAGATGCTTCCATGATGCCTTTTGATGCTTCTCCCTTGTTTCTCTCCTCTCCAAGTCCCAAATGAGTGTAGCTCTTAGCTTTTAGCACTAGCCATGGATGCCATATGGAGATTCAAAATGGTTGAATATGATAAGCAAATACTATACAAGAGTAGATAGTGATGCTATGAAAAAGCTCTATGCTAATGCCAGTATAACAACAATACTCTAAAAATTCTTCCTTTTGCTTGAGGAGAAGGGTTCTATTTATAGAAGAAATGGGGAAATGAAGGGTTAAGATTGAATGGTTTAATCAAGGGCCAAGCTTGAAAGTTGGGGATCCATGTGCACAATTGGCACCAATAAAATGGTGACAAGTGTCAACATAGGATTGGGTTGAGAGAGGAGGTTGGAGGCATTAAAGGCCTGAAAAGACTTCATGGTTATCTAGAAGGTAAGGGTCAAGCCTAAATTAGGATTACCCACTGGATTAGGAGTTAATGCAAGGATAAACCTTTGTGCAAATGTTTAAGAGATAATCATGGTCAAAGCATTAATGGCCTGATGAGACCTTTGGGTTGGGTAGAGGTTGAGTCAAAACAAATGTTTTAACCATGTGGGAGGGTTGAATTAACCATTAATGGTTATTGGAGACTTTGGGGATTAAGTGGTTGAAGGTTGAAAGCCTTCAATGGTTATCAAAGACTTTGAGCCATTTAGTGGTTGAAGGTTGGAAGCTTTCAAAGGTTATCCAAGACTTTGAGGGTTAATTTGTTGAACACACAAAGCATTAATTGCTTTTCAAAGACTTTGGAGTCTTTGAGAAGTGACTCCAATTTGCTTAGGAATGTGACAATATTTAAGGGATGGATTTAGGCTAATTAGGAAGGGTTTAGAAGAATCTAGAAGGGGTTTAGGCATACAAGTGGATTTTGTAGGAAAATGCAAGTGGGAGAAATTTTGGTATTTTCAATTAAAATAAAATCATTTATTTCAATTAAATGGTGTAATTTGCATTTGGATAAATATTCAAATAAATATTAATTTATTTAAATGAGAAAAATGAAGATAAAGCATTAAAATGCTTGAAGACTTTGAGGGAAACCATTAAAGGCTTGAAGACTTTAAGGAAAACCATTAAAGTCTTAAGAAGATTATAGAAGGAAGCCATCAAGTTTGAAGACTTTAAAGCCATCAAGTTTGAATACTTTAAGGGAAACCATTAAAGGTTTCAAGTGGGTGAGGATAAATAGAATTTTAAATAAATAATTTATTTAAAATAGTTGTGCAACTTGCTTTTGTAGGAAAATACAAGTGGGTGGAGGATAAAGGTGATTTAAATAAATTATTTATTTAAAATAATTGTGCAACTTGTATTTGTAGGAAAATGCAAGTGGGTGGAGGATAAAGGTGATTTTAAATAAATGATTTATTTAAAATAATTGTGCAACTTGTATTTGTAGGAAAATGCAAGTGGGTGGAGGATAAAGGTGATTTTAAATAAATGATTTATTTATTTAAATGTGAGAGGTGGGATTTTGGGGGTTTTAAATAAATATTAATTTATTTAAATGTGAGAGAAGATTTAATTAAATAAATATGATTTATTTATTTAATTAATGGTCTGAATTTGGTTAAGTGAATTAAATCAAATAAATTGAATAATTTATTTAATTAATAGGAGAATAGGGTTAAGATGAATTAATTAAATATTAATTTAATTAATTATTAATTGATGGTTAAATAATCAAATAAATACTAAGTATTCATTTAATTAAGTGGACAGATTTATGTGACTACATTTGCCCCTCTTTGAGACGGTGCGGTTTATCGCGTCGTTTCAAAGAAAGAAAAATAGGTGTGAAGAAATGCCCCATAAAATGTAAATTTAATGGGTGGTATGCCCCCTCGAGGGATGGGCCGAATTTTTTTTGAAAAATCGGGCAATCTCTCGAAAAAGAATGAAAAGCGGAGGGGAGGTAGAATAGAAGAAATTAGAACTAATGATGAAAGAATGGGAGAAAATGGAGTGAATATGAAGAAACAACAAGCTAGCAAGTACCCTGAGGTCATGCAAGAGAAACATAGCAGATGTAGTGTGGGGTTTTGATTGATGCTATACAATTGATCAAAAGTGGTTGGACAATCTGGTGCAATCGGTTGAATTGCCCCGGTCAAGTCAAAGCGTGACAGTTGATGTCAGTTGGTCGCTTGGACATGATAAAGTCTGAGTAAGTGAATCAAAGTGACCTGATGGTGACTTAGACAATTGATGTAATTGTCCGATGAAGTCAAGGTATATGAAGCAAAATACTCGTTGAGACGTAGACAATTGATGTAATTGTCCGTTGGATTGTGTTTGATTGGTTGATCAATTGATAGTGTGTGCGTGTGATGGATGGTTGTGGGGAATCATGGCAACCCCGTTGAGACTAGGTCATTATGATAAATGCCTGATGTAGTCTAGGATTACCATAATCGATTACATGTTGAGACCTGAAGATACTTGATCAGAGTATCTGTTGATAGTCTAGGTGTGTGTGATTCGATGTATCTGTGTAGATAGAGTAACTTGATTGACTTGTTGGATGACTTAGGATAGGAAACACAATCCCTCCTATTTAGAGATGGATGGTGATGAACGTGGCTTGATTAGGTTGATTGGGACATGATGTAGGGTATGTGATGGTGATTATCGAGATGGGGAGGGTTGGGGGGGGGGTTCAATGTTAGAAGAAATGGAGGACCTATGACTCATTCCTGTGGAAGAAGAGGAAAATAGAGTATGCATTATTATGACTATGTATGCATGATATGCAACTATTTATGAATGTATGGATGGATGGAATGCACCGAAATGCAATATATACAGATGAGATGAGATGATGATCCATAGTGCTTTATTTTTCATCATTGAGCTTTAAAATGTTGTAAGAGAATACAAGCATCTTGACATAATGATTCAAGATGACCTGAGTATTCCTTACATGGATTTTATATAGCAAGTTAATACAAGCAACTTGATATAATGGATCAAGTTGACCTGAGTATTGCTTGCAGAACAGATAAGGATTATCTCCTTTCATGCATGACTTGGAACGTCCTCCTTGATCTTAGGCTGATCATATCCTGAGACAAGTGCATACCGTAATAAGAGATAAAACCTTTATCCAGTTTGGATGAGGTAGGAGGAACCAAAGAAAAAGCTTTGTACCTGCAACCAAATAGTATATATGCATAAAGAATAAAGAATATGGATCCTTGGTAATGGTTCATGCTCATATGGTCGAGGTATACGCTGTAGTCAGCAAGCCGTAATGATCTATGACTACATTTTGCATAAGATCATGTAGCTTGGTGAACTTCCCACGTAGACACCATTAGTACATGCCCCAGTACTTCATTGGAAGTAATGCGCAAATGATACAAAATAATGCTGAAAGATCCTGATACAGATAAACGAATGATTGTACTCATAAATCAACCAAGTATTTGATAGCTTAACATAATTTTCTTGTCAAAGAAAATGTAACTTTTGTCTTTGTTTTGGTAAGGAAGGATGCATCCTTGTTGAAGACAGTTTGATTGTTGATGTTGATTGTGTGGTTGATTGGTAAATGGTCATTGTGTGAGTAGTTTGTCAATGTTTATTTTGGTATCTGCATGGATGGGTATGTACAAGGTGTTGCCATGTTTTTGTGTGATTTTTCAATGGTTTTGTCGATGTTTTTGGATTTTGTGTAATAGTTTTTGAATGTTTGTGGATTTTGTGAGTCATTTTTGAATGTTTTTGATATTTTTGATGATTGCCTGAATGAAGAGCGTAATGACACATAAGACAATGTAGAATCCACTTCCATCAATAGGTTAAGGGTATTGCCCCCAGTTTTTAGACCTGACTATGAAAAGGTGGGATGCTAGACGCATGGAGTACTTTCTTAATGACAGATGAATAACAAGCCATGGCTTTGGATGGATGGATGTATGTATGAAGTAAATGTGATCGCAACAAGTCTGAAAAGATAATGGAGCCATAGCCCTTACGAGTGGCGCCTGTTTGCCAGGTTTTCACCATCGCACTTACCCAAGGTGCCACCGGAGTGGTTGTTCACCGTTTGGATGCATGATTTTTCTTTACTTTTTTTGAATGTTTTTGTATTTTCTTTAGGACATTTTCTGAATGTTTTTGATATTTTATGATATGTAGGGGAGCTTGATGCTTTGTATACCTTAGGTATAAAACCGTTTGAGGTGCATGCTATTGATTGGATCTGCGAGCGGTTCTTCGTCTGATGTAGCCAACTGATATGCCCCGGACCCGAATACAGCAGTGACAACATATGGGCCCAACCAGTTTGATTCAAACTTGCCTTGATGTTCTCTGTTTGGTTGGTTGCGAGGATTTTCTCGAAGAACAAGATCACCTACCTCAAATGTACGAGATCTAACTCGGTGATTGTAGCTTCTACTCATGCGCTGCTGATAGGCTTTGAGGTGATTGTATGCAGCTTGTCGCTTCTCATCTAGTAACTCTAAGTCCTGAAGATGAGATACTCTGTATGCTTCATCATCGATGAGATTGTGCAATGAAACTCGTAAGGATGGTATCTCGACCTCAATAGGTAAGATAGCTTCAGCACCATAGACCAATGAATAAGGAGTTGTACCTATAGGGGTCCGAATGCTAGTTCGATATGCCCATAGCGCTGGATTCAATTGAACATGCCAATCACGGCCGGCATCATTGACTCTCTTCTTTAGGATCCTCAATATGTTTTTATTGGATGCTTCGGCCTGACCATTGCCTTGTGGGTAATAGGGAGTGGAAAAGCGGTGTTGGATATGAAATTTCTCACAAAGTTCACGGACATCCTGATTTTTGAAAGGAATACCGTTATCTGTGATAATGGACATGGGCACACCATACCGGCAGATGATGTAATTGAGGATGAATGAGGCGATCTTCTTGCCGGTGACTTGGGTAAGTGGAACAGCTTCGATCCACTTGGTGAAATATTTGGTGGCGGTAATAATGAATTTATGGCCATTGGATGAAGATGGATGGATTTTACCCACAAGATCAAGACCCCATTGACAAAAGGGCCATGGTGTTGTGATTGGTTGCAGTTCTTGAGCTGGTGCATGTATTAGGTCGCCATGAACTTGACATTTTTTGCACTTCCTGACAAAGTAGTAGGAATCCTTTTCCATAGATGGCCAATAGTATCCAGCTCGCATGATCTTCTTGGCTAGTGATGGACCACTTGAGTGAGTCCCGCAAATTCCTTCATGTACCTCTTCCAAAGACTTTGTTATCTCACCTTGTTCTAGACATCGAAGGAGAGTACCATCAAGACCATGTCGGTATAGGGTTTCGGCAATAATGGTATATCGAGCAGTTTGGCGAATGAAGGTTTTACGTTGGTTATTTGATTGGTTGGGAGGAAGGGTGTGATCGCGGAGATAGGTGTAGAACTCACCGTACCATGGGGATTTAGAACCAACAAGGCAACATATCATTTCAGATTCAGGGATATCATAAGCGGGGATCCAAAGTTGTTCTACCAAGAACTCGTAGCGTGTTGAATTCTGTGGAAGATCTAGTAGAGATGCGATGGTAGCCATAGCGTCAGTAGCTCGATTCTGATCTCTTGGTATCTGCTCAAAAGTGATAGTAGTAAATGATGTCTTTAGAGTGTCCACCATTTGCTTGTATGGCATGAGTTTATCATCTTTGGTCTGATACTCATCTGTTGCTTGTCGAATGACTAGTTGGGAATTGCCATATACTTGCAATTCTTTTAATTTCCATTGTATGGATAATCTGAGTCCTGTGATCAAGGCCTCATACTCTACTATGTTGTTTGTGCATGGAAATGTGAGCCTGTAAGACTTCGGGATGCTATCACCTTGAGGTGTGATAAACAGAATGCCTGCCCCCGAGCCGTGCCTAGTGTATGAACCATCAAAGTATAATTTCCATGACTGTGCTTCTGTAATCATGAATATCTCTTCATCTGGAAAATTGGAAATGAGAGGATGATCACCTATGAGAGGTGCATCGACCAACTGATCTGCAATAACCTGACCTTTGATAGCTTTACGGTCCACATACTCAATATCAAATTCACTTAGAATCATCACCCATTTGGCTAAGCGACCTGTCAATGCTGCTTTGCTGAGTAAATACTTGAGTGGATCAATCTTTGCAATGAGTTGTACCTTGTGTGTTAATAGATAGTGGCGCAATTTAGTGGCTGCCAGGATTACTGCTAGGCAAGCTCGCTCAATAGGTGTGTAATTGAGTTCATAGCCAACCAGTGTACGAGAGATGTAGTATACAGCACACTCTTTGCCTTCTGCATTATGTTGTGCCAGTAATACACCTAATGTTGTACTTGTCGCTGAGATATAAAGTAACAACGGTCTACTTGGATCTGGTGGCATCAGCAATGGTGGATTCATGAGATAGTCTTTAAGCGCCTGAAATGCTTGCTGGCATCTGTCATCCCACTGAAAGCGGATGTTCTTGTGTAGCAGGTGTGTGAATGGGTGACACTTATCAGCCAATTGTGCAATGAATCTGCGGATAGATTGAAGTCGTCCTTGTAGTGTTCTTAGCTGACTGATATTCTTTGGAGGTGGCATGTCCATGATTGCTTTAACCTTTGCTGGATCGACCTCAATGCCTTTGCTTGAGACAATGTATCCTAGAAGCTTCCCAGAGGTCACTCCGAAGACACATTTCTTTGGGTTGAGTCGAACATGGTATTGTTCCAGTCTATCAAAGATTTTATCTAAGATGTGAAGATGTCCTTCTCTAGTAAGTGATTTTGCTAGTAAATCATCCACATAATCTTCCATTATAGTATGCATCATGTCATGGAAGATGGTGGTCATTGCTCTTTGATAGGTCGCTCCTGCATTCTTTAGACCAAAAGGCATTACATTCCAGCAGTATGTGCCCCATGGACATGTGAAGGTTGTCTTATGTTGGTCCTCTGGTGCGATCTTTATTTGATTGTATCCTGAAAAGCCATCCATGAGTGAAAGCATGGCATGTCCTGCTGTCAAATCCACTATGATGTCGATATTTGGTAGAGGGAAGTCATCCTTAGGACATGCCTTATTTAGATCTCTGAAGTTTGTGCAAATACGGATGCCCCCTTTTGGTTTGCCAACTGGCACAATGTTGGAGATCCATTCTGCATAATCAATTGGTCTAATGAAACCAACATCCAGGAGTTTCTTGAGTTCGGTTTTGACTAGCACGGCAATCTGAGGATGCATCTTACGAAGCTTTTGCTTGATGGGTTTGGCTTCTTTTGCTACTGTGAGATGATGCATGACTAAATCTAGATCAAGCCCAGGCATGTCTGCATATGACCATGCAAAGTTGATCTGGCGCTGCTGGAAGAACTTGATAAATTGAGGCTGTTCCTCTGGAGTGAGAAGAGATGCCAGATGTATGATATGAGGGTTTTCAGGAGTCCCCACATTGTATTCTTTGGTCTCCTCAATGAGAATCGTCGATCGTTCCTGTTGTGTACTAGCAGGGAGAATGTCAAACCCTTCATCCTCAAGTGCCTTAGAGAGGTTTTCACCGTTGGATACGCTCTTTCTTTTTACTTTTGTTGGATCAAACAGTGCCACAGTGTGGTTTTCACTGGAAGACCCATGTTTTAATGTTATATTTTTGCAGCTGAAGGGTTTGGCATCCACCCCGAAGTATGCTGCGCTATTAAGTTCAATGGCGAATCCAGCTTTGTGATCCCTGCTTGGTAGATTATCCCTTAATTCCAAAAAGTCAATGATAGCCTCATCGTTTTGGAAGAGGTCAAGACATGGGGGATTTGGTTGATTCCATTCGATGAGTTCAGGGTGGATAATGGGCATTACCTCATCGATTAAGTTAGGTTCGTTAGATATATCAGTGAGGGTTAAGATAGTGTGGTGAAGGTCATTGATGGTACTCTCCCTGTCAGAATCCAGCATAGGATGAGACGTAGGGTCTGTGGAAGATGTTTCCAGCTCAGGTACCCAAGTGGTTTTTATCTGTGCTTCTCCGTAAACAGGGATGTCTTTGCGTGGCGGAGGTGGTGATGTGTCGTCCTCATCTGAAGTGTTAAGCTGTATAGAATCAAATTCCCACTCATGTGAGTCGGTCTCTGAATCACTTTCCAGCATCCAATTGCTATACCATACTGGGATGTCGCTGGAGTTGAATACTGTAGGTGTGATTGGTTTATGTACCTTTGAGGTGATCGGTGCTGCAGGAACTGTGATGGGGTTTAAAGGTTTTGTCACTGGAAGTATCGACAGTGTTGATTTAGTGGCTTCTATTGGAACGGCTGGTGCCATAGATGCTGCTATGAATGGTTTTATTGATGTGATGACTGCTGTGGATGGGATTACTAGTTCGATTGGTGGGATTTTTGGCACTGATGACGGTTGCGGTGGGTTTGTGAGCCTCGATGGGGTAGTGACAATATTGCTTGATGGTGCTTTGATTATGAAAGGTGTCCTCTTTACAGTAGGTGGGCGAAATGGTTTGCTAGGTTTTCCTTTAAATCTGAGTTTAGGAAGGATCTCTTTTTCAAAGCCTAGGCCTGTATTACCTTTGGGCTTGAACTCTGGCAGCAGCGGTTCATGTCGTCCTTGTTTGCAGTATCCCAAAGCACTCTGACCATCATATCCCATTCTTTGCATAATGAGGAGGCCTTTGCCATACTGTTCTGTAGGAAGTGTAACTTGCAGTTTGTCAGTGGTGATGGGATCTTTATAGATCCAGTCCGCTAGGTCCTCATCTTGTGTTTCTTCCTCTTGACTCTTTCCAAGGACGAAAGGCGTCCAAGCACATGCTGGCGTGATTAGTCGTTGCTGGAGTAACTGCTGTGGTTTACCATGTGTTTTAGGAGAAGTGGGCATTTGTCCCACACAAAAGAGTTGACTTAAGTTATATTCCCCAGGACCTTCCTCTGCGACTTTCATCTTAAGCTTTTCTTGCTTGGGTATAGGAGTGTTTGAACTGGCAAGAGAGGCGGGATTTACATATGATGTGGAAGAAATAGCTTCCCTATTATTAGGAACAGTAATCTCCGGTTGATGGCTGATATTATGGCAAAATACGAAGGGATTTGCATCGCCCAGGATTGTGATCTCTGCACCGTTATGTGGGAACTTGATACATTGATGGTAGGTAGATGGAACGGCTTGCATGGCATGTATCCAAGGTCTCCCTAATAATAGATTATATGGCAGAGGAAGGTCCAGAACCTGACAAATTATGTGTTTTACCACAAGGCCCACTCGGATTGGTAGGACCACAGCTCCTTTAGATGAACGCTCTGCATCATCATAGGCCTTGATGGTGATCTTCTTGTGAGGATCCACTGATTCTATTGCATATCCCAATGCTATGCCCAACTGTAGCGTGCAAATGTTTAGGCCTCTCCATTATCGATCAAGACTCGCTTAATCCTATGCTGGTTGATAAATCCTTCAATGTGTAGCGAGGCATTATGAGGTTGCTGGAAGGAAGAGTTGTCACTTTCAGAAAAAGTGAGACAAGGTGATGACTTTAGATTTCCAACCATGGCTTGAAACTGGTCTGTATTCAGGTTTGCAGGGACTGACGCCTCTTGGAGTGCTTGATCCAAGATTGTTTTATGAGATGGTGATAGGCGCAATAGTTCTAGAATGGATATGAGCGCAGGCATTTTATCTAATTGTTCCACAAGATTATATTGCTTTGGGACGGAGGTGGTGCCCTGTGGAGCTGCCTTGATGGTGACCTTGCCACGACGTGTAACAACATTTCAATTTGAGGTGTGATTTTTGAAGGTTATAGTTGCAATTTGTTCATTGGCATCATACAGGTGATTTACAGTGTAGTTATACGTAGCCTGCGTATAATCAGTGGTATCAGTGCCTCGCCGGGAAGTGGAAGGACCCCTTTGATCTTGTGATGGAAGTGGATCCTTGAACATCAGATGATCATTATTGGTTGTTCTTGGGTCATGTCCTTCAATCGCAATTTCTCCTCGATCAATAAGATCCTGAATGAGATCTTTCAATCGGTGACAATTACTTGTCTTGTGTCCTCTTCCTTGATGGAACTCGCAGTGTTCAGTATCTCGCCACCATGCTGGTTTGACCTTAGGCTCATAGTTGGATAGTTTAGGTAAAGTGACCAAATTTTGAGAGAGGAGTTGTCGCAACACTGTTTCAATGGGTTCCCCTAAGGGAGTGTATGTTCATTTTTGTTTTTGCTGATGAGGTCTTGGTTCATCATGAGACATGATGCGACCTTGATTGGAAGGAACATTTGTGTTATTCTGAGGTGGAGGATTTTGTCCTGCAAACCGAACCACAGGTTGTGCATTTTGGATAGTTCGAGCATCCACAACCCCATCATTGACGATATTCTTATTCTTGTTCCAGAAGTTTGGTTTATCACTATTGAAGCGCGGGCGAGGACCATCTTTTGGTTCATTAAAGATTTTGATGAGTCCTTTCTTGATGAGTGCCCTTTCACATTTTAAACCCTTGGTGATCATATCGTTAAAAGAGTCTGTGTCTTTGACATCCAAGTGAAATTCCATTTCTTCGTTTAAGTTGGAAATGAAAATTTCCACTAGTTCTCGTTCAGGTAACTGAAGAGAATGTCTGCTAGACATTTGGCGCCATCGTTGTAGGAATACTGAGAATAGTTCACCTGGTTTTTGTTTGGTATTGCATAGATCAGCCATGGTGATGTCGCGTTCAATGTTATAAGAGTAATGAGGTAGGAACTTCTGGATGAGTTCCTCAAATGTTCTAATGCCACCTGGTAGTCAGGAAAACCATGATGTGGTTGTTCCTCCCAAGCTTTGGGGAAAAAGGCGCATTAGGTAGGTGTCTTCATATGCCACTTCAAGACAAGCGGAATGAAATTCTCGAACATGATCACGGGGATCCCCCTTTCCTCTATATTTTTCAAATTTGGGTGTTTCGAACCTGCGTGGAAAGGGTGGCATATAAAGATTCCTATCAAAAGGATAGGGACAGATGTCATTGAGTGAGAATTGGTTAATCTTGACACCACTATGAAGTTGGTGGGTGAGATTCTCGACTTGTTGCCGCAACATCTCCATTTCATTTGGAGGAGGAGGTGGTGGGTTACCTCGAGGGATGTTATATCTGATGGGATCTCTATGCCCTTCCTCCTCATGGCGACTTTGTCTTTCTGATGCTTGTCTTAATTGGGCAAGATCAAAGTCTGAGGGGAGTTTGGCTCCTTCTTAAGAAAGTCTTAAGAAGTGAGCATCCACATTGCTCCTGAGTATTTCATCAAAAAGTCTGTTAAAGAGAGGGTTATGCTGAGCCCTTTCTATTGTTGCAGGAGTGGGAGTACTTGGGTTTTCGTCATCTGCATTTCCTCCAAGTGCTTCTTGAAATTCATTGAGATTTTCCTCTTCTTCTTCTTCTCTTTCTATTTCTCATTGTCTCGATTGTGATCGGGTTTGAGCCATTTTGTTTGCAAGTTTGTGTTTGAAGTTGATTGAAGATGATGATGAGTTGGTGATGAAATGAAAGATTGATGGTTGGTGATTTGTGTTGTATGGGGATCTCTAGCACTTTAAGGTAGATGTAACCGAAATTCCTTCTTTGAATTGCTTGTTTGTTTGATAAGTTTGGATGTGATAAGGTGTAGAGAAATCTGAGATGTGTTACAGATTTTGACTACCTAGTAATGAGAGGATTCACTCATGAACTAGTTTTAACCTGCGTAGATGTGTCTCTTAGGATGAGCTTATCCTAGATGTAGAAACAATCTAAAAAGTGATGTGATGTGTTTGATTTCAAGCAATATCTAAAAGAGAACTTGGGACAAGAACCTCTTAATGTTTTGAGAGTTGGGATGGATTGATGATGAAGTGATGATGTATGAGTGAGATGATGGATGAAAATGTTTTCAACTTCAATAAAAACTTTGTGTTACAAATGGGACAAACTCTATCTCTTCCCTTTCGGGTGTTGGTGGTATTTCTCGAGCTGTGTTGTAGGTGATACAGATGTTTGGGAAGAAGTTGGGATTAATCTTTCCTCCTTGATTTTTGTGATAACTCAGAGCTCTATATTGCATAAAAGCTCTGCGGTTCAATGATTCGGAATCAAATTCATTTGTTTTACCTTGAAGATAGAGACGCATGCGATGTAGAAAGACTCTATGTGAGACAAAGATTTGTCTATTGAGATAGAAGAATTTCCTCCTTTTGATCAAAGCCTTTGAGCTTAATGGTCTCCTTCTTAAGTTGATATTCTGATGACACTTCTTCTTTCGCAAGATGTGAAGAATGGTCATAAAATTTGACTCTTTGTTGTTTGTACTTTGTTTTTGATGTGTTTGGCTGTTTTTGAGAAATGTTGGATGAGTACTTTGTTTTTGAAAGTGATTTGCTGATTTTTCTTTGACAAGAAAACAAAGCAAGCACACAAACACAAGAATGTTGCCCCCAAAGGCACAAATGAGTATGGGTCTAGATCAACCCAATCTTTGGACTTGTATATGACCCTTCCTTTAGATTTATTTTAAAGTGTATTTCCAAAGCCTGAAGTCGGCTCAATTTGCACTAGGTCTGTAAAACGAACACACTTCAAACACTTTTTATCCCTAAGGTCAAATGGCCAGTTGTGATAAATTTAGCCCACATCTTGATATTTCTTCGACTTTGGTACTACATACCTTTTGAATCCCACTGTGGCAGGTAAGGATGTGATATACTAAGTCTTGCATGAGCATAACAAATAGATGATCCCTATGATGGGGGAGTCACCACTTTTATCAAGCCACAAGTGACTTTTCAAAAAGCTATGTTTCTACTCAAGGAAATATGTATGGTGAGTATCTTGGGAGCAAAACCATCTATGCTCTTGCACTAAATTATATCTCAAATATCCTCAATCAATAGAACAGGTGGGCTACTACTTAAAGGTGTTTAGTCATGTTCGATGTTTTTGGACATAAGTTCATTCTGCAGTGACTCACTTAAGAGCCTTGTAACTGGTGGTGGGGCCCATTTGTCCTTTTGGCCAGTTACACTGTAGGAACAGCTATACCCAAGGCTACAGCTTTCGCTCTCACCTAATTTCTATAGCGGCTCGAAGGATTTACTGCTCGAGGTCGTTCCCAAAAGTATCGATCCCTTGGCAGGCCTCTCTTAAGAAGATAAAATTTTGAGTGTTACTAACACTTTTCTCTTGCACCTAGGACCACGAAAGCCAAGGGAGAGGATAGTGTGTGTTAGAAGTAGGACCACTCAACCAACTCTTTGCACAAGTGTGCCAAGCACAAAAAACACTTATTCTTTTTAATGTATCATTGCAATGTGATCTAACTATTTGGAGATGTTGCTCCAACAATCATGGTGTTCTTTTTAATTTTCAAAGGCAATTGTTTGAGTAAACTAGAATTTGAAAATCCTGGTCAACTTAATGAAAAACACGTTTGCATGAAGTAAAATTGCTATAAAAATGAGACAAGTTGATTGTGAATTTTATTTGCACCAAAAATGGAAGTGTGGATTGTGAGTTTTATCTTGATGCAAGAAATAAAATTTGCCTTGTTGATTTTAAGCACCAAAACGAAGTTTGTTTCCTAACTTGCAAAAAAAAAATAAAGTTGTTTTTGTGTAAGTTTGTGGTTCTTTTTACCTTGGAACAATGAAATTCATTTTAAGAGCCCCAAACAAATGTGTGATTCTTTTTTAGAGCTCCAAACAAAAGATATGGTCCTTTTTAAAACTCCAAATGAAAGTGTAGTTGATTTTAACCCAAAAGGAAAATGAATTTATTTTATCCTAACTTGAAAGACAAAGTTAGCAATATGAACAAATTTATTTCCTAAGCTAAAATTGCTAAAAATAATGCTATTGTAGGGGTTAGTTAAAACCTGCACAAAAGATCATTAGTTAGAAAAATCTACATGTTTTGGTGGGCTTCTACAAGCCTAAAATTTTTGGTTTTCGGTTACAAGGAATTTTCTTACAACTCTTTGTTACAATAGCTCTACTCTGTGTGAAAACAGAAGTGCTATTTAACATGAAAGAGCAACATTATAGACAATAGCGTTAAAGTATCAATTTGCGAAGGTGCTAAATTGAGAAGAAAAATGCAAGAGAATGACCTGTGTGTCAATTAAAACATTCAAAAGTTAGTAGTCTTCAAAATGATTGCTCTTTGATTCACGTCGGGTTCACCAAATGATGTCATGGAAATGGGGACAAGGCAACAACAAAGTTCAATGTTAATAAGTTAGTTTCAACCATAAAAACAAAACAAAGAACTAAAAACCATTCCAAACATATCAAGAGAGATTTCAAAAAGCATGAAAGAAGTTTAACAAAATAAAAGAAAGGAGAAGAGCCTCCCTAAGATGCTTCCATGATGCCTTTTGATGCTTCTCCCTTGTTTCTCTCCTCTCCAAGTCCCAAATGAGTGTAGCTCTCAGCTTTTAGCACTAGCCATGGATGCCATATGGAGATTCAAGATGGTTGAATATGATAAGCAAATACTATGCAAGAGTAGATAGTGATGCTATGAAAAAGCTCTATGCTAATGCCAGTATAACAACAATACTCTAAAATTGCTTCCTTTTTCTTGAGGAGAAGGGTTCTATTTATAGAAGAAATGGGGAAATGAAGGGTTAAGATTGAATGGTTTAATCAAGGGCCAAGCTTGAAAGTTGGGGATCTATGTGCACAATTGGCACCAATAAAATGGTGACAAGTGTCAACATAGGATTGGGTTGAGAGAGTAGGTTGGAGGCATTAAAGGCCTGAAAAGACTTCATGGTTATCTAGAAGGTAAGGGTCAAGCCTAAATTAGGATTACCCACTGGATTAGGAGTTAATGCAAGGATAAACCTATGTGCAAATGTTTAAGAGATAATCATGGTCAAAGCATTAATGGCCTGATGAGACCTTTGGGTTGGGTAGAGGTTGAGTCAAAACAAATGTTTTAACCATGTGGGAGGGTTGAATTAACCATTAATGGTTATTGGAGACTTTGGGGATTAAGTGGTTGAAGGTTGAAAGCCTTCAATGGTTATCAAAGACTTTGAGCCATTTAGTGGTTGAAGGTTGGAAGCTTTCAAAGGTTATCCAAGACTTTGAGGGTTAATTTGTTGAACACACAAAGCATTAATTGCTTTTCAAAGACTTTGGAGTCTTTGAGAAGTGACTCCAATTTGCTTAGGAATGTGACAATATTTAAGGGATGGATTTAGGCTAATTAGGAAGGGTTTAGAAGAATCTAGAAGCGGTTTAGGCATACAAGTGGATTTTGTAGGAAAATGCAAGTGGGAGAAATTTTGGTATTTTCAATTAAAATAAAATCATTTATTTCAATTAAATGGTGTAATTTGCATTTGGATAAATATTCAAATAAATATTAATTTATTTAAATGAGAAAAATGAAGATAAAGCATTAAAATGCTTGAAGACTTTGAGGGAAACCATTAAAGGCTTGAAGACTTTAAGGAAAACAATTAAAGTCTTAAGAAGATTATAGAAGGAAGCCATCAAGTTTGAAGACTTTAAAGCCATCAAGTTTGAATACTTTAAGAGAAACCATTAAAGGTTTCAAGTGGGTGAGGATAAATAGAATTTTAAATAAATAATTTATTTAAAATAGTTGTGCAACTTGCTTTTGTAGGAAAATACAAGTGGGTGGAGGATAAAGGTGATTTAAATAAATTATTTATTTAAAATAATTGTGCAACTTGTATTTGTAGGAAAATGCAAGTGGGTGGAGGATAAAGGTGATTTTAAATAAATGATTTATTTAAAATAATTGTGCAACTTGTATTTGTAGGAAAATGCAAGTGGGTGGAGGATAAAGGTGATTTTAAATAAATGATTTATTTATTTAAAGGTGAGAGGTGGGATTTTGGGGGTTTTAAATAAATATTAATTTATTTAAATGTGAGAGAAGATTTAATGAAATAAATATGATTTATTTATTTAATTAATGGTCTGAATTTGGTTAAGTGAATTAAATCAAATAAATTGAATAATTTATTTAATTAATAGGAGAATAGGGTTAAGATGAATTAATTAAATATTAATTCAATTAATTATTAATTGATGGTTAAATAATCAAATAAATACTAAGTATTCATTTAATTAAGTGGACAGATTTATGTGACTACAAGGACGATGCAAAGCATTGAGATCTCTTGATCTCTCTCATGTTGACTCAAAAGACACATGTGTTCCCTTCTTCTAGGTGATCTTCCTTGATTGGGGAATGAAGAACAATTATGCATACATACATATGATATACATGAATTATCATACAGCATACTGACCCCGAGGAAAGCGAAGTTACCTTGTGCTTTGTGTTTTGTGTCTATTATCCTTGGGCTTATCTCACACTTGGGGGCTAAATCCTTGTGATAATGTGCTCCTTTCTCATTTCTTATATGTATCACTACCTTAAAGTAATCACCCCCGGTGAGGCGTGTGCGATCGCTTTAACATAGGGGGGCATACATCCCGTCCATATCTTTTCAAGATACTTGAAAATTTCTTGGCAAATTTAGCTTTGCCTTGAAAATTTTTGATATCTTTCTTGCATGACTCATAGTGAGGGAACCTTACTACTGACAGTCATGGTTCTCCCTCGTGATCTTCCCTTTTACTTTGTCAATCGAAGTCGTAAGATCCTTAGTCCACTGGGGGCTTGGTGTATCTTGCCTCCTTGACGTGGTGAAAGTTTTTCAATATTGTTTCCTTGTACTTTACCGGAAGTATGAGCGTACGCTTATACTCCCGCTAAAGTGGGGGCTAAATGTAGCATCCTAAAATTGTGACACTTGCAATTTCGACTGCATTTGGGTCTTCACGATGGCGACACAACACTAAACCTGAATGGAGACCCCGAAACTTGCTCATGACACCAAAAACTGCATTTTTCCAGCACCCTGCCTGATCCCTCCTTGCACCCTGCTGTCCTGGGAGGTGGGACCAAAGCGCCCAGTGCCTTGGTCCCCCCAGGACCATGGTGCCCAGTGCCCTGGTCCCTGGCCCTATTTTTGGGCTCGGTCTCCTATGGGACTTCGGGTCTTTTTGTTTGCGATTTGGAAAATAACATTTCCTGGTCGGCCTACGGTCGGGAAAATCAGTCTTTTAACCCTAATTGGCAAGTATATAAACTACATTTCCTCTCCCATTTAGGGAGGAAGGACAGATATGTGTACAAGACATGGAAACTCTATTCAAACATCCAAGCATTCAAGCATTCAAGCATTCCTTCAAGCAATTGATCATTCTAAGTCTCCATTCAAGGCTAGGTGTTGCATTCAAGACAAGGATTCAACCATTGAAGAGGAGATCACATACTACAACATACAACATACAACAAACAACAACATCTATACCTTCGCATATAAGGATACAAACATCCTTACAACAAGGTACTAGTACTTGTTTTACATTACAGTCATTTACATTTACAGCATTTCTCATTTCTTGGTTAATTCCAAACCGGGGTTTGACCTAAGGGCAAACCCCTAATCCCTAACCCCCCAATCTTCTTCACTTTTCTGTGTGTAGGTTGCAGGTACGCGGTTGAAATTGAAGATCTACAATCCTTGTGCAGAGACGAACAGATCCCCCTTCATTTTGCGGATTTTTCGGAGGACCATGTGCACGCCGGGCGCCATCGTCCTGTCAACTTTTGCTCAAATTTGTAGGACAGCGCCATCTCGACATTTTACTGCTAATTCCAGGTCCGTAGCTTCATATCATATCCCTATCTCTATTTATAAGTGAATCTTTCTCACTTTCTATGTATTCCTAGCTTAATCTTTCTATCTACATTCTTTATAAAAGAGGGTATCCTTGCTATCACAACCCTTGAAACTCATATAGAATCCAATCTTGCATTGCGTGGGATTGGATCTTGTGGGTTTCAACCCCTCTTTTGAATGTAAAGTCTCCCCTAAGTGAAAACCATCAACCCTAGTGACTCTCCCTTCTCTCTCCTTGGAGTTGGGGAGGGGAGAACGACTAGGGTTCGATTTTTCCGCTTTACAGTTTCAAATTTTACAATCAAAACTTTCTGAAAGAGCTCCAGAACTCTTTATACATTTTCTATCGACACCTTTAGGAATATCCTCAATCAAATCAATCAAGGATTTCAGAATATTTCAATTTTAAAATCTCCCACTCTTTCTCAATGCGCCTTGCAACAATTCCGCCAAGTGTTCAACCAATTATGCCACCGCATCTCCCAAAGATAGAAACTTCTGAGACATGTTCAACCAAATAAATGTGAACCAGAGAATCCACATTTAATGATGCTTGACTGCATGATAATTACCAACAAAATATTTGGCATAGACACATGATTACCAACTCATCCTTTGCCACCACAACTAAATAACCGATCACTGCTCTGAGATTTATGGTGATCACTTGTCTTCCTTCTGTCATACCGATGTATCGGTATGTAACTACACTTCTTACATTACCAATTTGTTATGCTAGCACCAAGTCTCTTCCCTTGTTTTTCAGTGAGCTACCACTGGGTTAGAGAAAACAAGTTTTCTTGCTTGAGTCACCTTTTGTGACTACACCATCACCAAAGTGACCAGTCTTCCTGAATGATAGATCGGTTGACTTAATTTTTCTTTCCTTGAGCTAAAGTAACCTTTGATAATTCAATACCAAGGTTGTTTCCATTCACTATTGTTTACTGAAAAGCAACACTACTCTACCTATACCACTTCACCGGTTAGTGTCTTCATTGGTAAGTGTTGGACATCAATGACAAACCTTAGCATGTATACTGGTTTTCTAGATTGGCCGGTTTTGTCAATGCCAATAATCCAACAATATGATGTTGATAGTAGGTGAATTAGGACCAGTAGTGGTGATTTGTTAGTAGAAATTAACAGAGAAATGGTGATGGATGCAATTGGAATCACTCATAAAGATTCGTATGAAGATTGGTCTATTGGTACCTCATACGCATTTTTTCTGAGAAGAAAAGCACATATAAAAACGTCATTGCAAGGAATTGGCTTCTAAAGGTTTGGAAATGGGGGTATCAGTTACCCAAACCTCTTCGAAGAGATAATTTCATCACAGAGGTGCAAGATATTGTAATATTGTCAAACACACTCAAAGGGAATTCACACGCTTTCTATTGAGAAGACTAAATGTACTTTTTTATTCAAGTATTGTTAGCTGGCGAGAAATATCTTGATAGGGTGCAGGTTATTGCTGAAAGGCTCCATGAAGGTTTGAGTAACTTTGTTGGAATGTCAAGCTTTTACGTGTCCTCATATCTATTTTATATATTGTCTTGTACCATAGAATGGAAAGGGTTGCATAAAGAGACTTGGGTGGATGACATGAAGGTTTATGATTATTACCCATACCTCCAACAACAGATACATGTAGAAAATTTCACAAGATGGAATGATGTTTTGGTAGGAAGACTTGCCTTTGAGCTACAAGGAGACACAAATAAAAGAATGTCAGCCAAGGCCATGGAGTTGGTTAGTACATATAGAAGCTACTTTATCCAATTTCCTAGATTTACTTATATTAGAGTGGGGGAGTTTGAAGGTGAACCATTCAAATTGCCCAGGTATGTCATTGATAGTTATGTACTTAAGTTTGCAGACAACTAGCCCACATTGACAAAAGGTTAGGGACGGAGGGTAAATCTGGGGTTTCCTTCCTAACTGAACTTGGATATCATAGCTATAAGTTTGTTTCCGATTCCTTGAACCTAGAAATAGAGTTCAAAGAATTGAATTTACAACCCTACATTGCCAGATGAAAGTTTGATAGAAGGGGCTATGTTGTAGAACATCTAAATATTGATAACAATTTCTTCCATGAACCTCAATTAGAAGAGTACTCGGAAAATTATTGTGATGAATTTGAAGTAAGAAGGAGATTTTGGTGAAGGCTCACTCTATAGAAGATTGATATGATGAGGTTGTCCATTAATGTGTCAAGAACACAAGAAGAGGAAGGAGAAGATGTATTGCATCCTCAATTCAATGAAAGGGTTCAAGTGAAACATATCCTTGAAATTGACTGGGATAGGAGAGAAGAAGAAAATATTTAAGCCAAGTCCTTCAATGTCATAAGGAGAACAAAGAAGTGGTTAACGGACCACAGATTTAGAAAGGAGTCAATTATTACTCCTAAAGAATTAACAGTTGGTCCACTTTGTGCTACAACATAGATTCCCATTTCCTCCTCTAATGTAATTATTGATGTTGCAAGTGCCACAAGGCTTAAAATTGGAGAGGTTCAAACCAAAAGATCAAACAAGTCCCCATTTATTTCTTTAGTAGTTTGACTCACTTGTTCGAGGAGGGAAAAGAAAAATAGTGAACCAATGGCAGACCAAATTGTTGTGGACATAGATTCAAGCGAGGAAACCTAGATGATCATGAATCAACAAGTGTTAAATAATCCTTCAGTGCAGGATGCGGATACAGAGAAAGAACTTGAAGAAAATCCAAATCCGATGAGCACCATGAGTGTTTTCAACCCACCTGATGATTAGACACCTCTTCCCAAAGAAACTTCCAGTACTTCTCAATGGCTTGGAGCTTCAATTGGAAAGTAACGCAGTATTGTTCCTATTACTATTCCCATGGAGGATATGCTAAGTAAGTGCCTTGGGAAAATATTCAAACCCAAAAAGCTTAAAATACAGGCATTGATGGAGATTGATGATGAAATATGCCACTGGATAGTGGAAGTTGCTAAGCCTATCTCAGATAAAGACCTAGACAAAGACACTGAGATTGATTTTATTGCTGATAAAATTGACTTGGGAGTTTCTTCAAGGGATGTGGATGCCAAAAATTTAGAATCCTCCACTAAAAGAATGATATCTAGGACCTGGAAAGATGAGAAGAACAAATGGGAGTTGAAACAAGTTGTTACCTAGATCGCCAAATATATCAATGCCATACATCACTTGAGTCCTCAACCTCTGACACAGATGACATTATCCTTTGACCCTGAATCACGAGTAAATCAAAAGCTATTGGATTAGGTCTAAAGAAGCCACATGATAGCCAAATCTTTTGATGAGTGGCTTGAATCCATAGTGCAGCAGGGCATAGACTACATTGCTAGCCTGATCAAGGTGTATGATAATGCTATAACTATGAGTAAAGAGATAGAATTGGAAGCTACCACATGGGACAAAGAAAAAAATAAATGGGTAGTAGTCCTAGAGTAGATGAATGATTTACAAAAAATTGGTGTCATGAAATTTCTTGCTTAGAAGCAAGTGGATAACCTGGATGACAACGTACTCTGTTTATCAAGAAAGAATGTTGAGTGGAGGAACTCTATCATTAAACAGAGTCATGAAGAATTTGTCAAGTTGTTAAAAAGATTAAAAGAACTTATTGATAAGATGCAGAAAGATTTAAGATGCATCGATATACAACTCTTAAAGGAGGATGGATAGACTATTGAACCACGGGTAGATATGGTCAAACCCTTTAAAGAAAGGGTGCATCTTGTTAGAGAAACAAAGTCTCTAACTATAGATGACTTCTCCAAAGTGGCAAGCAAAGAATCAATGTTAGGAGTTTGCTTTGATCACTTGGAAGTGCATAAAATTAAAGTTATGTAGGTAAACATGTATAAAGAAGTCAGGAAGTAGCTAATTCTACAAATTGGACTCTTGTACTATCAAGTTATCCTTAATTTATAAACAACACATTTGGGGTGGTGAAATGTACATGGTACCATGACAAAACATGGCAAATCAACTTCTTCTACCACGTTGAAGTCTTGAATGGTTTATGGATGAGCTATCATCCTATCTGTGGCCTTTAATAATTTAAGTTTTATCCATTTTGAAGCAAACAGTTTCTTTTAACTCTAGGGTAGAGTTTAAGGATTTAGGGTTATTTTTCAAAAAACTATTAGCCTAGAGGCTATAAATGTAATTAAGCAAGCTTTATTGAGGGTCCAAAAAACTTTGATTTGAATTGGCAGACTTAATTTTCCTTTGAATTTCAGTGTAGATATTTTATATATGAATGGAATGATATATTTGTATGGTCTTGAAATCTATGCATTTGAATGATAGAGCAAATCTCTGTTGGGATGTACGCTTGTGTGCAAAATATTATACTTCATTATCACTTCTTTATAAGTGTGAATTCATTGATTAAGAAAAATTAGTGGTGCATTATCGTTTAAATTATTCTGATCCACCTTGTCCTATGAGGCATGAGAAAGTATCGATCAACATTTATTCTACATGGAGTATACTTGGTGAAATAAGTTTTACATTGAATTGAAATGTTCAAAGTTTAAGTTCATGAGATTTACATTTATCGATAATTATCTTGTAGCATTCTTATTTTGTTGACAAATTAATGTGAAATACTTTCTCTTTCTAGTAAGATGTGTGTTTATTTCTAAGTTATTTGCATTGAAATTTATTGGATATCATACATAGAGCTGGACTCTTATGTAGAGGGTAAACCGTAACTCGATTCACCCAACTGTTGGTTTTATCTACTTTTCATCGAGGGTATGCATGAGTCATCATTAAAAAATATTCAAGGAAATGCAAGGTTTTTAACCAACAAATTTACACCTCATGATTGGGCTTCCACTTTAGCGTGATCTACCCTTATCCCATCTCTAGATCTGATTTGAGCTAATGCCCCAGCTTTCATGTCATGAACAACCAATTGTGGCTCCCACAAAATGGTACCCACCTCCATAGAATCTTGTCTTGGTCGCCTTTGTAGTGGGACTAGGGAGTAGTATTTCCCGGTTTAGACGCAGACACCCTAAAATGCCATGGTCTGCCATAAAGGGGCCCAAATTTTAAGTACAGTGGTTTTTGTATTTCCATCGCGGGAATTCATTTTTGTGGCTATACATTACTATTACAGATCATTCTAATTGGTTATTTAGTGATAGATTCCTATATAAAGATATTATATCAATTCTTGTTCATATCAACAAATTAGCAAAAGAATTCTTGCATCCATGAAGCATTCCTTATCAAGCATCCTCAGAGATCTTCAAGGCTGCATATTCCTCATTCAACCATTATGGATCAAAATTACATCAATCTTATGCAAGCATGTGTGTGTCATTAGGGATTTATGTGTGTCATGTCACTTCATAAGACATTTGTGATTACATTGAAAGAGAAAGGCATCATCATCAACAGTTGTAGATCTAAGATATATCTATTCAACATTTATTTTAGTATTGGAATTATTTGATTCTAGGTTAATTCCTAAACCAAGGTTTGACTTTGGCAAACCACTATTCACAACAATACCCCCCTTATTTTTGTGTGTAGAGAACATGTATAGATATGTGTTCAAGAGGATCAATAAAATTCATAGAGACAAACGGGTTCAACTTTTGATAGTGAGAAATTCAAAGGACCATGGAGAATTTATATTGCTTGGTCCCAAACAATTAGGTCAATAGGGTAAAAGTACAAACCTATGTCACACTTTTATGAAGGAAAAAGGTTAACACAACAATAATTGTTCAATTTTGACGCCATAAAAGTGGCATTTGTATTTTGAATTTGAAGATGATGTAAACTAATGAAATGTGTATTAATTTAATGAAGTTTGAGTCTATTATTTTATAAAAAAAAAAACAATTCGAGGATTGATATATTTTTTTACTTTTAAAGTCAATTTTTCTATTGTTGAAAAATATTGATAATCAGGGGGTTTAGTTGCCACCAAAAATCAAAATATAAATCAACTTTTTTTTTTTTTCTAATTTTAATATCCCTAATAGATGACATACATATATAGTGCATAAAAAAGAAAAACTTAATTTTTGATGTAGATTCTCATTGTTATAACATTTTAAAGTGGAGCATACCTAAATTTGATAGTTTTAATCTGCCACGACATTTTTTTTATTTAATTTTTGATAGTTAAAAAATGTTGGTGTAAATAAATATTCATTATGGATATTATTACACTTTATTGAAGTTAACTTAGGATAATGCATCTCTTCATAGTTTGGATTTGAGACACTTAGGGAAGTGTGCACATAGGGATATAGCTTGTAGGAGAAATTCCACCTTATGTGGTCTTATTTTGCTGTTACACTCCACATTCGGTGGGTCATCCACCTCTTGTGGAATATTATATATTTTCTCCTACCTACCCCTAGTATTTCTTACTTTCCCTTGTTTCTCATTGAGCCACATGTCATGATTGTGTGCTTGTACATCCATATGGCCTTGCCTATATAAGCAGGCCTACATTCATTGTATTGGTGAATCCAAATGATCATTTGCATATCGATGAGAATACAGTTTATTCTTGTCATTATTTTGTCTCTCTTTTATACTTTTCATTGTGCCCTTGATCTTGGCAAAATCTCACAAAAAATAATAAACACCCTTTTGGAGAAGAGTTTCTCCTCTAGTGAACCATATTTTTATCAAATTTTCTTGAGGTGATTAAATATTTTTTTTCAAATCAACCTCTTATCAAACATTAGAATACATACTTGTAGTATTTTTGAAATAATATATATTAAATCTAATAAAAACATCATATAAATTATATGAGTAGATTCTTGACTTCAATCTCTAAAAAAGGGTAATTTTTTATTTTTTAATAAATTGAATTTAGTTGTAGAATTTTGTTGTAGAAGTCAAAAGATTTAAAAATTTATCAGATTTGGTGATGTGGCTACCACTTAGGATGCCACTTAGGACATTCTGGTTGGATGCTTGGAGGTTGGTGCGATCGATCATTTGATTGACCATGCCTCTTCAAACCCCATGCAAATGATGTTTAAAAAAAATATGAAAATAAAGGTGTGTGAAATAATATAATTAACTTTCAAATTAAACAATTGTTTTTACAAATAAAAGCAACATTTTTTATATAAAGTGACAAAGATTTTAATTTTTTTTAAGATTTTGGTAGAAGGCTTCAATTTTTTTCTAGTATGGGGGTCACACATGTTTTAGAACACGTGTAGTCCCTTAGGATCCCATATGACCCCTTATAACACCATATGACCCTATGGTTTCCTAAGGGGTCATATGGGGTCCTAAGGGATGATATGGTGTCCATTTGACCTTATGTTGTACCTACAAGGACTTCAAAATGAGTCATATGGGGTCACACTTATGTTAGAACACATGTATGGCCCCTTAGGACCCCATTTGACCACTTAGGACACTATATGACCTTACGGGGTCATATTGTGTCTTTAGGGGTATTTTGTACCTACTAGGACTTTAACAGGGGCCATATATGGTCCTAAGAGAGCACATGTGTGACCCCATATAACCTCGTACAACACTATATGACCCGATAGGGTTATATGGTATCCTAAGAGGTATGTTGTACCTACTAGGAATTTAAAAGTGTTCATATGGGGTCCTAAGGGTTCGCACATGTTTGGCCCCATAGGACCCCATATGACCCCTTAGGACACTATATGATCCTATGGGGTCATATGGTCTCCTAAGGGGTCATATGGTGTCGTTAGGTGCCATATGGGGTCCTAAGAGACCACATATGTGTTAAAAACATGTGTGGCCCCTTGGGACCTCGTATGAACCCTAGTGACACCATATAACTATTGGAAATCAATATCACTAAGAGGGGGTGAATCAGTGTTATACCATAATAGTAGATTTTATCTTTAACAAAACTTTCATACACCAACTGATATACTAGTATAATCAGAATTGAAAGAAGTAAAGCAACCAATAATCCAAACACATAAATGAGAATCATAACACACAGATTTATATGTGGAAAACCTCAAAGAGGAAAAACCATGGTGGGATTTTTTACCCATAATATCTATCCACTGGCCATATGAAGAGATATCACAATATATGATGGGCCTGCACTTGCAGGAAGGCTTGTAGCCTAGACCACACTACACAATCACCATAGGAGCCTCACTGACTACATATAAATCTAGACAACAATCCATAGAAGTGTGAACTACTAAGATAGCATCTCTTATGCCAAAATACAGTTTCGGTTTAAGCTCTCTATGTTCTGGTTTGAAACCCTAAACCCCTTTACCGGAATAACCCTTACAATAGATTCCTCACATACATAATCTCTCAGAGTAATTTTGCATCATATTACATTTTCATATCCATTCTAGGTCACACACAAAATGATCTATCAAACTAACCTATATACCCTATATAACTTTTATGCCATCAGCTTACAAAGATATATACAATATTAGATTACATCTCAGTGAGATAACATAAATGGATAAATATTAAAAGAAATTGCCGATGCCGGATCTAAGATATGTCAGCCTCCAATACCGATAACCTTTACTATACAGTGTTGGTCTCCATTGTCAGTGACCAAAGAAATCTTTTGTCCTATCGGTGCTAGTGTAGAATCTGTGAAGTGCCTTCCGATACACCATATGAAGCCGGAACACAAAATAATGTTGCCATCAATGACAACATAGTGAAACCAACCATTAGAGTGTCAACTGCCAACAATCTCCCCCTTTGGCTTTTATGGCAACACTCATTTGAAAAATGATCAAGGTTTCATCTGTCGGTTTCATCCTGCCCTGCTCCCCCAAAGTTGAATATGTAAAATACTCCATATCTTCAAAACTCCAAAAAATTTGTAACTCCCCCTAATATATGCAACTCTTTTATTATTTTTCACATCTATACTACTCCTCCTTTGACATAAATGCCCAAAAATTGTAAAAATAATGTCAAAGAATGAGAACTATTTTGAATGTGGCAGTAATTCCACATAAGTATCCCAACCAATTTTGAATGTGCCAGAAATAGATACAAGTCCACTAAATGAGTGTGCATAAGATTCTTTCTCATTTACCTCTGCCAGTCTGGGATTTCCCACCATATCAATTCATTCTTTCTTATGTAAATAGAGTGATCCAATCTTGGACTCACCAAGTCTCTCAGACTTCAGGCTCTCTGAAATATTTTATCTCTTTCCTTTTCAAGAAAATAAATTTGGTTCTCCAAAATCAAAATTTGACCATCAATTGATGTAGTCAATGAAATTAACCCATCAAAAGAGTTAGCAATACTAGACATTTTCTCTTGTATCTCTTGTATCTCTTTTATCTTTTTATCTACATTTGTTGTAAGTCTTTCTATATTGCAACATACCCTATATATATTTGTACATTATTTCAAAGAATTTTGTATTAGAATTAGCTTCTCCTGAATATTTTTCTTCTCTGTCTCAATTACCTGATCAAAATGGCTCTCTTAGCTTGAGTGAATCTTTCAAGTGCTTTTCAGTTACATATTTACTATAAGGATTGAAAGTCTTTTGATATGTGCTCAGTGATTACCTTAAGCTTGCTAGAAGGGCTCACTTCCTTTTCAATCTTACACTGTTCGACCAATCTATGTAAAACAATGATTGATTGATCTATAATCCCGTTGTCTGTCAATCCCTCCTTCATCAGGTTTTCAGTAGACATCATCGTCAGTTCAGTGGGACTCATCTTTGTGATGGTTTTCTTTTTTGCTTGAGAAGTGTCAATTGACAATAATGATGAGCCAACAACTAGTTTCCTGCCGAATTCCCCTATTTTGTATTCAAATGATATAACCTTTATTACCTCCTTACTTATACTAGTGGCATCACCACTCAATGCAATCTGTGTAACTATTGGTTCCTTTGTAGGGACATGGTGCAAGAGCACCTTGATTTCTTGCTAAATTTTCACAATTTTGGAATGGATGATCCTCAATAGGATCAATGAATCAATAATGGACTATTGGTAGGTCCACAAGTTGGTATGTCTCTAGTGTTATCTTGTTTTCTTGGTTTTGGCCAATGTGCCTTTGTAAGCCACAAATGACATCATTTTGCAAAATAGGGTAAATCTCCTTGTAAGGCCTCACAAGGCTTTTGGATATTTTGTTTTGATGTTAGGGAACCATCCTAGGGGGTTTAGAGTGAGTAAAAATGCATAATTTACAAAAATATAAGGTGGAGAAAATGGGTTGGAAGATCCAAAGAGAAAATTTTGAACAATAATCAAAGGAAATTTCCAGATTTTGCATAAAGACTTGCAATTTTGTTTATAGCAGTCCGTACTAGATGGATTGATCTTAGAAATTTTCCTTAATGGTGGTTTATCCTTCATTGTTGTGGTTCTTTGGAAGTGATTGTATCTCTTCATTGTGCAGGTTTAGTGCTTTGTTTGAATTTTTTCCTGAGCTGCATTGGTTTCGGTATGAGCAAAGGATTAAGACCCTAGCAATAACTCCAACTTGAAATACCATCGTGCTTTCTTAATGGACCTTGAGATTAAAGTCATGGATACTATGTAAAATGTGTATATTCATTATGGTACCTTCGAGGTTGCATTGGATCAATTTTATATCAAGCCCTTGGCGAGCTCTGCCATAGCCCAACTAGGGAACTTGACTGTTATTTGCATTTTTGTTTGCAGGGATGAGAAAATGTGTTTGTGCCAAGTTTTTTGTAAGGAACAAGGTAGTTTAGCATATTCTTGAAGAAAGGATGTGGGTGTGACATGGTGTGGAGAATAGTAATCCCTATTGAAGAACACACTAAGCCTTAAACCCTTTAAAAAGAGCCATTTTTGGCTTTGTACCTATACAAACGTATCAAACAACCTAACCTCCTAAATCTCAAAGAATTTCCAAAAGGGTATCTGGATCTCTAAATATTTTAGGGGTCTTTTGGAATATTTTTGACAAATTGAGCAAAAACTGTGAAGGTGGGGCTAAAAGGGGCTCTTAGGGCTACTAGGCCTAGAAAATAGGAACTTGTGGAAGCGATGGAGAAATGGAGTGAAAACAGTCACAAAACCACATTATTGGAGTTGTTACACCATCTCCACATCCTCTTAGTCCACTACAAGTGAATGTTGAATATTTTGACAACTTAATTGTTGGATTTACCATAGTGAATCCTAGCCATGATCTTGAGTAATGAGTGCAAACAAGTTGATAGAGAGCTTCCCAAAAGAGTTTAGATATTAGGATTGATTCAAGAGAAGAGTAGGGTGTGAAATAGCTTGGTATCCCACTATGACTCCTCTTTCTAACCTACAAACTAAAATTCCAACTCTTTTATGAGATCCTCCCTATCAAAGTGGTATCAGAGCAAGCTAAGATTTGGAAAGAAACCAGTTGATGTCAAAGACTGCGTGAGTAAGTGAAAATAGCCTTAAGATGGTGAATAATTCCAAGTTAGCCAAAAGGGTAGAAGACCCAGAGGAAGAGAATAGACTCGTCAGGGAAAGATTGCAACAATTGGAGAACAAACTAGGTGAATTAGAAGACAAAAATGAGAAGGTAACTATCAAAATCAATGAAGAAAAGGGTAAAGAAGTGGTAGAAGAGGATGGCACACCTGAACCAGATCTTATTTTTCCTCAAGATCCTTTCCTTAAAGCCATCAAATCCTTAGGAAGAAAGTCCCTAGAAGGAGTGTTACTTTTTTGTGGGAAAATTTAAATAGAAGTGGTTATGGAGTGGATTGAAGAGTTAGAGAATCACTTTGAATGTGATGGACTTAGTGAAGCACAAAAGGTGAAGGTGGTCAAATCTAGGTTGAGAGGAGTAGCCTTGACTTGGTGGATGTTGATCCAAGAGGAGAGCCAAAAGGAGGGTAAGAACCCAATTGCCACTTGAAAAGGAATCCTAGCCAAGGTGAGAGAAGCCTATATTCCTGAAGCCTATGAAACTCAATTACACAGGAGGAGACAAAATTTGAGACAAAGAGAACTATATGTGAACAACTACACTGAAGAATTTCAAAATTTGTGTTTGAGATCCAAGGTGGTGGAAGATGAAAGCATCAAGGTTGCCAGGTATTTGAATGGTTTGTGGTGGAATATCCAAGAAGAGTTAAGTTTGTTGTGTCCTATTATCCACAAGTGCTATCAATTGGAACTCAAGGTGGAAGAGACGAGTAAAAAGAAACAAGAGAAAATAAGTAGAGGCACATGTAGGGGAAGAGATGGTAGAGGTCATAGAGGTAGCTTTGGTGGAACCAGTGTAGACCAAAGATCCCAAGGGGAATCCAAGTTGTTAGAACAAAGTGGGGATTCCAATAGCAAGAGAAGATATAGAGGAAGGGGATCTAGAAACTTTAATAGAGGAAGGTCTAGTGAATCAGGAAGAGGTTCCTATTTCACCACAGTGAAGTGCTACAATTGCCATCAACTTGGACACCCAGTCTATAGATGTCTAGAGAAATATTCTTCATCCCAAGAAGGTAAAAGGAAAGAGAGTTATATTTAGGAAGATGCAGCAAATGTGAAGACATCAGAAGTAATCTTAGATTCTGAAGTTGGAGAGAATCTCATCATAAGAGGAGTTTTGATCAAAGAATCGATTAAGGAGGAACCCAGTCAAAGAAGATCCTTATTTAGAATAAAGTGAAAGATCATGGGTAAAGTGTGTAGAGTGGTGGTGGATTGAGGATCCACTAATAACATAGTGTCAAAAGAAGAAGTAGGCAAACTCAACCTGCAAATAATTCCACATAGTGATCCTTATAAGGTTACTTGGCTAAACAAGGGGTAGCATGTTTTGGTGAATGAGAAAAATTGGGTGGAGTTCATGATAGGAGGCTACAAAGACAAGATCTCATGTGACATCTTGCCAATGGATGCATGCCACCTACTCCTATGTAGGCCTTGGCAATTTGGTAGGAAAGCAATACACCATGGGGAAAAGAACTCCTATACCTTTCAAAAAGATGGAGTTACCGATAAAATTCAGTCTATAGGAGATGAAGAAGAGAGATGATCTAAAGGTTCCAATGTGCTACTATTTGGTGAGAAGGAGTTCATAAACACTCTGAAAGAAGGAGAGGGAGTGGGGTTTACACTTGTTGTAAAACCAAAAGAGGAAAAAAATGACAAGAAGGTATGTATTCCTGATGAAGTGAAACATATAATAAATCAATTCAAGGAGATCATAAGTGATGGAACACTTGCTACTTTTCCTCCTCAATGTGCCATAAGTCATCAAATTGACTTCATACCCGGAATCACGTTGCCTAATAAAGTAGCCTGCAAAATGACACCAGAGCAGAATAAAGAAGTGGCTAAACAAATCCAAGAACTATTGGATAATGGTCTGAGAAGAAAGAGCATCAGCCCATGTGCAATTCCCACTATTTTGGCACCAAAGAAGAGAGGCACTTGGAGAATTTGCACTGATTCAAGAGCCATTAACCAGATTACAATTAGGTATAAGTTTCCTATTTCAAGAATTGAAGATTTGATGGATTTTTTAGAGGGTGCTAAGTATTTTACCAAGATAGACCTCAAGAGTGGATACCACCAAATCAGAATCAAGGAGGGAGATGAGTCGAAGACAACATTCAAGACCACAGAAGGACTTTATGAATGGCTTGTTATGCCATTTGGACTCACAAATGCCCTTAGCACATTCATGAGACTCATGAATGAAGTACTCAAGGATTAAATTGGTAAATTTTTTATTGTCTATTTAGATGACATCTTTATTTATATTAAGTTTAAAGAAGAACATCTTAAGCATATAGAGATTGTATTGAAGCAATTATGTGATGAGCAACTAACTATCAATTTGGAGAAATGTGAATTCATGAAACATGAGTTGGTATATCTTGGGTTTTTCATCTCAAGTGGTGATTCGAAGATGGAAACCTAAAAGGTGGAAGCCATAATCAATTGGCCTACACCTAAAATAGAAAGTGAAGTGAGGATTTTTCATGGTTTGTCACAATTTTACAAGAAGTTCATTAGGGGTTTCAGTGAGATATGTGCACCTATACTTGATACAATCAAAGGGGGTGTAAAGAATAAGATTCAATGGACAAAAAAAGGAGCAAAAAGGATTTGAACTCTTGAAGACAAAGGTGTCTACTCAACCTGTTCTTGTTCTTCCAAGCTTTGACAAACTCTTCACCATAGAATATGATGCAAGCAACATAGTGGTTGGAGCAGTCCTCAGTCAAGACAATAGATCAGTTACATTTTTTCAATGAAAAGTGCAATGAAGCCAAGAAAAGGTATTCTTCCTATGATTTGGAGTTATATGCACTTGTTCAATCACTTTGGAAATGGAGGCATTATTTATTACCTAAATAATTTGTGGTTTACACAGATAACCAAGCTCTTAGTTTTTCCAACTCCCAACATAAGTTGAATCATAGGCATATCAAATGGGTAGAGTATTTGTAATCCTATACTTTTACCATTAAACAAAATAAATTTCAATACAATAAGGTTGATGACACATTAAGCAGAAGGTTGCTAACAGTTCAAGAAGTGCAGCTCAATAGCATTGGATTAATAGTTTCAAAGGGCTATTACAAGATGATGAAGATTTTTCTTCCATCTGCAAGGTTTGTCAAGAGTTTAGGAATCACTTTCATGGTAAGTATGAAGATTTTACTTTACAAGATGGTCTTTTATTTAAGGGAGGACAGATTTGTGTACCAAGAGGGTCCATGAGAGAGAACTTGATGCAAGAGAAACACAATGGTTGTTTAAGTGGTCATTTTGGGATGAATAAGACTTTGGAACTTGTTCAAAGATTCTACTATTGGGAAAAGATGCAAGAGGATATCAGAAAATATGTGGAGCAATGTGTTGTTTGTCGAAGAGAAAAAGGAACCTCTTCTAATGCTGGACTCTATCAGCTAGTACCTATACCAAACCGACCATGGGAGTGTGTAAGTATAGATTTTGTTACTGGTTTACCCAAGACAAAATCAGGATTTGATAGCATCTATGTTGTGGTAGATAGATTTAGTAAAATGGACCATTTTATTCCATGTAAGGTGACTAATGATGCTAGCCATATTTCTCATTTGTTTTTGTAGGAAGTCATTAGGATTCATGCCTTACCAATCAATATAGTGCCAGATAGAGACAAAATTCATTGGACATTTTTGGAAAACTTTATCGCAGAAATTGGGTACTAACTTGTCTTTTAGCTTAGCCTACCATCCCCAAATGGATAGAAAAATAGAGGTGGTGAATAGGACACTTGGAAACCTTCTTAGATGTTTGACAAAGGAGTATGGACAAGCTTGGGATCAGATCATTCATCAAGTTGAATTTTTTTACAATGACAGTATGAATAGATCAACTGGTAAGATTCCCTTTGAAGTAGTTTATGGCCTTCATCCAAGAGGTGTGTTGGATCTTAGAGACATTTGGAGTCTTAAGGGGGTAAAATATCATTGGGTTGGTTTTAAACCCATTTCTGTGAGATGTTTGGGCCCTTTAGAATAGTAGGTGGGTGGTGGGGTTGGTGGGGGACACTACTGAATGAACACAACTCCCAACTTCTCATTCCCTATTATTCTAAAGGGGCTATTGGATATATGTGCAAAAATGCACCCACCCAAATCACTAGTATGATTGGTATCTGAACACCAAAAATCCATGTCACCACTATACCTGTTCTCTTGATGCAAATTGGGCTACCCAAAATAGACTCTTGCTTGCTATTACAAAAGAATGGACATGCTATTGACATTGTTGAGTCCATGAAGGAGATTAATGAGAAAGTAAGGTAGGATTTACAAGACAAATCTCAATGAATCAATGACAAAGGGGATGAAAACAAGAGGGATGTACAATTTTCTACTGGTGACATGGTAATGGTTCATTTGAGAAAAGAAAGGCTTTAGAAAGGTGTCTGGAAGGTCTTCGTAAAGTATGGGCAAAATTCCTACAAAATTGATCTACCCTGGGACATAACTTTGTCTCTTATTTTTAATATTATAGACTTGGTGCAGTATAAAGGCACACTTCTAGAGGAATGCAATAGAGTCCGAGAGGTCTCTCAATCACTATCAAACTTACCTTTACCATCTACATCTATGCTACAAGCCGATAAGGTGTTGGATTCAAGAATCCTCAAAAAAACTTAGGTATACCACCTATATGGAGTGTTTGGTTAAGTGGAAGCATCTTCTAGAATCTAAGTCCACTTGAGTACCTAGGGTACTATTTACAAATGTTCTAATTTTCCTCTCTTTGTTTCCTAAAGGAGTCACTTGACTTCTTTCTCATTGGGGGAGTATGGTGCAAGAGCACCTTGATTTCTTGCTAAATTTTCATAATTTTTGAATGCATGATACTCAATAGGATCAATGGATGAATAATGGACTTTTGGTAGGTCCACAAGTGTGTTTTAGGGTTATTTGAAGTGTTTTTATCTCTAGTGTTAGCTTGTTTTCTTAGTTTTGGCCAAAGTGCCTTTGTAAGCCAAAAATGGTATCATTTTGCAAAATAGGGTAAAAATCCTTGTAAGGCCGCACAAGGATTTTAAACATGTTGGTTTGATGTTAGGGAACCATCCCAAGGGGTTTAGAGTGAGTAAAAATGCATAAGTTTCAAAAATGCAAGGTGGAGCAAAAGTTATCATTGTTGCTTGACAACTTTTTGCAACTTTTGGAGTAACTTTCCAAAAATGATCAAATTGGTGGTTAAGGAACCGATGGGTTGTTGGTTATGAAAAAGTAGGAATATATAATTCTTTTGAAATAATTTTAAATGAGTTGGAAGATCCAAAGAGAAAATTTTGAATAATAATCAAAGGCAATTTTCAGATTTTGCATAAAGACTTGTAATTTTGTTTATAGTAGTCTGTACTAGATGAATTGATCTTAGAACTGTTACTTAATGGTGGTTTATCCTTAATTTTTTTGGTCCTTTGGAAGTGATTGTATTTCTTCATTGTGCAGGTTTAGTGCTCTGTTTGAATTTTTTCTTGAACTACACTGCTCTCTATCTGAGCAAGGGATTAAGACCCTAGCAATGGTCCCATTGTGTTTTCTCAATGGCCTTTGGGATTCAAGTCATGGATCCTTTTTACAGTGTGTATATTAATTATGGTACCTTGGAGGTTGCATTAGAGCAATTTTCTATCAAGCCCTAGGTGAGCTTTGCCATAGCCTGACTAGGGAAATTGACTATTATTTGCATTGTTGCTTGCATGGATGATACAATGTTCTTGTGCCAAGTGTTTGGTAAGGATTAAGGTATCCTAGTAGAGTCTTAGAGAAATTATGGGGGTGTGAAATGGTGTGGATAACATTAATCCCTATTTGAGAACACACTAAACATTAAACCCTTTTAAAAGAGCCATTTTGGGGTCCATTCCTATACAAAAGTATCAGACAAGCTAACCTCCCGAATCTCAAAGAATGTCCAAAAGGGTATCTAGATCTCTAAATATTTTAGGGGATATTTTAAAATATTTTTGAGAAATTGAGCAAAAACCGTGAAGGTGGGGCTAAAAGGGGCTATTAGGGCTACTAGGCCTATAAAATAAGAACTTGTGGAAGTGATGGAGAAATGGAGTGAAACCAATCACAAAATGGGAGTTGTTACACCATCTCAACATCCTTTTAGTCCCCTCTAAGTGAATTTTGAATATTTTAACAACTTGATGATTGGCATTACCCTAGTGAATCCTAGCCATGATCTTGGGTAATGGGAGCAAACAAGTTTATAGAGAGTTTCCCAAAAGAGTTTAGATATTGGGATTGATTCAAGAAAAGAGTAGGGTGTAAAAAATATTGGTAGCCCACTATGTCACCTCTTTCTAACCTACAAACTAAAATTTCAATTGTTTTATGAGATCCTCCCTATCATAACAGTATCCTCAACTTGTACATTTGTATTCGGAGGACAATTGTCCTTAATGTTAGTATCCTATACAATTTTATCTTGTTCATTGTTAGTATTGTTTCTTTCATGGATGAGAAAATGTGCCATAACTCGGCTAAGGAAATTGACTATTATTTGCATTGTTGCTTGCATGGATGAGAAAATGTGTTTGTGCCAAGTGTTTGGTAAGTAATAAGGTATCCTAGCAGAGTCTTCAGGAAATGATGGGGGTGTGACATGGTGTGGAGAACATTAATCCCTATTTGAGAACACACTAAACCTTAAACCCTTTCAAAAGAGCCATTTTGGGGTCCATCCTTATACAAAAGTATCAAACAACCTAACCTCCCGAATCTCAAAGAATGTCCAAAAGGGTATCAAGATCTCTAAATATTTTAGGGGATATTTTGAAATATTTTGAGAAATTGAGCAAAACCCGTGAAGGTGGGGCTAAAAGGGGCTATTAGGGCTACTAGGCCTAGAAAATAAGAACTTGTGGAAGTGATGGATAAATGGAGTGAAACCAGTCACAAAATGGGAGTTGTTACACCATCTCAACATCCTCTTAGTCCCCTGCAAGTGAATTTTGAAGATTTTGACAACTTGATGGTTGGCATTACCCTAGTGAATACTAGCCATGATCTTGAGGAATGGGAGAAAACAAGTTTATAGAGAGCTTCTCAAAAGAGTTTAGATATTGGGATTTATTCAAGAAAAGAGTAAGGTGTAAAAAATATTGGTAGCCCACTATGTCACCTCTTTCTAACCTACAAACTAAAATTTCAATTGTTTTGTGAGATCCTCCCTATCATAACAGTATCCTCAACCTGTACATTTGTATCCAGAGGACAATTGTCCTTAATGTTAGTATCCTGTACAATGTTATCTTGTTCATTCTTATTATTGACCGGTGTCTCAGTATTTGTCTTTACATCTATATTTACCAGTGGCTCAATTTCCACTATCTTGATATTTTTCAAAAGTGAGGGTGAAGTACCCATAATCCCCTTTCTTGTTCCTTCAATCGAGTATCTATAATATCAATCTTGGTCTCCAGTGAATTAAATAATCCTCTGTGTTCTCCCAAAAAATTAATCCATGGATTTTGAGTTTCCTTTATTACTTCATTCACTCTCCCTAGCATCAGATTGGTTATCCTATGTTTGCTACTGAAAACTTTTCTATCTACCACCTTAATTGTATTTTCCATTTTATTTGCAGCTATAGTAATGTAGATAGCTAATAGTTCTTACATTTTAATTTGTTTATCTTCTTGCATAGAAGATAATATTCTAGAATCGAACATGTTATATAACTTAGCTAGTATTTGATTTTCTATCTCTATTAAGGATTTCTTATAGATATCCAAGTATAATACAACTGCTTCCTCTAACTGTCTTTGTTCATCATCCCCTAATTTTTTATTATAAAATTTAACATTCTTCAACATGCCATCTTTAGTGATTTAGTCTACAATTTATGCACAAGTTTTGGGTGGTATGATAGTAACATTACCAGTTTCAAGTGCTAAATCAATGCCACTCTTCTTCTTCCTCTTGGCAGTATCAGATGAAGTTGTAGGTATAGATTTAGGTGCTTTCTTCTGAGCTGATAGCTTTATTATGACCTTCCTAACCGGTTGCTTCTTTGTTTCTACCTTAGTTTCCTCTGGTTTCTTCCTAACAATCGTGTTAAATGCTAATGGTGTGTCATCCTCTAATTCGGATTTCACAGTAAGAGGTTCAATATGAACTACCTGAACCTTTGTCTTTCTACCTTTCTCCAAGACAACATCAATTAGTGCCTTGATTTCCTTTGAGACCTTTTATAAAAACCTACTTTCTTTAACTTCTTGTTTCTCCTTTTTCTTCTGATTGAACTTTGTTTCAACCTCTAGAGTCTTTTTTTGTGCAGTTCCAGAGGGCTTCTATGCCTCATCAATTTCTGCATCAATTAGCATGTTTCCATAGGATTCAAGAACCTATGCATCCACCTCATAGCCCATTTCCTCAATCCAAATGTTTCGGGGCTTAGCTACTTCCATGAGAGTCTCATCCTTCTTTACCATGAAATATATGTCGGTAGAGTATTTCTCTACTATATGCTCAGGCACACCTACCCTAGGCCTCATAGATTTTTGAAATGCCTTAAAATACCCCCAAATCTTATCATCTTTTTGGCTTCCTAATGCAGCAATCAACTATTTCAGTTGTCTTCCTATTGGAATGTCAAAAGCCTATTGTTTCCTACAAAAACAGGGTGTATCATTCAAAAGATATAACATCAAGAAGACTAACAAGTTCCCATATAGGAAGGTTCCCTTCTTGTCATCTTTAATCTTTCTGAAGTTGATTAACAACTCATTAAGCATTCAATCGCATAAATCTAACTTTACATTATTTCTCATCTTGTATGTAGCCAAAATACATGAACTGGAAATAGAATTCATTTGGTTTCACTGAGTTATCTTGTATCTGATAATCATGCTACCAAATTTGATTTTCTTGTCAATAATAGTGCTCACTTTCATGGATCTCTTATCAGATGTAACCAATGATCTTCCTCATCATTTCATTTGAAAATTTCTTATCTGGATGTTTCCCTACCAATGACAAACCAGTAATTGCCCAGATGGCTTCCTTGGTAATTTTTTAGGGTCTATCTGGGCATATGAATTCCCCATGTACTTTTTCTTAGTACATATCTAATTATATCATCCTTAAACTTTGGAATATCCAGAATGTCTATAAACCCTAGGTCTTCAATATGTTGATATGCCAATTTAATCTTTCCAGATTCTCCCACTAGTTCATTCATATACATTCCCTTGAATTTTTAAGTTCCTAAGTCCTCTATATGACAATTAATGTATTCCCTACCATCCTCTACATAAACAACTCCCTCCAAAATGCGAGAAAATGATCCAATCGAATCTTCTAGGGTAGCCACATCTGGATACTGCTTGAAAACTGGCTCGGGCAGTCCTTGACCTCCACTACAGTTGTTTTTGTAACAAAAATAGGAATAGAAGATGATCCCGCTTCCATGTTTCAAGATAAATACCTTTTGATCACTCTCGGTCAAAACCTTCACCAAATGCTTCCAGACGCCAGTGAAATCGCTCAAGAAGACATCTAATTGCCTCTGAGTAGCCTCTTATCACACTAAGTCGCTTTGAATACAAGGTGATTAACAATGAAGTGTATTCAACGTTTTATTCTTTGAGAAAAACCCTAATCTTCCATTGACATAAATGACTGTCGATGAAAGATACCAGATCTTGCTTAGAACATATCCATGCTGGATAATCCTCTCCAATATCTAGAACATTTTCTAGAACCTCTTCCCAGGGCATATACATCATGTTGATGAATTTTTTCTACCGCTAAGGCATCTTCCTTAGTTATCGGATGAGCTCACTACCAATGCAGGAGCAACCTCTTCTATCAGATAAGTAATTAGGACATTCCCATCTTCTGGTTGTTCTTCAGTCTTCCTAACCAATCTCGAAGTGTGGTCATGTTGTATTTTACTAACCTTCTCTTTCCCTTTTTCATTGGATCCTCCATTACTAATAGGTGGATTTATGCTTCTACGAAACTTAGCAATATGTCCAACTTAATTACATGCATAACATGTAACATTGCTCTTTTGAATTTCCTTTCTAAAATCGATGAAATTGCTTGACCTACATTGATTAGCCATGTCTCCAAATTTTCCACAAGCATAGCATTTTACATTCATTCTGCAATATTTTGTCTTATGAGCAATTTTATTGCATTTAGAATATTTATCAGGAGTAGAATTAGGGTTTCGATTTGCTCTGTTTCTACATTGCCTAGCCATGTGACCAAATCTATTGCAAACAAAACATCTACCATTAAATTTATAAGCATAGAATTTTCTTATAGGTAGCTTATAGTTTTTATCATCATTAGCAGTACCAAAACTTTGTCCTTTCCCAAATCCAAGTCCACTAGAATCTCCAATCTACCTTTGTCTCTTCAATAACAAATCAAGTTGTGTTGAGTTGATCTGGAATTTTTCTTTGTACTCACTTCTAGTAGTTAAATATTCTCTTAGTATTATCATTTGTCTCTCAATCTCTTTCTTATTGCTCTCGGAGTGTACCAAATCAATTCTCAATATATCATTTTCATGAACCAACCTACCACATTCTTCAAACTTTTTTTTTAGGGATACAACAAGATTTTGTTCTTTTTTCTTTCTATCCTTGAACTCCTTAGAAATCCTCATAACTATAACTTGCATTTCATTTTTCATAACCATATTCTCCTGACTCAATTTCTGACATTGTTCCTTAAGTGCATTTCACTCTTCATCATCCTAATTTTGTAAAAGTTTCTTCCTCCTAGTTTGAACAAATGATAGTCTCTCCTATAGGACAAGAATATATTCCTTAGAAAAATTCAATTCATCTTGTACCTTTATGTTCTTCAACCTTTCAACATCATAATCTTCAAGTGCCATCTCAAGCTACTTCTCCAAATCCATATTCAATGATTCCAGTTTTAGGATCTTTCTCAAGTTGTTAAACTTCTTCTGAGTCACAAGGATCTGATACCAATTGTTGGAAACCAATAACACTGAGAGGGGAGGGGGTGAATAAGTGTTATACCAAAATAGTAGATTTTAGCTTTAACAAAACATTCATATACCAACTGGTATACTGGTATAACCATAATTCAAAGAAGTAAAGTGATGAATAAGAAAAACACATAAATGAGAATCATAACATGTAGATTTATATGTGGAAAACCTCAAAGAGGAAAAACCACGGTGGGATTTGTGACCCACAATATCAATCCACTGACCATATGAAGAGATATTACAATATATGATGGGCCTGGACTTGCAGGAAGTCTTACAACCTAGAGCACACTACTGAATCACAATAAGAGTCTCACTGACTACATAAAATTCCAAACAAAAATCCAGAGAAGTGTGAACTACTAAGATAGCATATCTTATGCTAGAATGCAGTTCTAGTTTAAGCTCTATCTATTCCATTTTGAAACCCTTAACCCCTTTATTGGAATAACCCTTACAATAAAGTCCTCGCATACATAATCTTTCAGAGTAATTTTGCATCATATTACATTTTTATATCCATTCTAAGTCATACACAAAATGATCTATCAAACTGACCTATATACCCTACACAATGTTTATGCCTTATGTTGGCTTACAAAGATATATACAATGTCAGCTTACATGTCGGCCAGATAACATAAATGTATAAACAATAAAATAAATTGTCTATGCCAGATCTAAGATATGTCAGCCTCCAATACTGACAACCTTTACTATACCATGTTGACCTACATTACTGGTGACCAAAGAAATCTTATGTCCTACCGGTGTTGGTGCTCGTGTAGAATCTGTGAAATGCCTATCAGTACACAAAATCATGTTGCCATGAATGACAACATAGTGAAACCAACCAATAGAGTGTAAATTGCCTACAATAACCCCTTATGACATTAGATGATCCTATGGGTTCATATTGGGTCAATGAGGGTCACTAGGTGTCTTAAGGGATCATTACAACACATAAGGGTTCTTATGGTGTCATATGCAGTGTTATTTTATACATGCTAGGATGTTGAAAAGGGTTAAGAGATTTTTTAGGATGTATTAAGTGGTCATTCATTTCTTAATAGCTCCTAGGATGTACTAAGGGGTTGTATGATGCCTTAAAAGGTCCTCGGATGTACTGAGTTCTCCTAAGTGTCTTAAGAGGTCCTAGTATGTGCTAAGGGGTCATAGGATAACATTTTAACATCTAATTGTATATGTGTACAATATTTATAAATAATTAAGTATTAAAATATTTTAATCATTCAATAATTTAAAAACTTTAATATATTATTAAGCATTATTTTTTTTTAAATGAATATATTATTAAGAATCAAAAAACTAATAAAGTATACAAAATTATGAAAAAAACTAAAACATTAATATATTAACACTAATTTATTTGCTCCCCTCATCTCCTCATCTTCAAAGTGAGGTGAAAAGCCTTTTTTTGTAGCTTATATATCAACAGGGGTTCCGACCGAAACCATTTTGTCGGAAGGGTTCCAGCCAGAATGCCTTTGCTAGTCTGGTGCCATGTGACTACCACATTGGTTCAGATGAAACCCTTTCTTCCAAATCAATCGCACAAATTAGATCTACCTGTAACACAAATCCATATGTTTACCCATTGAACTTCTAGGAAAATATTCATGAAATCTTATTTTCCACAAATCAAGGTTTGTGTCTTTGTACAACCTCTATAGCTTACTATTTCTACCCAATAATTAGCTATTTTCCCCTAATCTTCAAACATTTTAATTTAATTCAATTCAAGGTGGAAAAGCCCCTTTTAAAGGAGTTGGAATTTGATCAAGATATTCATCTTGCAAGGCTATATATATTAGATTCCACTCCTCCCTAAAGTAACTGGTTAGTAAAGATATGTAGTGCTTTTATTATCTTACTTTAACCTTAACCCTAATTTCCCACCATTACGTTTTGGTGAAACCGACTTCTTACACTATAATTTTTTATTTGTGTTCTTGGATCTAATTTTCATGCATTTTAAGTTTCAAATTTTTCACTAATAGACTATATTTTTTATAAGAAAACATATAAAATAAGTGGTTAAATTCATAAAAGCCCTAATTTATTTTACTTAATTTGTTTTGTGGGTTGCATAATTTGTAACTTTTATTTTTTAGATCTGATCTTAGACATTCATAATGGCACTTAATAGTTTTAATTTTTTTGCCATTTTACATATGATTACATTTTTTTTACTTGTATTTATAATCATGACTAAGGCACTAGGAAGGTCATTGAAAATCGCATAGGATATAGATCTATTGGAAGGTATATAGATGACCAAGTCAATATAGGTAGCCACACATCAACAATTTATTGATGACACCATGTTGTTGGTGAGAGTAAAGAATAGGTAGTCCATCCAATTTCATAAGATATTAAAACAATATGGGAACGCCTTAGGATAAGAGATGAATAGGGTAAAATATAAAATATTTTTTATTTTAGTGGCTCAAAGGAAATAAGGTGAAATTTTGAGCATTCGTAGGAATAATCAAGGAAATATTTCACAGACATATTGACACCTTCCAACGGATAAAGGCCTAAGGAAAAACGTATTATTGGAAACCCTAAAGGATAAGTTCTAGCATAAAAGGCTCTCCTCTTGGAGGGGACAATGGCTTTCATAGGCTACAAGGATAGTTATGCTCAATAACCAGATGTGGTTGAATTAGTCCTTAGGTGCAAAGCTTGTTTGGAGAAAGTATAAGAAACCCAATTTGAAGTAGGCCAATATCCTTAGAAGTAAATATCTAGACACAAACAATCCTTTTGACATCTTCAAAACATAATATTTATCCTAGGATATTCATGATGGGGAGTCAACACTATTTTGGAAAGATTCCTAGGGTAGCTACCACTATCTAGATAAAATACTAAATACGAAACAAACCAAAAATATGCCACAACAATACTTGGGTTGCCATGTTAGCGACTATCTAACCTTTGTAAACAATGATTCATCATATGGATGGGATTAAAAAAAATCAAGCTATAGGACTGCCAAGTGCAGCTATTAATAGGCTTACTACAATCATCTCCAAGAGAACATTGGTGTTCAGAAAAGGTAAGGATCAGCTCATTTTGTCTGAATCTAAGACTAGGTAAGATAATGGAAAGCATGGATATAGAGTGGTAGATAGAATGAATAGACACATGAGATTGTCCATCACAACACAACATTTATTTAGGAAAATGTGATATGCTGGTCAATCCCATTGTGTTATGTGTAAGAGGGAGGAGGAAACAACAAATCTTTCACTATTGTGATGCTTATTTTTTTAGGCATGTTGGAGGTACGTATGTGCCAAGTTTGGTTAGGTAAGTTCCCTTTCCAACAAGGAGACTTTAGGAGGCCTATGGATTTTATGCCCATCTCTACTTATCTAGAAATTATTAGAAAATAACAATAGGAGATTGTTCTAGGATAAGGAAATAACAATAATCTAATTCATTAACAAGGTGGGAAAAACAATAATTGAACTTGTAAATAGTAGAATGAAACTACATTAGTTGATGAATGCAAAATTCATTGAGTAGGATGGGAAGATGAGTATCAATTGAAAAGGGCTGGCTAGCCCTGCTTGCATTGGTTATAGTGAGGCTAAAGAGGCATCAATAAGAGTAAGAACACAATAGAAACTGCTACAATTTGGGTGGTTGAAATTGAACTTCGATGGTGAATCCTAGGATATTTCTAGTCCATCAAGTGTCAATTGCATCATTAGATTATCGAATAGAAATATGATAGGAAATATTTTCATTCCTTTGGCTAGGGGATAAATAATTCTATAAAATTTGAGGCTCTTATTCATGGAGTATTGTTTTGCAAAGATCTAAGTATCCAAAATTTGGAACTTGAAGGCAATTTTGTAGTGGTCATAAATGTAGTCAAGCTGGGCTCCATGGTGGATTGGCAGGTGGATGCTTATACTAGAAGAATCATGGAAATTATTTGTGCTTTCAAAGCCTAAATAATCAATCATACCTATTGTGAAGGCGATACAGATGTTGGTGCACTTGCTAACTTGGTTGTAGATGGTTGTTATGTGTGAAGAATTAGTGGCAATTAATTATATTCATTTTTTATAGAACAACACAATAATTACTATCCCAACATACTTTTCATGTCACACTTTTATCATTCATCAATAGAAAATTATGTTTTTATGGTGTCCCAATTGTGAGTTTTGCAACGGGATATGTATAACGCCTATGAACTTGCTTTTGCTTGCCTACAAAATGATCATATAATATTCTTGGGTACATTTGGGTATATCAATTTTTGGCTACAATTGATTCTTGGACATGTCAATGAATGTAACCAATTGGCTTCATCATGGAGCTATGGCTAGGAGACCTAATAAATCCCATGTAATCTTTCTAACTTAATCAATAAATACACAACCTCAATTGTGTCTTACTAAGCATATAAAATTGGTATATCAAATAATCCACCAAGCATCAAGTATTTTTCAATGCAAGGCCTTAATATCATACGAGATGAGCTTGGGATTGTGCTTTAGATGGGTTTGGTAGAACAGGTCACTTTTAATCATTGAGTCTTAATTGAAAGATGTTTTAGACAAATATTGTGCCCTTGTAATGTTGAAACTTTTCAAAATATAAAAAACCCGCCAACAAAATAAAATAAAATAACTATTATTAAATAACTCTTTAATAAGTAAAATTTATGTAAAAAAATTAAGTGATTTAATGTGTCATACTATTATTTTTCCAAAACTATCTCTTAATATCCTTTATATGATTTTTTAAACAGAAATGTGCTTATACATTTAAGAAAAAAATTATTTCACCATTTCAATATTTAGAACATAACTAATACTATTACACCTTACCTCTTACTATGAATTTGAAACCTAAAACTTAACCGCCTCAAATAAGAACTAATCCCTAGTAGAACATTAATCACACTATACGCCTCACCTCTTACTCTCACTAATTATACTTCCATGAAATATTAAAAGCATAAAAGGTCGTATGTATAATAACCTCAAACTTGGCCACCTCCCAAGCCAAATTAAATCACACTATTATAGCTCACCTCTTACTATTGGTATTCACACAAATATTAAAAGATAATATGGTAATTACACCTATAAGAGTCATGAACATCAAATAATAAAATCATAAGAGGTACTATAAAGACCTAAAACTTAAACAACTTCCAAAACAAAATAAATCACACTACTACATGTCACATTTTACTAATGGTGCTTTTGATAAGTACACCTCTAATCATCACATAGATTAAGTAATAAAAGCATAAGAATTTAAGACATATAAAAACCTAAAACTTAACTATGCTCCAAAAAACATAAATCACACCATTATACCTCACCTCTTACTATCCATAATTACACTTCTAAACTTCACTGACATCGAATAATAAAAATATAAAAAATCAACACATAAAAAACTAAAATCAACTATTATACCTCACTTCTTATTATATGTAATTACACCTCCAAACTTAACTAACATCAAACAATAAAAGCAGAAGTAGTCGGCAGGTATAAAAACCTAAAACTTAACTACGTCGAATGAAAACTAAAACCGGGACAACATAAACACAACTCTATATATACCAAAATCACAGAGCCATTTTCTGTAACGTTTTTTTTTCAATCCCCTCTGTAACATTCCCTTCGTTACAGGCATGGCAGAGCATCCCAATAAAGCCATGGTGAAGGAATGTAAGGTGAAATTGAAGAGTTCGGATGACAAGATATTTGAGGTAGACTATGCCGTGGCCATGCAGTCGCAGATATTAAACAACACTCTCGGTCACACCGGCTGCACGGATAGCGCCCTGCCTTTCCACAACGTTTCCAGTCAAATTCTGGCGAAGGTGATCGACTACTGCGAATATCATGTTAATGCCTCCAAGACCATCTCGGAGAAGGATGTGAAGATGTGGGATCAGGAGTTCGTGAAGCACCTGGATCAGGCTACTCTTTTGGATCTCCTAATGGCCGTCCAGTACCTGGGTATACACAATCTTCAAGACTTAATATGCCAAACTGTAGCCGACGGGATCAAGGATAAAAGACCAGAAGAGATCAGAGAAATATTCAACATACAAAATGACTTGACTCCTGAAGAGGAGCAAGAAATCAGGCGTGAAAATGAATGGGCCTTCGAGGAAGAAGTGTCCCCTGAAGTTCAGGAAGAAGTCAGGCGTGAAGTTTGAAGGCGTGGTACTTGGCTTTTTGTCAAGTAACTTTATAATGAGTTTGTGGTATTTGATACTGCTATTTTCTTCGTGTGCTTGACTTAGCCTGCTAATTAGGATTTGTTTTGTTTGAATTGTTTTGAGCAGATAAATCTTAAATGTTACTTTTTTTAAAAAAATTGATATAATTTAAAATTATTAGATATGGTATTTTCTATCAAAAATGTTACACGTTATGGATTAATAGATTTGATATTGGTTATAGTTTATGTGTCCATGTTTTTAATGATTAATTTTTGTTAGTTTTTAATAATGGTGTAGAGGTATATTTAGATGTATTGAATGATATGTTTTAATAGTTGGGTATTTTTTTATACTGGTATTTTCCTTTTCAATAATTTTTTCTGTCTATTGAATTTAATGCTGTTTTAGATTATAATTTGATAATATTTTAGAAAAGAGACTAGTATATATTTTCTTTCATTTTTTGTGAGGAACATCTCAAATGTTATTATAATTCCTCAAAACTAAGTTAATTTGTTCAAAATTACTAGTATCAACTGGCATTTACTAAAAAATGTTATTGACTATTATTTAGTTAATGTATCCATGTTTTTATTGATTAAACTCTTAATTTCTTATAATGACATAGACAAATATTCAAAATGTATTGATTGTTATTCATTAATCTAATAATGCTTCAATTTATTTGTTGAACATAATGTTGTTTTAGGTCATAATTAATCTAAATATGTATTCAATGGTATTTTTTAATCTAAGAATGTTGGGTTTTATATGATACTAGTATTTTCTTGATCTATTAGACTTAAAGTTGTTTTAGGTCTTAAATTGACAATATTTTGTCAAAGGACTAGTGTATGTTTTCTTTCAATTCTTTTGTAAAGATAGATCTCAAATTCTACTACTTTTCCATCGATGATGTTTTCTTTTGAAAATGTTATTGATTTAGATATACGTTTTATGAGTTTTATTTGATATTAGTATTTTCTTGGTCCATTGAAATTAATGCAGTTTTAGGTTATAGGTTGATAATACTTTAAAAAAGGGAGTCTCCAATTATTGATTGAGATCTTTGATATTATTTTAATTGATATGTTTAACATCTATGATATTATAGTTAATGTGTCCATGAATTTATTGATTGATCTATATTGGTTTTAATAAATACTTTTTGTGTTAATTGTTTGCTATTATATCATGTCATGAATTTAATATTGTTATGTTCATCTTTTGTCACTATCAAAAAGAGAATAACTTATGGGTTTGATTTGATACTGCAATTTTCATGGTTTGTTGGACTTAAGTTTCTTTAGCTCATAAGTTGATAATACTTTACGTAAAGAGATAGGTTTTGTTTTCTTTGAATTGATCTATGAAGATACATCTCAAAAATTACTTTTTCCCCAAAGTGATATTATTTGAAATTATGAGGAATCAATAGTGCTGATATTTAAATAGGTTTTATAGGGATCTGAAACCAGAGTTTTACAGATCAAGGCCAACAGCCAAAAAGACATTAAATCTAAGAGAAACAAAAAAAAAAAAAACACAAAGCACTCAACGAGTGCACAAATTCAGTATTTTTTGAAATAATCTTCTTGTTGATTTTCTTCAAATCCTCCATGATGAATTTTGAGGTTCCCTAGTCCTGGCTCCAGCTCCTGGTCCTAGTGTCAGGATCCGAACTAGTTTTCCCTCAAGGAGCACTATGGCCACCCTTGGAAGCATTATTTTGATTTTCTCCAAACCATCAATGCTATTATTCGTCGACTCCCTGTTGATTTTCACTAGATTTGAATTTACTTTCCGTCCACCTTGGAAGATTGGGTTTCCTACTATTGTGAGTTCTTGGGGTCACCATAGATTCCCCTTATTTCTTTAGTCATATTAATTATATACTTTTTTTTTTTGTCTTTTAATTAAATTATATTATTAATATACATTATATATTAAATACAATTCAAAAATTAAGTTCAGATTATTGTTTAGTTATAGTTATGTTTAAAGTTAGTGTTAGGTTATGTTTAGGTTAAATATGTTAAAATTCACTAATATTTATGATTATGTGTAAGATTAAATTAGGGGTTGTTTTATAATATTATGTTTTAATTGTTAAATTATTAATATATTATAAATATATTATAATATTATTGTAAAAAAATTATATATTGTATAATATATTATGTTTGTTTATTAATTTATTGTTATAAATATTACAAATATATTATTAATTTATTGGATTAGATAACTAAAATAATATTCTTAATTTATATATATTTTTATAGTATATATATGTTTATTTGTTTATATAAAACTTTAAAAGAAAATTAAACGCAAAGTCTATTTTTTTACATTATTTATTAAATATTTATTTGGTGGATGTATAAAATGAATTTGAAACTTAATCTCATTATTTAGATAAATTGTCTTCTCTAGCCAACTCAACTTTGATGTTCAATCATAGAATATGATCACAAAAAATTAAAGAAATATGGATAAAGCTTAGGGTAAAGATTAGGGTTGAATCTTAATTTGATCCTAATTGTAATATTAATTATAATTAATAAAATATACCTAATCTTAATTAAACCATAGCCCTAGCTTAACCTTAAAATTATAATAGTATTTTCAAGATCTCCAATGATTAATAAAATTACTAATAACACAATCTAAATTAAGGATAAATTAGGGTCAGTGTTGATATATGTTTAGTTGAATTCAGACTGTAACTGAATCCTAATTTAACCATTATTGTATTACTAATTATAATAAAAAAGTAAACCTGATATTAATCGTAACTTCTAAATTATAAAAAACATTAATCAATTATGTACTTTAATTATTACAGTATCAATATATTATAATTATATTATAATATTATTGTAAATTATTTAATATATTTATTATTATATTGTTGTTATTTATTAATTTATTATTATAAATATTAAAACTATATTATTAATTTATTGCGTTAGATAACTAAAATAATATTGTTAATTTTTATTCCTTTTGTCATTCAGGTTATCTCTATCAATAATTTCTCTCCTCCTTTGGTATCAAAGACAAAGGGACAATCATAATATACTATACATCTATTTTGCAAAAGGAGGGGAAATAACCCCTAGTGTTTTACTCCAATCTCACTTCCTTTTCTACAACCTTCTGCATTAACAAATGATAGAAATTTCACACAAAATAGGAATAAGTACAACAAGATGTTGATGCAATGTATTCTACTTAAAAAAATGCAACACTACTAGTACTTTTCCTATTATCAATATTTTTTGTCCAATTAGCATCTACGTATGCTTTCAACATGAAATATATCTATCCATTCTTCTTATACCAAAGACCAAAATCAAATATATCTATACTTCTTATGATCAACTTCTGCAGATAAATCATCTTTAATCAATTTACAACCATTTGTTAAAGGGGTAACAACCAGCTTACAATTGTCCATTTCAAACTTTTTTAGCATCTCTTTGGCATATTTATCTTGAGAAATAAAAAATTCCATCCTCTAACTACTTAACTTGTAGACCAAGAAAGAGTGACAACTCACCAATTATTGAATTTCAAATTCCTTCTACAAATTTTGATGTAGTAGATATCTATGCAATCTAGCATATTGAACTCTGAGTGCTTGTTTGAGTCCATATAATGCCTTCCTCACTCAAGCTACAAACCATATCCATATTTTTTGACAATTTAAATCCATCTAGTTGACAAAATTTTGCTTCAAAATTAAAACCTTCAACTTGTGAATAGCCTTTACATACCAATCTTGCTTTATAAATAGATATAGTAACTTCGTTACATAAAAGTAAAATATATTTAGAATGTATATATTACTAGTTAAGAATCACCTCCCATGAATTGATGCAAAACAGATATACACAATCAAATCTAGAAACAACTTATTGGCATAAGAGGTCATTAGGTTGAAACAACATAAATCACACTATTACACCTCAGCTCTTACTACACCTAGGAAGCTTCACAAACATCAAATAATAAAAGAACCTAAAACTTAACTATGCCCCAAGACAAACATAAAGTGCTTTTACACCTCACCTCTTACTATGGGTGATTATTATAGCTCCAAGCTTACTAACATCAAATAATAAGAAAAGAATAAGTGGTTGGCCCATGAGAAGAACCTCAAACTTAACCACCCCCAAAGACAACATAAATCACACTATTGTACCTCACCCCTTACTATGGTAATGACATATCTAAGCTTCACATCACTAAATAATAAAAAGCAAATGAAGCTTAAATAAATCAAATAAAAAATTGATGTCCAAAACAATAACAAATAAAATAATATTTATATGCACTCAAAAAGTAGTTTGGACACATAAAAAATAAGATTGTTATAAATTTTTTAAGTAAATTCATTACATAAAATTAAAGTATTAGTGTTTTTTATTTAATAAAAGGGTAAAAACTTTATTGAAAATCAGAAAGATGCATTACACAGATAGGCAGAGCCCCAAGGCCCTTGAGAAAACAACCAATCCAACCAAAAATCAACCAGCTTCATTACCATCCATGTCCTCAGTGAAAAACTTCTGCAATTCCTAACAATAGTCCCCAGAGAGATGCTCCCAGCCTTCCACTTTCCAATCACTATCATGATCTGAGGCCCACTTGGCCAAACAATCTACCCCTCCATTCCATTCGCGAGGAATATGGATGAAGGACACCTGCTCCATTAAGGAGCTAATTTGGAGAATCTGTTGAACAATACCCACCAATTGCCACTGAATCCCACTCACCTTTTTCTCAGACAACAAATTAACAACAATTTGTGAATCTGATTCACAAATCACCTTCCTACAACCCAACACCAAAGCCCTCTCCAGTGCATAAAGAATCGCTAAACCCTCCATTAGATTATTAGACTGCGATCCTTTATGCACTGAGAAAAAGAAAACAACCTCCCCCCTGTTGTTCCTACCAACACCCCCTATTCCAGCAGGGTCTGGTTTACCCCTAGATGAGCCATTAGTGTTAATCTTGATAAACTCATCCTAACGGGGTATCCACCTTCCCACCCTTTGCACCTTCTTAATAGCCCGTCTACCTCTCCGGACACAAGTAGAGGTCAGAGATAGCTCCTACAATCCAAGCCTACTCACAATATCTATCTCATCTCTACCCAGTGGGAAGTTCACCTCACACTTAGCTTCCACCATCTCCCGAATCATAACAGTGATCCTATTCCAAACTTATTGAACAAACAATTTGGCCTCACGAAAAATCCTCCTGTTCCTTTCGAGCCAGATCTGCCACAGAATGAAGATGGGCCCAATATACCAAACAACCTGGATGAAGGAGGACGGAATAGGAGGTCTGCCCAAACTGCTCCAAAATTCCGCTAGAGAATCAGCATGGACACAAGGATGCTTCCACACCCCCCACCAATAGTGCCAGATAAGCATAGAGAATGGGCATCTGAAGAATAGATGAGCAGAATATTCCTCTTGGTTACCACATAGAACACAGATAGAAGGCCCCAAGAATCCCCGCTTGCGGATATTGTCCCATGAAGACATCTATTCCAAGCCAAAGTCAAAACAAAGTAGTTACACTTTGGACAAGAAGAATTATTCCACACCTGTTTCCACCAATTCACTTCCCTTCTCTCAAGACTTCGACTCATCAATTCCCAGTAACCACTAGCCACAGAAAAGATGCCCTTAGGATTTGGGGACCAAGCCAGCCCATCTCTACCCTTAAGAGAGCTATAGTGTCTATTCACCAAAATGCCTACAGCTCAGCACATTCTTCCTCCATCCCAACCATCGGCCACTCATTAGGATTCTTCCACCACTCGAAATCCAGCTGACTACACCTGTAGACAACCTTAAAATCACTCACCCTTGACCATCCTGCGTCCAAGAACCTCTGGCCCAAGTTTCCAAGGTTAGGAAACTAATCAAGGATGGGCGGGTAACCATCCCAAGAGTCCTTCCAGAAAAGGACCTCTTCCCCCCTTCTGCAAATTGAAAAAAGCCCTGCCATAATGAGAGAAGCCCCCCTCTTAAGCATGTTCTAGATCGATGAGCCCTTTCCTTCAAGCGGATATCTAGGGATTTCCTCCAACGGGATCCTCTGCATATATTTGTTAGCCAGAATCCTAGCCCAACCTCGATCATGCTCAACACACCACCTCCAATGCAGTTTAGCTGCAAGAGCCTCCCCAAAAAGAATAGACTGCCTTAACCCAAGCCCCCCTGACTACTTTGGGCTACACACTAGGTCCCAGTTGACCAGACTCCACTTGGAAGAGGAGAGATTTCCTGCCCATAAGAACTGCCTAGCCAAAGAGTCCAAGCCCTTCAAGAACCACTTAGGTGCCACTTGAAGCATACATCGATAGGTCAGTAGAGCCTGAACCACCGACTGAATCAGTTGAACCCTCCTCACAAAGGATAACTATCTATGGGTCCAATTATCAACCTTCGATCAGAATTTATCCAAGTTCCCCTGCCATGAATCCCTAGGAGGGTTGCTAGGAGAGATAGGAATTCCTAAATAGGTCAAGGGCAGGGAGCCAATTTGGAATCTCAAAATAAAAGAAATCCTCCTTTGGATATCTTCTGGAGTGTTGAAAAAGAGGATAGAAGACTTATCCTCATTAATCAACTGGCCAGACGTCGCAAGATATACATCCAGGACCTTTTGTAAATTAGAAGCTTCGTTGATCCGAGCTAGCCCCATAAGGGCTGTATCATCCACAAACTGCAAGTGAGACTGCGGCTGCAGGTCATTACTCCAATCCCAACCTTGAATATTACCCAGGCCCACATTATGCTTAATCAGCCTCCCCAGACCCTCAGCAAGAAGAATGAAGAAATAAGGGGAGAGGGGATCCCCTTGGCGGAGACCCCGTGAAGCCCCAAATAGCTCAGTATTGTCCCCATTGATAAGCACTAAGAAAGAGGTGGACGTAACACAACTCATCACCCACTGGATCCACTCATCAGCAAAACCAAAAGCCCTAAGGATCTTCTGAAGGAAGGACCACCAAACTCTATCATATGCCTTAGCAATATCCAACTTGATAAACATAGCCTTTTCCTTGGCGGTTGCCATAGAGTGAATGGTCTCCGTAGCAATGACCACCCCATCTAGAATTTGGCGGCCTTCCACAAACCCACTTTTCTCCTCCGAAATAACACTCCCCAAGCACTTCTTCAATTTGTCTGCTATTAATTTGGAGATGATCTTATAAATCACATTGCAGAGAGAGATGGGGTAGAACTGGCCTAACCAGTCGGGCCCTTCACACTTGGGGATTAGAGAAATGAAGGTCACATTCAAAGCCCTAAGCATCTACTTATTTCTCTAGGATTCCTGGACAACAACCAATAAATCAAGCTTAATAATATCCCAGAACTCTTGAAAGAACTCAATCGGGAACCCATCTGGTCCAGGAGCCTTCCCTTTCCTCATATGGAAGACAATCCTCTCAAGTTCTTCCATCAAGATAGGACGCAAAAGTTGCTTATTCATCTCCCTCGAGACAAGAGAAGGGATGAAAGCCAGTACCAGATTCTCCTCCACTGTTTCCCCCTGAGATTCTTCCCTAAAGAGGGACTGAAAAAACTGAAGGGCCTCCCTAGACATCTTCTGCAAGGATAAGCATTACTCACCTCTATCATTGACCAGAACAGGAATGGAATTTCTGTGTCTCCTTGCTTTCACCGAGTTGAAGAAGAAAGCCGTATTCTTTTCCCCCTCCTTTAGCCAATCAATGTGAGCTCTCCGCTTCCAATAAATTTCTTCCCTAGTCTCCCATTCCTCGACCACCTTGATAGCCTTGTCTTCCTCTCTGAGCAATTCCTCCGACAACCCATGCTCTCTGATTTCCCTGGTGATCTCACTCAACATAATTTGGGTAGCTTTCTTCTCATGAAAGATGTTCCCAAACCCTTGACGGTTCCACTATTTAAGCTAGTGCTTAACAAATTGCAGCTGTTTGGCAAAAGTGAACATGGCAGTGCTAAAGGCTGGCCTGCCTTTCCTCCACCAGTCCGCAACCAGAACCTATAAAGAGGGGTCCTGAAGCCACATAAATTGAAATTTGAAAGAAGGCGAGTGGGCAACCCGAGCCGAGGATGAAACCAACTTGATGGGTGAATGATCTGACCCTCTCCAGTCAAGAATCTCAGAAGTTGTGGACCACCCCCCACCAATCCAAAAGCAAGACACCAGAAAGCAATCCAGCCATTCAGCAATCCAATTCTCACCGACCCTCCTGTTGTTCCAAGTGAACAAGCCATAGCTAGACTTGATGTCAACCAGCTACACCCGCATGATACTATCCTAGAAGAGGACTGAAGATGGTTCCAACCGCATGACACCCCCCTTCTTCTCACTCAACTCCCAAATGGCATTGAAGTCTCCTGCCATAATCCAAGGATGAAAAGGGGCCAACCTTCGCATACCAGCAACATGAGACCATAAGTTTTGCTTACCCTAAAGATCAGTGGGAGCATAGATATTTGAAAACAAAATGACTTCCCCAGTCTCGAGACTAGATAGCACCCCGGATATCAAGGATCTGGAAGCAGCCCACCAAACAGGGCGGAGCCTTAAAGGGTTCCAAAGACAGGCCACCCCTCCCAAGGATCTAGCTGCCCCATCACACTGACATTCGCCTAACCCCCACTACTTTGGCACAAGACCCATCATACTCTCCACTAAAAGTTTAGTTTCTTGCTAGAAAAGGATATCAGGAGCATGATTCCTAATCAAATCTCGAACAGCTTTTTGTCTAGGGCCGTTGTTCAAGCCCCTTACATTCCATGAGAGTATAATCATTTGGGAGGGTTGGAAAAGTGAGAATCCAAGGTCTTTACTGACCCTGACTTAGTCAAATTCTCTCCCATCATTTTGATTTTATCCACATCCTTCTTTCTGCTAGCCTTTGAGATTTTTTCTGAGGCACTTTTCTTAATATCCTTCTGATGAAGACCTAGCTGAACAAAAGACTTACTAGTCCTAGCTCCAGCTAGTTCTAATTTCAGGGCTATCGGGGACCCCTCCCCCCAACCCAAATTCGCCTCCGAACCAGGAATGAGTCCCAACTCGGCCCCTAAACTTGCTCCATCTCCATTTGTTGGTTTCTAGTCACTACCAAGGCTTGGGAAAAGTCCTCCCTAGCTTTTTCTGGTGCCCCCCCTGAAGCCCCCTGATCCAAAGGGGTTAACCCCGGATTCACTTCCTGTTGGCTGAGGTCGTCCAACGCTTCAAATCTGTTAAAAGTATCCTCCTCCTATCTCTCCTGAAGGGACCTCTTCTGGCCTTGATTTTTGTTCCTTGTCTTAACTGGAACAAAACCCTCAGCACCCACAACATCAATCACCATAGCACTTTTACCTTTATCAGCCCTATCTTGACCTTGGGCCGAGTGTTGAGGTTGGTGTACCACTGGTTTATATCTAGGGAATTTACATTGTAGATGTCCATACTCATGACACAAATGACAATGAAAGGGTAAAGTCTCATAGTCTAGCTGTTGAACCCATGAGTAAGAACCCACACACATATCTACAGCATCTGGTAATGGCTTACTAAGATCAATTTCAACACAAATGCATGCAAAGGTCATTAACATTCTCCCTAAGGTTTGCGATGAAGATCCCACTGGTTTCCCCAGCAATGCTGCTATCATCCGTAACACGTCCTCTCGACAACATTCCACTGGTAGACATGGTAACCGAACCCATATAGGGACCCTGTTTGGGAGCTCCTCCAAAGGGTTAAACCCCGCATGCCAAGGTGTGATGAACAGCCCCACCTGATTGTAAAAATATGGGCCTCCTTCAAAAACCCTATTTCGGTCCTCCATACAATTGAAAGTAACCATGAAATAGTTGTTCACCAGCAAGATAATCTCCATTTCCCCATCTAGTGCCCAAGACCTCTGCACCTAGTTTTCTAGGAACTGCAAGGAGACCCTCATTCCCAGAAATTTGCAGTAGAGCGAGTGTTTTGAAAAGTACTCAACATCTTTTGCTATCATCTCCGGAGGAATGACCAGCTTCGGCCTTTCACTGCATCTCTCTAGGCACCCATTAATCTTCGTAAGGCGAGAATTACCAGTACTTCCATTCCCCGGTTTGAGGAGAAAAGGTTATTGGAAAATGTCTTCATATTCTGAGGTGGGGGTTTAGAACCCACCACAGCACGAAAGTCCATGGCTGGAGCCACATGAGAGGCCTCACCACCAAAACCTGACATTGGAACTCAAATAGTTTTAAAGGGCGACAAAGGGCAACCAAGGACCTCAGCCCGAAGAACCCCTTGTGAAAGCGTTTCCCCTACGGCTCCCCCCTTCCAAGCTCCTCGCAAAAAAACCCCCAACCAAACCCCTCAAACCCCATGAGAGTCCCATCAGAAGCCCCCTGCCAGCAGCAGATCGGAGCCCTTCCTCCCGCTCAGCCACCCCTTTCTCCCACGCAGCCCAACCTTCCCCCAACAACCGGCGCAGTAGCACTATCCCCCTAGCCGCTCCCAGCCCGCTGCTCTCCCCCGACACCCTTCACTCCCCTCCCCTTCTGCACCTGCAACAGATGCCTCCCGCGAGCTAGGGCTTTAAAACCCTAGCTCGGCCGCTCGACAACACCTGCACGCATGCCATCGATTCCAATTAAAATATTAGTTAATAATCTATTTACAAAGCATATTACTAATTAACAATCACCTCCCAAGAAGACTAATTCACAAGAGAACATAAATCACACTATTAAACCTCTCCTTTTACATTTGATAATTACACTTCTGAACTTCACAAATATCAAATAATAAAGACATAAGAGGTCAACACTATATAAAGCTAAAACATCACAACCTCTCATGACAACATAAATGGCACTATTTCACCTGGCCACTTACTATTGATAATTACACCTTAAAGATTCATGAACATCAAATAATTAAAACACCCAAAACTTAACCACTTCCCAAGGCAACATAAATCACACTATTACACTTCACCTCCCATGAAAACATAAATCACACTACACAACATGTAAAAAAACCTAAAACTTAACCATCTCCCAACACAACATATTTCACACTATTACACCTCACCTCTTACTATTGGTAATGACATATCTAAGCTTTACAAACATTAAATAAAAATAAAATAAAAAAAGAGACCATCCTTATAAAAACCTAAAACTTAACCACCTCCAAAAACAAGATAAATTGCACTATTACATCTCACATCTTATTGTGGATAATTACACCTCTAAACTTCATAGTATAAAAAAAAAATAGAAACTTCAAAATTAGACCATAAAAAAACCATAAACATAAAGTTTTCTCCCCATAGCGAGTTTCCCCAGAGGTTTTTTTGTCAATCCCCGTTTCAATTCTTTCTGTGACATTCCCTTCGAGACAGGCATGGTGGAGGATCCCACTGCAGCCATGGCGAAGGAATGTAAGGTGAAATTGAAGAGTTCGGATGACAATATTTTTGAGGTCGAGTATACTGTAGCCATGCAGTCACAGTTGTTAAAGAACGCTCTGACTTGAACAAATGATAGTCTGTCCTATAGGGAAACAATATATTCTTTAGCGGAATTCAATTCATCTTGTATCTTTAATTTCTTCAACCTTTCAACATCATAATCTTCAAGTGCCATCTCAAGCTACTTCTCCAAATCCATATTCAATGATTCCAATTTCAGGATCTTCCTCAAGCTGTTAAACTTCCTTTGAGGCACAAGGATCTGATACCAGATTTATATGTGGAAAACCTCAAAACACTAAAATAATATTCATTTACTAATACTATATTATTTTTATTTATTAATTTATTGTTATAAATATTACAAATATATTATTAATTTATTGGATTAGATAACTAAAATAATATTCTTAATTTATATATATTTTTATAGTATATATATGTTTATTTGTTTATATAAAACTTTAAAAGAAAATTAAATGGAGAGTCTATTTTTTTACATTATTAATTAAATATTTGTTTGATGGATGTATAAAATAAATTTGAAACATAATCTCATTATTTAGATAAATTTCCTTCTCTAGCCAACTCATCTTTGATGTTCAATAATAAAAAAATAAACCTGATATTAATGGTTACTTCTAAATTATAAAAAATGTTAATCAATTATGTACTTTAATTATTATAATATCAATATATTATAATTATATTATAGTATTATTGTAAATTATTTTATATATTTATTATTATATTATTGTTATTTATTAATTTATTATTATAAATATTAAAACTATATTATTAATTTATTGCATTAGATAACTAAAATAATATTGTTAATTTTTATTCCTTTTGTCATTCATGTTATCTCTATCAATAATTTCTCTCCTATAACCATTATTCTAATACTAATTATAATAAAAAACTAAACCTGATATTAATCATAACTTCTAAATTCTAAAAAATATTAATCAATTATGTACTTTCATTATTATAATATCAATATATTATAATTATATTATAGTATTATTGTAAATTAGTTTATATATTTATTATTATATTGTTGTTATTTATTAATTTATTATTATAAATATTAAAACTATACTATTAATTTATTGCATTAGATAACTAAAATAATATTGTTAATTTTTATTTCGTTTGTCATTCATGTTATCTTTATCATTAATTTCTCTCCTCCTTTGGTATCAAAGACAAATGGACAATCATAATATACTATACATCTAGTTTGGAAAAGGAGGGAAAATAACCCCTAGTTTTTTACTCCAATCTCATTCTTCCTTTTCTACAACCTTTTGTATATAAGAGGTTGTTTCATTGACACTATGCAATGTATTCTACTTTGGCAATAGATGGAGAGAGTGAATCTTTCTTCTTACTAGCTAAGAAACCAACATACCTCCCAAGAAATATATCTGTCCATTCTTCTTATACCAAAGATCAAAATCAAATATATATATACTTCTTATGATCAACTTTTGCGGATAAATCATCTTTAATCAATTTACAACCATTTGTTAAAGGGGTAACAACCAACTTACAATTGTCCATTTCAAACTTCTTTAGCATCCCTCTAACTACTTAACTTGTAGACCAAGAAAGAGTGACAAGTCACCAATTATTGACATTTCAAATTCCTTCTCCAAATTTTGTTGTATCAATCTAGCATATTGAAAGTTGTAGTAGATATCTATGCAATCTAGCATATTGAAAGTTGTAGTAGATATCTATGCAATCTAGCATATCTAACTTTGAGTGCTTGTTTGAGTCCATATAATGCCTTCCTCAAGCTACAAACCATATCCATATTTTTTGACAATCTAAATCCATCTGGTTTAGAAAAAATCGCTTTATAAATATATTTAGTAACTTCGTTATATAAAAGTAAAATATTAGTTACAAATATACACAATCAAATCTAGAAGCAACTTACTGACATAAGAGGTCATTAGGTTGAAACAACATAAATCACACTATTAGACCTCACATCTTATTACACCCAAGAAGCTTCACAAACATCAAATAATAAAAGAACCTAAAACTTAACTATGCCCCAAGACAAACATAAAGTTCTTTTACACCCCACTTACATAAATCACACTATTACACCTCACCTCTTACTATGGGTGATTATTACAGCTTTAAGATTAGTAACATCAAATAATAAAAGCATAAGTGGTTGGCACATGAAAAAAAACTCAAACTTAACCACCCCCAAAGACAACATAAATCACACTATTGCACCTCACCCCTTACTATGGTAATGACATATCTAAGCTTCACATCACTAAATAATAAAAAAGTATAAGATAAATGAAGCTTAAATAAATCAAATAAAAAATGAATGTCCAAAACAATAACAAATAAAACAATATTTATATGCACTCAAAAAGTAGTTTGGATACATATAAAAAATAAGATTCTTATAATTTTTTTAAGTAAATTCATTACATAAAATTAAAATATTAGTTAATAATCTATTTACAAAGCACATTACTAATTAACAATCACCTCCCAAGAGGACTAATTCACAAGAAAACATAATTCACACTATTACACCTCTCCTCTTACGTTTGATAATTAGACTTGTAAACTTCACAAATATCAAATAATAAAGACATAAGAGGTCAACACTATAAAAAGCTAAAACATAACAACCTCTCATGACAACATAAATGGCACTATTACACCTGACTACTTACTATTGATAATTACACCTTAAAGCTTCGTGAACATCAATTAATTAAAACACCTAAAACTTAACCACTTCACAAAGCAACATAAATCACACTATTACACTTCATCTCCCATGAAAAAATAAATCACACAACACAACACATAAAAAAACCTAAAACTTAACCATCTCCCAACACAAAATAAACTTAACCATGTCCCAAGACAGCATAATTCAGACTATTACACCTCACCTCTTACTATTGATAATGCCATATCTAAACTTTACAAACATTAAATAAAAATAAAATAAAAAAAGAGACCATCCTTATAAAAACCTAAAATTTAACCACTCCCAAAACAAGGTAATAGTACCTCTAAACTTCACAATTTTAAAAAAAAATTAGACCATAAAAAAACCATAAAACATAAAGTTTTCTCCCAAAAAAATCCCTAAACAACATAAACAAAACCCTATATATACCAGATTACATAGCGAGTTTCCCCAGAGGCTTTTTGTCAATCCCTGTTTCAATCCTTTCTGTGACATTGCCTTTGAGACAGGCATGGCGGAGGATCCCACTGCAGCCATGGTGAAGAAATGTAAGGTGAAATTGAAGAGTTCGGATGACAATATTTTTGAGGTCGAGTATGCCGTAGCCATGCAGTCACAGTTGTTAAAGAACGCTCTGGCTGATACCGGCACGGACAGCACCGTGCCTTTGCACAACATTTCCAGCGAAATTCTGGCGAAGGTGATCGAGTACTGCGAATATCATGTTAATGCCGCCAACACCATCTCGATGCAGGATGTGAAGATGTGGGAACAGGAGTTCGTGAGGGACCTTGATCAAGCAACTCTTTGTCATCTCATCTTGGGCGCCCAGTACATGGAGATACGCAATCTTCTTTAATATGCCAAACTGTAGCAGAGACGATTAAGGGTAAAAGCCCAGAAGAGGTCAGAGAGATATTTAACATACAAAACGACTTGACTCCTGAAGAGGAGGAAGAAATCAGGCGTGAAAATGAGTGGGCCTTTGAGGAGGAAGTTCAGGAAGAAGTCGAGCGTGAAGGTTGAAAGCATGGTACTTTGCTTTGTTGTCAACTAACTTTATAGTCAGTTTCTGGGCTACAAAAACTTATGGGTTTTATTTGATATGCTATTTTCTTGGTGTGCTGGACTTAACCTACTTTAGGTGATAATCTGATTAGGGTTTGAATTGTTTTGAGCAGATAAATCTGAAATGCTACTTTTCGTTTCAGAATTGATATAATTTGAAATTATTAAAGATCAATTGTTCTACTATTTTCTATCAAAAATATTATTATTGAATATTTTGGATATTAATCTAATTAATCTATTCTTGTTTTAATTGATTAATTTATTTTAGTTTTCAATAATGGTATAGACATATATTTAGATCTATTGATTGATATTTTTTAATTTAAGAATGTTGGATTTTATTTGGTATTGGTATTATCAGGCTCTATTAGAATTAATGTTGTTTTAGGTCATAACTAGCCAATATTCTAGAAAAGGGACTAGCACATGTTTTCTTTCAATTGTTTTCAAAAGATACATCTCAAATGCTACTATTTTTATTAAAATTGGTATGATTTGAAATTACTAGTATCAATCAGGCTGATAAGAAACTATGGGTTTAGTGCAATTAATATGTCCATGTTTCTATTGATTAACCTGTGTTAGTTTGTAACACTGACACATATTATTTTAGGTCAATTTTTTCTTCAAGATGCATGTCAAATTCTAGATCGCTAGATTACTGCTATCAACTGCTCTAATATTTTTTGTTGATATTAGTATTTGACTCAGATGTATTGATTGGTATTCTTTAATCTAAGAATTTATGGGCTTTATTTGCTACTACTATTCTCCTGTTCTATTGGATTAATCCTCTTGTATATCATAAGTTGACAAAAAAAATTTAACATCTCAATTGCTACTTTTGTTTTGCTCATTGATTGCTATTCATTAATCTAAGAACTTATAAGTTTTATTTTTTCCTAATTTGTTGGACATAATGTTGTTTTAGGTCATAAGTCGACAATATTTTTAGAAAAGGACAAGGATATGTTTTATTTCCATTTTTTATTAAGGTAAAAATAGATTTTGAAACCCTGTACAACATTTTCTAAAAGGACCTAAAACCCTTGGAATTTACAAGAATCTGAAACCCACTACATAGAAGAAAGATGCAACAAAATATCACTCAAGTAAATAGTAACCAACCCAGAACCATACAAACACAAGCTAATCATGAAAGAACTACCTCTTATAATCAACAAAGGCCTCCAATTGGCAACTCTAGAAAGTCCAACCTACTCGCACAAAACTCCTCTCCACTTCAATAGAAAAGGATCCCACATCAATAGAAATAATAGAGGAAGAAACCACCAAGAAGATAATTTTTACATGATCTAACCCCACCTCTTAGAAGCCAAAGACAAGAGACGCATTCACAAAGCCACTTCCAACCACTCCCACATGGCCAATCACCAACTCCATAAGGGATGCCACCACCACAATAAACTATGAAACAGAAAGAAGGTTGTGGTGAGAACCAAACCCAATCCATAGCCATGAGCCACACAAATAAAGATCAAAAGAAATTTAGCCCGAGCCCACATAGGTACAATAAAAACCTGAAAGCACTAGACAACCCCAAAATGAAAACTATCTCTTAACCAAAAACAAGGAAACCAAACAACTAAGATTTTCCCTTGAAAATCAGTAGCAACATCTTCACAAGAATAATTCAAGATTAGATAAACCAACACACTGAGAAACAAGCCCCAACAATCATAGGAAAAAACTCAAATAATCCAAACGAGGACCAAACCCTAACGAAATTGCCACCAACAAAGACCTAAAATAGGAAAACACCAAACACCACCTCTACGTGCACCCATAAGAATAAAATCCAACCCAAAAAATGTCAAAAAGACCATCCTTCAAATAGATACAGACCCACCAACAGACCTACCAACACCCACCAATAGGTACCTAAATGACCACAACAACCAAAGAACCAACAAACAGGACTGTCCATAAAATGCTAGCAACTATAGCAGCTAATAAAGGGAAAAATCCCAAAAACCTTATATGACAATAACGTTGACCAAACTCATGGAAACAACCTTTGCAAAGACAGAGCCAAGAAAAATTGACTGCCACACCAGCAGCATTCACCGCAGGGACAACCATGTCCACAGGTAGATCGAGCCAAACGCAACAGAACAAGAGGAACCCACACCCATGTCCACGCCAAAAGAGACAAAGAGAGCCAAACATCTCTTGAACAGAGGTAGAGACATAGTCTGGATCCCAAAAAATTCATCTGCATATCACCTTTGGAGTGTTGTTCACTTCACTACTCTGTATTTTTGTCAAGGGTGTTATTGATTAATATCTTTGATATTTTTTTATTTTTTTAATCTGTTCACGTTTTTATTGATTAACTTTTGTGAGTCTAATAATGGCAAAGACATATATTCAAATGTATTTTTTGATATTATTTAATTTAATAATGTTGGGTTTTATTTGATATTGAAACTTTTCTAGTCTATTAGACTTAGTGCTATTTGAAGCCATGAGTTGACTATTTTAGAAAAGTTATTAGTGTATGCTTTCTTTTGATTGTTTTATGAAGATTCAGGTTGAGAATATTTTATGGATGGGGCTAGTGTATGGTGTCTTTCAATTGTTTTTAAAAGATACATATCAAATGTTATTATGTTTTTCCAAAACAGATATAATTTGAAACTATTTTCTTTTAAAAAAGTTATTGATTGAGATGTATTGATCGATATTATTTGATTTAAGTATTAATGGGTCTTACCTGGTATTGGTATTTTCTTGGCTTATTGGATTTAATTTTATTCTAGGTCATAAGTTGACAATATTTTAGAAAAGGAATTAGCATGTGTTTTCTTTCAATTGTTTTGTGAATATGCATCTCAAATGCTAATAGTTTTCTCCAAAACTTGTATAATTTTAAATCACTAGTATCAACTACACTATTTTTTCTATCAAAAATGTTATTGATTTATATTTTTTATATTAATTTAGTCAATGTATCCATGCTTTTATTAATTAGTATTCTTTAATTTAAGATTACTAGTAATGATTGCAACAATGTTAATTATTAGTTCAGATGTATTGATTGGTATTCTTCAATCTAAGAACTTATGGGTATTAGTTATACTATTATTTTCCTTTACTACTGAACTTAATGTGGGTTTTAATCATGAGTTGAAAATATTGTAGGTAGTGGTCTAGTGTATGTTCTCATTCAATTGTTTTTGTATGGATTCATCTCAAATGCTACTACTATTTTTTATATAACTAAAATTAGTAGTATCAATTGCAGTCATTTTTTCTATAAAAGATGTTATTGATTAATATCTTTGATATTAGTTTAGTTAGAATGTCCATTTTTTTATTGAATAACCTCTCTTAGTCTTTAATAGTGGCACATGCACATATTCAAATATATTGATTCATGTTCTTTAATCTAAGAAAGGGTAATTGATTTTTTTAAAAATTAGTTTAACATTATTAATTTTATTGTGTGATTGGTTTTTTTTGTATCAATGCATATATTATTATAATTAGAAGATAAATTTTCACATATTAGAAAAGAATAGATAGAAATAGTCACACTTTAAAATTCCAAATCAATGCCTACAACAACACCAAATATTTTTTTAAATATATATTTTATTGCAAATGGTGAAAATCATAAACAAATCTGTTTGAAACTATTGTTAATTCATTACATTTCTTTAATCTAAATAGTTTATACTCAAATTCCATCTTATTTTTATCAATATCATCTTCTTGTGCTTTCTCAATTTTTAAAATATTGGTAAGTATGTCAATTGGACCTTGTTTGATAGTGAAGTCGAAAGGTTCTTAATGAGCCCAACAGGAATCAAATCTTGTTGAGTGCCAAGCTTAGACATGGAAAAGAGATGAGTTTAAGATTGGGCCCCACACAAATTTGGTGGCATGGATTCCCCTCTGTCCTTATCTCTTAGTTGAATATGTTTAACTAAATGGTCTGGCTCCCTATCCAGTAGCTAAAATCAATTTGTGGACAAAAGATATTGGTAAGTACTGTCATTTTAAGTGATATTTGTTTTAGTTTGTTTTTCTATTTTAGATATTTAGTGATAAGGAGAGGGTACTAAAACTATCACGACATAAATTGTCACACTACTATTAATTCAATTGACAATAATAGTATCAATTGAGTTTTTGTCAAAACTGTTATTGATTCAGATCTATTGATTGGTATTCTTTAATCTAGAAACTTATGAGTTTTATTTGATATGAGTATTTTACTAGTATGCTAGAATTAATGTTGTTTTAGGTCATATTATGTTGTTTTATTTCAATTATTTTGGAAGATACATCTCAAATGCTACTATTTTTGTATCAAAAGGTTTTGAAGGGACCCTGAAACCCTTCATAACATTACGTAATGAGATTCAACCTTATAGATCCACATAGATAGAAAATAAAAACAAAGATAAAACAACTGACAAACAAACAAGGACCAAAAACCAGCAAAAGGATAGCACACAGGCACACAAGGGAAAACAGAGGACCCGCCAAGAAATAGACCTAAGTAAAAGTTTTAAGGGGCTCTGCAAATTCCAACTCCAGTTGATCCTTAGAGGCAGTTGGACTCTTAATTTGTTCGATAACCTTATTAGCATGCCACACCTTCTTCCTGGGTTTGATAACCTTATTAGCATGCCACACCTTCTTCCTGGTACTTTCACATGTTCTCTTACTTGGGCTAGCATAAGCATCTTCAGGGCTCATATCCTTGTCTTCCATAACTTCAACAATAGCTTTCTTCTGGCCTCGAGAATTTTCTTGAGGGTACCCTCAAAATTGGAAACACTCCTCTCCAAAACTTTATGTAGAAAATGTTAGTATTTTTTTTACTACTGTAGTTAATATGTCTATGTTTCTATCGATTAACTTGTGTTTGTTTGTAACAATGGCACATACATATATTCAAATGTATTGATTGGTATTCTTTAATCTAATATTGTTGGGTTTCATTTCAAATTTGGTATTTTCTTCATTGGACATTATATTATTTTCTTTATTGAAGATAATATTGATTTAGGTGATAAGTTGACAATATTTTAGGAAATGGACTATTGTATGTTTTCATTCAATTGTTTTTTGAAGATATATGTCAAATGCTAGATTACTGCTATCAATTGCTTTAATATATTTTTGTTGATATTGGTATTCTTTAATCTAAGAATTTGTGAGTTTTATTTTTTCCTAATCTATTGGACATAATTTTGTTTTAGGTCATAAGTTGACAATATTTTTAGAAAAGGACAAGGATATGTTTTATTTCAATTGTTTGTGAAGATACATCTCACATGCTATTATGGTTTTTCAAAGCTAACAAAATTTAAAATTACAAGTATCAACTACGATCATCTTGTAAGATAGTATTATTTTTGATTGAGGGAAAAATAGGTTTTGAAACCCTATACAACATCTTGTAGCTTGAGCCCATATAAGCAAAATGGAAACCTAAAAGCGCCATACTCCAACAAGGTTGATCATAACCCGAAAACAAGAACTGTCTCTTAACCAAAAACAAGGACAACAAACAACTCACATTTTTCCTTGAAAATTAGTAGCAACATCTTGACAAGAATAGTACAAGATTAGATAAACCAACAAACTGAGAGGCAAACCTCGACAATCACAAGAAAAGGCTCAAATACTGCAAAAAGACCAAAACCTTATAGAGTTGCCACAACAATAGACTCATGGTTCCAACAACAACAGACCCATGAATAGAAACCTTAATGACCACAACAACCAACGAACCACCAAATAGGACCGTGAAAAAAAAGATAGCAACCATAGCAGCCAATTATGGGAAAATCCCCACAACCTTCCATGGCAACAACGTCCACCAAACTCATGGAAACACCCTTTGCAAAGACAAAGAGCCAAGAAACCTAGAAATCACAGAAGGAAAAGTGACTGCCACACCAACAGTTCCATTCACCAAAGGGACACCCACTTCTAGATCTAGATCAAGCCATATCACATTTGGAGTCTTGTTCACTCCACTACTCTCTATTTTTGTTATAAAAAAAAATGTTATTGGTCAATATTTTTGATATTATTTTACTTAATCTGTAATGTTTTTATTGATGAACATTTGTGAGTTTCTAATAATGTCACAGACATATATTCAAATGTACTTATTGATTTTCTTGGTTTATTAGACTTAATGTTATTTGAATTCATGAGTTGACTATTTTAGAAATGTTCTACTGTATGCTTTCTTTTGATTATTTTGTGAAGGTTCAGATGGATAGTATTTTATAGGTGGGGCTAGTGTATATTTTCTTTGAATTGTTTTTTGAAGATACATATCAAATACTAATATGTTTTTTAAAAAGTGATATAAAAACGGAGAGCAAACCCTAACATAATTGCCACCAACAGAGACCTAAGATAGGAAAACACCAAACACCACCTCTAGGTGCACCCATAAGAACAAAATCCAACCCAAACAATATCAGAAATACCATCCTTGAAATGGTTCCAACAACAACACACCCACCAATAGAAACCTAAATGACCACAACAACCAAGGAACCAACAAACAGGACTGTCAATAAAAAGCTAGCAACTATAGCAGCCAATAAAGGGAAAAATCCCAAAAACCTTATATGGCAACAACGTTGACGAAACTCATGGAATCAACCTTTGCAAAGACAGAGCCAAGAAACCTAGGAATCATAGAAGGAAAAAGGACTGCCACACCAGCAACATTCACCACAAGGACAGCCACGTCCACAGCTAGATCGAGAAAAAGAAAAGGAACCCACAGCCATGTCCATGCCAAAAAAAAACAAAGAGAGCCAAACATGTCTTGAACAGAGGTAGAGACATAGTGTGGAGCCCAAGAAAATCATCTGCATCCTCCTCATCCAAACCCCTATCTCCTTTAGCCAAATTCCCTATGTGCCATATCACCTTTCAAGTCTTGTTAACTTCACTACTTTGTATTTTTGTCAAGAGTGTTATTGATTAATATCTTTGATATTTATTTATTAGTATTATTTAATTTAATAATATTGGGTTTTATTTGATATTGAAATTTTTTTGTCTATTAGACTTAGTGCTATTTGAATTCATGAGTTGACTATTTTAGAAAAGTTACTAGTGTATACTTTCTTTTGATTGTTTTGTGAAAATTCAGGTTGAGAATATTTTATGGATGGGACTAGTGTATGGTTTCTTTCAATTGTTTTTTGAAGATACATAACAAATGTTATTATGTTTTTCCAAAACTGATATAATTTGAAACAATTTTCTTTTAAAAAGTTATTGATTGAGATTATTTGATTTCAGTATTAATGGGTCTTACCTGATATTGGTGTTTTCTTGGTCTATTAGACTTAATTTTTTTCTAGGTCATAAGTTGAGAATATTTTAGGAAAGGAATTAGTATGCATTTTATTTCAATTGTTTTGTGAATATGCATCTCGAATGCTACTATTTTTCTCCAAAACTGGTATAGTTTGAAATCACTAGTATCAACTACACTAATTTTTCTATCAAAAATGTTATTGATTAATATTTTTTATATTAATTTAGTCAATGTATCCATGCTTTTATTAATTATTATTCTTTAATTTAAGATTACTATTAATGACTGCAATGATGTTTTCTATCGAAAATGTTAATTATTGGTTCAGATGTATTGATTGGTATTCTTCAATCTAAGAACTTATGGGTATTAGTTATACTATTATTTTCCTTGACTACTGGACTTAATATGAGTTTTGATCATTAGTTGAAAATATTGTAGGTAGTGGTCTAGTGTATGTTCACTTAATATGAGTTTTGATCATTAGTTGAAAATATTGTATGTAGTGGTCTAGTGTATGTTCTCATTCAATTGTTTTTGTAAGGATACCTATCAAATGCCACTATTTTTTATATAACTAAATTTAGTAGTATCAACTGCATTCATTTTTTCTATAAATGTTATTGATTAATATCTTTGATATTAGTTTAGCTAACATGTCCATTTTTTTTATTGAATAACCTCTCTTAGTCTTTAATAGTGGCATATGCATATATTCAAATATATTGATTGGTGTTCTTTAATCTATGAAAGGGGAATTGATATTTTAAAAAAAATAGTTTAACATTATTAATATTATTGTGTTATTGGTTTTTTTGTATCAATGCATATATTATTATGTTTAGAAGATAAATTTTCACATATTAGAAAAGAATAGATAGAAATAGTCACACTTTAAAATTCCAAATCAATGCCTACAACAACACCAAATATTTTTTTAAATATATATTTTTTTGCAAATGGTGAAAATAATAAACAAATGTGTTTGAATCTATTGTTAATTGATTACATTTCTTTAATCTAAATAGTTTATACTCAAGCTCCATCTTATTTTTATCAAGATCATCTTCTTGTGCTTTCTCAATTTTTAAAATATTGGTGAGTATGTCAATGGGACCTTGGTCTGATAGTGAAGTTGAAAGGTTCTTAATGAGCCCAATAGGAATCAAATCTTGTTGAGTGCAAGGCTTAGACATGGGAAAGAGATGAGTTTGGGATTGTGCCCCATACAAATTTGGTGGCATGGATTCCCCTTAGTCATTATCTCTTAGTTGAAGATGTTTAACTAAATGGTCGGGCTCCCTATCTAGTAGCTAAAATCATTATTAATTCAATTGAAAATAATAGTATCAATTGAAAAAACTAGTATTAATTGAGTTTTTGTCAAAACTGTCATTGATTCAGATCTATTGATTGGTATTCTTTAATCTAGAAACTTATGAGTTTTATTTGATATGAGTATTTTACTATTATGCTAGAATTAATCTTGTTTTAGGTCATATTATGTTGTTTTATTTCAATTATTTTGGAAGATACATCTCAAATGCTACTTTTTTTTTTTTTTTCTCAAAACTGATATACTTTGAAACTATTAGTATCAACTGCACTAATACTTGGTATAAAAAATGTTTTTAATTAAGTGTAAAATAGGTTTTGAAGGGATCCTGAAATCCTTTATAGAATTACATAATAAGATAGAACCTTATAGACCCACATAGATAGAACATAAAAAAAAAAGATAAAACAACTGACAAACAAACAAGGACCAAAAACTAGCAAAAGGAGAGAACACATAGGCACACAAGGGACAACAGAGGACCAGCCAAGAAATAGACCTAAGTAAAACTTTTAACCAGTTGATCCATAGAGGCAACTCCACTCTTAATTTCTTCGATAACCTTATTAGCATGCAACGCCTTCTTCCCTAGGCTCGCACAAGCATCTCCAGGGGTCATATCCTTGTCTTCCATAACTTCAACAATAGCTTTCTTCTTGAGAACTTTGTATGAAAAATGTTAGTATTTTTTATATTAGTGTGGTTAATATGTCTATGTTTCTATGGATTAACTTGTGTTTGTTTGTAACAATGGCACATACATATATTCAAATGTATTGATTGGTATTCTTTAATCTAATATTGTTGGGTTTGATTTGAAATTGGTATTTTTTTGGTTGGACATTATATTATTTTCTTCATTGGACATAATATTGTTTTAGGTCATAAGTTGACAATATTTTAGGAAATGGACTATTGTATGTTTTCATTCAATTGATTTTTGAAGATACATTTCAAATGCTAGATTACTGCTATCAATTGATCTAATATATTTTTATTGATATTGATATTCTTTAATCTAAGAATTTGTGAGTTTTATTTTCTCCTAATCTGTTGGACATAATGTTGTTTTGATCATCTTTTATGATAGAAACATTTTTGATTAAGGGGAAAATAGGTTTTGAAACCCTATACAACATTTTCTAAGGGATCTGAAACCCTTGGATTTTACAAGAATCTGAAACCCACTACATAGAAGAAAGATGCACCAAAATATAACTTAAGCAACGAGTAACCAACCCACAACCATACAAACAAAAGCTCCAACCTACTTCTGCAGAACCTCTCTCCACCTCAATAGAAGAGGATCCCACCTCAGTAGGAACAACAGAGGAGGAAACCACCAAGAAGAAGAGTTTCACATAATCTAACCCCACCTCTAAGCAGCCAAAAATAAGAGAAGACTTCAAATAGCCACTTCCAACCTCTCCCACATGGCCAATTACCAACTTCACAAGGGCTGCCACCATGACAATAGAAACAACAAAAGAGAAAGAAGGTTGTGGTGAGAGCCAAACCCAATCCATAGCCACCAGCACACAAAAGAAGATCAAAAGAAATGTAGCTCGAGCCCATATAAGAAAAATGGAAACCTAAAAGCACCATACTCCAACAAGGCTGATTATAACCCAAAACAAGAACTATCTCTTAACCAAAAACAAGGACAACAAACAACTAAGATTTTTCCTTGAAAATTAGTAGCAACATCTTGACAAGAACAGTACAAGATTAGATAAACTAACAAACTGAGAGGCAAACCCCAACAATCACAACCAAAACCTTACAGAGTTGCCACCAACCGAATGCTAATATTAAGAACCAAATCCAACAAGAATAGACCAATGGTTCCAACAACAACAGACCCACCAATAGAATCCTTAATGACCACAACAACCAACGAATGAAAAAAAAGCTAACAACCATAGCAGCCAACAATGGGAAAAATCCCCACAACCTTCCATGGCAACAACATCCACCAAACTCATGGAAACAACCTTTGCAAAGACAGAGAGCCAAGAAACCTAGGAATCACAGAAGGAAAAGTGACTGCCACACCAGCAGTTCCATTCACCACAGGGACACCCACGTCTAGAGCTAGATCGAGCAAGACACATCAGAAGAAAAAAAATCGAAGAAAAAAAATCCATAGCCATGTCTGTGCATCCCGTGAAGAGAGGTAGAGACATACTCTGGATCCCAAGAAAATCAGCTGCATCCTCATCCGACCCCACGTCTCGTTTAACTGAATCCCCTATGTGCCATATCACCTTTGGAGTCTTTGTTCACTCCACTACTCTCTATTTTTGTAAAAATAGAAAAGTTGTTAGTTAATATTTTTTATATTATTTTAGTTAATTTGTCCATGTTTTTATTGATGAACATTTGTGAGTTTCTAATAATGTCACAAACATATATTCAAATGTGATTATTTAATCTAATAATCTAAGGTTTTATTTGATACTGACTACTGTATGCTTTCTTTTGATTGTTTTGTGAAGGTTCAGATTGACAATATTTTATGGGTAGGGCAAGTGTATGTTTTCTTTGAATTGTTCTTGGAAGATACATATCAAATATTAATATGTTTTTTCAAAAGTGATATAATTTGAAATTATTTTCTTTTTAAAATGTTATTGATTGAGATGTATTGATTGATATTGGTTAATTTAGTATCAATGGGACTTCTCTCATATTGGTCATAAGTTGACAATATTTTAGAAAAGGGATTAGTATGTGTTTGTTTCAATTGTTATGTGAATATATATCTCAAATGCTACCATTTTTCTCCAAAACTGGCATAATTTGAAATTACAAGTATCAACTACATTAATATTTTCTGTCAAAAATATTATTGATCGGTAATATCTTTGATATTAATTTAGTTAATGTGTCCATGCTTTTATTAATTAGTATTCTTTAATCTAAGATTACTAGTAATGACTTCAATGATATTTTCTATCAAAAATGTTAAATTATTTGTTCAGCTATATTGATTGGTATTTTTTAATCTGAAACTTATGGGTTTTACTTGATACTATTATTTTCCTTGACCGCTAGACTTAATAAAGGGTTAGATCATCAGTTGGCAATATTTAGGTAGTGATCTAGTATATGTTCTCTTTCAATTCTTCTTTTTGTGAGGATACATCTCAAATGCTACTATTTTTTGTATAATTAAAATTACTAGTATCAACTGCACTCCTTTCTTCTATAAATTTTTTTATTGATTAATATCTTTGATATTAGTGTAGTTAACATGTCCATATTTTCATTGAATAACTGCTCTTAGTTTTTAATAGTGACACATGCATATACTAAAATGTATTGATTGATGTTCTTTAATCTAAGAAGGCTGAATTGATCATTTTTATGTTAGTTTAACATTATTAATACTATTGTGTGATTGGTTTTTGTGTATCAATGCATATATTATTATAATTAGACAATAAATTTACATGTATATTAAAAGAGAATAGATAAAAATAATCACACTTTAAAAGTCCAAATCACAACCTAAAACAACACTAAGTATATTTTAAAATATATATTTTATTGTAGATTGTGAAAATCACAAACAAATCCCTTTGAATCTATTGTTAATTGATTACATTTCTTTAATTTAAATAGTTTATACTCAAGGTCCATCTTAATCTTATCAGGCTCATCTTCTTGTGGTAAGTATGTCAATCAGATCTTGGTCTGATAGTGAAGTTGAAAGGTTCTTAATGAGTTCAACAAGAATCAAGTCTTGCTGAGTGCAAGACTTTGACATAAAAAAGGGATGAGTTTGAGATCGCGCCCCACACAAATTTGGTGGAATGGATTCCACTCAGCTTTTAGCTCTTACCTGAAGAGGTTCAACTAAATGGTTTAACTCCCTATCTAGTAGTTAAAATGAATTTGTGGACAATAGATATTTGTAAGTGCTATCATTTTAAGTGATATTTGTTCTAGCTTTTTTTCTATTTTATATATTCAGTAATGAGGAGAGGCTACTTAAAAACCTTGTAGACTGTTTTGTCAAAAGTAATAAAAGAATGTCATTAATGCTTGTGAAATACATTGTCAACTTTCAAATGAGCATATTTTAGTTTTCTAAAAGCAATCACACTTGGAGTTTGTACAGATATGTAGTATTTGTAGCTTGGAGAAAGCCATTCTTTCTAAAAAACTAATCCAATAATAAGTGCACAGCTATTGATTTTATATGTCAAAGATTTTACTATCAAATATCTACTCTCTAATAAGTTAAAGTATTGTAGAACCGAAGTCTCATAAAAAAGGGAAGAATAACATAGATAATATTTCTATAATTCGTAAGGATTGCTGATTTTCTTTTGAATTTTATTATGTATGATTTTGATTGCATTGATATTTTGGATCACAATCTATGATTCATCATCAAATGAAGTAGTTGTAGAAGAAACAAAAAAAAAAAGAAGATAATGCTTACATATTTTAGAACATCTTATCTATAAAAACCCAATACTAAATATCATTTAAAATCATGATCATAAAAATAATGAAAAAAATGATAGATGTATATAGATAAATAAAGTAGTTTAGAAAACTGAATCTAGAGATAAGCCCATGACTCCCGATTGCAACACACCTATATACAATTTTAATTAAAATAACACAACTATATTTCATTCCACCAAATATCCGTTACAATGTTATTTCTCACATTAAATTTTTTTCCTATCAATATTTTCTCTGTGGCTGAGTTTGTGACGTTTACATTGTTTCTGTTTATTCTAACTTCTTCCCAGCTCCACCTAGTCCTCCGTTCCAGCCCTTACAAATTCTTTTCCGTGCAATCTAAAATTATTGTGTTCTTTATTAAATCTTGCCCCAAATTCGTCTTCCAAACTTCACAACTTAACCCCTTTATCAATTCGCTTTTAAAAGCATTTAGGTTATGGTCTTCATTCGCTTTTAAAAGCATTTAGGTTATGGTGCTAACTTAACCCCTTTATCAATTCCAAAGAACTTGGAACTTCTAGGAGCATGCCTTCATTATTTTCTCAACTGCCTTCAACCCCTTCCCTTCTCATAATTTGGCATAGAGGAATATTTGTCTTCATAAGTATTTCCATTTGGCTACAGTCTTATGGTTTTCATATATCTTATTATTGGCATGTCTTCAAGACTGTACTTTTCATTTTAACTGTGACAACTATTAATGCCTATAACTGTCACTGTCATTTCTAGGACTAACAAGCATGTTATATTTGTTATCTTACTTTACTGTCCACATTTCTTCATGACCATGTTCATGAATTTTCATATGATCTGACTGTACTTGGTGTCTTTGCCATCTTTATTGGGCTTATGGGTTGTCATTGCTTTAACATGTTATTGTTTCATCGAGCCTTTCTTCTAAAGAACTGTTATCTTGAATCACAACCTCTGTTCTAAACACTGAGTTTAGGTTCATGTGTTGATATTCGATGGCACTTTTATATCTTATTAACATTTTGACTAATGATCCAACAAAATACTTTATTTTAATATTGTTCCGGATTCCTTTACAATGGGTCATATTCTGACCCGTTTCTTCTCTCTGATTTTTTATTGTTTTTTTATTCTTGAAAATATTCTTGAATGACTCTAATTCCAACTTCTGTATGAAGACAAACTCTGTCTACCTCTTCTATTGTACATCAATTTTTTATTCCTTTCTCTAGCACGTCTCTTCATCCTCACTCTATTTTCTTCTTTTCTCCTTCATATTCAACATAGAGAACCATGGTGCCCCTTTCGGACCATGGTGACAATAGAACCATGACACCATGGCACCCTATCTATGTAGTTCAACTTTGCCACCTTGGGTTACATGCAAATCAACAACTCAAAATCAACAAAAATCACACAATGCAAGGTTAGTTAGCCTACTTCATCTACTAGGAGACCCTCCTCGATGGTTTACCTCAAAATCTCCATCCTAGTGGTCTGATATGGTTTTCTACATGATATTTTCCACTCTTCGTAGACCCCTTTGCACATTAAAACAAAAAGTCTCAATAAGACAAATGAAAGGTGAACATGTAACTATTAAAGGTAATTTCTCTTAAAACCTTAATTTCTTATGTTTTATCAATCATTTCACATCTTGAGCTAGAGGACTCTAATTTCTCATTACCTACCTTAAATAGTTTGAAGATTAAAACATGACATCTTGTTTTTGTAGCTCCTAATTAGTAAGTAGAAATAGTTACTAAGAATGTGGTTTTGTAGAATTGGATTCCTAACATTGTACTAAAGACACTACTTGTAGTATCACAAAATTGCACCTTTATGCAAGTTAATGCTTATCTAACCTTCACTTTAGAATTCATAGACTTTAGTGCGTAGTATGCTCCAACTTCCTTGCCCAATTTAGAACCTTAGTGATAGGGAGGATCCTAGATTGCTTGAGTTAGCTTAACTCACTCCAAGGCTTTCTTCCTAGCCTAACCCGAGAATACTTCACTCTATTCCCCTAATCCAATCTAGGTCCTCACTATTGAGGGTTATTACTCTGCTATTTGTGAATTCACTTTCATAAATCCACCAACTCACTAATCCCCTGAATATAACCAGACACCTTGTAGGATTTGCTCTACCATGGATTATTCCTACAACAACTTCTAAGTTGTTGTCCTCCTCATCCATGGGTCTTTCTTCCTATTGATTCCATCTTCCCCTTGATCTGAAGCTAATAGCCTAGATTCCAATCTACCCTGCAAGTGATTCCTTTTGGTCACTGATACCTAGCCGGGCTGTCATCAAGCTTGCCTACAACTAGTTTGCTGAAATGGTCAACAACATTCCCTGGTCCTCTACAAATGGAACTCTATTATACATGACTGGCTCTTCTTGACAACTTCCAATGGTCATGTGGATCCCATAATGGAGTCTTAAGATAGAGCCATATTTACAACTACTTGTCACCAATAGAAAGCAAGAAACAAAAAGATGACTTTATTTACAAAGCCGAGCTTGGCACAAGCTCAAAATTGGAACTCACAAAACACAGAAAAGAAAAATCTACATTGTCTGCATTATCACTTGAAGATTTAAGCCATGTTAGCAATAAAAAGGAAACCAAAAAATGGTCTTCCAATTGTTATTCAAAAAGAAGTCTATTCTTGTGGAATCAACACTTTTGACAATTCCAATCTAACCTATCCAACCCGTTACAGAATGCCCATTGGGTCTTATATAGCCTCCTAGACATCTTGTGAATCATCCTTAACACACAAGATTCCAAATTGACTAAATGGGTTTCTGTCTGTAACTATCTTTCTATCTCCATCGGGTCATCAGAGTAGCATCAAAACACTCACTTTGATGTCCGATGTTGGTTTACAAATCACATACTTTTTCATCGGGTTACCAGCATAGCAACAAACAACTCTTGCCGATGGCCGATGGTGCGCTCTCAACAAAAATTTCCTTATTAGGTTGTCTGTGTATCTCCAAACATGTAATCCCTATAGCCGATGGTGCGCTCCAAACCGCATGCTTTACCATTAGGTTATCGGGTGGAACAAAAAAAAGTTATGTAGATACCCGATGGCTCCTTCCGAAGTCACTCCGCTCACTCCACTCCATTGGTGACTTCATTGGCTCATCGGGGTAGGTAGAAAACACTACCTCCGATAGTCTGATGGTCCACATTCACTCGTTCCAACTGCTGGCGACTTTATCGGACTATTGGGGTAGGTAGGAAATAGTCCCACTAATGGCCGATGGCACCTCATTGGGTTATCGGAACAAGTGTAGCTGAAACATGAAATTTTCAAAAATGAAGACAAAAAAAAAACACTCCATGCCACCACAACTGAATAACCGATCACCGCTCTGAGATTTATGGTGATCACTTGTCTTCCTTCTGTCATACCGGTGTATCGGTATGTAATTGCACTTCTTACATTACCAGTTTGTTTTGCTAGCACCAAGTCTCTTCCCCTATTTTCTAGTGAGCTACCAGTTGGTTAGAGAAAACAAGTTTTCTTGCCTAAGTCACCTTTTGTGACTACACCATCACCAAAGTGACCGATCTTCCTGAATGATAGATTGGTTGTGTCTGTGGGATAAGCGGGTCAATGAAACTTACAAGGTGAAAATGTGGTCTCCAAGAGGCTTGTTCACATACCCATAGGACTTCTTGGTGCAAGTTATGGAGTCATGAATAATGACTCAACTTCCCAAGGTTGATTCCATTTTTCTCTATCTCACAAGGTTCCTCAAGCCAATGCCTTTACTCTCAGATCACTGAGCAATGTGGCTTAGGGATGACAAATGCAAGAATGAGGGATACTTATGATTGATTTAATTATGAAATGCATCCTATCTATGCATGATTATACAAATCCAATAAACTAGATTATAAGATGACAAGGTTAGTAGCCATACAATCCTAACATGATATGCTAGTTAATGATCTAAGATAATGGTAAAGGAAATACTCTAAAATGTTTATTAGATTCATTCCTATTACAAAGAGAAGCTAGATGTATTGATAAATTCAAGCATAAATGAGATACTAAAAGCTTGCATGGATCCTTAAAATGGAGGAATGAGAGGTCTATTTATAGTGAAAATAGGGAAATGGATGGTCAAGATTGAAGGAGTTAATCAAGGGTCAGGATTGAAAGTTATCAATCAATGTTTACAAATTTCACCAATGAAATGGTGACAATTGTCAACATAAGACTTCTTGAGATGAGATGAAAGAAGCATTAAATGCTTGAGAAGACCTCATCGTTACCTTAGGAGGTAAGGGTTAAGGTTAGGTTAGGGTTATCCAATGGATAAAGCTTTTACCCAAGGGATAAACTCTTGTGCAAAGGTTAAACGGACAACCATGGTCAAAGCAATGAATGCTTAATGAGACCCCTAGATTAGATCAGGGTTAAGTTATTCAAAAAGTCTCTAACCATGCCACTAAGGGTTAGTTAACCATTAATGGTTTGAATACTTTGGGGACAAATTTGTAAGAGTCCTTCCAAATTTGGGGGTATTCAACAAGTTATCTTGTTGAAGGCATAAAGGCTTTAATACCTTTTGAAGACTTTACTCCAAATTTGAGAAGTGACCTCCTCAAATTTAGGGAAAAGGGATAATGGATGGCTTTAGGTTAACTGATTAGGATTAGATGGATTCTAGAAGAAATTAGGAATAGGGTTAGGATGCAAGTAGGAGATGTAGAAAAATGCAAGTGGATGAGAGATAATAGGATTAATTAAAATAAATTGGTTTATTTCAATTTGGTTGTAAATTGTGAAATTAAATAAATTAGATTTATTCAATTTGGGATAAACTATTAATTAAATGTAAATTTAATTAAAAGTAAGAAGAAGGGATTTAATTAAATAAAATGATTTATTCAATTAAATGATGTAAAGGGGTTTAAATGAATTTAACTAAATAAATTTAATGTGGATGATTAAATTAAATTAGATTTAACTAAATAGAGGAATGGGAATAAAATGAACATTAAATATTCATTTAGGAATATGATAATTTTTACACGTCTACAAATTGACTTAATTTTTCTTTCCTTGAGCTAAAGTAACCTTTGATAATTAATTACCAAGGTTGTTTCCATTCACTATTGCTTACTGAAAAGCAACACTACTCTACCTATACCACTTCACTGGTAAGTGTCTTCATTGGTAAGTGTTGGATATCAATGACAAACCTTAGCACACATACCAGTTTTCTAGATTGACCACTTTTGTCAATGCCAACAATCCAACAATATGATGTTGATAATAGGTGAATTAGGACCAGTGGTGGTGAATTGTTATTAGAAATTAACAGAGAAACGGTGATGGCTGTAATTGGAATCACTCATAAAGCGTCATATGAAGATTGGTCTATTGGTACCTCATACGCATTTTTTTCTAAGAAGAAAAGCACATATAAAAATGTCATTGCAAGGAATTGGCTTCTAAAGGTTTAGAAAGGGGTGTCTCGGTTACCCAAACCTCTTAGAAGAGAGAATTTCATCACAGAGGTGCAAGATATTGTAATATTGTCAAACAAAGTCAAAGGTAATTCACACGCTTTCTATTGGGAAGACTATATGTACTTTTTTATTCAAGTATTGTTAGCTGGCGAGAAATATCTTGACAGGGTGCAGGTTATTGCTGAAAGGCTCCATGAAGGTTTGAGTAACTTTGTTGGAATATCAAGTTTGTACATGTCCTCGTATCTATTTTATATATAGTCTTGTACCATAGAATGGAAAGGGTTGCATAAAGAGCCTTGGGTGGATGACATGAAGGTTTATGATTATTACCCATACCTCCAACAACAGAGACATGCAGAAAATTTCACAAGATGGAATGATGTTTGGGTAGGAAGACTTTCTTTTGAGCTGCAGGGAGACACAAATAAAAGAATGTCAGCCAAGGCCATGGAGCTGGTCAGTATATATAGAAGCCACTTTACCCACTTTCCCAAATTTACTTATATTAGAGTGGGGGGCTTTGAAGGTGAACCAGTCAAATTGACCAGGTATGTCTTTGATATTTAATTGCTTATTGAAGTTTGCAGACAGCTAACCCACATTGACAAAAGGTTAGGGATGGAGGGTAAATCTGGGGTTTCCTTCCTGATCAAACTTGGATATCATAGTTGTAAGTTTGTTTCTAATGCCTTGAACCTAGAATTAGAGTTCAAGAAATTGAATTTATAATCCTACATTGCCAGACGAAAGCTTGATAGCATGGGATATGTTGTAGAACATCTAAATATTGATAAGAATTTCTTCCATGAACCTCAATTAGAAGACTATTCAGAAAATTGTTTTGATGAATTTGAAGTAAGAAGGAGATTTTGGTGAAGGCTCACTCTATAGTAGATTGATACAAAGAGGTTGTCCATTAATGTGTCAGGAATACAAGAAGAGGAAGGAGAAGATGTATTGGATCCTCAATTCAATGAAAGGGTTCAAGTGAAACATATCCTTGAAATTGACTAGGATAGGAGAGAAGAAGAAAATATTCAAGCCAAGTCCTTCAATGTCATAAGGAGAACAAAGAAGTGGTTAAGGGACCACAGATTTAGAAAGGAGTCGATTATTACTCATAAATAATTAACAGTTGGTCCACTTCGTGCAACAACATAGATTCCCACTTCCTTCTCTAATGTAATTGTTGATGTTGCAGGTGCCACAAGGCTTAAAATTGGAGAGGTTCAAACCAAAATATCGAAGAAGTCCCCATTGATTTCTTTAGCAGTTCGAGTCACTTGTTCAAGGAGGAAAAAGAAAAACAGTGAACAAATGGCAGACCAAATTGTTGTGGACATAGATTCAAGTGAGGAAATCCAGCTAATCATGAATCAACAAGTGTTAAATAATCCTTCAGTGCAAGATGCGGATGCAGAGAAAGAGCCTAAAGAAAATCCAAATCCGATGAACACCATGACTGTTTTCAACCCACCTGATGATTAGACACCTCCGCACAAAGAAACTTCCAGTACTTCTCGATGGCTTTGAGCTTCAATTGGAAAGAACCGCAATATTGTTCCTATTAATATTCCCATGGAGGATATGCTAGGTAAGTGCCTTGGGAAAATATCCAAACCCAAAAACCTTAAAACACAGGCAATGATGGAGATTGATGATGAAATAGGCCACTGGATAGCGGAAGTAGCTAAGCCTATCTCAGATAAAGACCTAGACAAAGACACTAAGAATGATTTTATTGCTGATAAAATTGACTTGGGAGTTGCTTAAAGGGATTTCGATGCCAAACATTTAGAATCCTCCACTAAAATAATGATATCCAGGACCTTGAAAGATGAGAAGAACAAATGGGAGTTGAAACAAATTGTTACCTAGATCGCCAAATATATCAATGCCATACATCACCTGAGTCCTCAACCTCTGACACATATGACATTTTGTTTTACCCTAAATTATGAGTAAATCAAAAGCTATTGGATCAAGTCCAAAGAAGCCACATGATAAATGAAGCTCTTCTATTAGTGGCTTGACTCCATAGTGCAATAGGGCATAAACTACATTCCTAGCTTGATCAAGGTGTATGATAATGCCATAACTATAAGTAAAGAGATAGAATTGGAAGCTACTACATGGGACAAAGAAAAAAATAAATGGGTAGTAGTCTTAGAGTAGATGAATGATGTACAAAAAAATGGTTTCATGAAATTTCTTTCTTAGAAGCCAGTGGATAACTTGGATGACAACGTACTTTGTTTATCAAGAAAGAATATTGAGTGGAGGAACTCTATCATTAAATAAGGTCATGAAGAATCTGTCAAGTTGTTGAAAGGATTAAAAGAACTTATTGATAAGATGCAGAAAGATTTAAAATGCATCGATATACAAATATTAAAGGAGGATGGATAGACTATTGAGCCACGGGAAGATATGGTCAAACCCTTTAAAGAAAGGCTGCAACTTGTTAAAGAAACAAAGTCTCTAACTATAGATGACTTCTCCAAAGTGGCAAGAAAAGAATCAATTGTAGGAGTCTGCTTCGATCACTTGGAAGTACATAAAATTAAATTTATGTAGGTAAACATGTAAAAAGAAGTCAGTAAGTAGCTCATTCTGCAAATTGGACTCTTGTACTATCAAGTTATCCTTAATTTCTCAACAACACATTTGGAGTGGTGAAATGTACGTGGTACCGTGACAAAACAAGGCAAATCAACAACTTCTTCTACCATGTTGGAGTCTTGAACGATTTATGGATGAGCTATCATCATATCTATGGCCTTTGATAATTTAAGTTTTATCCAGTTTGAAGCAATCCATTTCTTTTAACTCTAGGGTAGAGTTTAAGGATTTAGGGTTATTTTTCAAAAACAATATTAGCCTAGAGGCTATAAATGTAATTAAGCAAGCTTTATTGAGGGTCCAAAAAACTTTGATTTGAATTGGCAGACTTAATTTTCCTTTGACTTTAAGTGTAGATATTTTATATATGAAAGGAATGATATATTTGTATGGTCTTCAAATCTATGCGTTTGAATGATAGAGAAAATCTCTATTTGGATGTATGCTTGTGTGCATAATATTCTACTTCATTATCAATTCTTTATAAGTATGAATTCATTGATTAAGAAAAATTAGTGGTACATTATCATTTAAATGATTCTAATCCACCTTGTCCCATGAGGCATGAGAAAGTATAGATCAGCATTTATTCTACATGGAGTATACTTGGTGAAATAAGTTTTACATCGAATTGAAATGTTCAAATTTTAAGTTCGTGAGATTTACATTTATCGATAATTATCTTGTAGCATTCTTATTTTGTTGACAAATGAATGTGAAAGCCTTTGTCGCTTTCTAGTAAAAGTGTGTTTCTTTCTAGGTTATTTGCATTAAAATTTATTGGATATCATCCATGGAGCTGCACTCTTATGCAGAGGGTAAACCGTAACTTGGTTCACCCAACTGTTGGTTTATCTACTTTTCATCAAGGGTATGCATGAGTTAAAAAATATTAAAGGACATGAAAAATTTTTAACCAACAAATTTAAACCTCATGATTAGGCTTCCACTTTAGCGTGATCTACCCTTATCCCATCTCTAGATCTGATTTGAGCTAATGACCCTGCTTTGATGTCATGAACAACCAATTGTGGGTCCCACACAATGGTACCCACCTCCATCGCATCTTGTCTTTGTCACATTTGTAGTGGGACTAGGGAGTAGTATTTCTTGGTTTAGACGATGACAGCCTAAAATGCCATGGTCTGCCATAAAGGGGCCCAAATTTTAAGTACAGTGGTTTTTGTATTTCCATAGCGGGAATTCATTTTTGCAGCTATATATTACTATTACAGGTCATGCTAATTGGTTATTTACTGATAGATTCCTATCTAAAGATATTATATCAATTCTTGTTCATATCAACACATTAGAAAAAGAATTCTTGCATCCATGAATCATTCATTATCAAGCATCCTCAACGATCTTTGAGGCTGCATATTCCTCATTCAACCATTATGGATCAAAATTACATCAATCTTACGCAAGCATGTGTGTGTCATTAGGGATTTATATGTGTCATGTCACTTCATAAGACATTTGTGATTACATTGAAAGAGAAAGGCATCATCATCAACAATTGAAGATCTAAGATATATTTTTTCAACATTTATTTTAGTATTGGAATTATTTGATTCTAGGTTAATTCCTAAACCAAGGTTTGACTTAGGAAAACCACTATTCGCAACAATATCCCCCTTCTTTTGGTGTGTAGAGAACATGTATAGATATGCGATCAAGAGAATGAATAAAATTCATAGAGACAAACGGTTTCAACTTTTGATAGTGACAAATTCAAACGACCATGGAGAATTTATATTGCTTGGTCCCAAACAATTAGGTCGACAGGGTAAAAGTACAAACCTATGTCACACTTTTATGAAGGATTGATATATTTTTTATAATTTTAAAGTCAATTTTTTTATTGTTGAAAAATATTGATAATCAGGGGGTTTAGTTGCCACCAAAAATCAAAATATAAATCAACTTTTTATTTTTCTAATTTTAATATTCCTAATAGATGACATACATATATAGTGCATAAAAAAGAAAAACTTAATTTTTGATGTATATTTTCATCGTTATAACATTTTAGAGTCGAGCATACCTGAATTTGATAGTTTTAATCTCCCACCACTTTTTTTTATTTAATTTTTGATAATTAAAAAATGTTGGTGTAAATAAATATTCATTATGGATATTGTTACACTTTACTGAAGTTAACTTAGGATAATGCATCTCTTCATAGATTGGATTTGAGACACTTAGGGAAGTGTGCACATAGGGATATAGCTTGTAGGAGAAATTCCACCCTTTGTGGTCTTATTTTGTTGTTACACTCCACATTCGGTGGGTCATCCACCTCTTGTGGAATATAATATATTATTCTCCTACCTACCCCTAGTATTTCTTACCTACCCTTGTTTCTCATTGAGCCACATGTCATGATTGTGTGCTCGTACATCCATATTGCCTTGCCTATATAAGCAGGCCTATATTCATTGTATTGGTGAATCCAGATGATCATTTTCATATTGATGAGAATACAATTTATTCTTGTTATTCTTTTGTCTCTCTTGTATACTTTTCATTGTGCGCTTGATCTTGGCAAAATCTCACAAAAAATAATAAACACCCTTTGGAGAAGAGTTTCTCCTCTAGTGAACCATATTTTTTTCAAATTTTCTTGAGGTGATTCAATATTTTTTTTTTGTTTTTCAAATCAACCTCTTATCGAACATTAGAATACATACTTGTAGTATTTTTGAAATAACATATATTAAATCTAATAAAAACATCATATAAATTATATGAGTAGATTCTTGACTTCAATCTCTACAAAAGGCCAATCTTTTTATTTTTTAATAAATTGAATTTAGTTGTAGAATTTTGTTGCAGAAGTCCAAAGTTTTAAAAATTTGTCAAATTTGGTGATGTGGCTACCACTTAGGATTCCACTTAGGACATTCTGGTCGGATGCTTGGAGGTTGGTTCGAGTGATCATTTGATCGACCATGCCTCTTCAAACCCCATGCAAATGATGTTTTAAAAAAAAAATGAAAATAAAGGTGTGAAATAATATAATTAACTTTCGAATTAAATCAATTTTTTTTACAAATAAAAGCAACATTTTTTATATAAAGCGACAAAGATATTCAATTTTTTAAAGATTTTGGTAGAAGGCTTCAAATTTTTTGTAGTATGGGGGGTCACACATGTGTTAGAACACGTGTAGTCCCTTAGGATCCCATATGACCCCTTAGAACACCATATGACCCTATGGTTTCCTAAGGGGTCATATGTGGTCCTAATGGATGATATGGTGTCCATTTGACCTTATGTTGTACCTACAAGGACTTCAAAATGGGTCATATGGGGTCACACTTATGTTAGAACACATGTGTGGCCCCTTAAGACCCCATATGACTACTTAGGACACTATATGACCCTATGGGGTCATATTGTATCCTAAGAGGTATTTTGTACCTACTAGGACTTTAACAGGGGCCATATGTGGTCCTAAGACAGCACATGTGTGACCCCATATGACCCCGTACAACACTATATGACCCCATAGGTTTATATGGTATCCTAAGACATATGTTGTACCTACTAGGAATTTAAAAGTGGTCATATGGGGTCCTAAGGGGTCACATGTGTTAAAACACATGTTTGGCCCCATAGGACCCCATATGATCCCTTAGGACACTATATGATCGTATGGGGTCATATGGTCTCCTAAGGGGTCATATGGTGTCGTTAGGTGCTATATGGGTTCCTAAGAGGCCACACATGTGTTAAAAACATGTGTGGCCCCTTGGGACCTTGTATGAACACTAATGACACCATATAACTATTGAAAATCAATAATACTAAGAGGGGGCTGAATCAGTGTTATACCGTAATAGTAGATTTTATCTTTAACACAACTTTCATACACCAACTGATATACTAGTATAATCAGAATTGACAGAAGTAAAGAAACCAATAGTCTAAACACATAAATGAGAATCGTAACACACAAAATTATATGTGGAAAACCTCAAAGAGGAAAAACCACGGTGGGATTTTTGACCCACAATATCTATCCATTACCCATATGAAGAGATATTACAATATATGATGGGCCTGCACTTGCAAGAAGGTTTATATCCTAGACCACACAGCTCAATCACAATAGGAGCCTCATTGACTATGTAGAAATCTAGACAACAATCTAGAGAAGTGTGAACTACTAAGATAGCATCTCTTATGCCAAAATACAGTTTAGGTTTAAGCTCTCTATGTTCCGATTTGAAACCCTAAACCCCTTTACCAGAATAAACCTTACAATAAATTCCTCACATACACAATCTCTTAGAGTAATTTTACATCATATTACATTTTCATATCCATTCTAAGTCACACACAAAATGATCTATCAAACTGACCTATATACCCTATATAAATTTTATGCCATCAGCTTACAAAGATATATACAATGTCAGCCAAATAACATAAATGGATAAACATTAAAAGAAATTGTCGATGCCAGATCTAAGATATATTGACCTCTAATACCAATAACCTTTACTATACAATGTCTTCCTGCATTGTCAGTGACCAAAGAAATCTTTTGTCCTGTCAGTGCTGGTGTAAAATCTGTGAAGTGCCTTCCAATACACCATATGAAGCCGGAACACAAAATAATGTTGCCATCAATGAAAACATAGTGAAACCAACCATTAGAGTATGAATTTACAACAATCTCCCCCTTTGGCTTTTATGGAAACACTCATGTGAAAAATGATCAAGGTTTCATCTGCCGGTTTCATCTTGCCCTGCTCCCCCGAAGTGGAATATGCAAAATACTCCATATCTTCAAAACTCCAAAAAATTTGTAACTCCCCATAATGTATGCAACTCTTTTATTATTTTTCACATCTATACTACTCCCCCTTTGACATAAATGCCCAAAAATTGTAAAAAGAATGTCAAAGAATGAGAACTATTTTGAATGTGCTAGTAATTCCACATAAGTATCCCAGTCGGTTTTGAATGTGCCAGAAATAGATACAAGTCCACTCAATAAATGTGCATAAGATTCTTTCTCATTTACCTCAGCTGGTGTGGGCTTTCCCACCATATCCATTCTTTCTTTCTTATGTAAACAGAGTGAATCCAATCTTGGACTCACCAAGTCTCTCGGACTTCTGGCTCTTTAAAATATTTTATCTCTTTCCTTTTCAAGAGAATAAATTTGGTTCTCCAAAATCAAAATTTGACCATCAATTTCAAATGTAGTCAATGAAATTAACCCATCAAAAGAGTTAGCAATACTAGACATTTTCTCTTGTATCTCTTTTATCTTTTTATCTACATTTGTTGTAAGTCTTTCTGTATTACATACCCTATATATATTTGTACATTATTTCAAAGAATTTTGTATTAGAATTAGCTTCTCCTGAATATTTTTCTTCTCTGTCTCAACTACCTAATCAAAATGGCTCTCTTAGCCTGAGTGAATCTTTCAAGTGCTTTATGATTTCATATTTATTGTAAGGATTGAAAGTCTTTTGATATGTTCTCAGTGATTACCTTAAGCTTTCAAGAAGGGCTCGCTTCATTTTCAATCTTACACTCTGGGACCAATCTATGTAAAACAATGATTGATTGATCTATAATCCCCTTGTCTGTCAATCCCTCCTTCATCAGTTTTTCAATAGACATCATCGTCAGTTCAGTGGGACTCATCTTTGTGATGGTTTTCTTTTTTACTTGAGAAGTGTCAATTGAAAATAATGATGAGCCAACAACTAGTTTCCTGCCAAATTCCCCTATTTTGTCTTCTAATGATTTAACCTTTATTACCTCCTTACTTATACTAGTGGCTTCACCACTCAATGCAGTCTATGTAACTGTTGGTTCCTTTGTAGGAACATGGTACAAGAGCACCTTGATTTCTTGCTAAATTTTAACAATTTTGGAATGGATTATCCTCAATAGGATAAATGAATGAATAATGGACTGTTGGTAGGTCCACAAGTTGGTTTCTCTCTAGTGTTATCCTATTTTCTTAGTTTTGGCCAATGTGCCTTTGTAAGCCAAAAATGACATCATTTTGTAAAATAGGGTAAATCTCCTTGTAAGGCCTCACAAGGCTTTCAGAAATGTTGATTTGATGTTAGGGAACCATCCTAGGGGGTTTAGAGTGAGTAAAAATGCATAATTTTAAAAATTCAAGGTGGAGCAAATGGGTTGGAAGATGCAAAGAGAAAATTTTGAACAGTAATCAAAGGAAATTTCCAGATTTTGCATAAAGACTTGCAATTTTGTTTATAGCAGTCCATACTAGATGGATTGATCTTAGAACTATTACTTAATGGTGGTTTATCCTTCATTGTTTTGGTTCTTTGGAAGTGATTTTATCTCTTCATTGTGCAGGTTTAGTGCTTTGTTTGAAATTTTTCTTCAACTGCATTGGTTTCGGTTTGAGCAAAGGATTAAGACCCTAGCAATGACTCCAACTTGAAATCCCATCATGTTTTCTCAGTGGACCTTGAGATTCAAGTCATGGATCTTGTGTAAAATGTGTATATTCATTATGGTACCTTTGAGGTTTCATTGGCTCAATTTTATATCAAGCCCTAGGTGAGCTCTGCCATAGCCTGACTAGGGAACTTGATTGTTATTTGCATTTTTTCTTGCAGGGATGAGAAAATGTGTTTTGCCAAGTTTTTGGTAAGGAACAAGGTATCCTATAATATTCTCGAAGAAAGGATGGGGGTGTGATGTGGTGTGGAGAACAGTTATCACTATTGAAGAACACAATAAGCCTTAAACCCTTTAAAAAGAGCCATTTTTGGCTCTATACATTTACAAACGTATCAAACAACCTAATCTCCTAAATCTCAAAGAATATCCAAAAGGGTATCTGGATCTCTAAATATTTTAGGTTTCTTTTGGAATATTTCTGAGAAATTGAGCAAAAATTGTGAAGGTGGGGCTAAAAGGGTCTCTTAGGGCTACTAGGCCTAGAAAATAGGAACTTGTGGAAGAGATGGAGAAATGGAGTGAAACCAATCACAAAACCACATGATTGGAGTTGTTACACCATCTCCACAACCTCTTAGTCCACTACAAGTGAATGTTGAATATTTTGACAACTTAATGGTTGGATTTACCATAGTGAATCGTAGCCATGATTTTGAGTAATGAGTGCAAACAAGTTGATAGAGAGCTTCCCAAAAGAGTTTAGATATTGGGATTGATTCAAGAGAAGAGTAGGGTGTAAAATATCTTGGCATCCCACTATGAGACCTCTTTCTAACCTACAAATTAAAATTCCTACTCCTTTATGAGATCCTCCCTATCAAAGTGGTATCAGAGCAAGCTAAGATTTGGAAAGAAACCAATTGATGTCAAAGACTGAGTGAGTAGGTGAAAATAGCCCCAAGATGCTGAATAATTCCAAGTTAGCCAAAAGGGTAGAAGACCCAGAGGAAGAGAATAGACTCATCAAGGAAAGATTTCAACAATTGGAGAACAAACTAGGTGAATTAGAATACAAAACTGAGAAGGTAACTATCAAAATCAATGAAGAAAATGGTAAATAAGTGGTAGAAGAGAATGGCACACCTAAACCAGATCTTATTTTGCCTCAAGAACCTTTTCTTAAAGTCATCAAATCCTTAGGAGGAAATTCCCTAGAAGGAGTGCCACTATTTTGTGGGAAAATTTAACCAAAAGTGGTTATGGAGTGGATTGAAGGGTTAGAGAATCACTTTGAATGTGATGGAATTAGTGAAGCCCAAAAGGTGAAGGTGGCCAAATCTAGGTTGAGAGGAGTAGCCTTGACTTGGTGGAAGTTGATCCAAGAGCAGAGCCAAGGTGAGAGAAGCCTATATTCCTGAAGCCTATGAAACTCAATTACACAAGAGGAGACAGAATTTGAGACAAAGAGAACTATATGTGAGTAACTACACTAAAGAATTTAAAAAATTGTGTTTCAAATCCAAGGTGGTGGAAGATGAAAGCATCAATGTTGCTAGGTACTTGAATGGTTTGTGGTGGAAAATCCAAGAAGAGTTAAGTTTGTTGTGTCCTAATATTGTCCACAAGTGCTATCAATTGGCACTCAAGGTGGAAGAGAAGAGTAAAAAGAAACAAGAGCAAATAAGTAGAGGCACAGGTAGGGGAAGAGATGGTAGAGGTCATAGAGGTAGCTATGGTGGAAGTGGTGTAGACCAAAGATCCCAAGGGGAATCCAAGTTGTTATAACAAAGTGGGGATTCGAATAGCAAGAGAAGATATAGAGGAAGGGGATCTAGAAATTTTAATAGAGGAAGGTCTAGTGGATCAGGAAGAGGGTCCTATTTCACCACAATGAAGTGCTACAATTGTAATCAACTTGGCCACCCATCCTATAGATGTCCTAAGAATTATTCTTCATCCCAAGGAGGTGAAAGGAAAGTAAATTATATTCAGGAAGATATAGCAAATGTGAAGACATCAGAAGTAATCTTAGATTCTAAAGTTGAAGAGAATCTCATGATAAGAGGAGTTTTGATCAAATAACTGATTAAGGAGGAACCCAGTCAAAGAAGCTCCTTGTTTAGGATAAAGTGCAAGATCATGGGTAAAGTGTGTAGAGTGGTTGTGGATTCAGGATCCACTGAGAACATAGTGTCAAATAATAAGTAGGCAAACTCAACCTACAAAGAATTCCACATAGTGATCCTTATAGGGTTACTTGGCTAAACAAGGGGTAGCATGTTTTGGTGATTGAGAAAACTTGGGTGGAGTTCATGATAGGAGGCTACAAAGATAAGATCTTGTGTGACATCTTGCCAATGGATGCATGCCACCTACTCCTATGTAGGCCTTGCCAATTTGATAGGAAAGCAATACACCATTGAGAAAAGAACTCCTATACCTTTCAAAAAGATGGAGTTACCGATAAAATTCAGTCTATAGGAGATGAAGAAGAGAGAAGATCTAAAGGTTCCAATTTCCTACCATATGGTGAGAAGGAGTTCATAAAAACTCTCAAGGAAGGAGAGGGAGTGGGGTTTGCACTTGTTGTAAAACCAAAAGAGGAAAATAAGGACAAGAAGGTATGTATTCCTGATGAAGTGCAATAGATACTAAATCAATTCAAGGAGATCATAAGTGATGGAACACTTGCTATTTTTCCTCCTCAATGTGCCATAAGTCATCAAATTGACTTCATACCCGGAGTCGTGTTGCCTAATAAAGTAGCCTACAAAATGACACCAGAGGAAAATAAATAAGTGGATAAACAAATCCAAGAACTATTGGATAATGGTTTGAGAAGAAAGAGCATCAGCCCATGTGCAGTTCCCACTATTTTGGAACTAAAGAAGAGAGGCACTCGGAGACTTTGCACTGATTCAAGAGCCATTAACCAGATTACAATCAGGTATAGGTTTCCTATTTCAAGAATTGAAGATTTTATGGATTTTTTAGAGGGTGCTAAGTATTTTACCAAGATAGACCTCAAGAGTGGATACCACCAAATCAGAATCAAGGAGGGAGATTAGTAGAAGACAACATTCAAGACCACATAAGGACTTTATGAATGGCTTGTTATGCCATTTGGAATCACAAATGCCCCTAGCACATTCATGAGACTCATGAATGAAGTACTCAAGGATTAAATTGGCAAATTTTTTGTTGTTTATTTAGATGACATCTTTATTTATAGTAAGTTTAATGAAGAACATCTTAAGCATATAGAGATTGTATTGAAGCAATTATGTGATGAGCAACTAACTATCAATTTGGAAAAATGTGAGTTCATGAAACATGAGTTGGTATATCTTGGGTTTGTCATCTCAAGTGGTGATTTGAAGATGGATACCTAAAAGGCGGAAGACATAATTAATTGGCCTACACCTAAAATATCAAGTGAAGTGAGGATTTTTCATGGTTTGTCACAATTTCACAAGAAGTTCATTAGGGGGTTTAGTGAGATATGTGCACCTATACTTGGTACAATCAAAGGCGGTGTAAACACTAAGTTTTAATGGACAAAAAAGGCACAAATATGATTTGAAATCTTGAAGACAAAGGTGTCTACTCAACCTATCCTTGTTCTTCCAAGCTTTGACAAACTCTTCACCAAAGAATATGATGCAAGCAACATAGTGGTTGGAGTAGTGTTCAGTCAAGATAATAGATCGATTACATTTTTTCAGTGAAAAGTGCAATGAAGCCAAGAAAAGGTATTCTTCCTATGATTTGGAGTTATATGCACTTGTTCAATCACTTTGGAAATGGAGGCATTATTTATTACCTAAATAATTTTTGGTTTACACTGATAACCAATCTCTTAGCTTTTCCAACTCCCAAGATAAGTTAAATCATAGGCATATCAAATTGGTAGAGTATTTGCAATCCTATACTTTTACCATTAAACAAAAGAAAGGTCAATGCAATAAGGTTGATGATGCATTAAGTAGAAGGTTGCTAACAGTTCAAGAAGTGTAGCTCAAGAGAATTGGATTTAATAGTTTCAAAGGGCTATATCAAGATGATGAAGATTTTTCTTCCATCTACAAGGTTTGCCAAGAGTTTAGGAATCACTTTCGTGGTGAATATGAAGATTTTACTTTACAAGATGGTCTATTATTTAAGAGAGCATAGCTTTCTGTACCAAGAGGGTCCATGAGAGATAACTTGATGCAAGAGAAACACAATGGTTGTTTAAGTGGTCATTTTGGGATGAATAAGACTTTGGAACTTGTTCAAAGATTCTACTATTGGCCAAAGATGCAAAGGGATATTAGAAAATATGTGGAGAAATGTGTTGGTTGTGAAAGAGCAAAAGGAGCCTCTTCTAATGCTAGACTCTATCAACTAGTACCTATACCAAACTGACCATGGGAGTGTGTAAGTATAGATTTTGTTGCTAGTTTACCCAAGACCAAATCAGGATTTGATAGCATCTATGTTGTGGTAGATAGATTTATTAAAATGGCCCATTTTATTCCATGTAAGGTGACTAATGATGCTGGCCATATTTCTCATTTATTTTTCTTGGAAGTCATTAGGATTCATGCATTACCAATCACTATAGTGCCAGATAGAGACAAAATTCATTGGACATTTTTGGAAAACTTTATGGCAGAGATTGGGTACTAACTCATCTTTTAGCTTATCCTACCATCCCCTAATGGATGGCAAAATAGAGGTGGTAAATAGGACACTTGGGAACCTTCTTAGACGTTTGACAAAGGAGTATGGACAAGCTTGGGATCAGATCATTCATCAAGTTGAATTTTCTTACAATGACAATATGAATAGATCAACCGGTAAGATTCCTTTTGAAGTAGTTTATGGCCTTCATCCAAGAGGTGTGTTGGATCTTAGAGACATTTGGAGTCTTAAGGGGGTAAAATATCATTGGGCGGTTTTAACCCCATGTCTACGAGACTTTTGGGCCCTTCTGAATAGTAGCGAGGTGGTGGGGTTGGTGGGGGACACTACTAAATGAACACAGCTCCCAATTTCTCATTCCCTATTATTCTAAAGGGGCTATTGGATATATGTGCAAAAACACACCCACCCAAATCACTAGTATGATTGGTATCTGAACACCAAAAATCTATGTCACCATTATACTTGTTCTCTTGATGCAAATTGGGCTACCCAAAACAAACTCTTGCTTGCTATTACAAAAGAGTGGACATGCTATTGACATTGCTAAGTCCATGAAGGTGATTCATGAGAAAGTAAGGTAGGCTTTACAAGACAACTCTCAATGAATCAAGGACAGAGGGAATGAAAAGAAGAGGGATGTACAATTTTTTTTTGGTGACATGGTAATGGTTCATTTAAGAAAAGAAAGGCTTCAGAAAGGTGTCTGGAAGGTCTTCATAAAGTATGGGCAAAATTCCTACAAAATTGATCTACACTAGGACATAGCTTTGTCTCTTATTCCTAATGTTGTAGACTTGGTGCAGTATAAAGGCATACTTCCAGAGGAATGCAGTAGAGTCTCAGAGGCCTCTCAATCATCGCCAAACCTACCTTTACCACCTATATCTATGCTACAAGCCGATAAGGTGTTGGCTTCAAGAATCCTCAAACAAACTAGGTATAGTGGCTATATGGAGTGTTTGGTTAAGTGGAAGCATCTTCCAGAATCTAAGGCCACTTGAGTACCTAAGGTACACTTTCTAAATATTTTAATTTCCCTCTCTTTGTTTCCTAAAGGAGTCACTTGACTTCTTTCTCAATGGGGGAGTATGGTGCAAGAGCACCTTGATTACTTGCTAAATTTTCACAATTTTGGAATGCATGATCCTCAATAGGATCAATGGATGAATAATGGAATTTTGGTAGGTTGAAAAGTGTTTTTTTAGGGTTATTTGAAGTGTTTTTGTCTCTAGTGTTAGCTTGTTTTCTCAGTTTTGGCCAAAGTGCCTTTGTCAGCAAAAAATGGCATCATTTTGCAAAATAGGGTAAAAATCCTTGTAAGGCCACACAAGGATTTTGGACATGTTTTTTTGATGTAAGGGAACCATCCCAAGGGGTTTAGAGTGAGTAAAAATGCATAAGTTTCAAAAATCCAAGGTGGAGCAAAAGTTGTCATTGTTCCTGGACAACTTTTTGCAACTTTTGGAGTAACTTTTCAAAAATGATCAAATTGGTGGTTAAGGAACCAATGGGTGGTTGGTTATGAACAAGTAGGAATATATAATTCTTTTGAAATAATTTTAAATGGGTTGGAAGATCCAAAGAGAAAATTTTGAATAATAATCAAAGGCAATTTTCAAATTTTGCATAAAGACTTGTAATTTTGTTTATAGCAGTCTGTTCTAGATGAATTGATCTTATAAATGTTAATTAATGGTGGTTTATCCTTGATTTTTTTAGTTCTTTGGAAGTGATTTTATTTCTTCATTGTGCAGGTTTAGTTCTTTGTTTGAATTTTTTCATGAACTGCATTACTCTCTATCTGAGCAAGGGATTAAGACCCTAGCAATGGCTCCCACTTGAAATCCCATTGTGTTTTCTCAATGGATTTTGGGATTCAAGTCATGGATCCTTTGTATATTATTTATATTAATTATGGTACCTTGGAGGTTGCACTAGAGAAATTTTCTATCAAGCCCTAGGCGAGCTCTGCCATATCCCGACTAGAGAAATTGACTGTTATTTGCATTGTTGCTTGCAGGGATGAGAAAATGTGTTTGTGCCAAGTGTTTCATAAGGAATAAGGTATCTTGTCAGAGTCTTAGAGAAATTATGGGGTTGTGACATGGTGTGGAGAACATTAATCCCTATTGGAGAACACACTAAACCTTAAACCCTTTTAAAAGAGCCATTCTAGGATCCATCCTTGTACAAAAGTATCAGACAACCTAACCTCCTGAATATCAAAGAATGTCCAAAAGGGTATCTAGATCTCTAAATATTTTAGGGGATATTTTGAAATATTTTTGAGAAACTAAGCAAAACCGTGAAGGTAGGTCTAAAAGGGGCTATTAGGGCTACTAGGCCTAGAAAATGAGAACTTGTGGAAGCAATGGAGAAATGGAGTGAAACCAGTCACAAAATGGGAGTTAATACACCATCTCAACATCCTCTTAGTCCCCTGCAAGTGAATTTTGAAGATTTTGACAACTTGATGGTTGGATTTACCCTAGTGAATCCTAGCCATGATCTTGAGTAATGGGAGCAAACAAGTTTATAGAGAGCTTTCCAAAAGAGTATATATTGGGATTGATTCAAGAAAAGAGTAGGGTGTAAAAAATATTGGTATCCCACTATGTCACCTCTTTCTAACCTACAAACTAAAATTTTAATTGTTTTGTGAGATCCTCCCTATCATAACAGTATCCTCAACCTGTACATTTCTATCTGGAGGAAAATTGTCCTTAATGTTAGTATCATGTACAATGTTATCTTGTTCATTCTTATTATTGACCGGTGTCTAAGTATTTGTCTTTACATCTATATTTACCAGCGGCTCAATTTCCACTATCTTGATATTTTTCAAAACTAAGGGTGAAGTACCCATAATCCCCTTTCCTGTCCCTTCAACTGAGTATCTATAATATCAATCTTGGTCTCTGGTGAATTAAATAATCCTTTGTGTTCTCCCAAAAATTTAATCCATGGCTTTTGAGTTTCCTTTATTACTTCATTCACTCTCCCTAGCATCAGATTAATTATCCTATGTTTGCTACTGAAGACTTTTCTATCTACCGCCTCAATTGTATTTTCCATTTCATTTGGAGCTATAGTAACGTAGATAGCTAATACTCCTTACATTTTAATGTGTTTATCTTCTTGCATAGTAGATAATATTGTAGAATCTAACATGTTATATAACTTAGCCAATATTTGATTTTCTATCTCTATTAAGGATTTCTTATAGATATCCAAGTATAATACGACTGCTTCCTCTACCTCTCTTTGTTCATCATACCCTAGTTTTTTATTTTAAAATTTAATATTCTTCAGCATGCCATCTTTAATGATTTAATCTACAATTTATGCACAAGTTTTGGGTGGTATGATAGTAACATTACCAGTTTCAAGTGCTAAATCAATGTCACTCTTCTTCTTCCTTTGGGTATTACCGGATGAAGTTGTAGGTGTAGCTTTAGGTGCTTGCGTCTGAGCTGGTAGCTTGATTATGACCTTCCTAACTGGTGGTTCTTTGTTTCCACCTTAGTTTCCTTTGGTTTCTTCCTAACGACTGTGTTAAATGCTAATGGTGTGTCACCCTCTAATTCGGATTCTGTAGTAATAGGTTCAATATGAACTAGACCTGATCCTTCATCTTTCTACCTTTCTCCGGGACAACATCAATTAGTGCCTTGATGTCCTTTGAGACCTTCTGTACAAAATTACTTTCTTTTCCTTCTTGTTTCTCCCTTTTCTTCTGATTGAACTCTGTTTCAACCTCTAGAGTCTTTTTTTGTGTAGTTCCAGAGGGCTTCTATGCCTCATCAATTTCTGCATCAATTAGCATGTTTTTGTAGGCTTCAAGAACCTATGCATCCACCTCATAGCCCATTTCCTCAATCCAAATATTTCCAGGCTTAACTACTTCCATGAGAGTCTCATCCTTCTTTACCATGAAACATATGTCGGTAGAGTATTTCTCTACTACATGCTCAAGTACCCCTACCCTAGACCTCATATATTTTTGAAATGCCTTAAAATATCCCCAAATATTATCATCTCTTTGGCTTCCTAATGCAACAATTGACTATTTCAGCTTTCTTCCTACCAGAATGTCAAAACCCCATTGTTTCCTACAAAAACCGGGTGTATCATTCAAAAGATATAACATCAAGAAGAATAACAAGTTCCCAAACCTTCTTCTCACCTTTAATCTTTCCCAAGTTGATTAACAACTCATTAAGCATTCAATCGCATAAATCTAATTTTACATTATCTTTCATCTTGTATGTAGACAAAATACATGAACTGGAAATATAATTAAGTCAGTTTCACTGAGTTATCTTGTATCCGATAATCATGCTACCAAATTTGATGTTCCTGTCGATAATAGTGTTCACTTTCATGGATCTCTTATCAAATGTAGCTAGTGATCTTCCTCATCATTTCATTTGAAAATTTCTTATCTGGATATTTCCTTACCGATGACAAACCTGTAATTGCCTAGATGGCTTCCTTGGTAATTTTGTAGGGTCTATCCGTGCATATGAATTCCCCATGCACTTTTTCTCAGTACATATCTGATTATATCATCCTTAAACTCTGGAATATCCAGAATGCCTGTAACCCCTAGATCTTCAATATGTTGATATGCTAATTTAATCTTTCCAGATTCTCCCACTAGTTCATTCATATACATTCCCTTCAATTTTGAAGTTCCTAAGTCCTCTATATGACAATGAATGTATGCCCTAACATCCTCTACATAGACAACTCCCTCCAGTATGTGAGAAAATGATCCAATCGAATTTTCTAGGGTAGCCACATGTGGATATCGCTTGAAAAATAGCCTGGGGTGGTCCTTGATCTCCACTACAGTTGTGTTTGAAACAAAAATAGGAATAGAAGATGATACTACTTCCATGTTTCAAGATAAATACCCTTTGATCACTCTCAATGAAAACCTTCACCAAATTCTTTCAGACGCCAGTGAAATTGCTCAAGAAGAAATCTGATTGCCTTTGAGTAGCCTCTTATCATACTAAGTCGCTCTAAATACATGGTGATTAACAATGAAATGTATTCAACCTTTTATTCTTTGAGAAAAACCCTAATCTTCCATTAACATAAATGACTATCGGTGAAAGATACCAGATCTCCCTTAGAACATATCCATGCCGGATAATCCTCTCCAATATCTGGAACATTTTCTAGAACCTCTTCCCAGGGAATATGCATCATCTTCATGAATTTTTCCTACCGCTAAGGCATCTTCCTTAGTTATCGGATGAGCTCACTACTGGTGCAGGAGAAACCTCTTCTGTCAGATAAGTAATTGGGACATTCCCATCTGATGATTGTTCTTCAGTCTTCCTAGCCAATCTCTAAGTGTGGTCATGTTGTATTTTACTAACCTTCTCTTTCCCTTTTTCATTTGATCCTCCATTACTAATAGGTGGATTTACGCTTCTACATAAGTTAGCAATATGTCCAACTTCATTACATGCATAACATGTAACATTGTTCTTTTGAATTTCTTTTCTAAAATAGGTGAAATTTCTTGACCTACATTGATTAGCCATATGTCCAAATTTTCCACAAGCATAGCATTTTACATTCATTCTGCAATATTTTGTCTTATGACCAATTTTATTGCATTTAGAATATTTATTGAGAGCAGAATCAAGGTTCTAATTTTCTTTGTTTCTACATTGCCTAGCAATGTGACCAAATCTATTGTGAACAAAACATCTACCATTAAATTTATAAGCATAGAATTTTCTTACTAGTTCCTTATGGTTTTTATCATCATTAGTAGTACCGGAACTCTGTCCTTTCTCAAATCCAAGTCCACTGGAATCTCCAATCTACCTTTGTCTCTTCAATAACTCATCAAGATGTGTTGAGCTATTCTTTGTACTCACTTCTAGTAGCTAAATATTCTCATAGTATTATCATTTGTCTCTCATGCTCTTTCTTATTGCTCTGGGAGTGTACCAAATCAATTCTCAATATATCATTTTCATGAACCAAACTACCACATTTTTCAAACTTGTCTTTTACGGATACAACAAGATTTTGTTCCTTTTTTTTTCTATCCTCAATATCCTTAGACATCCTCATAACTATAACTTGCATTTCATTTTTCATAACCATACTCTCCTGACTCAATTTCTGACATTGTTCCTTAAGTGTATTTTACTCTTCATCATCCTGATTTTGCAAAAGTTCCTTCCTCCTAGCTTGAACAAATGATACTCTCTCCTATAGGACAACAATATATTCCTTAGAAGAATTCAATTCATCTTGTACCTTTAAGTTCTTCAACCTTTCAACATCATAATCTTCAAGTGCCATCTCAAGCTACTTCTCCAAATCCATATTCAATGATTCCAGCTTTAGGATCTTTCTCAAGCCTTTAAACTTCCTCTGAGGCACAAGGATCTGATACCAATTGTTGGAAACCAATAACACTGAGAGGGGAGGGGGTGAGTAAGTGTTATACCAAAATAGTATATTTTAGCTTTAACAAAACATTCATACACCAACTGATATACTGGTACAAACATAATTCAAAGAAGTAAAGTGGCCAATAAGACAAACACATAAATGAGAATCATAACACACGGATTTATACGTGGAAAACCTCAAAGAGGAAAAACCATGGTGGGATTTGTGAACCACAATATCAATCCACTAACCATATGAAAAGATATTACAATATATGATGGGCCTGGACTTGCAAGGAAGTCTTAGAGCCTAGAGCATACTACTCAATCACAATAGGAGTCTCACTGATTACCTAGAACTCCAAATAAAAATCCAAAGAAGTGTGCACTACTAAGATAGCATATCTTATGCCAGAATGCAGTTCTGGTTTAAGCTGTCTATTCTAGTTTGAAACCCTAAACCCCTTTACTGGAATAACCCTTACAATAAATTCCTTGCATACATAATCTCTCAGAGTAATTTTGCATCATATTACATTTTTATATCCATTCTAAGTCACACACAAAATGATCTATCAAACTGACCTATACACCCTACACAATGTTTATGCCTTATGTCGACTTACAAAGATATTACAATATTAGCTTACATGTCGACCAAATAACATAAATGTATAAACATTAAAATAAATTGTCGATGCCAGATCTAAGATATGTCGGCCTCCAATACCGACAACCTTTACTATACCATGTCAGCCTATATTGCTGGTGACCAAAGAAATCTTCTATCCTGCCGGTGTTAGTGCTCGTGTAGAATCTATGAAATGCCTTTTGGTACACAAAATCATGTTGCCATGAATGACAACATAGTGAAACCAACCAATAGAGTGTAAATTGCCAACAATAACCCTTTATGACATTAGATGATCCTATGGTTTCATATTGGGTCAATGAGGGTCATTAGGTGTCTTAAGGGGTTGTTACAACACATAAGGGTTCTTATGGTGTCATATGGGGTGTTATTTTATACATGCTAGGATGTTGAAAGGGGTTAAGAGATTTTTTAGGATGTATTAAGTGGTTGCTCATGTCATAATAGCTCCTAGGATGTACTAAGGGGTTGTATGATGCCTTAAAAGGTCCTCAAATATACTAAGTTCTCCTAAGTGTCTTAAGAGGTCCTAGTATGTGCTAAGGGGTCATAGGATAACATTTTAACATCTAATTGTATATGTGTACAACATTTATAAATAATAAAGCATTAAAATATTTTAACCATTAAATAATTTAAAAAATTTAATATATTATTAAGCATTAATTTTTTTTAAATGAATATATTATTAAGCATCAAAAAACTAATAAAGTATACTAAATTATGAAAAAAAAAAAAATCATTAATATATTAACACTAATTTATTTGCTCCCCTCATCTCTTCGACTGCTAAACTCTAAGTCAGTTAGTGCAAAATGACGTGAAAAGTCTTTTTTTATAGCTTATATATCAAAGGGGTTCTGACCGAAACCTTTTTGCTGGAAGGGTTCTCACCAGAATGCCTTTGCTAGGCTAGTGCCACATGACTGCCACATTGGTTCGGCTAAAACCCTTTCTTCCAACCCGATCACATGAATTAGCTCTACGTGCGATACAAATCCATATGTTTACCCATTTAACTTCTAGGAAAATATTCGTGACATCTTATTTTCCACAAATCAAGGTTTGTGTCTTTGTACAACCTCTATAGCTTACTATTTCTACCCAATAATTAGCTATTTTCCCCTAATCTTCAAACATTTTAATTTAATTCAATTCAAGGTGGAAAAGCCCCTTTTAAAGGAGTTGGAATTTGATCAAGATATTCATCTTGCAAGGCTATATATATTAGATTCCACTCTTCCCTAAAGTAATTGGTTAGTAAAGATATATAGTGGTTTTATTATCTTAATTTAACCTTAACCCTAATTTCCCACCATTACATTTTGGTGAAACCGACTTCTTACACTAATAGATTATAATTTTAATAAGAAAACATATAAAATAAGAGGTTAAATTCATAAAAGCCCTAATTTATTTTACTTAATTTGTTTTGTGGGTTGCATAATTTGTAACTTTTATTTTTTAGATCTGATCTTAGACATTCATAATGGTACTTAATAGTTTTAATTTTTTTACCATTTTACATATGATTACATTTTTTTTACTTATCTTTATCATCATGACTAAGGCACTAGGAAGGTCATTGAAAATCACATAGGATAGAGATCTATTAGAAGGTATATAAATGACCAACTCAATATAGGTAGCCACACATCAACAATTTATTGATGACACCATGTTGTTGGTGAGAGTAAAGAATATGTAGGCCATCCAATTTTATAAGATATTAAAACAATATGGGAAGGCCTTAGGATAAGAGATGAATAGTCTAAAATATAAAATATTTTTCTTTTTAGTGGCTCAAAGGAAATGAGGTGAAATTTTGAGCATTTGTAGGAATAATGAAGGAAATATTTCATAGACATATTGATGCCTTCCAATGGAAAAAGGCCTAAGGAAAAACATATTATCAGAAACCCTAAAGGATAAGTTCTAGGATAAAAGCCTCTCATCTTCGAGGGGACAATGGCTTTCATATGCTAGAAGGATAGTTATGCTCAATAACTAGATGTGGTTGAATCAGTCCTTAGGTGCAAAGCTTGTTTGGAGAAAGTATAAGGAGCCCAATTTGAAGTAGGCTAATATCCTTAGAAGTAAATATCTAGACACAAATAATCCTTTTGGCATCTTCAAAACATAATATTTATCCTAGGATATTCATGATGGGGAGTCAACACTATTTTTGAAAGATTCCTAGGGTGGCTACCACTATCTAGATAAAATACTAGATATGGAACAAACCAAAAATATGTCACAACAATAGTTGGGTTGCCATGTTAGCGACTATGTAACCTTTGTAAATAATGATTCACCATATAGATGGGATTAAAAAAAATCAAGCTATAGGAATGCAAAGTGCAACTATTAATAGGCTTACTACAATCATCTCCAAGAGAACATTGGTGTTCAGAAAAAGTAAGGAATGGCTCATTTTGTCTGAATCTAATACTGGGCAAGATAATGGAAAGCATGGATATAGAGTGGTAGATAGAATGAATAGACATATGAGATTGTCCATCACAACACAACATTGTTTCAAGAAAATGTGATATGCTGGTCTTTCCCATTGTGTTATGTGTAAGAGGAAGGAGGAAACAACAAATCTTTTACTATTGTGATGCTTATTTTTTGAGGCATGTTGGAGGTACCTATGTGCCAAGATTGGTTAGGTAAGTTCCCTTCCCAACAAGGAGGCTTTAGGAGGCCTATGGATTTTATGCCCATCTCTACTTATCCAGAAATTATGAAAAAAGAACAATAGGAGATTGTTCTAGGATAAGGAAATGACAATAATTTAATTCATTAACAAGGTGGGAAAAACAATAATTGAACTTGTAAATAGTAGAATGAAACTGCATTAGTTGATGAATGCAAAATTCATTGAGTAGGATGGGAAGATGAGTATCAATTGAAAAGGGTTGGCTACCCCTGCCTACATTGGTTATAGTGAGGCTAAAGAGGCATCAATAAGAGTAAGCACAGAAAGGAAACTGCAACAATTTGGGTGGTTGCAATTGAACTTCGATGGTGAATCCTAGGATATTCCTGGTCCATCAAGTGTTAATTGCATCATTAGATTATTGGATAGAAATATGATAGGAAATATTTTTGTTGCATTGGCTAGGGGATAAATAATTCTATAAAATTTGAGGCTCTTATTCATGGACTATTGTTTTGCAAAGATCTAAGTATCTGAAATTTGGAACTTGAAGGCAATTTTGTAGTGGTCATAAATGTAGTCAAGCTGGGCTCCATAGTGGATTGGTGGTTGGATACTTATACTAGAAGAATCATGGAAATTATTTGTGCTTTCAAAGCCTACATAATCAATCATACATATTGTGAAGGCAATACAGATGCTGATGGACTTGCTAACTTGGTTGTAAATGGTTGTTATGTGTGAAGAATTAGTGGCAATTAATTATATTTATTTTTATAGCACAACACAATAATAACTATCCCAACATACTTTTCATGTCACAATTTTATCATTCATCAATAGAAAATTATTATTTTACGGTGTCCCAATTGTGAGTTTTGCAATGGGATATGTATAAGGCCTATGAACTTGCTTTTTCTTGCCTAGAGAATGATCATATAATATTCTTGGGTACATTTGGGTATATCAACTTTTGGCTACGATTGATTCTTGGACATGTTAATGAATATAACCAATTGGGTTCATCATGGAGCTATGGCTAGGAGACCTAATAAATCCCATGTAATCTTTCTAACTTAATCAATATATGCACAACCTCAATTGTGTCTTACTAAGCAAAAAAATTGGTATATCAAATAACTGAGACTAAAAAATAGTCCACCAAGAATCAAGTCTTTTTCAGTGCAAGGCCTTAATATCATACAAGATGAGCTTGGGATTGTGCTTTAGATGGCTTTGATAGATCAGATAACTTTTAATCATTGAGTCTCAATTGAAAGAGGTTTTAGACAAATATTGTGCCCTTGTAATGTTGAAACTTTTCAAAATATAAAAACCCGCCAACAAAATAAAATAAAATAACTATTATTAAATAACTCTTTAATAAGTAAAATTTATGTAAAACACTTAAGTGATCTAATGTGTCATACTATTATTTTTCCAAAACTATCTCTTAATATCCTTTACATGATTTTTTAAACAGAAATGTGCTTATACATTTAAAAAAATTATTTCACTCTATACACCTCATCTCTTACTCTCGCTAATTATACTTCCATGAAATATTAAAAGCATAAAAGGTCGTATGTATAATAACCTAAAACTTGGCCACCTCCCAAGCCAAATTAAATCACACTATTATAGCTCACCTCTTACTATTGGTATTCACACAAATATTAAAAGATAATATGGTAATTACATCTATAAGAGTCAGAACATCAAATAATAAAATCATAAGAGGTACTATAAAGACCTAAAACTTAAACAACTCCCAAAATAAAATAAATCACACTACTACATGTCACATTTTACTAATGGTGCTATTGATAAATACACCTCTAATCATCACAAACATTAAGTAATAAAAGCATAAGAGTTTAAGACATATAAAAAACTAAAACTTAACTACACTCCAAAAAAACATAAATCACATCATTATACCTCACCTCTTACTATCCATAATTACACTTCTAAACTTCACTGACATCAAATAATAAAAACATTAAAAATCAACACATATAAAAACCTAAACTTAATTAGCTGGCTTCTTATTATATGTAATTACACCTCCAAACTTAACTAACATCAAATAATAAAAGCAGAAGAAGTCGGCATATATAAAAACCTAAAACTTAACTACCTTGAATGAAAACTAAAACCGGGACAACATAAACAAAACTCTATATATACCAAAATCACAGAGCCATTTTCTGTAACGTTTCTTTTCCAATCCCCTCTGTAACATTCCCTTCGTTACAGGCATGGCAGAGCATCCCAATAAAGCCATGGTGAAGGAATGTAAGGTGAAATTGAAGAGTTCGGATGACAAGATATTTGAGGTAGACTATGCCGTGGCCATCCAGTCGCAGATATTAAACAACACTCTCGGTCACACCGGCTGCACGGATAGCGCCCTGCCTTTGCACAACGTTTCCAGTCAAATTCTGGCGAAGGTGATCGACTACTGCGAATATCATGTTAATGCCTCCAGCACCATCTCGGAGAAGGATGTGAAGATGTGGGATCAGGAGTTCGTGAAGCACCTGGATCAGGCTACTCTTTTGGATCTCCTAATGGCCGCCCAGTACCTGGGTATACACAATCTTCAAGAGTTAACATGCCAAACTGTAGCAGACAGGATCAAGGATAAAAGACCAGAAGATATCAGAGAAATATTTAACATACAAAATGACTTGACTCCTGAAGAGGAGGAAGAAATCAGGTGTGAAAATGAATGGGCCTTCGAGGAAGAAGTCTCCCCCTGAAGAAGTCAGGCGTGAAGGTTGAAGGCGTGGTACTTGCCTTTGTTGTCAAGTAACTTTATAATGAGTTTCTGGGCTTCAAGAACTTCAGGGTTTTTATTTGATACTGCTATTTTCTTCGTGTGCTTGACTTAGCCTGCTAATTAGGATTTGTTTTGAGCAGATAAATCTTAAATGTTATTTTTTTTTTCAAAATTGATATAATTTAAAATTATTAGATATGGTATTTTCTATCAAAAATGTTACACGTTACGGATTAATAGATTTGATATTGGTTATAGTTTATGTGTCCATGTTTTTAATGATTAAGTTTTGTTAGTTTTTAATAATGGTGTAGAGGTATATTTAGATGTATTGAATGATATGTTTTAATAGTTGGGTTTTTTTTATACTAGTATTTTCCTTGTCTATTGAATTTAATGCTGTTTTAGATTATAACTTGATAATATTTTAGAAAAGAGACTAGTATATATTTTCTTTCATTTTTTAGTGAGGAACATCTCAAATGCTACTATAATTCTTCAAAACTAAGTTAATTTGTTCAAAATTACTAGTATCAACGGCGCATTTCCTAAAAAATGTTATTGACTATTATTTAGTTAATGTGTCCATGTTTTTATTGATTAAACTCTTAATTTCTTATAATGATATAGACAAATATTCAAAATGTATTGATTGTTATTCATTAATCTAATAATGCTTCAATTTATTTGTTGAACATAATGTTGTTTTAGGTTATAATTAATCTAAATATGTATTCAATGGTATTTTTTAATCTAAGAATGTTGTGGTTTTATATGATACTATTATTTTCTTGATCTATTAGACTTAAACTTGTTTTAGGTCTTAAATTGACAATATTTTGTCAAAGGACTAGTGTATGTTTTCTTTCAATTCTTTTGTAAAGATAGATCTCAAATTCTACTACTTTTCCATCGACTGGGCTGATGTTTTCTTTTGAAAATGTTATTGATTTAGATATAGATTTTATGAGTTTTATTTTATATTAGTATTTTCTTGGTCCATTGAAATTAATGCAGTTTTAGGTTATAGGTTGATAATACTTTAAAAAAGGGAGTCTCCAATTATTGATTGATATCTTTGATATTATTTTAATTAATTTGTTTAACATCTATGATATTATAGTTAATGTGTCCATGAATTTATTGATTGATCTATATTGGTTTGGAATTTGTATGTTTTGAATAATGACACAAGCATATGTTTAGAGACACTAGTTTGAAATCTTTGATATAAAAATGTTGGATTAATAAATACTTTTTGTGTTAATTGTTTGTTATTATATCATGTCATGAATTTAATATTGTTATGTTCATCTTTTGTTCAAATCCTCCATGATGAATTTTGAGGTTCCCAAAAAATCCCAACACACCTCCCAAAAAAAATGCAACACTACTAGTACTTTTCCTATTATCAATAATTTTGGTCCAATCAGCATCTATGTATGCTTTCAACATGAAATATATCTATCCATTCTTCTTATACCAAAGACCAAAATCAAATATATCTATACTTCTTATGATCAACTTCTGCAGATAAATCATCTTTAATCAATTTACAACCATTTGTTAAAGGGGTAACAACCAGCTTACAATTCTCCATTTCAAACTTCTTTAGCATCTCTTTGGCATATTTATCTTGAGAAATAAAAAATTCCATCCTCTAACTACTTAACTTGTAAACCAAGAATGAGTGACAACTCACCAATTATTGACATTTAAAATTCCTTCTACAAATTTTGTTTTAGTAGATATCTATGCAATCTAGCATATCAAACTCTCAGTGCTTGTTTGAGTCCATATAATGCCTTCCTCACTCAAGCTACAAACCATATCCATATTTTTTGACAATCTAAATCCATCTAGTTGACAAAATTTTGCTTCAAAATTAAAACCTTCAACTTGTGAATAGCCTTTACATACCAATCTTGCTTTATAAAAATATATAGTAACTTCGTTACATAAAAGTAAAATATTAGTTAAAAATCTATTTATAATGTATATATTACTAGTTAAGAATCACCTCCCATGAATTGATGCAAAACAGATATACACAATCAAATCTAGGAAAAACTTACTAACATAACAGGTCATTAGGTTGAAACAACATAAATCACACTATTACACCTCACCTCTTACTACACCTAGGAAGCTTCACAAACATCAAATAATAAAAGAACCTAAAACTTAACTATGCCCCAAGACAAACATAAAGTGCTTTTACACCTCACCTCTTACTATGGGTAATTATTACAGCTTTAAGATTACTAACATCAAATAATAAATGCATGAGTGGTTGGCACATGAAAAAAAACTCAAACTTAACCACCCCCAAAGACAACATAAATCACACTATTGCACCTCACCCCTTACTATGGTAATGACATATCTAAGCTCCACATCACTAAATAATAAAAAGTATAAAATAAATGAAGCTTAAATAAATCAAATAAAAAATGGATGTCCAAAACAATAACAAATAAAATAATATTTATATGCACTCAAAAAGTAGTTTGGACACATAAAAAATAAGATTCTTATAAATTTTTTAAGTAAATTCATTACATTAAATTAAAATATGAGTTAATAATCTATTTACAAAGGATATTACACCTGACCACTTACTATTGATAATTACACCTTAAAGCTTCATGAACATCAAATAATTAAAACACCTAAAACTTAACCACTTCCCAAGGCGACATAAATCACACTATTACACTTCACCTCCCATGAAAACATAAATCACACTACACAAGTATAAAAACCTAAAACTTAACCATCTCCCAACATAACATAGTTCACACTATTACACCTCACCTCTTATTATTGGTAATGACATATCTAAGCTTTACAAACATTAAATAAAAATAAAATAAAATAAAAGACCATCCTTATAAAAACCAAAAACTTAAACACCTCCCAAAACAAGATAAATCACACTATTGCATCTCACCTCTTATTTTAGATAATTACACCTCTAAACTTCATAGTATCAAAAAAATAAAAATAGAAACTTCAAAATTAGACCATAAAAAAACCATAAAACATAAAGTTTTCTCCCAAAAAAAATCCCTAAACAACATAAACAAAACCCTATATATACCAGATTACATAGCGAGTTTCCCCAGAGGTTTTTTTGTCAATCCCCATTTCAATCCTTTATGTGACATTCCCTTCAAGACAGGCATGGCGGAGGATCCCACTGCAGCCATGGCGAAGGAATGTAAGGTGAAATTGAAGAGTTCGGATGACAATATTTTTGAGGTGGAGTATACCGTAGCCATGTAGTCACAGTTGTTAAAGAACGCTCCGGCTTGAACAAATGATAGTCTCTCCTATAGGGAAAGAATATATTCTTTAGCCGAATTCAATTCATCTTGTATCTTTAAGGTCTTCAACCTTTCAACATCATAATCTTCAAGTGCCATCTCAAGCTACTTTTCCAAATCCATATTCAATGATTCCAATTCAATTTCAAGATCTTCCTCAAGCTGTTAAACTTCCTTTGAGTCTCTCCTACAGGGAAAGAATATATTCTTGAGAAGAATTCAATTCATCTTGTATCTTTAAGTTCTTCAACCTTTCAACATCATAATCTTCAAGTGCCATCTCAAGCTACTTCTCCAAATCCATATTCAATGATTCCAATTCAATTTCAAGATACTGTTAAACTTCCTTTGAGGCACAAGGATCTGATACCAATTGTTGGAAACCAATAACACTTAGAGGGGAGGAGGTGAATCAATGTTATACCCAAATAGTAGATTTTAGCTTTAACAAAACATTCATACACCAACTCCTATACTAGTATAAACATAAATGAAAATTATAACAACCAATAAGCCAAACACATAAATGAAAATTATAACACACAGATTTATACTAAAATAATATTCTATTACTAATACTATATTATTTTTGTTTATTAATTTATTGTTATAAATATTACAAACATATTATTAATTTATTAGATTAGATAACTAAAATAATATTCTTAATTTATATATATTTTTATAGTATATATATGTTTATTTGTTTATATAAAACTTTAAAAGAAAATTAAATGCAAAGTCTATTTTTTTACATTATTAATTCAATATTTGTTTGGTGGATGTATAAAATAAATTTGAAACATAATCTCATTATTTAGATAAATTGCCTTCTCTAGCCAACTCATTTTTGATGTTCAATAATAAAAAACTAAACCTGATATTAATGGTTACTTCTAAATTATAAAAAATATTAATCAATTATGTACTTTAATTATTATACTATCAATATATTATAATTATATTATAGTATTATTGTAAATTATTTTATATATTCATTATTATATTGTTGTTATTTATTAATTTATTATTATAAATATTAAAACTATATTATTAATTTATTGCATTAGATAACTAAAATAATATTGTTAATTTTTATTCCTTTTGGCATTCATGTTATCTCTATCAATAATTTCTCTCCTATAACCATTATTGTAATACTAATTATAATAAAAAACTAAGCCTGATATTAATCGTAACTTCTAAATTCTAAAAAATATTAATCAATTATGTAATTTAATTATTATAATATCAATATATTATAATTATATTATAGTATTATTGTAAATTATTTTATATATTTATTATTATATTGTTGTTATTTATTAATTTATTATTATAAATATTAAAACTATACTATTAATTTATTGTATTAGATAACTAAATTAATATTGTTAATTTTTATTGCTTTTGTCATTCATGTTATCTTTATCGGTAATTTCTCTCCTCCTTTGGTATCAAAGACAAAGGGACAATCATAATATACTATACATCTAGTTTGGAAAAGGAGGGAAAATAACCCCCAGTTTTTTACTCCAATCTCATTCTTCCTTTTACCTCCCAAGCAAAATGCACCACTACTAGTACTTTTCCTATTATCAATAATTTTGGTCCAATTAGCATCTATGTATGCTTTCAACATGAAATATATCTATCCATTCTTCTTATACCAAAGACCAAAGGGTAACAACCAACTTACAATTGTCCATTTCAAACTTCTTTAGCATCCCTCTAACTACTTAACTTGTAGACCAAGAAAGAGTGACAAGTCACCAATTATTGACATTTCAAATTTCTTCTCCAAATTTTGTTGTAGCAATCTAGCCTATTGAAAGTTGTAGTAGATATCTATGCAATCTAGCATATCTAACTCTGAGTTCTTGTTTGAGTCCATATAATGCCTTCCTCAAGCTACAAACCATATCCATATTTTTTGACAACCTAAATCCATCTGGTTGAGAAAAAATCACTTTATAAATATATATAGTAACTTCGTTACATAAAAGTAAAATATTAGTTAAAAATATATTTATAATGTATATATTACTAATTAAAAATCACCTCCCATGAATTGATGCAAAACAAATATACACAATCAAATCTAGAAACAACTTACTAACATAAGAGGTCATTAGGTTGAAACAACATAAATCACACTATTACACCTCACCTCTTACTACACCCAAGAAGTTTCACAAACATCAAATTATAAAAGAACCTAAAATTTAACTATGCCCCAAGAAAAACATAAAGTTCTTTTACACCTCACTTACGTAAATCACACTATTACACCTCACTTCTTACTATGGGTAATTATTACAGCTTTAAGATTACTAACATCAAATAATAAAAGCATAATTGGTTGGCACATGAAAAAAAACTCAAACTTAACCACCCCCAAAGACAACATAATTCACACTATTGCACCTCACCCCTTACTATGGTGATGACATATCTAAGCTTCACATCACTAAATAATAAAAAAGTTTAAGATAAATGAAGCTTAAATAAATCAAATAAAAAACGGATGTCCAAAACAATAACAAATATAACAATATTTATATGCACTCAAAAAGTAGGTTGGATACATATACAAATAAGATTCTTATAAATTTTTTAAGTAAATTCATTACATAAAATTAAAATATTAGTTAATAATCTATTTACAAGAGAACATAAATCACACTATTACACTTCTAAACTCCACAAATATCAAATAATAAAGACATAAGAGGTCAACACTATAAAACGCTAAAACATCACAACCTCTCATGACAACATAAATGGCACTATTACCCCTGACCACTTACTATTGATAATTACACCTTAAAGCTTCATGAGCATCAAATAATTAAAACACCTAGAACTTAACCACTTTCCAAGGCAACATAAATCACACTATTACACTTCACCTCCCATGAAAATATAAATCACACTACACAACATGTAAAAAAACCTAAAACTTAACCATCTCCCAACACAACATAGTTCACAATATTACACCTCACCTCTTACTATTGGTAAAGACATATCTAAGCTTTACAAACATTAAATTAAAAAAAAAAAAAAGAGACCATCCTTATAGAAACCTAAAACTTAACCACCTCCCAAAACAAGATAAATCACACTATTACATCTCACCTCTTATTGTGGATAATGACACCTCTAAACTTCATAGTATCAAAAAAAAAAAAATAGAAAATTCAAAATTAGACCATAAAAAAACCATAAAACATAAAGTTTTCTCCAAAAAAATCCCTAAACAACATAAACAAAACCCTATATATACCAAATTACATAGCGAGTTTCCCCAGAGATTTTTTTGTCAATCCCTGTTTCAATCCTTTCTGTGATATTCCCTTCGAGACAGGCATGGCGGAGGATCCCACTGCAGCGAGAACGCTCTGGCTTGAATTCAATTCATAACTTCTTTTGAGGCACAAGGATCTGATTCCAATTATTGGAAATCAATAACATTTAGAGGGGAGGGGTGAATCAATGTTATACCCAAATAGTAAATTTTATTTTTAACAAAACATTCATACACCAACTAGTATGGTATACTGGTATAAACATAATTCAAAGAAGTAAAACTATTTTTTTACATTATTAATTAAATATTTGTTTGGTGGATGTATAAAATAAATTTGAAACATAATCTCATTATTTAGATAAATTGCCTTCTCTAGCCAACTCATCTTTGATGTTCAATAATAAAAAACTAAACCTGATATTAATGGTTACTTCTAAATTATAAAAAATATTAATCAATTATTTACTTTAATTATTATAATATCAATATATTTGATTATATTATAGTATTGTTCTAAATTATTTTATATATTTATTATTATATTGTTATTATTTATTAATTTATTATTATAAATATTAAAACTATATTATTAATTTATTGCATTAGATAACTAAAATAATATTGTTAATTTTTATTCCTTTTGGCATTCATGTTATCTCTATCAACAATTTCTCTCCTATAACTATTATTGTAATTCTAATTATAATAAAAAACTAAACCTGATATTAATTGTAACTTCTAAATTCTAAAAACTATTAATCAATTATGTACTTTAATTATTATAATATCAATATATTATAATTATATTATAGTATTATTGTAAATTATTTTATATATTTATTATTATATTGTTGTTATTTATTAATTTATTATTATAAATATTAAAACTATACTATTAAATTATTGCATTAGATAACTAAAATAATATTGTTAATTTTTATTCCTTTTGTCATTCATGTTATCTCTATCAATAATTTCTCTCCTCCTTTGGTATCAAAGACAAATAGACAATCATAATATACTATACATCTAGTTTGGAAAAGGAGGGAAAATAACCCCTAGTTTTTTACTCCAATCTCATTCTTACTTTTCTACAACCTTTTGTATATAAGAGTTTGTTTCATCAACACCATGCAATGTATTCTACTTTTGCAATAGATGGAGAGAGTGAATCTTGCTTCTTACTAACTAAGAAACCAACATACCTCCCAAGAAAAATGCACCACTACTAGTACTTTTCCTATTATCAATAATTTTGGTCCAATTAGCATCTATGTATGCTTTCAACATGAAATATATCTGTCCATTCTTCTTATACCAAAGACCAAAATCAAATATATCTATACTTCTTATGATCAACTTCTATAGATAAATCATCTTTAATCAATTTACGACCATTTGTTAAAGGGGTCAAACTTCTTTAGCATCCCTCTAACCACTTAACTTGTAGAACAAGAAAGAGTGACAAGTCACCAATTATTAACATTTCAAATTCCTTCTCCAAATTTTGTTGTAGCAATCTCGCATATTGAAAGTTGTAGTAGATATCTATGCAATCTAGCATATCTAACTCTGAGTGCTTGTTTGAGTCCATATAATGCCTTCCTCAAGCTACAAACCATATCCATATTTTTTGACAATCTAAATCCATCTGGTTGAGAAAAATTCACTTTATAAATATATATAGTAACTTCGTTACATAAAAGCAAAATATTAGTTAAAAATCTATTTATAATGTATATATTACTAATTAAGAATCACCTTATATGAATTGATGCAAAACAAATATACACAATCAAATCTAGAAACAACTTATTGACATAAGAGGTCATTAGGTTGAAACAACATTAATCACACTATTACACCTCACCTCTTACTACACCCAATAAGCTTCACAAACATCAAATAATAAAAGAACCTAAAACTTGACTATGCCCCAAGACAAACATAAAGTTCTTTTACACCTCACTTACATAAATCACACTATTACACCTCACCTCTTACTATGGGTAATTATTATAGCTTTAAGATTACTAACATCAAATAATAAAAGCATAAGTGGTTGGCACATGAAAAAAAACTCAAACTTAACCACCCCCAAAGACAACATAAATCACACTATTGCACCTCACCCCTTACTATGGTAATGACATATCTAAGCTTCACATCACTAAATGATAAAAAAGTATAAGATAAATCAAGCTTAAATAAATCAAATAAAAAATGGATTTCCAAAACAATAACAAGTATAACAATATTTGTATGCACTCAAAAAGTAGTTTGGATACATATAAAAATAAGATTCTTATAAATTTTTTAAGTAAATTCATTGCATAAAATTAAAATATTAGTTAATAATCTATTTACAAAGCACATTACTAATTAACAATCACCTCCCAAGAGGACTAATTCACAAGAGAACATAAATCACACTATTACACCTCTCCTCTTACGTTTGATAATTAGACTTGTAAACTTCACAAATATCAAATAATAAAGACATAAGAAATCAACACTATAAAAAGCTAAAACATCATAACCTCTCATGACAACATAAATGACACTATTACACCTGACCACTTACTCTTTGTCATCTTATCTTCGGCGCCCAGTACATGGAGATACGGAATCTTCTATACTTAATATGCCAAACTGTAGCAGAGAGGATTAAGGGTAAAAGCCCAGAAGAGGTCAGAGAGATATTTAACATACGAAACGACTTGACTCCTGAAGAGGAGGAAGAAGCCAGGCGTGAAAATGAGTGGACCTTTGAGGAGGAAGTTCAGGAAGAAGTCGAGCGTGAAGGTTGAAAGCATGGTACTTTGCTTTGTTGTCAACTAACTTTATAGTCAGTTTCTGGGCTTCAAAAACTTATGGGTTTTATTTGATATGATATTTTCTTGGTGTGCTGGACTTAACCTACTTTAGGTGATAATCTGATTAGGGTTTGAATTGTTTTGAGCAGATAAATCTGAAATGCTACTTTTCATTTCAGAATTGATATAATTTGAAATTATTAAATATCAATTGTTCTGATATTTTCTATCAAAAATATTATTATTGAATATTTTAGATATTAATTTAATTAATGTGTTCTTGTTTTAATTGATTAATTTATTTTAGTTTTCAATAATGGTATAGACATATATTTAGATCTATTGATTGATATTTTTTAATTTAAGAATGTTGGATTTTATTTGGTATTGGTATTATCATGCTCTATTAGACTTAATGTTGTTTTAGGTCATAAGTTGCCAATATTTTAGAAAAGGGACTAGCGCATGTTTTCCTTCAATTGTTTTCAAAAGATACATCTCAAATGCTACTATTTTTATTAAAATTAGTATGATTTGAAATTACTAGTATCAATCAGAATCAGGCTAATAAGAAACTATGGGTTTAGTGTAGTTAATATGTCCATGTTTCTATTGATTAACCTGTGTTAGTTTGTAACACTGACACATACATATATTCAAATGTGCTCATTGGTATTATTTAATCTAATAATGTTGGGTTTTATTTCAAACTGGTATTTTCCTCATTGAACATAATATTATTTTAGGTCATAAGTTGACAATATTTTTAAAAATGGACTATTGTATGTTTTTGTTCAATTTTTTCTTCAAGATACATGTCAAATTCTAGATCCCTAGATTACTGCTGTCAACTGCTCTAATATTTTTTGTTGATATTAGTATTTGACTCAGATATATTCACTTGTATTCTTTAATATTTTTTATTTCCATTTTTTATTAAGGCAAAAATAGATTTTGAAACCTTGTACAACATTTTCTAAAACGACCTAAAACCCTTGGAATTTACAAGAATCTGAAACCCACTACATAGAAGAAAGATGCAACAAAATATCACTCAAGTAAATAGTAACCAATCCACAACCATACAGACACAAGCTAATCATGAAAGAACTACCTCTTATAATCAACAAAGGCCTCCAATTGGAAACTCCAGAAAGTCCAACCTATTGGGCAAAACTCCTCTCCACTTCAATAGAAAAGGATCCCACCTCAATAGAAATAATAGAGGAAGAAACCACCAAGAAGATAATTTTTACATGATCTAACCCCACCTCTAAGAAGCCAAAGACAAGAGACGCCTTCACAAAGCCACTTCCAACCACTCCCACATGGCCAATCACCAACTCCATAAGGGATGCAACCACCACAATAAACTATGAAATAGAAAGAAGGTTGTGGTGAGAACCAAACCCAATCCATAGCCACGAGCCACACAAATAAAGATTAAAAAATATGTAGCCCGAGCCCACATAGGCACATTGAAAACCTGAAAGCACTAGACTCCAACAAGCCTCATCACAACCCCAAAGCGAAAACTATCTGTTAACCAAAAACAAAGAAACCAAACAACTAAGATTTTCTCTTGAAAAACAGTAGCAACATCTTCACAAGAATAATGCAAGATTAGATAAGCCAACACACTGAGAAACAAGCCCCAACAATCATAGGAAAAAACTCAAATAATCCAAACGAAGACCAAACCCTAACAGAATTGCCACCAACAGAGACAAGCCAAGAAAACTAGAAATCACAGAAGGAAAAATGACTGCCACACCAGGAGCATTCGCCATAGGGATAGCCATGTCCACAGCTAGATCGAGCCAAATGCAACAGAACAAAAGGAACCCACAGCCATGTCCATGCCAAAAAGGACAAAGACAGCCAAACATCTCTTGAACAGAGGTAGAGACATAGTCTGGAGCCCAAAAAATTCATCTGCATCCTCCTCATCGGAACCCCCATCTCCTTTAGTCGAATTCCCTATGTGCCATATCACCTTTGGAGTGTTGTTCACTTCACTACTCTGTAATTTTGTCAAGGGTGCTATTGATTAATATCTTTGATATTAAAGATATGAGATTTGCACAATCCATATTGTATACGACTTTATTTTTTCTGGATTTGATTCTGTGTATTTTTTTTCCATGAATGTTTCGAATCACACTACGTGATTCATCATCAGGATGAAAAGAATTCCAAAGACATGAAAGATAATGATGAATCACGGAGTGTGATTTGAAATGCTAATGGAAAAAAAAAACACACAATCAAATCCTGAAAAAATAAACTCGTATCTTTGATATATTTTTTTTTTTTAGTCTGTTCACATTTTTATTGATTAACTTTTGTTGATTAACATTTGTGAGTGTAATAATGGCAAAGACATATATTCAAATGTATTTATTGATATTATTTAATTTAATAATGTTGGGGTTTATTTGATATTGATATTTTTCTAGTCTTGGTGCTATTTGAAGTCATGAGTTGACTATTTTAGAAAAGTTACTAGTGTATGCTTTCTTTTGATTGTTTTATGAAGATTCAGGTTGAGAATATTTTATGGATGGGGCTAGTGTATGGTGTCTTTCAATTGTTTTTTGAAGATACATATCAAATGTTATTATGTTTTTCCACAACAGATATAATTTGAAACTATTTTCTTTTTAAAAAGTTATTAATTGAGATGTATTGATTGATATTATTTGATTTAAGTATTAATGGGTCTTACCTCATATTGGTATTTTCTTCGCCTATTGGATTTAATTTTATTCTAGGTCATAAGTTGACAATATTTTAGGAAAGGAATTAGTATGTGTTTTCTTTCAATTGTTTTGTGAATATGCATCTCAAATGCTAATATTTTTCTCCAAAACTGGTATAATTTGAAATCACTACTATCAACTCCACTATTTTTTCTGTAAAAAATGTTATTGATTTATATTTTTTATATTAATTTAGCCAATGTATCCATGCTTTTATTAATTAGTATTCTTTAATTTAAGATCACTAGTAATGATTGCAACAATGTTAATTATTGGTTCAGATGTATTGATTGGTATTCTTCAATCTAAGAACTTATGGGTATTACTTATACTATTATTTTCCTTTACTACTAGACTTAATGTGGGTTTTGATCATGAGTTGAAAATATTGTAGGTAGTGGTCTAGTGTATGTTCTCATTTAATTGTTTTTGTAAGGTTCATCTCAAATGCTACTACTATTTTTAATATAACTAAAATTAGTAGTATCAATTGCAGTCATTTTTTCTATAAAAAATGTTATTGATTAATATCTTTGATATTAGTTTAGTTAGCATGTCCATTTTTTAATTGAATAACCTCTCTTAGTCTTTAATAGTGGCACATGCATATCTTAAAATATATTTTTTAAAAAAATTAGTTTAACATTATTAATATTATTGTGTGATTGGTTTTTTTTGTATCAATGCATATATTATTATAATTAGAAGATAAATTTTCACATATTAGAAAAGAACAGATAGAAATAGTCACACTTTAAAATTCCAAATCAATGCCTACAACAACACTAAATATTTTTTTAAATATATATTTTATTGCAAATGGTGAAAACCATAAACAAAATTGTTTGAATCTATTGTTAATTGATTACATTTCTTTAATCTAAATAGTTTATACTCAAGTTCCATGTTATTTTTATCAATATCATCTTCTTGTGCTTTCTCAATTTTTAAAATATTGGTAAGTATGTCAATGGGACCTTGAAAAGAGATGAGTTTAAGATCGGGCCCCACACAAATGAAGATGTTTAACTAAATGGTCTGGCTCCCTATCCAGTAGATAAAATCAATTTGTGGACAAAAGATATTGGTAAGTACTCTATTGATTTGTATTCTTTATTCTAGAAACTTATGATTTTTATTTGATATGAGTATTTTACTAGTATGCTAGAATTGATGTTGTTTTAGGTCATATTATGTTGTTTTATTTCAATTATTTTGGAAGATACATCTCAAATGCTACTATTTTAGTATCAATAGGTTTTGAAGGGACCCTAAAACCCTTCATAGCATTACATAATAAGATTGAACCTTATAGACCCACATAGATAGAAAATAAAAATAAAGATAAAATAGCTGAAAAAGAAAAAGGCACACAGGCACACAGGGGAAAATAGAGGACCCACCAAAAAATAGACCTAAGTAAAACTTTTAAGGGGTTGTGCAACTTCCAACTCCAGTTGATCCATAGAGATAGTTGGACTCTTAATTTCTTCGACAAACTTATTAGCATGCACCACCTTCTTCCTGGTACTTCCACGTGTTCTCTTACCTGGGCTAGCATAAGCATCTTCAGGGCTCATATCCTTGTCTTCCATAACTTCAACAATAGCTTTCTTCTGGCCTTGAGAATTTTCTTGAGGGTACCCTCAAAACTGGAAACACTCCTCTCCAGAACTTTCTGTAAAAAATGTTAGTATTTTTAATATTAGTGTAGTTAATATGTCTATGTTTCTATCTATTAACTTGTGTTTGTTTGTAACAATGGCAGATACATATATTCAAATGTATTGATTGGTATTCTTTAATCTAATATTGTTGGGTTTCATTTCAAATTTAGTATTTTCTTCATTGAAAATTATATTATTTTCTTCATTGAAGATAATATTGATTTAGGTGATAAGTTGACAATATTTTAGGAAATGGACTATTGTTTGTTTTCATTCAATTGTTTTTTGAAGATACATGTCAAATGCTAGATTACTGCTATCAATTTCTCTAATATATTTTTGTTGATATTGGTATTCTTTAATCCAAGAATTTATGAGTTTTATTTTTTCCTAACCTATTGGACATAATTCTGTTTTAGGTCATAAGTTGACAATATTTTTAGAAAAGGACAAGGATATGTTTTATTTCAATTGTTTGTGAAGATACATCTCACACACTATTATGTTTTTTCAAAGCTAAAAAAATTTAAAATTACAAGTATCAACTACGATCATCTTTTATGATAGTATCATTTTTGATTGAGGGAAAAATAGGTTTTGAAACCCTATACAACATTTTGTGAAGGAACCTAAAGCCCTTGGATTTTACAAGAATCTAAAACCCAGTACATAGAAGAAAGATGCAACAAAATATCACTCAAGTAACTAGTAGCCAACCCAAAACCATACAAACCCAAGTTAATAATGAAAGAACTAGATGCGACAATCAACAAAGGCCTCCAATTGATAAGTCCAACCTACTTCCGCAAAACCCCTCTCCACCTCAATAGAAGAGGATCCCACCTCAATAGGAACAACAAAGGAAGAAACCACCAAGAAGAAGAGTTTCACATAATCTAACCCCACCTCTAAGCAGCCAAAGACAAGAAAAGACTTCACAAAGACACTTCCAACCTCTCTCACTTGGCCAATTACCAACTTCACAAGGGGTGTCACCATGACAATAGAAACAACAAAAGAGAAAGAAGGTTGTGGTGAGAGCCAAACCCAATCCATAGCCACAAGCACACAAAAGAAGATCAAAATAAATGTAGTTGGAGCCTATATAAGCAAAATGGAAACCTAAAAGCACCATACTCCAACAAGGTTGATCATAACCCGAAAACAATAACTGTCTCTTAACCAAAAACAAGGATAGCAAACAACTAAGATTTTTCCTTTAAAATTAGTAGCAACATCTTGACAAGAATTGTATAAGATTAGATAAACTAACAAACTGAGAGGCAAACCCCAACAATCATAGGAAAAGACTCAAATACTACAAAAAGACCGAAACCTTACAGAGTTGCCACTAACCAACTCCTATGATTAAGAACCAAATCCAACCCAAACATTGTCAGAAAGACCATCCTTGAGATGGTTCCAACAACAATAGACCCATGGTTCCAACAACAACAGACCCACCAATAGATACCTTAATGACCACAACAACCAACGAACCACCAAATAGGACTGTGAAAAAAAGATAGCAACCATAGCAGCCAATAAAATCCCCACAACCTTCCATGGCAACAACATCCACCAAACTCATGGAAACAACCTTTGCAAAGACAGAGAGCCAAGAAACCTAGAAATCATAGAAGGAAAAGTGACTGCCACACCAGCAGTTCCATTCACCATAGGGACACCACGTCTAGATCTAGATCAAGCCAGACACATCACAAGAAAAGGAATCCATAGCCATGCTCATGCTTCCTCATCCAACCCCTGTCTCATTTAACAAAATCCCCTATGTGCCATATCACATTTGGAGTCTTGTTCACTCCACTACTCTCTATTTTTGTTATTAAGAAAAATGTTATTGGTCAATATTTTTGATATTATTTTAGTTAATCTGTCCATTTTTTTATTGATGAACATTTTGTGAGTTTCTAACAATGTCACACACATATATTCAAATGTATTTATTGATTATTTAATCTAATAATGTTAGTTTTTATTTGATACTAAAACTTAATGTTATTTGAATTCATGAGTTGACTATTTTAGAAATGTTCTACTGTATGCTTTCTTTTGATTGTTTTGTGAAGGTTCAGATGGACATTATTTTATGGGTGGGGCTAGTGTATATTTTCTTTGAATTGTTTTTGGAAGATACATATCAAATACTAATATGTTTTTTCAAAAGTGATATAATTTAAAATTATTTTCTTATAAAAATGTTATAGATTGAGATGCATTGATTGAGATTGGTTAATTTAGTATCAATGGGACTTCTCTGATATTGGTATTTTCTTGGTCTATTGAAATTACTTTTATTCTAGATCATAAGTTGACAATATTTTAGAAAAGGCATTAGTATGTGTTTGTTTCATTTGTTATATGAATACATATCTCAAATGCTACTATTTTTTCTTCAAAACTGGTATAATTTGAAATTACAAGTATCGACTACACTAATATTTTCTATCAAAAATGTTATTGATCAATAATATCTTTGAAATTAATTTAGTTAATGTGTCCATGTTTTTATTAATTAGTATTCTTTAATTTAAGATTACTAGTAATGACTTCAATGATATTTTCTATCAAAAATGTTAAATTATTTGTTCACCTATATTGATTGGTATTTTTTAATGAGAGAACTTATGGGTTTTACTTGATACTATTATTTTCCTCGAGTGCTAGACTTAATAATGGTTTAGCTCATCAGTTGGCAATATTTAGGTAGCAATCTAGTATATGTTCTCTTTCAATTGTTTTTGAGAGGATACATCTCAAATGCTACTATTTTTTGTATAATTAAAATTACTAGTATCAACTACACTCCTTTCTTATATAATTTTTTTTATTGATTAATATCTTTTATATTAGTGTAGTTAACATGTCCATATGTTCATTGAATAACTGCTCTTAGTTTTTAATAGTGACACATGCATATTGTTAGAATATTTAATCTTTACTTGTCTTAGGTTTATTTGTATTTAGTTTAGGATATTCCTTTGGAATTCCTACATGTAATTTGTCCTCTAGTACATGTGTGAGGACAAGTCATTTCTTTAATTTTCTTTTATTAAGGAATATCCATAAGAGGATGTGGACACATGGCAGACACATTTTATTAATGGTGGCATTCATAGATTTGGGAGTTACTTTGTAACTCTTGTCCTCATCTCTATTTAAGAGATGTCTCCTCTCTCATTTCTTCTTAATGACATTATTGTAAAGAGCTTCTCTCTCTCTCTCTCTCTCTCTCTCTCTCTCTCTCACACACACACACACACACACACACACAAACACACACACACACACATTTTAGGCATTGCCTCATCCATAATATCACAAGGGGTTTTTCTTTGCTTTTCCCCTTTCAAAAGTTCTTGTGCCTGCTTCTTCACATTTGGGTGATTGCTCCAAAGATTTCTAAATTTCTCTTCGTAAATTTTACTTGATCAATAAACTTACTTGGATTTTGTTTTTCATTCCTTTCTCTTGTATTTCCTTTCATGCTATCAGAGCAGGTTCTAATCCTTATTTCAAGTTGAGATTGATGAAGGTTACCATTCTATGGAGTTCACCTTCTTGGAGGCGTTCTTGAGAGGAGAAGAAGTTCTTTCTCTAATATTTTCTACTGTGCAGGTTTTTTATTTCAGATTTTAATTTTTTTTTCAAACTTGTTAACAAGTTTGCCTGCAGGTTCAATCTTCTTAGATTCTACTCTTTTAAGCTTTGGAAGGCTTTCTGCCAAACTTTCTTCTTTCTGGTTTAAAGTTGTGGCATTGGAAGGCTTGCCGCCAAAGTTTCTTATGGCATGAAAGATTTGGCCATGTCAATTCTGATTATAGTTCATTGATGCAATAATCAAATATGGTTGATGGATTGCCTACTATTGTTCCTTCTCAAATTGTTTGCAATGGTTGCATGAGTGGTAAGATGCATAGGTAACCTTTTCCACATGGTCAATCTTGGAGGGCATATACTAAATTGCACCTAGTTCATAGTGATCTCTTGGGTCGCATGGAGAATCCCTCCATCCAAGGCTCAAGGTATGCTCTTTCCTTCTCCGGACACCTATAGACGAGATGATCAAAATTATTGCAATGGTAACACTTCATGTTTAAAAGATAAGAATCTCTACCAGAACTTCCAAATCTACCTCTGTTGTTTTTGTTGTGACCTCTTCCTCTACCATAATTTCCTCTTCCACTGGATTCATTAGTATACTCAGTCAATTTTGACTCTCCTTGTGATCTGGCATCACTTCCTTTTCCACTATATCTTCCTCTATAACCTTTTGAATCTTGGCCTCTACCTTTGCCTCTACTAGTACTTTCATGTTTCTTCTTATTCTTTTCTTGTACTTTCAGGGCCAACAGATAACATTTGTGAATGGTATTTGGAATCAACAATATTAATTGCTCTTGTATGTTCCTTCTCAGACCATTAAGATACTTTTCTACTCTAATGCTTTCATCCTCCACAACTTTTAACCTTAGACACAACTTCTGGAACTCTTCAGTGTAGGTACTTACATCTAACTCCTTTTACCTTAGGTTTTGTCTTTTCCTATGTAACTGTATTTCATAATCCTCAGGAAGATAAGTCTCCCAAATTTTGCTTACCATCCCTTTCCAAGTAGAGATGGGGATCTTACCTTCTCTTTCTCTCTCATTTTTTATAAACTTCCACCAAGTAACGACAGCACCTGTCATTCCTGACCTAGGCACTTTAACCTTTTGGGCCTCAAGCACACTTTCACACTCAAAATGGTTTTCCATACCCTTTATCCATTCCATTACAGACTTTTCTTCCATATTTCCACTAAACAGTGGTACTCCTTCCAAAGAATTTCCACTTATTGCCTGTATAGCCTTCAAGAATGGTTCTTGATCTATAACAGGGTCTGAGGCAAGGACTTCATCCTCTATTGCCAATATTTTACCCTTCTCATCTATCTTCCCACTCACTTCTATTGTCTTGACTTCCACTATACCTAGTTTCTTATCCAACTGCTCCAATCTTTCCTTGAGCAATCGGTTTTCATCTTCTTGGTCAGCGACCTGCTTAGCGAATCCTGCATTGTTCACCATCTTTACTCCTTCTTATAAAAACCTAAAAATTAACCACCTCGCAAAAAAAAAATCACACTATTACATCTCACCTGTTATTACGGATAATTACACCTGTAAACTTCACAATATCAAAAAAAAATAGAAACATAAAAATTAGACCATAAAAAAACCCTAAAACATAAAGTTACCTCCCAAAAGAATCCCTAAACAACATAAACAAAACTCTATATGTACCAAATTACTTAGCGAGTTTCCCAACATTTTTTTGTCAATAAGTATTTCAATCCTTTCTGTGACATTCCCTTTGAGACAGGCATGGCGGAGGATCTCACTGTAGCCATGACGAAGGAATGTAAGGTGAAATTGAAGAGTTGGAATGACAATACTTTTGAGGTCGAATATGTCATAGCCATGTAGTCACAATTGTTAAACAACGCTCTGGCTGAGACCAGAACAGACAGCACTGTGCCTTTACACAATATTTCTAGTGAAATACTGGCGAAGGTGATCGAGTAATGCAAATATCATGTTAATTACGCCAACACCATGTTGATGTAGGATGTGAAGATGTGGGAACAGGAGCTCATGATTTACCTTGATCAAGCAGCTCTTTGTCATCTCATCTTGGGCGCCCAGTACCCAGAGATACACAATCTTCTATACTTAATATGCCAAACTTTAGCAGAGAGGATTAAGGGTAGAAGCCCAGAAGAGGTCAGAGAGATATTCAACATACAAAATGTCTTGACTCCTGAAGCGAAGGAATAAATCAGACGTTAAAATGAGTGGGCGTTTGAGGAGGAAGTTCAGGAAGAATTCGAGCGTGAAGGTTGAAAGCATGGTACTTTGCTTTGTTGTCAACTAACTCTATAGTCAGTTTCTAGGCTTCAAAAACTTATGGGTTTTATTTGATATGCTATTTTCTTGATATACTTTAGTGTATTCCCCTAAGTTGCACTTAACGGGGGGTGTTGGCATAAATAATTATTCATCTTGGATATTATTATACCTTAGTTAAGCTTAATTAGGAAATGCATTACATAGTAGTATGGGTATGAGACACTTGGGTGTTTGTGCCACATTGGGATAGTGTGTGTAGGAGAATGTCCACCTTTTATGGTGTGATCTTGTTGTTACACTCCACATTTAGTGGGTGTTCCACCCCATGTAGAATATTATATTGTTTCTATTACCTACCTACCCTTTTTTCTTATTGAGTCACTTGTCATATTTGTGTGCTCACATATCCCTAGCCTTACCTATATAAGAAGGCTCATGTTCATTGTATGTAATTATTGATGATACAGTTGATCAATATTTTCATCTTGATAGAATACAGTTTATTCCTATCATCTATGTTGTCCCACAAGCATAGCATTTTACATTCATTCTGCAATATTTTGTCTAATGACCAATTTTATTGCATTTAGAATATTTATCAGGAGCAGAATCAAAGTTCTGATTTTCTTTGTTTCTACATTGCCTAGCAATGTGACCAAATCTATTGCAAACAAAACATCTACCACTAAATTTATAAGCATAGAATTTTCTTACTAGTTCCTTATGGTTTTTATCGTCATTAGCAGTACTGGAACACTGTCCTTTCTCAAATCCAAGTCCATTGGAATCTCCAATCTACCTTTGTCTTTTCAATAACTCATCAAGACATGTTGAGCTATTCTTGATTTTTTCTTTGTACTCACATCCAGTAGCTAAATATTTTCTTAGAAATATCATTTGTCACTAAAGCTCTTTCTTATTCCTTTGGGAGTGTACCAAATCAATTCTCAATATATCATTTTCATGAACCAACCTACCACATTCTTCAAACTTGTTTTTTAGGGATACAACAAGATTTTGTTCTTTTTTCTTGCTATCCTCAATATCCTTAGACATCCTCATAACTATAACTTTCATTTCATTTTTCATAAGCATATTCTCCTGACTCAATTTCTGACATTGCTCCTTAAGTGCATTTTACTCTTCATCATCCTAATTTCACAAAAGTTCCTTCCTCCTAGCTTGAAAAAATGATAGTCTCTCGTATAGGACAACAATATATTCCTTAGAAGAATTCAATTCATCTTGTACCTTTAAGTTCTTCAACCTTTCAACATCATAATCTTCAAGTGCCATCTCAAGCTACTTCTCCAAATCCATATTCAATGATTCTAGTTTTAGGATCTTCCTCAAGCCTTTAAACTTCCTCTAAGGCACAAGGATCTGATACAAATTGTTGGAAACCAGTAACACTGAGAGGGGAGGGGGTGAATAAGTGTTACACCAAAATAGTATATTTTAGCTTTAACAAAACATTCATACACCAACTGATATATTGGTACAAACATAATTTAAATAATTAAAGTGACCAATAAGACAAACACATAAATGAGAATCATAACACATAGATTTATACGTGGAAAACCTCAAAGAGGAAAAACCACAGTGGGATTTGTGACCCACAATATCAATCCACTAACCATGTGAAAAGATATTACAATATATGATGGGCCTGGACTTGCAAGGAAGTCTTAGAGCCTAGAGCACACTACTCAATCACAATAGGAGTCTCGCTGACTACATAGAATTCCAAACAAAAATCTAGAGAAGTGTGCACTACTAAGATAGCATATCTTATGCCAAAATGCAGTTCTGGTTTAAGCTATGTTTGTTCTAGTTTCAAACCCTAAACCCCTTTACCAGAATAACCCTTACAATAAATTCCTCGCATACATAATCTCTCAGAGTAATTTTACATCATATTACATTTTTATATCCATTCTAAGTCACACACAAACTGATCTATAAAACTGACCTATATACCCTACACAACATTTATGCCTTATGTCGACTTACAAAGATATATACAATATTAGCTTACATGTGGGCCAGATAACATAAATGTATAAACATTAAAATAAACTGTTGATGCAAGATCTAAGATATGTTGGCCAGCAATACCGACAACCTTTACTATACCATGTCGGCCTATATTGCTAGTGACCAAAGAAATGTTCTATCCTACCGGTGTCAATGCTCGTGTAGAATCTGTGAAATGCCTATCGGTACACAAAATCATGTTGCCATGAATGCCAACATAGTGAAACCAACCAATAGAGTGTAAATTGCCAACAATAACCCCTCATGACATTAGATGATCCTATGGGTTCATATTGGGTCAATGAGGGTCATTAGGTGTCTTAAGGGATCATTACAACACATAAGGGTTCTTGTGGTGTTGTATGGGGTGTTATTTTATACATGCTAGGATTCTGAAAGGGGTTAACAAATTTTTTAGGATGTATTAAGTGGTCGTTCATGTCTTAATAGCTCCTACGATGTACTACGGGGTTGTATGATGCCTTAAAAGGTCCTCGGATGTACTATGTTCTCCTAAGTGTCTTAAGAGGTCCTAGTATGTGCTAAGGGGTCATAGGATAACATTTTAACATCTAATTGTATATGTGTACAACATTCATAAATAATTAAGTATTAAAATATTTTAACCATTAAATAATTTAAAAACTTTAATATATTATTAAGCATTAATTTTTTTTAAATGAATATATTATTAAGCATCAAAAAACTAATAAAGTATACCAAATTATGAAAAAAACAATCATTAATATATTAACACTAATTTATTTGCTCCCCTCATCTCCTCCACTGCTAAACTCTAAGTCAGTTAGTGCAAAATGAGGTGAAAAGTCTCTTTTTATAGCTTATATATCAAAGGGGTTCCGACCGAAACCATTTTGCTGGAAGGGTTCCTGCTAGAATGCCTTTGCTAGGCTGGCGCCATGTTACTGCCACATTGGTTTGGCTGAAACCCTTTCTTCCAGCCCAGTCGCACGAATTAGCTCTACGTGTGATACAAATCCATATGTTTACCCATTTAACTTCTAGGAGAATATTCGTGACATCTTATTTTCCACAAATCAAGGTTTGTGTCTTTGTACAACCTCTATAGCTTACTATTTCTGCCCAATAATTAGCTATTTTCCCCTAATCTTCAATCATTTTAATTCATTTCAATTCAAGGTGGAAAAGCCCCTTTTAAAGGAGTTGGAATTTGATCAAGATATTCATCTTGCAAGGCTATATATATATTAGATTCCACTCCTCCCTAAAATAATTGGTTAGTAAAGATATATAGTGCTTTTATTATCTTAATTTAACCTTAACCCTAATTTCCCACGATTACGTTTTGGTGAAACCGACTTCTTACACTAATAGATTATAATTTTAATAAGAAAATATATAAAATAAGTGGTTAAATTCATAAAAGGCCTAATTTATTTTACTTGATTTGTTTTGTGGGTTGCATAATTTGTAGCTTTTGATTTTTAGATCTGATCTTAGACATTCATAATGGCACTTAATAGTTTTAAATTTTTTGCCATTTTACACATGATTACATTTTTTTTACTTATATTTATCATCATGACTAAGGCACTCGGAAGGTCATTGAAAATCACATAGGATAGAGATCTCTTGGAAGGTATATAGATGACCAACTCAATATAGGTAGCCACACATCAACAATTTATTGATGACACCATGTTGTTGGTGAGAGTAAAGAATATGTAGGCCATCCAATTTCATAAGATATTAAAACAATATGGGAAGGCCTTAGGATAAGTGATGAATATTCTAAAATATGAAATACTTTTGTTTTTAGTGGCTCAAAGGAAATGAGGTGAAATTTTGAGCATTCGTAGGAATAATCAAGGAAATATTTCACAGACATATTGATGCCTTCCAATGGATAAAGGCCTAAGATAAAAAAATATTATGGGAAACCCTAAAGGATAAGTTCTAGGATAAAAGGCTCTCGTCTTCGAGGGGACAATGGCTTTCATAGGCTAGAAGGATAGTTATGCTCAATAACCAGATGTGGTTGAATTAGTCCTTAGGTGCAAAGCTTGTTTGGAGAAAGTATAAGGAGCCCAATTTGAAGTAGGCTAATATCCTTAGAAGTAAATATCTAGACACAAACAATCCTTTTGGCATCTTCAAAACATAATATTTATCCTAGGATATTCATGATGGGGAGTCAACACTATTTTGGAAAGATTCCTAGGGTGGCTACCACTATCTAGATAAAATACTAGATATGGAACAAACCAAAAATATGCCACAACAATAGTTGGGTTGCCATGTTAGCGACTATGTAACCTTTGTAAATAATGATTCATCATATGGATGGGATTAAAAAAAATCAAGCTATAGGAATGCCAAGTGCTACTATTAATAGGCTTACTACAATCATCTCCAAGAGAACATTGGTGTTCAGAAAAGGTAAGGATCAGCTCATTTTGTCCGAATCTAAGACTAGGCAAGATAATGGAAAGCATGGATATAGAGTGGTAGATAGAATGAATAGACATATGACATTGTCCATCACAACACAACATTGTTTTAGGAAAATGTGATATGTTGGTCAATCCCATTGTGTTATGTGTAAGAGGAAGGAGGAAACAACAAATCTTCTACTATTGTGATGCTTATTTGTTGAGGCATGTTGGAGGTACCTATGTGCCAAGATTGGTTAGGTAAGTTCCCTTCCCAACAAGGAGGCTTTAGGAGGCCTATGGATTTTATGCCTAGCTCTACTTATCCAGAAATTATGAAAAAAGAACAATAGGAGATTGTTCTAGGATAAGGAAATGGCAATAATCTAATTCATTAACAAGATAGGAAAAACAATAATTGAACTTGTAAATAGTAGAACGAAACTGCATTAGTTGATGAATGCAAAATTCATTGAGTAGGATGGGAATATGAGTATCAATTGAAGAGGGCTGGCTGCCCCTACCTGCATTGGTTATAGTGAGGCTAAAGAGGCATCAATAAGAGTAAGCACATAATGGAAACTGCAACAATTTGGGTGGTTGAAAGTGAACTTCAATGGTGAATCCTAGGATATTCCTGGTCCATCAAGTGTCAATTGCATCATTAGATTATTCGATAGAAATATGATAGGAAATATTTTTGTTCCTTTGCCTAGGGGATAAATAATTCTATAAAATTTGAGGCTCTTATTCATGGACTATTGTTTTGCAAAGATCTAAGTATCTGAAATTTGGAACTTGAAGGCAATTTTGTAGTGGTCATAAATGTAGTCAAGCTGGGCTCCATAGTGGATTGGTGGTTGGATGCTTATACTAGAAGAATCATGGAAATTATTTGTGCTTTCAAAGCCTACATAATCAATCATACCTATTGTGAAGGCGATACAGATGCTGATGCACTTGCTAACTTGGTTGTAAATGGTTGTTATGTGTGAAGAATTAGTGGCAATTAATTATATTTATTTTTTATAGCACAACACAATAATAACTATCCCAACATGCTTTTCATGTCATAATTTTATCATTCATCAATAGAAAATTATGTTTTTATGGTGTCCCAATTGTGAGTTTTGCAATGGGATATGTATAAGGCCTATGAACTTACTTTTTCTTGCCTAGAGAATGATCATATAATATTCTTGGGTACATTTGGGTATATCAATTTTTGGCTATGATTGATTCTTGGACATGTCAATGAATGTAACAAACTGGGTTCATCATGGAGCTATGGCTAGGAGACCAAATAAATCCCATGTAATCTTTCTAACTTAATCAATACATGCACAACCTCAATTTTGTCTTACTAAGCAAAAAAATTGGTATATCAAATAACTGAGACTAAAAAATAGTCCACCAAGCATCAAGTCTTTTTCAGTGCAAGGCCTTAATATCATACGAGATGAGGTTGGGATTGTGCTTTAGATGGCTTTGGTAGAACAGATAACTTTTAATCATTGAGTCTCAATTGAAAGAGGTTTTAGACAAATATTGTGCCCTTGTAATGTTGAAACTTTTCAAAATATAAAAACCCTCCAACAAAATAAAATAAAATAACTATTATTAAATAACTCTTTAATAAGTAAAATTTATGTAAAACACTTAAGTGATCTAATGTGTGATACTATTATTTTTTCAAAACTATCTCTTAATATCCTTTACATGATTTTTTAAATAGAAATGTGCTTATACATTTAAGAAAAAAATTATTTGGCCATTTCAATATTTATGTACATAACTAATACTATTACATCTCACCTCTTACTATGAATTTGAAACCTAAAACTTAATGGCCTCAAATAAAAAGTAATCCCTAGTAGAACATTAATCACTTTATACACCTCATCTCTTACTCTCGGTAATTATACTTCCATGAAATATTAAAAGCATAAAAGGTCATATGTATAATAACCTAAAACTTGGCGACCTCCCAAGCCAAATTAAATCACACTATTATAGCTCACCTCTTACTATTGGTATTCACACAAATATTAAAAGATAATATGGTAACACATCAAATAATAAAATCATAAGAGGTACTATAAAGACCTAAAACTTAAACAACTCCCAAAACAAAATAAATCACACTACTACATGTCACATTTGACTAATGATGCTATTGATAAGTACACCTCTAATCATCACAAACATTAAGTAATAAAAGCATAAGAGTTTAAGAGATATAAAAAACTAAAACTTAACTACCCTCCAAAAAAACATAAATCACACCATTATACCTCACCTCTTACTATCCATAATTACACTTCTAAACTTCACTGATATCAAATAATAAAAACATAAAAAATCAACACATATAAAAACCTAAAACTTAATTAGCTGGCTTATTATATGTAATTACACCTCCAAACTTAACTAACATCAAATAATAAAAGCAGAAGAAGTCGGCATATATAAAAACCTAAAACTTAACTACCTCGAATGAAAACTAAAACCGGGACAACATAAACAAAACTCTATATATACCAAAATCACAGAGCCATTTTCTGTAACGTTTTTTTTTCAATCCCCTCTGTAACATTCCCTTCGTTATAGAAAAGAGACTAGTATATATTTTCTTTCTTTTTTTAGTGGGGAACATCTCAAATGCTACTATAATTCCTCAAAATTAAGTTAATTTGTTCAAAATTACTAGTATCAACTGCGCATTTCCTAAAAAAAATTATTGACTATTATTTAGTTAATGTGTCAATTTTTTTATTGATTAAACTCTTAATTTCTTATAATTACAGACAAATATTCAAAAAGTATTCATTAATCTAATAATGCTTCAATTTATTTGTTGAACATAATGTTGTTTTAGGTTATAATTAGTCTAAATATGTATTCAATGGTATTTTTTAATCTAAGAATGTTGGGTTTTATATGATACTAGTATTTTCTTGATCTATTAGACTTAAAGTTGTTTTAGGTCTTAAATTGACAATATTTTGTCAAAGGATTAGTGTATGTTTTCTTTCAATTCTTTTGTAAAGATAGATCTTAAATTCTACTACTTTTCCATGACTGCGCTGATGTTTTCTTTTGAAAATGTTATTGATTTAGATATACATTTTATGAGTTTTATTTGATATTAGTATTTTCTTGGTCCATTGAAATTAATGCAGTTTTAGGTTATAGGTTGATAATACTTTAAAAAAGGGAGTCTCCAATTATTGATTGATATCTTTGATATTATTTTAATTAATATGTTTAACATCTATGATATTATAGTTAATGTGTCCAAGAATTTATTGATTGATCTATATTGGTTTTGAATTTGTATGTTTTGAATAATGACACAAGCATATGTTTAGAGACACTAGTTTGAAATATTTGATATAAAAATGTTGGATTAATAAATACTTTTTGTGTTAATTGTTTGTTATTATATCATGTCATGAATTTAATATTGTTATGTTCATCTTTTATCACTATCAAAAAGACAAGAACTTATGGGTTTGATTTGATACTGCAATTTTCATGGTTTGTTGGACCAACAGCCAAAAAGACATTAAATCTAAGAGAAATAGAAAAAAAGAAAAACAAGACAAAGCACTCAACGAGTGCACAAATTCAGTATTTTTAAAAATAATCTTCTTGTTGATTTTCTTCAAATCCTCCATTATGAATTTTGAGGTTCTCTGGTCCTAGCTCCAATTCCTGCTCCTAGTGTCAAGACCTGAACTAGTTTTCCCTCCAGGAGCACTATGGCCACACTCAGAAGCATTCTTTTTCTATTTTTCCCCCAATGGAGGATCACTTGCGATGGGTCTTGTTCTATAGTCGACAATCATGGAATTGATTTTCTCCAAACCATCAGTGCTATTATTCATCAACTCCTTGTTGATTTTCACTAGATTATTAAGGATTTTCTTGATATCATTCACATATTCTTCCAGCTTATCAATTTTGTGCTCATGAAAGATCTTCATAGTTTCAACATTCTGAAATATCTTTTGGATCATGCTCATGATCTTCTTAGTTTTTTACTTCCAAACATAGGTTTTCCAACACTTCCTCGTCCTTTTTCTCACCTTCATTCTCTTTATTCACACTCCCATGTTTTGCATTACCCATATTGATGGGGATGTCCAACCTAATCTCATGTTCCCTGTCTTTGGACCCACTCGTCTTGATTAATTTTATTTTATTTTTGATGGGGGCCTCCAAGTCTTGCATTTTTCTCTAATAGATTTGAATTTACTTTCCGTCCACCTTAGAAGATTCGGTTTCCTACTATTGTGTGTTCTTGGGGTCACCATAGACTCCCCTTCTTTCTTCGGTCATATAAATTATATATTTTATTTTTTTGGCTTTTAATTAAATTATATTATTAATATACATTATATATTAAATAAAATTCAAAAATTAAGTTTAGATTATTGGTTAGGTTATGTTTAGGTTAAATATGTTAAAATTCACATGATTACATGTAAGATTAAATTAGGGGTTCTTTTATAATATTGTATTTTAATTATTAAATTATTAATATATTATAAAAATATTATAATATTATTGTAAAAAAATTATATATTGTATACTATATTATTTTTGTTTATTAATTTATTGTTATAAATAATACAAATATATTATTAATTTATTGGATTAGATAACTAAAATAATATTCTTAATTTATATATATTTTTATAGTATATATATGTTTATTTGTTTATATAAAACTTTAAAAGAAAACTAAACGCAGAGTCTATTTTTTTACATTATTTATTAAATATTTATTTGGTGGATGTATAAAATAAATTTGAAACATAATCTCATTATTTAGATAATTTGTCTTCTCTAGCCAACTCATCTTTGATGTTCAATCATAGAATATGACCACAAAAAATTAATGAAATATGGATAAAGGTTGGGATAAAGATTAGGGTTGAATCTTAATTTGATCCTAATTGTAATATTAATTATAATTAATAAAATATACCTAATGTTAATTAAACCATAGCCCTAGCTTAACCTTAAAATTATAATAGTATTTTCAAGATCTTAATCGTAACTTCTAAATTATAAAAAATATTAATCAATTATGTACTTTAATTATTATAGTATCAATATATTATAATTATATTATAGTATTATTGTAAATTATTTAATATATTTATTATTATATTGTTGTTATTTATTAATTTATTATTATAAATATTAAAACTATATTATTAATTTATTGCATTAGATAACTAAAATAATATTGTTAATTTTTATTCCTTTTGCCATTCATGTTATCTCTATCAATAATTTCTCTCCTTCTTTTATATCAAAGACAAAGGGACAATCATAATATACTATACATCTATTTTGGAAAAGGAGGGAAAATAACCCCTAGTTTTTTACTCCAATCTCACTTCATTTTCTAGAACCTTCTACGTTAACAAATGATAGAAATTTCACACAAAATAGGAATAAGTACAACAAGATGTTGATGCAATGTACTCTACTTTTGCAATAGATGGAGATAGTGAATCTTGCTTCTTACTAACTAAGAACCCAACATACCTCCCAAAAAAATGCAACACTACTAGTACTTTTCCTATTATCATTAATTTTGGTCCAATTAGCATCTGTGTATGCTTTCAACATGAAATATATCTATCCATTCTTCTTATACCAAAGACCAAAATCAAATATATCTATACTTCTTATGATCAACTTCTGCAGATAAATCATCTTTAATCTACAAATTTTGTTGTAGTAGATATCTATGCAATCTAGCATATGGAACTCTGAGTGCTTGTTTGAGTCCATATAATACCTTCCTCACCCAAGCTACAAGCCATATCCATATTTTTTGACAATCTAAATCCATCTAGTTGACAAAATTTTGCTTCAAAATTAAAACCTTCAACTTGTGAATAGCCTTTACATACCAATCTTTCTTTATAAATATATATATAGTAAATTTGTTACATAAAAGTAAAATATTAGTTAAAAAACTATTTATAATGTATATATTACTAGTTAAGAATCACCTCCCATGAATCCATGCAAAACAAATATACACAATCAAATCTAGAAACAACTTACTAACATAAGAGGTCATTAGGTTGAAACAACATAAATCACACTATTACACCTCACCTCTTACTACACCCAAGAAGCTTCACAACACATCAAATAATAAAAGAACCTAAAAGTTAACTATACCCCAAGACAAACATAAAGTTCTTTTACACCTCACTTACATAAATCACACTATTACACCTCACCTCTTACTATGGGTAATTATTACAGCTTTAAGATTACTAACATCAAATAATAAAATCATAAGTGGTTGACACATGAAAAAAAACTCAAACTTAACCACCCCCAAAGACAACATAAATCACACTATTGCACCTCACCCCTTACTATGGTAATGACATATCTAAGCTTCACATCACTAAATAATAAAAAGCATAAAATAAATGAAGCTTAAATAAATCAAATAAAAAATCGATGTCCAAAACAATAAAAATAAAATAATATTTATATGCACTCAAAAAGTAGTTTGGACACATATAAAAAATAAGATTCTTATAAAAATTTTAAGTAAATTCATTACATAAAATTAAAATATTAGTTAATAATCTATTTACAAAGCATATTACTAATTAACAATCACCTCCCAAGAGGACTAATTCACAAGAAAACATAAATCACACTATTACACCTCTCCTTTTACGTTTGATAATTACACTTCTAAGCTTCACAAATATCAAATAATAAAGACATAAGAGGTCAACACGATGAAAAGCTAAAACATCACAACCTCTCATGACAACATAAATGGCACTATTACACCTGACCACTTACTATTGATAATTACACCTTGAAACTTCATGAGCATCAAATAATTAAAACACCTAAAACTTAACCACTTCCCAAGGCAACATAAATCACACTATTAGATTTCACCTCCTATGAAAACATAAATCACATTACACAACACGTAAAAAAAACTAAAACTTTACCATCTCCCAACACAACATAGTTCACACTATTACACCTCACCTCTTACTATTGGTAATGACATATCTAAGCTTTACAAACATTAAATAACAATAAAATAAAAAAAGAGACCATCCTTATAAAAACCTAAAACTTAACCACCTTCCAAAACAAGATAAATCACACTATTACATCTCACCTCTTATTGTGGATAATTACACCTCTAAACTTCATAGTATCAAAAAAAAAATAGAAACTTCAAAATTGGACCATAAAAAACCATAAAACATAAAGTTTTCTCCCAAAAAAATCCCTAAACAACATAAACAAAACCCTATATATACCAAATTACATAGCGAGTTTCCCCAAAGGTTTTTTGGTCAATCCCCATTTCAATACTTTCTGTGACATTCCCTTCGAGACAGGCATGGCGGAGGATACCACTGCGAAGGAATGTAAGGTGAAATTGAAGAGCTCGGATGACAATATTTTTGAGGTCGAGTATACCATAGCCATGCAGTCACAGTTGTTAAAGAAAGCTCTGGTTTGAACAAATGATAGTTTCTCCTACAGGGAAAGAATATATTCTTTAGCAGAATTCAATTCATTTTGTATCTTTAAGTTCTTCAACCTTTCAACATCATAATCTTCAAGTGCCATCTCAAGCTACTTCTCCAAATCCATATTCAATGATTCCAATTTCAAGCTATTAAACTTCCTTTGAGGCACAAGGATCTGATACCAATTGTTGGAAACCAATAACACTTAGAGGGGAGGGGGTGAATCAATGTTATACCCAAATAACAAAACATTCATACAACAACTGGTATACTGGTATAAACATAATTCAACGAAGTAAAGCAACCAATAAGCCAAACACATAAATGAAAATCATAGTCTATTTTTTTACATTATTAATTAAATATTTGTTTGGTGGATGTATAAAATAAATTTGAAACATAATCTCATTATTTAGATAAATTCCCTTCTCTAGCCAACTCATCTTTGATGTTCAATAATAAAAAACTAAACCTAATATTTTTATTCCTTTTGGCATTCATGTTATCTCTATCAATAATTTCTCTCCTATAACCATTATTGTAATACTAATTATAATAAAAAACTAAACCTATATTAATAATAACTTCTAAATTCTAAAAAATATTAATCAATTATGTTCTTTAATTATTATAATATCAATATATTATAATTATATTATAGTATTATTGTAAATTATTTTATATATTTATTATTATATTGTTGTTATTTATTAATTTATTATTTTAAATATTAAAACTATACTATTAATTTATTGCATTAGATAACTAAAATAATATTGTTAATTTTTATTCCTTTTGTCATTCATGTTATCTCTATCAATAATTTCTCTCCTCCTTTGGTATCAAAGATAAAGGGACAATCATAATATACTATACATCTAGTTTGGAAAAGGAGGGAAAATAACTCCTAGTTTTTTACTCCAATCTCATTCTTCCTTTTCTACAACCTTTTGTATATAAGAGTTTGTTTCATGACACTATGCAATGTATTCTACTTTTGCAAGAGATGGAGAGAGTGTTCTATTTATACCAAAGACCAAAATCAAATATATCTATACTTCTTATGATCAACTTCTGCAGATAAATCATCTTTAATCAATTTACGACCATTTGTTAAAGGGGTAACAACCAACTTACAATTGTCCATTTCAATCTTCTTTAGCATCCCTCTAACTACTTAGCTTGTAGACCAAGAAAGAGTGACAAGTCACCAATTATTGACATTTCAAATTCCTTCTCCAAATTTGGTTGTAGCAATCTAATCTAACTCTAAGTTCTTGTTTGAGTCCATATAATGCCTTCCTGGAGCTACAAACCATATCCATATTTTTTGACAATCTAAATCCATCTGGTTGAGAAAAATTTGCTTTATAAATATATATAGTAACTTCATGACATAAAAGTGAAATATTAGTTAAAAATTTATTTATAATGTATATATTACTAATTAAGAATCACCTCCCATGAATCCATGCAAAACAAATATACACAATCAAATCTAGAAACAACTTACTGACATAAGAGGTCATTAGGTTGAAACAACATAAATCACACTATTACACCTCACCTCTTACTACACCCAAGAAGCTTCACAACACATCAAATAATAAAAGAACCTAAAACTTAACTATGCCCCAAGACAAACATAAAGTTCTTTTACACCTCACTTACATAAATCACACTATTACACCTCACCTCTTACTATGGGTAATTATTACAGCTTTAAGATTACTAACATCAAATAATAAAAGCATAAGTGGTTGGCACATGAAAAAAACTCAAACTTAACCACCCCCAAAGACAACATAAATCACACTATTGCACCTCACCCCTTACTATGGTAATGACATATCGAAGCTTCACATCACTAAATAATAAAAAAGTATAAGATAAATGAAGCTTAAATAAATCAAATAAAAAATGGATGTCCAAAACAATAACAAATATAACAATTTTTATATGCACTCAAAAAGTAGTTTGGATACATATAAAAATAAGATTCTTATAAATTTTTTAAGTAAATTCATTACATAAAATTAAAATATTAGTTAATAATCTATTTACAAAGCACATTACTAATTAACAATCACCTCCCAAGAGGACTAATTCACAAGAGAACATAATTCACACTATTACACCTCTCCTCTTACGTTTGATAATTAGACTTAAAACATCACAACCTCTCATGACAACATAAATGACACTATTACACCTGACCACTTACTATTGATAATTACACCTTAAAGCTTCATGAACATCAATTAATTAAAACACCTAAAACTTAACCACTTCCCAAAGCAACATAAATCACACTATTACACTTCATCTCCCATGAAAACATAAATCACACTACACAACACATAAAAAAACCTAAAACTTAACCATCTCCCAAGAGAGCATAATTCACGCTATTACATCTCACCTCTTACTATTGGTAATGACATATCTAAGCTTTACACACATTAAATAAAAATAAAATAAAAAAAGAGACCATCCTTATAAAAACCTAAAACTTAACCACCTCCCTAAACAAGGTAAATCACACTATTACATCTCACCTCTTATTGTACCTCTAAACTTCACAATATAAAAAAAAAATAGAACCTTAAAAATTATATCATAAAAAACCCTAAAACATAAAGTTTTCTCCCAAAAAAAATCCCTAAACAACATAAACAAAACCCTGTATATACCAGATTACATAGCGAATTTCTCCAGAGGTTTTTCGTCAATCCCTGTTTCAATCCTTTCTGTGACATTGCCTTCGAGACAGGCATGGAGGAGGATCCCACTGCAGCCATGGTGAAGGAATGTAAGGTGAAATTGAAGAGTTCGGATGACAATATTTTTGAGGTCGAGCATGCCGTAGCCATGCAGTCACAGTTGTTAAAGAACGCTCTGGCTGACAGCGGCACGGACAGCACCCTGCCTTTGCACAACATTTCCAGCGAAATTCTGGCGAAGGTGATCGAGTACTGCGAATATCATGTTAATGCCGCCAACACCATCTCGGTGCGGGATGTGAAGATGTGGGAACAGGAGTTCGTGAGGGACCTTGATCAAGCAACTCTTTGTCATCTCATCTTGGGCGCCCAGTACATGGAGATACGCAATCTTCTATACTTAATATGCCAAACTGTAGCAGAGAGGATTAAGGGTAAAAGCTCAGAAGAGGTCAGAGAGATATTTAACATACAAAACGACTTGACTCCTGAAGAGGAGGAAGAAATCAGGCGTGAAAATGAGTGGGCCTTTGAGGAGGAAGTTCAGGAAGAAGTCGAGCGCGAAGGTTGAAAGCATGGTACTTTGCTTTGTTGTCAACTAACTTTATAGTCAGTTTCTGGGCTTCAAAAACTTATGGGTTTTATTTGATATGCTATTTTCTTGGTGTGCTGGACTTAACCTACTTTAGGTGATAATCTGATTAGGGTTTGAATTGTTTTGAGCAGATAAATCTGAAATGCTACTTTTCATTTCAGAATTGATATAATTTGAAATTATTAAATATCAATTGTTCTGATATTGTCTATCAAAAATATTATTATTGAATATTTTGGATATTAATTTAATTAATGTGTTTTTGTTTTAATTGATTAATTTATTTTAGTTTTCAATTATGGTATAGACATATATTTAGATCTATTGATTGATATTTTTTAATTTAAGAATGTTGGATTTTATTTGGTATTGGTATTATCATGCTCTATTAGACTCAATGTTGTTTTAGGTCATAAGTTGCCAATATTTTAGATAAGGGACTAGCGCATGTTTTCTTTCAATTGTTTTCAAAAGATACATCTCAAATGCTACTATTTTTATTAAAATTGGTATTATTTGAAATTACTAGTATCAATCAGGCTGATAAGAAACTATGGGTTAGTGTAGTTAATATGTCCATTTTTCTATTGATTAACCTATGTTAGTTTGTAACACTGACACATACATATATTCAAATGTGCTGATTGGTATTATTTAATCTAATAATGTTGGGTTTTATTTCAAACTGGTATTTTCCTCATTGAACATAATATTATTTTAGGTCATCAGTTGACAATATTTTTAAAAATGGACTATTGTATGTTTTCTTTTAATTTTTTCTTCAAGATACATGTCCAATTCTAGATTGCTAGATTACTGCTGTCAACTGGTATTCTTTAATCTAAGAATTTATGGGCTTTATTTGCTACTACTATTTTCCTGTTCTAATTGGATTAATCCTCTTGTATGTCATTAGTTGACAAAAAAAAAATTAACATCTCAATTGCTACTTTTGTTTTGCTCATTGATTGGTATTCATTAATCTAAGAACTTATGAGTTTTATTTTTTCCTAATTTGTTGGACATAATGTTGTTTTAGGTCATATGTTGACAATATTTTTAGAAAAGGACATTGATATGTTTTATTTCCATTTTTTATTAAGGCAAAAATAGATTTTGAAACCTTGTACAACATTTTCTAAAAGGACCTGAAACCCTTGGAATTTACAAGAATCTAAAACCCACTACATAGACGAAAGATGCAACAAAATATCACTCAAGTAAATAGTAACCAACCCACAACCATACAAGCACAAGCTAATCATGAAAGAACTACCTCTTATAATCAACAAAGGCCTCCAATTTGCAACTCCAGAAAGTCCAACCTACTCGAGCAAAACTCCTCTCCACTTCAATAGAAAAGGATCCCACCTCAATAGAAATAATAGAGGAAGAAACCACCAAGAAGATAATTCTTACATGATCTAACCCCACCTCTAAGAAGCCAAAGACAAGAGACGCCATCACAAAGCCACTTCCAACCACTCCCACATGGCCAATCACCAACTCCATAAGGGATGCAACCACCACAATGAACTATGAAACAAAAAGAAGGTTGTGGTGAGAACCAAACCCAATCCATAGCCACATTGAAAACCTGAAAGCACTAGACTCCAACAAGCCTCATCACAACCCCAAAATGAAAACTATCTCTTAACTAAAAACAAGGAAAGAAAACAACTAAGATTTTCCCTTGAAAATCAGTAGCAACATCTTCACAAGAATAATGCAAGATTAGATAAACCAACACACTGAGGAACAAGCCCCAACAATCATAGGAAAAAAATCAAATAATCCAAACGAAGACCAAACCCTAACAGAATTGCCACCAACAGAGACCTAAAATAGAAAAACGCCAAACACCACCTCTACGTGCACCCATAAGAACAAAATCCAACCCAAACAATGTCATAAAGACCGTCCTTGAGATAGTTCCAACAACAACAGACCCACCAACAGACCCACCAATAGGAACCTAAATGACCACAACAACCAAGGAACCAACAAACAGGGCTATCCATAAAATGCTAGCAACTATAGTAGCCAATAAAGAGAAAAATCCCAAAAACCTTATATGGCAACAATGTTGACCAAACTCAACGAAACAACCTTTGCAAAGACAGAACCAAGAAAACTAGGAATCATAGAAGGAAAAGTGACTACCACACCAACAGCATTCACCACTAGATCGAGCCAGATGCAATAGAACAAAAGGAACCCACAGCCATGTCCATGCCAAAAAAGACAAAGAGAGCCAAACATCTCTTGAACAGAGGTAGAGACATAGTCTGGAGCCCAAAAAATTCATCTCCATCCTCCTCATCACCATTGGAGTGTTGTTCACTTCATTTAGCTGAATTCCCTATGTGTCATATCACCTTTGGAGTGTTGTTCACTTCACTACTCTGTAATTTTGTCAAGAGTGCTATTGATTAATATCTTTGATATTTTTTGATTTTTTTAATCTGTTCATGTTTTTATTGATTAACTTTTGTTGATTAACTTTTGTGAGTCTAATAATGGCAAAGACATATTCAAATGTATTTGCCCTTGGAAATCAGTAGCAACAAAACTCAAATAATCCAAACAGAGAGCAAACCCTAACATAATTGCCACCAACAAAGACCTAAGATAGGAAAACACCAAACACCACCTCTATGTGCACCCATAAGAACAAAATCCAACCCAAACAATGTCAAAAGACCATCCTTGAGATGGTTCCAACAACAACAAACCCACTAATAGAAACCTAAATGACCACAACAACCAAGGAACCAACAAACAAGACTGTCAATAAAAAGCTAGCAACTATAGCAGCCAATAAAGGGAATAATCCCAAAAACCTTATATGACAACAATGCTAACCAAACTCATGGAAACAACCTTTGCAAAGACAGAGCCAAGAAACCTAGGAATCACAAAAGGAAAAATGATTGCCATACCAGCAACATTCCCCACAAGGACAGCCACGTGCACAACTAGATCGAGTAGAAGAAAAGGAACCCACAGCCATGTCCATGCCAAAAAAAAAGCAAAGAGAGCCAAACATCTCTTGAAAAGAGGTAGAGACACAACGTGGAGCCCAAAAAATTCATCTGCATCCTCCTCATCCGAACCCCTATCTCCTTTAGCGGAATTCCCTATGTGCCATATCACCTTTCTAGTCTTGTTCACTTCACTACTCTGTATTTTTGTCAAGTGTGTTATGATTAATATCTTCGATATTATTTTTTTTAATGTCAAAGACATATATTTGATATTGATATTTTTTGGTCTATTAGACTTAGTGCTATTTGAAGTCATGAGTTGACTATTTTAGAAAAGTTACTAGTGTATGTTTTCTTTTGATTGTTTTATGAAGATTCAGGTTGAGAATATTTTATGGATGGGGCTAGTGTATGGTGTCTTTCAATTATTTTTCAAAGATACATATCAAATGTTATTATGTTTTTCGAAAACAGATATAATTTGAAACTATTTTCTTTTTAAAAAGTTATTAATTGAGATGTATTGATTGATATTATTTGATTTAAGTATTAATGGGTCTTACCTGATATTGGTATTTTCTTGACCTATTGGATTTAATTTTATTCTAGGTCATAAGTTGACAATATTTTAGGAAAGGAATTAGTATGTGTTTTCTTTCAATTGTTTTGTGAATATGCATCTCAAATGCTAATATTTTTCTCCAAAACTGGTATAATTCGAAATCACTAGTATCAACTACACTATTTTTTCTGTCAAAAATGTTATTGATTTATATTTTTAATATTAATTTAGTCAATGTATCCATTCTTTTATTAATTAGTATTCTTTAATTTAAGATTACTAGTAATGATTGCAACAATGTTAATTATTGGTTCAGATGTGTTGATTGGTATTCTTCAATCTAAGAACTTATGGGTATTACTTATACTATTATTTTCCTTTACTACTTGACTTAATGTGGGTTTTGATCAAGAGTTGAAAATATTGTAGGTAGTGGTCTAGTGTATGTTCTCATTCAATTGTTTTTGTAAGGATTCATCTCAAATGCTACTACTATTTTTTATATAACTAAAATTAGTAGTATCAATTGGAGTCATTTTTTCTATAAAAAATGTTATTGATTAATATCTTTGATATTAGTTTAGTTAGCATGTCCATTTTTTTTATTGAATAACCTCTCTTAGTCTTTAATAGTGGCACATGCATATATTCAAATATATTGATTCATGTTCTTTAATCTAAGAAACGGGAATTGATATTTTTTTAAAATTAGTTTAACATTATTAATATTATTGTGTGATTGGTTTTTTTTGTATCAATGCATATATTATTATAATTAGAAGATAAATTTTCACATATTAGAAAAGAATAGATAGAAATAGTCATACTTTAAAATCCCAAATCAATGGCTACAACAACACTAAATATTTTTTTAAATAAATATATATTTTATTGCAAATGGTGAAAACCATAAACAAATTTGTTTGAATCTATTGTTAATTGATTACATTTCTTTAATCTAAATAGTTTATACTCAAGTTCCATGTTATTTTTATCAATATCATCTTCTTGTGCTTTCTAAATTTTTAAAATACTTGTAAGTATGTCAATGGGACCTTTTTCTAATAGTGAACTCCAAAGGTTCTTAATGAGCCCAACAAGAATCAAATCTTGTTGAGTGTCAGGCTTAGACATGGAAAAGAGATGAGTTTAAGATCGGGCCCCACACAAATTTGGTGGCATGGATTACCCTCTGTTCTTATCTCTTAGTTGAAGATGTTTAACTAAATGGTCTGGCTCCCTAACCAGTAGCTAAAATCAATTTGTGGACAAAAGATATTGGTAAGTACTGTCATTTTAAGTGATATTTGTTTTAGTTTGTTTTTCTATTTTAGATATTTAGTGATAAGGAGAGGCTACTAAAATCATCATGACATAAATTATCACACTATTATTAATTCAATTGACAATAATAGTATCAATTGAAATTAATAGTATCAATTGAGTTTTTGTCAAATCTGTTATTGATTCAGATCTATTGATTGGTATTCTTTATTCTAGAAACTTGTGATTTTTATTTGATATGAGTATTTTACTAGTATGCTAGAATTGATGTTGTTTTATTTCAATTATTTTGGAAGATAAGTCTCAAATGCTACTATTTTAGTATCAACAGGTTATG